>NC_133753.1:80195819-81395819 GCF_036562045.2 Rhinolophus sinicus
GCATCAGTGCTTGTGGTTGCCAGCTATTCAAAAATATCCTTGTATTGAAACCTTATATTTCTCTAGTGGGGAAGAAAAAAAACCAAAACCAAACCAAATAAAAACAACCAAAAATTTGCCTGTGAAATCAAGACAGAAAAAATATGTTAATTCTTTGAAAATTGTGCTCTAAGAGTTTTTTAAAAAATGATTGTATTAACGCTCTTAGGTAAGCCTCTTTATATTGCAATAAACAAGTACTTATATGCAAGAAAATCTCGGCAAAATACATTGCACAGGTGCTGTGCATCTTAGGGATTTGAAAGGTGTGTTATGTATAAATTAGCTGTCACTTTTTTTCAATCCTGTAATGGAATGATGAGTTGTAATTTGCATAATCCTTTAAGAAGTCAAATTATACTGTCATGTAGCAGACTTAACATGCTAGCTAAGATTTCAGAGCTTTGCAGCTAATTACTATGTACCTTATAGGACAGTTAAATTGAAGTTGAGTCCTCTGCCTTTGCTGCCATTTGCTTTGTCCATTACTTAACAGAATCTGCACCTTTGGTAACAAGATGTTGTTACTATCACTGAAGTAAATACTTTGCTCTGGGGAGGAAAGGCATTTTACTCTATGATAGCTTGCCTTGTATTGCGTTTGCTAAGAAGAAAGTTTTCATTTTTTTGTTTTTTTAAGACAGTAGTTTAAATTGGAGTCTTCTCAAAATGGATAAAGTTTATGCTTTTCAGAATAGTTATGGAATATTAATTGAAGCCATATTAACTTTTAATTAATTAAATTCCCCTATAAAAATGTAAAGTAAGGTAAACATAATTCCATTGACGGTATTAACCTTTCTAGATATGCTTTGCAGGTATACTTTGGTGTGTTTTTGTGTAGAAACTAAATTCTTTGGCAGTAGTTTCATTGTTGAAAAAAACATATATATATCCTTTTTCCTTAAAAATCTTTTCTGAATATGAGCTGGTGAGTTCTACTTTCATTTACTCTTCTGATTGCTTATAGAGCATTTTCTTTCATGGTTTCCATTTTATAAACAATCAGAAAATCCTGGCGCAGGTGAAGGCTGCTCTCTGAAATGGACACAAAATGGATAAGGAGTAGGACTGGGGACTCTTCCCTGGATATTTGCTATTTATTTGTCTCTGATTTTATTTCTTGATATTCCATTGCTTAGATAGTGCCATTCTCTTTATCAGAACTGGTATGATTATAATGTACAGTTGTTTCCGATTATGATTTCTAAATATTCTTATCTGCGAGTCCTTTATTCTGGCTCTTGGTGGTCAGGATTCTGCCATTTGTAGTGATTTTGTGACTTTGTTGTGATTCATGGAGACTTTGAAGAAGCCTTTTGTTGTAAAAGAAGGGGGTCCTTTAAGGACCATCGTAAAGCAGCAGTGGATTATTGACCATTGAAGTAATTGGAGACCAACAGCCAACTGCTGTTCATTTGTAATGAAGCGAGTTTCATCTGTGTGAAATTACTCTCTGCTTAAAGGCGGGGGCGTATCTATTTAAGGTAAGGAGCCCGGATGAAGTCAACAGGAATTCAGCCCCCAGCAAAGCCTTTCCTTCTAACTGTAGGTATCATCTCAAGGGCTGGCTTTTTAAAGAATTGGTGTTATTTGTAGTCAAGGTAGACACCGTAGGCAGCACAGCTGTGACTGCCAGGCAAAGTCACTGGGGGGATATTCATAACAAGGAAATATTGGCAAATAAATGATGAAGAAGGGGAGGAAATCCCCAAGATGTTAAATTGGAGCACTGTCACTGAAATGATTAATGGTGGTGTGTATTTTAGTGAAGATGCTTATTTGGATTGTCTTGAAACTAGAGTGTACATTTAATGCTACCTATAAAAAAGTGTGTGGTGCATGAGCACGCAGAAGAGAAAAGGCTGTGGATTCAGATTTTATTTTCCTGATTGAGAATTTTGTTCAACTATGCCTTTGGCTCCTGGTTATGAGAAAGCTGGTTGTAATGTATATGCTATGTAGAAGTATATATATTTTATATGTTTAATATTAATCAGCATTAATATGCCTCCCTTCCCTAGAGGATTCAAAATGTTTTATAAAAAAGATGGGTGTCTTTTCAACACTCTGGAGAGGGTGAATATTATTAATGATAAGGAAATGGCGGTCACTCAGATTTGCCTAGTCATCCTAGGCAAACAGGCAGGGTTGGCCATAGGGCCGCACTGTAAAAGGCCAAACTTTCATCAATAATGGGATCAGTACGATTTTTAAAGAACTTCTCTGTCAATTTCTGATGAAGGGAAGGCTGTCTTGGAAGACCCTTTAGCTTTCAGTGTCAAGCCATAAATATCATGATTCCGTATAATGGATTAGCTTTTTTGCCTTAAGGGATCTTTTAGCAATGATGGGAGGTGCATCTTTGGGGAAGGTACTTAACCTTCATGGGCCTCATAATAACTAGACATAGGAGGAGATAAAAACGATATACAGAGGGTGCCAAAAAAATGTATACACATTTTAAGAAAGGTATTAAAATTGTAATACAATGAATGACACTAGCATTCATTTGATTAACACCATCTTTTGAGTGACCGTCATAACACACATTGCTACCGGAATTCAATTCAACTTCGAAAAATAATACATAGATAACATCCCTTAAAATGTGTACATATTTTGGCACTCTGGTATATTCCTACCTTCCATGAATTTAGTGTCTATTAGAATACCGGTTTTCAGTTTGGGGGCCCTACTCAAATAGTGGGCTATGAATCCAATTTAGTGGATCAAGATCAGAATTTTTTAAGCGAAATGGAAGAGAATAGAAAATTTCAGTGCATTGCACTTAGTAAGGGTATGTTTTATCTTGTGAAACGTCTTTTTTTGTTTGGTGTGTTTGTGTTTATAAAACTGCATATATGTGTGTTCATAGGGTGGGTTGTGAGGTAAAATGTGTTTTATACTGTGTTTTACATCCGAAAAAGATTTAGAGCCACTGTGAGAGTTGAGTAGGTAAACATAATAATGTATAGCTGTTATATCATTACGTGTTCAGTGTACAGTGGGTTATAGAGAAAGAAATGGTTGGTTCTGCGGGAAGGGTTCCGGAAGGAAAAGGCTACTCTCTCTGGTCTCTTGTATCCAGGATGTGCTGGAGCCATCCTGGATGGCAAATTTCTCATTCCAGGATCCCTGACCTCATGTTAGTAACTTGAAATTGGGGGAAGTATTTGCACTGTGGAAATTGAAAAATGCTGCAAATCAGGTACCCTTCCACCCCCAACTGGTTATTATGTATTCATCAGCGTATCACTGCTCATTCCTTCTAGCTATAATTCTATAGCTTTGTAATTTTTTTTTTTACAAATTATGGTGAATTATCTTACATTTTAAAACATTTTATGTTGTATTTAGATGTTATGGGGAATTAGTAAAATAAATCTTTTAAATAATATTGAAAATTTAAAATACACAGGAATAAAAACTCTGATTGTTTCAAAATGTCTGTAATTTATGAGTACAAAATAATGGTAGTTACCCTAACTTCTTACATTAAGTGCTTATGACACAGCCAATTTAAAACTTCAGATTGTAACTGGTGATATTAAGTTTCTTGGCAAGGGATAGGAGTACAGTTTTTTTCAAAGACTAACCGTATTATAAATGTTTTACAAATTTCATCGTTTTATGTTAAGCAGTCATTTTGCTAAGTACTGAAACTTTTAGGTCCCAGACCTTCTCTCTATTTTTAGCTGCCTTTGTAGTTTGCAATAATACCTCTGGATTTTAGTGAACTCATCTATAAAGTAGTAGATTTGATTGAGAGATACAAAGTTCTTTCCACTTAAAACAATTGTCAGAGTCACTTTTTTTTCCTTCCTATTTTCAAACATAAAAGTATAAGCAGTGTGGAGTCTGAAAAAAGAGAAAAGACACACCTCTCCAGAATAACTATGATAACTTTAAACTTTATTTTTAACAAAAGGCAAATAAATATGTGAGTCAGAAGAAAGGAAACATTCATGGACATGAGATGGAACTATAGTAAAAGATCAGTGAAAATGACCTGTGTTAATATGTAATAATGAGGGAAGCCACGAGGTAGGAAAGAGTCAACTGAGAAAGGCCTTTATAACCTCAAAGTTTGTCACCGTTCAGCCACCTGGTCGGACACTGCTGTAGAGGTATTTGAGGAAGAGTAAGCATCGTTAAAGCTGTGTTCAAAAATAATCATTTCACCAATATTAGACAAGACTGACTCTTGGGAAGACTGGAACTTAGATTACTAACATTTATTGAGCGTATGCTATGCCATTAAAATGGACACTGCAGTACCTATTTTAAACAAAGGGGTTTAACCCAGAGTTCCTAGTTTCAAAGTGTAGCCACAATGGAGAAGGGGTTTGTAATTGACTAGAGAGTGGTCACCTAAAGCAGAAGAGGCTCCTGGCAAAATGGTGAGGGTTGTCTTTGTTTCGTGTGTACTCCATCCCAAGCTCCTTTTCCTCTTCTGTGAAATGCATTCCACCTGGGTACCTGGTTAGTGTTTCATGCCTGGGGTCTTGTCTCCATGGGCATTTTTGCCGGTACCCCCACTGCAGATCAGGTGGTGTTAACTGATAGCATTACCCTTCTCAGTGCCATTTGCATTTCAATATGCAGCTCCAAGTGAAAGAATTCAAGGGAAAAAAGAGAGTCTTCTCTAATAGAATAATTTCAGACATGACACCGGAGTGCTGGAGAAATTAATTTGGGTCTGGTGGGGGCTGTATGTGTGTGTGTGACATTTTCTCCCTTTCCGGAAAACAAACAAACAAACAAACAAACAAACTCAGAATGTGAGTGTTCTCCTACTCAGTACAGTGTTAAGGCTGGCCTTGACAAAGAAGCATGGCTTTGGAAATGGGAAGTTTCATCAGACTCAAAAGAGAGAAGGAATTCAGATGGTCCAGGAACAGAAGAGGAGAATGAGTGAAGAAGGAAGGAACTTAAGCAGTTCTTACTCAGCTGTATTGTGCAGACGGTGCTAATCCCGGTTTAAGGAGCACAAGACAGGTGGCTCGCCAGGCAGGCTGTTGGGTGGGGGTGAATAGATGGTCACTGTGCTGAAGAGGAGGGAAAGGTCAAGGACGATCCAGCAGCAGCCAGTTCTTTTGCTGGTTGTTTAACTTGATTGATTGATTGCTATTTTAGTCTTCTTCCCCCCTCCCACCCTGATAGAATAGTTTATGCCAGTTGTGTTTGGATCAGTAAATAAAAAAATTGAAAAAAGGAGAAATATGCAATGAACTTCATAAAGAGCTCTGATAGAATCTGCATGTTAAACAGACATTGAACTTTGTAGCAAGAACTGCTTCAAGCCTTTCAACATCCAAATGAATTCTAATTTCCACATCATGCCTTTCAGACCTCAGCATGGTTTCTGGTGGTTTCTCCCAGTTAATTTTAGCATCACATCAATGATTTTTTGCCTGTAAATGACTTGAAGTGGCATATCTCGGTAACGTGGGTGACAAGAACGTGTACAATTTAGGGCTAGTATCAGAGTAGCTTAAAAAGTAACTAATTCATTCATCGAACAAATATATGTTTTATTGTCACCCATGAGTCAGGGGCTGTTCTACATAAACTGACTGAGTGAGAGGCGACTAAGAAAAACCTCTGGCCTTCTAAGCCTGGAAGACTGAGATGTGAATAAGTAATTGAGATTCTGTGTGAGCAGTAACTCAAGTGAGATGAGTGCAAATTGTGGATGTGTTGCCATGAAAGGGTTATTTTTAGTCGTCAAGGTGGGCCCTGAGGTCTTCATGATGGAGCGGACAACTGATTTGGGGGTGGGCCTTGACGTAGTGATTTGGGCTTAGAGATTGGTCTTTCTGGTACAGTGCATCATGAATGGCCCGTGTCAGGAGCCAAGGGCCGGGAAAGTGTGATAGGAGTTGAGGTTGAAGAGGAAGGGGGAACAAAGGCATGGAGGTGGAGTGTCCTATGAGCACCCTGGGGGGCGGGGTTTTAGGAAGGGAGCAGTGGGGCCCAAACTGCATGTTAGAGAATCACTCCGGGAGTAGCTTAGACTGGAGGCAGAAAACCTGCCGTGGGAGTGGCCCATGGTCTCAGCTTTTCCTCTTTGTTGAGAAGCTCATTTGCTATGCTTTACATGGGAGAATGATATGCAGTCGTGCTGTGTTTGTTAATCTGAACTTACTTTCAATTTGTAAACATCTCGGAGGACTCGCCCAATATGAAATCTCGTTCCGGACCTGTCTACAAATTCCTGGCTTTTCCTGGCTTAGGTGCTTCCATGTTTCGTTTCTCCCCACAGACCACTTGTAATTCAGGATAAACGAATGCCAGAGAGTAAAACTGGACAGACACAGGGGACATGATTTAAAATGGAAGAATATTAATTGGCTTCACCAGAGTGTATATTTTCATTATGGAAGAAGTGACTGCCTAGATTTTTAAAAATAATTGGTTGGTGACACACCTGCAGTGTGTCTGAGAACTCTAGCAACTTGAGAACAGAAAGGAAAGGTGAAGGTGAGAGGAACCGAGCTACAATGAACCTTTTGTAGGCGTGCTGTTGAACTACAGTGTTCAAACTCACTAATGGGTTGTTTCAGAGAGGCAGGAAGACGAATGTGCTTGTGCCCAGATTTTAAAAATAATACAGCACGTTTATACATAAACTATACTTTTAATAAATTCGCCTCACCTGAAGCACAGCTTGTTCTGTATGTTGAATTGGTAAATGTGTCTTCAGTGAATTTTTAGTTTATGTATTAGGGTGGAATAAATAGGCTTCAGTCTTTGACTATTTTAAGAGATCCTCAGGTCCACACAATGGTTTTTAATCATTGCTAGAGATGGTTAAACCTCCTGGAAATGAATCTGAGTTTGATCCCAACCCTACAGTTATTGATTAGATGTGGGACAGTGGCTAAGTTACTTAACTCTTGAAGCTTCTGTTTTCTCACCTCTAAAATGGGGGTAAGAGTAACTATCTCATAGTTGTTTTGAGGATCAGTGAAGATGATAATGACTAATATTACTAACTTTTACCAGATACCGCTGTCAGGCAGTGGTTTAATGGTTTATCATCTTTTCCCCTAAATCCTTACAATGCACGTAGGCTCTCGGGATGATCTTGAGTACCATTTACAGATGAGCTTACAGAGATGAAGTAGCTCACTCAAGGTTAAGATATGGGGGAATTTGGATCAGCATCACCACGCTATGGCCCACTGGCCACATCTGCTCCCCCTGTCCCCTGCCTCCTTTTGTAAGTAAACTTTTATTGGAACACGGCCATGCCCATTCACTTATGCATCATGTCTGGCTGCTTTTGTGCTCCAATGGTGACAGAGTAGCGGTGACAGAGACCATATGGCCCACAAAGCTTCCAGGGTTAACTGTCTTGCCCTTGACAGAAGACGTTTGCTGAATCCCCGCGTTAGACCTCAGATATAAGCTATAAACTACAAAAATGCTGGTTATGGTGCATGGCATGTAGTAAGTGCTCACTAAATAAGTACTGCTCTGTTACTCATCTAACTTCGGGTACAACTGTTTATCTTACAGAGCTCTTGTCTGCAAAATAATGAGCATTCAACCTCCAGCAAGCTAAGCTATTATAACTATGGAAATGTTGAAGAATTTAAAGTTGATAAGGAATGCATCCTGAATTGTGTGTTATAGTTACCATTTATTATTACGTTTTATGTACTATAAATGTGAGAAATTATATTTTCAGAGTGTTCAAAGTACAGTATTATATTAAAGGGGATAATTGTGAATTTTAGTGACTACTCAGGGTCTGTGTTAAATTAATTTCACAACCCAGGAATTTTCATAGGAAATTTAAGAAAATATAATCTTCCTTATGAAAAATACATAAAAACATTGTGGAGCTGCCACATATAATAAAAAGTATTACGATCTATGTTAAAAATACATACAAGTAGTGAGCTTACAATAGGGGAAAAAAAAAACCCCACCATGATTTATTCCTTTTAATGAGAAGATGTATAATTAGTACACTTCCTCTAATAGTCTTATCACAAAGAAATGAAATTATAGTTTCAATTGAACCCCGCCCAGAACTTTTATTCCCATGTATTACTTGTCTGTTACTGATTCAGAGAATTCCCTGTCCTCTGCTCAGTAAATGGCCATGGGTTTGTATTACTTTGGAGCTTACACAATGCACTGTTCTGGGCCTTCAACTTGTGTCAAGGGGATATTCTTGGAATGTCCTTTCACTAAAGGCCTTTGCCATGGCTGTGGTTTGGTGGATGGAGTAGGGGTTATAGATTAGCTTATTTTCTGTTGGAACAGCTCTTTCTGAATAGACATGCAATACATTTTCATTCTGGAACATTTAGAAAATGCAGATAATCGTAAAGAAAAATCATTGTCATTTGTGACTGTACCACCTATAGATAGCCACCGTTAATAATTTGGTGCCTGTCCTTAAATATAATTGTCTATTTATATGCATATCATCTCCGATCGGTGTGTATCCATGTGTAGAGGTATTTCCTTGGGAGTCCATCCACAAGCTGCCTCAGCTGGGAAATTTCTGGCTCCAACTGTTCTAAATTGTGCAGGCCCTTCTGATTTAGAGGAAGCAGGAAGCCCCATAGTTAACTTCCATATAGAAACCAACTTCCATATAGAGATTCCCTTTCTTACATGACATAGTTTTCCCATGTAATTTGTATCGCTCTTCTGAATTTTTATCCCTTTCTTGTTGGAGGAGTTTTAATTCTTTTGTTTGAATTTACATTCCTCCAGCAAGAAGTAGTGATATACTCACCAGTGGCATTAGTAATAAGATTTTTAGCAGAAAAATCCTTCCCTACCACCTCAATTATTTTTATCTAGATAGCCCATCATTTAAATGTGGAGATAGTTTTCAAGGTTGTAGGATGAATGTAACAAAAAGAAGGGTGGTGGGCTAAAGAGACACAGGGCTTTCGTAGATGAGAATATGTACAGGAGAAGTCATTGTTCGGTGATGGAATCTTCTGCCTGCTTTACAAAACTCATTCTCTCTCATGCCATGTCTGCCGCATCATTCTCTAGGTTGCTTAAAAAGAGAATTCTGTTTGCTGTGTTCAGCTTTGAGATGTTTTGATCTAGTTCTCAAATCAGAGAGAGATCTGGGTCCTGTGAAGATTTCGGTTCAATGACCAGCCTGTAAGGAAGGCATTCTTGTAAGGAAAGCATTCTTGGGTGATTTTCCACTGGCAATGTCAAGACCGTTGTGATTCACCTATCAATATGTGATTCTTTGGAGGAGTCTTTGGAATTGAGTGCTTGAGATTTATGTGATTAAATAGACTATCATTGCATCTTATTTAAAACCTAATTTCCCTTCCCCTCCCTCAGCCCATTTATAAAGGGTCCCTACAATAAATACTAAATGCAATAGTATTTATATGTTAGATTCTATATAGACCTTACTCTTTGCTTTTTCTCAGTTGGTACCAATGAGGAGAAGCCCATTACTCACCAGCAATTCTCATCATTTGAAGTTCAACCACGTAAGCTTCCATAACAGCATCCCTTTCTTGATTATGGCCTGTCAGGAGTGCTCAGAGTGCATATGCTGTGGTCTTGAAATCAGGAGGTACATAGTCTTTTTGATGATTCTTCTCTTTGTTTCCACTCGCCAGCTCCACTAACAAAACTGTTTTAGGAATGACATTGAGTTATCTTGGCTCCGTCAGGCACAAAGCCTCCTGGTCCTATGCATTTGAGACACCAGCTGAATCGCCTAGCACAGACCCCATTTACAGTATCTACGGGGAAGTTTTGCTGTCTTCCGGGGAAGCAGCGTGCTTTTCCAGGGAGCGCCTAACTGCTTGATGTCTTGCAAGGGGAAGATAAGCAGCAGCTCTGATTCTCATCCCCTGGAGAAAGTCATCAGGTGGCCCAAGTCTTGAATTAGTATCAGTGAAAGCAGTGGTATGTGTCACATGCCACATGTTTTGTTCAAGGAGAGATTTGGGGATACATCCACTGGGGGTGAGGGTAGAAGGTAGGGGGAGTTCCTGAGCTCTTGTAAAATTGATGGTCAATAAATTCATTTGATAGGAAGATTGTTTGCTTTTTTTCTGAATGCTGCTTTCCCAGAGCTAGTAACAATTTATATGAGACTGGTGGGGATAAAGAACACTAACTAAAAAAAAAAAAAAATTAGCGAGGTATTGGTGAAATGCCTCAGGGAAGGGAAGAATAGAAAACTGAAATTATGGGCCAGCAGATTTTAAGTAGCGTATACTTTTACAAGGATCTAGTGGCAAGTTTGGTTCATTTGCACCATAAATACCTTTGTTGGATCTGTTCAGGAGAAATTTGCAGGGCACAGATGACTGCTGTGGTACGAACTGTCCCCAAAATGTGAGGCTCTAAGATATAGAGAGAATAGAATGAACACAGTTGCATTTATTCTGTCATCAAAGGAAATACTCATTGACGCTGAGACCTTTCATTGTGAGGCTAAATTGATCCTTCTGGGGACAATAGAAGTTTTAACTTCTATTGACAGTGACTGTTTTAGTTTTATCATACCTGCTTCTGTGATAGCTGGTTTTCCGTACGCAGTGATATGGATGAGGCTGAAATCAGAAGGAAAGGAAACAACATGTTGCAACTTTGGTGTTTTGTATTCTCCAGGCATTATTGTAATTGTCCCAAACAATGATATTTGAAATGGGGGAGTTACATACCGTGTTTCCCTGAAAATAAGACCTAACTGGAAAATAAGCCCTAGCATGATTTTTCAGGATGACATCCCCTGAACATAACCCCTAATGTGTCTTTTGGAGCAAAAATTAATATAAGACCCCGTCTTATTTTCGGGGAAACACGGTAGTCATTTTGCAAGCGCGAGAAAATGAAGAATCAGAGAGGTTAGGTGAGTTGCTCATTTTACCCAGGTAATAATCTGATAACTGTAGCAGTCCAATCCAGGTCAGGCTGGCCCAGCAGTTCATCCACTTTCAACTGGATGACAGAAAAGCATCCATCCTCTGTTCAAGGCTAGTCTCCTGAAATCTATTTCTGCAAAATAAAGCCTTATCTATAAAGGAGGGAAATTTGTCATATTTGTCATATTTGTTTAAAAATTAGTTGTATAAATATTCACACCTTTGGGTGCAGATCTGTGTACCCTCAGTACGGGGGCAATTAGGTCTTCCCTTTGGAAATTACACTGCATTTATCACAAAGAAATGGATGAATCCCAAGTTTTATTCTCAAACGTGAGTTTAATATTCCCAAAGTACTTGATGTTTTGGATCCAGTTTACATCAACCTCCACATGCAATGAGGCACTTGCAGGCGCTTCCTTGGACATTCCCAGTTAATCCTCAGAGGAACTGTTGTATCTCCATTTTACATGGAAAATGCCTCAAACCAACCGAACAAACCTTTGAGTCCGAGCTGAAAGAATTTCACAAGCTGCCTGGGGTGTGACCCACCTGCAAAGTGTGACCTTGATTTCCCAGTCTCCGATTCTGGACAGTGAGGCTATTCCCCCAAAACAACCCCACATCTTCCTCAGAATGATCCTCTCCTACCCGTTACGTGTTTTGCTTTATCTTAAGTTTTCTAGTGATTCAGGCTTACTCTGGGAATCTTCTTCCAGTCTCCTTCTCTCTTATCTCAAAAATCCTGTTTGTAGAATGATTTCTTTTAAAAATACTTCCCCTCTTTTCCTATCTCCCTAATCTAAGCTATTATTGCATGCCTAGATTGTTACAGTCTCTTAATTAGTCTTATCTCCTACCCTGTTCAGTTTGATTAAGTTAAATGAACTCTGGAGTCCTGCTGTATGCAAAGTACCATGCAAGAGAATGCAAACATTTTCCTTGCTGGGCTGCCTTATAAATACCAGATTAAAATACTGTTTTTAAGATATTTCCTTGCTCAGAATCATTGACTTCTCGCTGGCTGGTGTCTGTAATCTCAGTTCAGTGTTTAAAACCCAGTCTTGCGCTAGTGTCTGCCTCTCGGCCTCCCTCTTTCCCCTAAGCTATTTTTCAGCACCAGCTCTCTACTCCTACCCATGAAACGTGTCCAGTTACTCTTGGTAGGCAAAATGCATGTGTGGACTCTGTGCCTTTTCCTCGTCCACTGTGGTTTCTTTCTTCTCTTAATTTAATCAACGTGTTAATTGGGTACCTTCTATAACCAGGAACTATTGTTTGGAATATATCAGTGAACAAAGACGAAAATCTCTGCCCTCAGCGTTAGAGGGCATTAGAGACAGGCAGTAAACCACGAACGTTAGAAACCAAGTAAATCATATAATCTGTTAGGTGGTGATCGGTGCTATGGAGCAAAAATATAGAAGGTTAAGAAGGAATTCAGAGTGCTGGGGTGAAGGTGTGTCGGTTATGGTTTCACACAGATAAGGTCCCATTTAAGAAGATGATACTTGAGCCAAGACTAAGGAAGCGAGGGTGCGGGGCTCCCAGAGAGCCAGGACAAAAGCTTGCAGGCAGAGCGAACAACTGCTGTAAATACTCTGAAGCTGAGGAGTTCTTGATGTGTGCGAGGACCATAAGGGAGGCCAGTGTGGGGGCACGGAATGAGCAAGGACGACAGGAGCAGGAGACAGGTCAGAGTAACTGGGAGCCAGCACACAGGACCCTGGCAGGCCTGGTCTGGCCTTTGGCTTCTTCTTTACTTGAAATGGGGCCTTAGGAGGATTTTGACTTGAGTCACTTACATTTTAGAATCAGTCTGGCTGGCAGCCGAGTATATATGTGTATGCTGCTAGGGGTCAAGGGTGGATGAAGGAAGACTAACTCAGACGATTACAATAATCAAGGTGGCTCATGCCATGGCCATAGAAGTGGAGATGGTGAGAGGAATTTGGATTCAGACGTACTCTAAAGGAAGAACCAACAGAATTTCCTGATGGAGTGGACTGAGGGGGCATATAAAAGAGAAAGAGGGAAGTTATCGAATCCAAGAGTAAATCCTAATGCATCATTTACTCTGTATCACACATGTGGTGGCGCTCGGTCGTATATATGTAAATAAATACCTTTTAGGAACTCATAAACAGAGGTGAGACGTGACAGAAACTTAAAAGTGAAAGGATAAAAATCTGTGTGCTTGTGTGTGTGTCTTAATAAGATTGCAAATTCCTTAAAGATAATCATTTCTTCACTCCACAAACCTTCTTAAGGCACTTATTAAAGCCAGTGATTGTCTTATCTCCTCAGTAGTGCTCAATGCAATTAGAGGCAACTTCAGTGCCCTGGATAAGTGCACAGGCTCTGATGGAGACTGATGTATTCAGGCCCTAGTTCCATTATTTATTTGCTGCGTGATCTTGAGCAAGTTACATAAGCTACCTGTTCCCCATTTTTCTTACCTGTGAAATGATGACAATATTCTCTCATAGGGTTTACCACGGGGAGTAAATGAACTAATACATGGAAAGTACTTAGAACAATGCCTGGTACATAGTAAGTGCTCAAATACTGTTTACCATTCCTTAGTAAGTGTTCAGGAAAAATTAGTTAAAAGAGGATTAACATTTGGAGTGACTTTCCTCCCTTAAACGCCCATGTTTGAAACCGGCCAAGTTGCATGTGTAATGTGAATAATAAGGTCTCTAGTAAGCATTGCTTTCTAGCTGATGGTTAAAAAATAACACGAGAGAATTGTATTATGATCAGTCTGATTAGCTGTCTCTCTTTAGGAGTGGACGTGGAGGCTGGTCAGCAACCCCTCTGAGTGCATTTGATTGACAGACTGGCAAACAGCTTTTAAATACCTAACACACACACACACACACACACACACACACACAAAATCAATGTTTTGTTATTATATTTTAGCTTAAAATGTTGAATATGTATTAAAATGAGAAAAATAATTTTCAGGATAGATACGACTTTCCTAGTACATAAAAGCAAGGAGATCACATCAAGAAGGGAATATCATTTTTTTGCCCCAATACAGGAAATTACTATTTTTCCCTCCATGTTTATATGTTGATACCTAATATCTCCCTTCTTTCTTTTTTTCCTGTCTCATATGGTTGTTTTTCCTTTCATCTCTCTTATTATCAGCAACTAATTTGGCCTCCAAATCCAGGAAGGAGCAGTGTGTTGCTGCTATGGAATTCATGCAGACATCTTTAGTGTCAGAGGTGGTTTAAAGAGCAGCTTAATTCTGCTTTCATTGTGCCTGGTACTTCAGCGAGGCGCTCAGGTTCTGTTTGAGCTCAGTACCCCTCGTCCCTTTCTATACCTCCTAGATGGCAATGCAGAAAGGGACTGTCAGTGAGTAACAGGTAAATATTGAACAGGGAAGCCCTTTTGATTAACTTTGTGGATCATTATTTGAAAGTAGCTTGCAATCAGACCAGCTCCATCACTCATCATAGCACGTGGCATGAGGGTCAGAGTACCAAGCTGCCAGATAGGAAGACGAGGTTGCCTTCTTTGTATCTGGTCCTGTATTCATGCAGTGCTGGTCTAGTTATAACTATCCAATGAGCAAAAGTGGTGACTCTAGACCACAGTAGGGATGCAAGATGTGTCAGATGATGAAGCACAAAGAACGCTCAAGAGGAACTTTGTGCTATATAGATATAGATGCATATTTATAATAACTTTTTAAATTATATAACAGCATAGGTGCTCTTAACTTTTTATCCAGATTCAGAAATCTTTCTCTAGTATGAAATTTAGACAGGTAAGGAAGGCTGAAAGTGAATTTTTGATCTTAGTAATGTGTGCTCAAAAGAAGTAATTTCAGCATCTATCCACTTTCCTAGATTTAGTCTATACCACCTACTGGGCACAAATGACAGGTTTATTCCATAATGAATTTGCTGTTAAGTGAGTCTGATCCATCCATTGAACCTCACGGTAAATTAATGGTTAATTATTATTTGGACCCACAGCCTTGTCATCATTATTACTATTTTGAGCTTCCATCAAGGACTATGCATGGGAACGTGGTAAAGAGACAGATGGAACTGAATAGGAAAGATAGCCTTCTGCTCTCAAACGTTTCTAGGTCAACTCTTACATGGTCATAAAACCATACAAAGAAACTGTGATTAGGTTGTTCACGAATCTGCAGGAGAGACTCAATTCAGGGGTCAAATAGGAAATTCCAAAATGTTTCCGGAAGGTTAATGTTTTACAGTAAATATTTTGGTTCAGTCTTTTAATCGTCGAGATACAGAAATAGTTAGAAAACTAATAATTAAGATTATTAAAATGACCAATAGCAGCAATGCAAATCTACCTCCTTCTTACCCTCATTCTAGAGCAATAGTTAGCAGGTAGGCCTTTTATGACATTTTAAATGTGTAATTACAACATTTTAAATTCATTAGATGGATTAATGCCATTGTTACTTGCTGTTTAACATTTATGAACCACAAAAGTGACAAGATCTATATAAAGAATGTTGGATGGAATCTTAATGTTATGTGTCACGTAAGTGTTAACCCCATATCATCTAGTCAAAATAACAGCTGAAAAATAAAATAATTTCTGAAAATTGTGAAGAAGTACAATATAAAATAGTCATGTTAAGTAGAACTGTAAACTATACATTTCCATCACATTTCTGAGGAGATTCCGTGTTGCTATTCTTTTTAAAAATGTGTTTCAATTTTGCTTTTAAATAAATAGTGGAAAATATTAATATTCTTTCTCTTTAGTTATAATATTCTAGACTAATTAATAGGAACATCTCCCCACACCTCCCCAAAAGGAAAAGGATTTAAAATTTCATTTAGAACATCACCTCAATTAGACAAGTATTATTTACAAAGTAATGTGTCAGAAAATCACTATATTACATTTTGAAATTTAGATAAACCTATAATATGCATGCAAAATACACAATAAGTTGAAGACTGAATTTAACAAATGTGAAATGTCTTTACAATAGAAAGACACTGAATGCTTATGTTGCCTAAAGAGCAGCATGGGCTACTATGCTCATCTCTTTCCCCAGGGGACCCAGGATCTAATTTGAATGAGGTTCCGAGTGAACATGTGTTAGGTGGTCCCATCCTAACCCACACCACAAAACTAGAACATAATTTGACATAAATTTTTGTTTGGAACTGAAATAGCAGGGGATGCTGTGGGTCCGGATGGAATTGGCAGGGCTGTGTGGAAACGTGCACACATGGCATGGTATCCAGCAGAGCCAGTACTTGTTGGTTTTCTTGAAATTATAGGTAGTGAATTCAACATCTAGTCTCTCTTCATGGGACAGGAACCTTGGCATGCCGTATTATTTGTGTGGGCTTATTACTCATAATTGGCATTTTAGTTATACAAGAAAGAAAATTAAAGAATATATACATAAAATAAAAATATATGTTATTTCAATTTTTAAAATGTCCTAATGATTTCCACAATCTAAAAAGAGTTTTATGTTATATTTACATCACAGCAGAAAACAAAATCCATTAGACAAGGATTCTTTAAATGATAGTGATATCATTGCTGGCTTTTAAAATTCCAATTTAGTTATTAGACAACTTGTTGATATTTTATTTAGGGAAAATGGAATTTACTGCAGGATGTGGTAGTTTTGAAGGTTATATGGCTCCATTCAGAAGCAAATATTCATTGGCAAGGAAACATTTATCATCATTTGTGAGAAACTATAAGATTTCTCAATCTAAAGGAAGTTTCAGGCCAGTAGGGAAACTAATATATATTATGCAATAAATTAATGCAATAAATATTTATTGAACATGTACTAAGTGCCAGGCTTTGTTCTAGGCCCTGGGTATTCAGTGATACACAGGACATCCAGAGTTTCTACAGCATGGAGTTTATACTTGATTGAGGAGGGCATAAAATTTACAGATACATGTATAATTTAAAGTAGTGCTCTGTAGTATAAAGGAAAAATAAATCAGGGTAAGGGGATGGAGCATAGATTCTTTTGCTATTAGGTTGGTGCAAAAGTAATTACTGTTTTTGCAGTTATTTTCAACCTTTTAAGAGGTTGAAAGACAGAGCATGCTAAATGACTTAAGGATGGTGTAAGTCTCTCAGTTCTCTGTGAGTCCAGAAGAGCAAGCTCATTTATGGAAACTTCTTGGGGAAGACAGAACTTAAGCCATGAGCAAGCCATGTTTGTACATGATAGAGGATGGAAACAAGAGTTTGTATTCAAGGTTGACTGGAAATAAGAAGAGGTAAAATTAACGGGACCTTGAAGAAGAAGGACAGGAATTTTGTTTGGTGTTTTTCTATGGTTTCAAAATACTGAAGGATTTGAGTTGAGGAATAGTGGAGTATGTGGGATTTTTCTAGCCTCTGTGTTTGCATGGAGTGGATATGTTATGGGAGTGTTATAATCAAGAAGTGAGAAGACTGTATCTATTTTCTATTTGCACTGACTATTTTGAGATTTGTTTAAGGTCTATTATGTGAATATGGGGTTGGGTAGAGGGATCATGTGATCTCTTGACTCATGAAAGTGACTTGAAGACCAGAAAGTTTGAGAATCACTGTTTTAAGTCCGGCGTGCTGGCTGTGGTTTATATAATTGCCTGTATTTTTTTTTTTTTTTTTTTTTTAAATTTTACTGGGTACTGTTGGAGAACAGTGTGTTTCTCCAGGGCCCATCAGCTCCAAGTCATTGTCCTGCAATCTAGTTGTGGAGGGCTCAGCTCAGCTCCAAGTCCAGTCACTGTTTTCAATCTTTAGTTGCAGGGGGCACAGCCCACCATCCCATGCGGAAATTAAACCGGCAACCTTGTTGTTGAGAGCTCGTGCTCTAACCAACTGAGCCCTCCAGCTGCCCCGATTACCTACATTCTTCAACGGGATTCAATCAGGAAATACTTTTTAAAATTGAATATATTGATAGAGAACCAAGAAGAACTCATGAGATAGCAAACAATTTTGGGCACTAATAGACAGCCAAAAATGGTTCATAGATTAATTATTATAAGATATGGCCACTATTTAAGTTACATCTTACTACATAAGAAGCAAATGCCCCTTAACATTATAGGACAGGGAGGGATGACATAAATGAGTGATCAACAAATAGTGACCTTCAGCTCTGTTAGTAAGTGTTGCCTGTGACTTAAGGTGCCAATCAAGCATAACACATGCTTCTTACAGGTGATGATAGAGGAATGACAGACACATCATTTCTGAAAGATAGATCACGGCATGAGAACAACTATGCAGATGTGTTCGGTAATGGCAAAACCAACTTGCGTGATCAATAGTCATTTTTTTGACAGCCACCGTATTGAGGAGAGAATTGCCAAAACATTTTTCTGACCTATTGATTACGAAGTCTAAGATTCACACCCTTATTAAGTTGATTCCTACCTCCATTTAGATTAACAATTGAGAAGGAAAAATTCCATTTTAATCATAATTTCCTTAGAATTTGTAATTGAAGTATTGTATTTTATTTTGTGCCTCAATATATAGGCCTTTCTTGAGAGATGTTCCATCATAAGATGAGGGTTTTCACCTTTTAAATGATAAATTGACATTAATTATTGGAACACAAGAATCCCAGGACTAACCTAGTTTTTGTAGGATTTCTGACAGTTTTTACACACTGGTTTTTGTAGGAATTCTGACTTAACTATTTTAAACTATGTTAAGGTTTTGTGTAGTTAATGCTACAGAGGATGTTTGATTTCTACAAAAAGAAAATATTTGGTCTCCCAGGGTCTCCATAAATTCCTTCTGTATTTTCATGATAGAAGAACTTAAAGAACATGAGTATGTGTATCTTATGCAATTATTAGCAATAGGGTAAGCCTCTTAGCTTGTGTCATTTTAAAACATTTTAAATCCTTTGTTTAGAAATCATATTTTCTTTGTATTTCATAGATATGATCACATCATTAAAGTTCTTCATGACCTTCATTGTAAAGGTGTGTCTTACGCTTGCTATCTTTTTTCTCCTCTTACTTTAGCTCGTGAAGCTGACATACCTTAGTACAACTAATGCTAGAATCTTAGTTGAGCTTTCCGCAGTTCCTTTGGTCCACCTGCTAGTCATTGCAGGAACACATTTATAGCAGCTTCTATTGAGCAAAAGAAACACTAAGAAAGCTGTATCCTTTATGCTAAATATTGGCCACTGAGCTGGCATAAAAGGGAGAACTTAAAACTATGAGTTAACTTCTCTAAAACACTTGTTTAGGGAGGCAATGATATAATGAATGTTCATAAGTTTACAATGTAGTAAATGTTTGATAAAGTGTATTTACAGAGTCCATAAGAATCTGTATTTTGTTCAACTTCTAAGATTTTAAGATTTAGTTTTGTATTTTGTTAATAAGTAGAATCAGAGATTGAGTTACGTTCAAAAATGAAACTCGGTTTTTAAATCATTCACAATTCTATATGCCACTTTGTTTCTGTAATAATTAGCTTTGGTATTTAAAATTCTCATCCAATGAAACAAACACCCAGTTTATGTAAATCATATGCATTTTTACATTTTCTGTATTCCTCACCAGACTAAATATCATTAGGCAAGAGAGAAAACCCGAGTCTTCTTTTCTATTGCTATCTCTCCATCAGTCCACCCTAAAAATCTAAAACAAGGGTCTTTGTCTTTTGTCATCAGTTTATAATGAAGACAGGTTGATAAGCAAAAATAAGACCCCATATCCCAAGAAAAAAGTACAGGAGAATTGTAGAATTGCGTAGAGAATTGCATAGGGTATCCTGCTCTAGAAAGTAGGGAGCTGCAAGATGAAAAGCAACCTGGAACGCTTGAGCTGGGGGATTTTGTTTTCCCGTAGACACCATGTTACCAATTACATAAAGAGGAATAGACTTCTTGTGAGTTGATAAATGGGGATGGGAATCATTTACTAGGTTGTTTTATGGTATTTGTTAACAATATTTACCTTCTTAAATTGATTCAGCATAATCCTTACTGCAGCTTCCCTTCATTTCTGGAAGCCATAGAGATAATGTGGTACTTTTATAAAAGCCTTACATGGCACTGAAAAATGGGTTTTTGCCTTAGCTCAACAGAGCAGCAAGATTTTATTAACATAGACTTTGGAACATTTGAGTTCCCATAGGGTACCGAGTGTAGTTGATAGGACACGACTTGCCTTCAACAGTTGTTTTAACAAGATATCCTTCATACGCAATCTTCTGAGCTACCAGGCATAACTGAGTCACGTGCGCAAGAAACGCTAGTGGCAGCATGCTTGCCTTTCATCTTTATCTGATTAATCCCAAGCAGTGTGTTACCAACAAAATATTTTCAACTGAATATATGTGAGACAGATACTTATTTGTAAAATGTCTATAACTTTATAACAACTATTTTTAATGGGTGCTATTTTTGTTCTACAAAAAGTTTTTTCTACGTTCCTTTCAAAGCCCCCACAGAAAGCTGTCCAGGACTTTGTGTATCTGGTATAAAGAGGCCGGATGTTATTTATGCATGTCATCACTATTTATTGGGCATCTACTAAGTGCCAGGCACTGGGGGATACAATAGTGGATAAAACAGGCCAAGATGTGGGCCCTTGTGGTACTTAACATTCATGTGGGGAGAGCAGACAAAAGCAAATGGATCAATTAGAGGAAATACATGAAGGGGATACAGGTTGTGGAGATGGCAGTAAATAGGAGCGTGGACTAAGGAGACCTGGAGACCAGGGTGGGGTTCAGTTTTAAATGGTGTGGCTAGTAAAGGCCTCCCTGAGACGGTGACAGTTGAACAAAGTTCCTAAGGAGATGCTGGAGCCCCCTCTGTGTATCCCCTGGACTCACCACCCGGAAATGTGTTAGTCCCGGTCAGCTGACTGCATTGCTGGTGCTTACTCTCTCCAAGGACGTTCTGTACCCTGCATTTAAATGTTCTCTCTGACACTTTACATTCTATTTTATATTGTTTTTCTTTTGGGGGAAAAATGATTTCTACAGAACATTGAGCTCATTGGATGAAAGGTGCTGTGAATTTTTTTTAAGAAAGCATAAATCAAGCTTCCATAAGTATTCCAAACACTTAACAAGAAATTTTTGTAAATGTTTAAAAGTGTAAAAGAAAAACTTTTCTACTCTAAAAGTGGTATTTTTACTATTTTACTAATTAACACTTTTCTTCTACTTAGCACTTTCAGGACTTGATTTAATTACAGTTTATAGTACCTTAAATGGTGTTTTAAAGTGAGTCAGTGTTGCTTTGCTCAAAACATTGCTGTTTTTTGCCCCTTTTGGCTTTAGTTTATATGAAATATACCATTTATTTTACTGCCAGAGTTGTCATTGAAATACATGTAGTACTGTTACTTGGATGATGAAACTGACTAATCATGGAAATATTAGATGTACACTTGTTTTATAATCCCAAGGACAGAGTTAATTGAGTGCTTTTTCCATAGTAATATGCAGATAGTTGTTATTTGGCTCTGGGCTTAGAAATAAAATGAATTCTGTCTGGTCTGAATTTGAAGACTGCATTTGAATTGGCTCCCAAAATATTGTGATGACTCCTCTTCTGAAGAGGTGCCTGCATTGCTATCTCTGGTAATCATTAGAGGAATCAATTAATTTAGAATCATTTGGTAAGGTGCACAGTCGTGTCCCACCAAAAATAGATTCATTAACCATAGATTTCCAAAAACCATAGGAAGTCACACATAGATTAAGAGATAGCAGAGTAGTAAGAATTTTATCAGAGAATTTTTCTCTTTACGTGAAATAACCTTAGAGTCACACAATTGATGTACTACTGTGAGGTCTACTTATATTTAAGTTGGGGTAGAAGAAAATCTTGGAGAGCAAAGTATTATTTCCCAGCATTGCTTCCTTCCTGGTAGAAGTCACATAAAAAGAAGAAAGAATTTCTCGACATAAATATGCAGTGTCACATTTCTTACATTTCTTAAAGCAGTAAAATTTTGGAAAATTAGTTTCAAATAAGGATTTCTCTTAACAGAGTTAATTAGATTTAATAACAGAAAATAATTGGGAATTACTTAAACCAACATTTCTAACAAATTGTATGAGACCTCTGGAATTATATTCCCAAATGTAAATGCCTCACTGCTATTTTGCTGGTGATATCTGCCTTCTCTGTGAGACTTAAACCCCAATTTACCTTGCTAGTAATTGTGCATGCACATTGAGACACACAGTACTAGGATGGTTAGATTGCTTCCTTCTGCACTCAGTTGTGGGGTTAGTTGCAGTACTATTCTTCACTGAAGGGAGAAATACATAGTTACTTATACAGAAAATGCTTTCCTTTGATTACCATGTTTTTCTCCATCCAAAGTAAAGCATACTCTCACGTACACATACCTCCTATATACATATATTTTCAAGGTTCACTTCCTTGAATCCTGACTTGTGCTTTTGCTTGAACTGAATTCTTCTTACATGCACAGTACCATTGGCCAATAAAGATTTGGAAAATTTAAAAATGTATTTCTCATCCACCAGAAATTTACATATAATGTTGCTGGGAAGACAAGGTAGGAGATCAGCGTTTTGAATTAGGCACATAGTTCGAGCCGATGATATTTTGGATGAAAACAGAAAGACCCAAATATATTGGTAACTACACATAGCTGAGGAATAAGTGGTAGCAGATAGGGGAATAGCTATCTAATTGAATGCTACAGTGAGCCTTACCATTAATCAGAACAGTAAAGTTCAGAGAAGAGGGAAATCAGTGAAAGCTGGAGGAAGTCTCTATAGAAGAAAATGAAACTTGAATTCACCCCGGAGGCTTTTGGGGTTGGGGTAGGTATCTGAGATAAGAGAGCCTCATGAACAAAAACTTGGAGGCAAAACTGGGCATACCCTGTTTACGTTGTCAGTGGACAGGAGGAAGCCATGGGAGGCCGTTGCATGCGAAGGGAGTGACAAACATCACAGGAAAAGCTTGTAAGATCTGAAGGAAGAGGCTGCACGTAGGGGGTCCATCCAGAGGCTACTGCAACCTTTACAAGCTGGCTTCTTCTGTGTACAACTTGACTCTGGTTCCTGGTTAAGCACTGCTTACCAGATGAAGTTTTGTCATCCTTTCTTTTCACCTGCTTTTGCTTTCTGAATACTGTTTCCCCAAATGTTTACCGTGTTTCTCCAAAAATAAGACCTAACCGGAAAATAAGCCTTAGCATGATTTTTCAGGATGACATCCCCTGAACATAAGCCCTAATGCGTCTTTGGAGCAAAAATTAATGTAAAACCCGGTCTTATTTTCAGGGAAACACGGTAGGTGTTAATGTGAAAAAATGGCTGGTGGTTTGGCAAACACTTGGTTAAATAAAACTAACGGGCTTCTTTACCAGCAATGTACATCACTAATGAACTGATGCACACTGTGAAATTACTGGAAGGGAACTGTGTCATGTAGCATTTGCCTAAATGAATTTGTCCATAGAACTCTTTTATTTTAAAGCATTCCCAGTGGGACTAGTATTCCTTGAACATACTCATCAATTGGTAGATGAGAATTTTCGAACTCTTAAAATAAAAACACAAAGCCATCAACACACCTGTAGAACTGAAATATCTTCTCAGTTTGAGAGAGGAAAAGAGGCCAACTTTTTTTCATTTTTCAGCTTATTCTCAAGTACTAAAGGGTATGGGAGCCCATCAGCTGCCAAACAGGAGGCGCTGTTCCAACTCTTAATTTTAACTAGCCACCTCGCATTGCTGTATGTTCCCACATGCCGCAAAGAAGTTATTTTGTGTAAATAGAAACTTTTCCTACTTCGCCAAGTGAGAGAAGCCATCGTTCGGCCTGTTTCCCCCCAGCCTGGTAGCTCCTTTGCACAGGTACTGCACGCTGTAGAGGACATCTCCCCAAACCTTCCCATTCCTTGATTTAACCCTTTTGCATCTCTAGTTTAAACTGGCTGCAGATTGCTGCTGTCCGGGATTAATTGAACTCCTGCTGCGACCGGTCTCGCTAGCTCTCCCTTCTGTATTCACCAGAACTGGACAGCACTTGTCTAGTTTCATGGCCAACGGGAACCACCTCTTTGCAGCCCTGGGTGTCCATGAATCAATTTGTATTGAACCACTTTGTGTGACAATCCTTGGGGCACACTTGTGTATTTTGGGTTATTTTGGTGCTCGCAAAATGGAATGCTCTGGAGGGCAAACTTACATTGTTACCTCGGGCTGATTTATAGGACTTTTTCCTGGAAGGCCGAACTTGCAATGATTTCTCTTTAAAGATTTATTAAAAGATCAATTGTCCCCAATGAGTGGTCATGCCAGTGAGAAATAAGCACTGTTAAAGCATCCATGGAAAGGAGAATTGTGTTATAAATACAGCTGGTACTCAGCGAATAGTGGTGACTGACTGGTTTGTGGATGGCCCAAGAGAATTGAGGTGAGTCCAGGGAGACTTGGACTGATTGAAAATTTAAAAATGCTTGGATCTCATTGTGTTCCGTGAAATAATTATACTGATAAGAAAATCTTGATCTGTATGCCATAGAGACATAGAAGTCCTTAGTTATAAGAAGGGGATGGAAGCCTAGTGGAGGGAAGGCACCTAAGGCTGGGGTTGCTTAGAAAAGGAAAGAACAAATGTGACTTTGCAAGGCCATTTAGACTTGACTTTTGAAAATCGAGTTTTGCTGAAGACTCTTTGAAAATGTGATTTAAAAGAATTTCCTAGACCCTATCCCGTTTACCCTTTCTGTACTCTTGTTTCACTATAGTACGTTCTACCAGTTGTGTTTCATTCTGCTGATTTGGTGTTTCTTCCTTGTAAATTTTATGTTGTAAAATTTAAAAGACAGGAATGAATGAGTTGTATTTATCAAAATTTCAGCACTTTGCACCTCAAAACTAGCAGTTGCTTAAGAAATGACTCCTTAGGATCGGCGGTGTAAAGCAGTGGTGAGAAAGCTTTGGGACTGACTCAAGTTTAATATCTCAGCTCTGCTCCCTATTCCCTTTCTGCCTTGGGGCTTGGGGTTGAACCTGCTCAGACTGTTTTCCCATTGGTATAATCCAAGTAATAAGTCCTACCTTATAGTGTTGTGAGATTTAAATGCTCTGTTGGATTTAAATAGCACAAGGTATGGCATTAAATACTCTGTAAATTATAGCTGTTATTATTAAAGTAAATTTGCCTTCACTTCTCTATAGCAGAGAAAGAGATGAACTATTTAAGCAGCCATATAAGCGTAAAGGTGATAAAATTGTGGCCATTAGAGTTACGTGCCCACATGACTGAAGATCCAACTGGACCTTAATAGAAGTAGTAGTTATATTGACAACTACAAAAGTCCCAACTTTCTTTGGAGAGAGTTGTGTTCTTGTTCTGTGGGGACTATGGGAATATCCAGTTCCTTATCCTCTTCCTCTCCCTCCGAGGCTTAACATGCTGTAAGTTGACTTCCATTTAGAAATGTCGCCTCAGAAGGAGAGGGTAATGAAGCCCTCTTTTACTTCCAGGGGAGATAGTGCAGAAAGCGGGTGTGCAAATGGCAGTCTGAACAAACTCTATATTTTCCTTTAAAAATCTTAACACTTCTATCTACTAGTCATCTTCTTACTGAGAGAGAATTGCCATGTCTGGTATTTAGGAGCCTCTCAGAGATTTAAAGCATCTCCATTTAGACTCTATAGTCATTGTGTTCCTGAACACAGAATCCCAGTGGGTTCCCCAATGGAAGAAACACTGTAGGGACCCTAGGGGTTCTGAGGAAAGATGCTGATTTCTTTCTGTCTCATCTCTCTACCCACAGTAATTGAGCAAGGAATCTATACTCTTTTTTTTTCCTAGAAGACTGCTGACGGTCCTGAAAACTGGGGTTAATACTGATGTTCCCTTGAGGTGATATAGTCACATCACCAAAAGCAAAAGTAGTTTTGTTCATTTATTTCCAAATGTATTAGACTATACTACCTGTATAGCATCGACTTTAGTTTTCATGCCATCAATACCACCAATAGTTTTGATTAGATATTATCACTGATAAGGTTTAGTTATATGAATTCATAGAGTACGAGTACATAGCTGAGGTAGTCTCAGAATTTTCTCTATATTCTTGGATCTGTATTAAGTGCAGATTGTGGGACCCAACAGTCGATTAAAACCAGTGTAAGAAAACCTCAGTTTAGGAATGGGTTATATTCTATGAGTTGGGAAGTTAGTGGTTTGGAATCCTAAAAGAATTTTCCCACAAAAACAGTGTTATAGGTGGAGGGTAGGTTAAACCATTAAAAAAATATAAACAATTCCTTAACACTCACTGCACTGGGTCTCTTGGCGAGGAAGTCTTGAGAACCTCTTTCCAAGTCTTAGAATAATGCCAGAAGGGAGGTGGAAAGGAAAGAGAAGACCCTTGAGGTTAGTCTGAGTGTAGAGAGGGAATAGCTAGTCTCGTGGCAGTGAAATTGATGATGAAAATGAAAAAGGAAATACCAATGGAAACCACCTGCCCTCATATGGGAAAGCGCCTAGTAAACAAGTGGTGATACTGGAGAACACAGTGTTGATTCATTGGGCAAATACCTATCAGTACAGTGATGGGAAAGCAAAATAGTGACCTTGATGGTGATGGCTGTGGCTTAAGATAGGAACAATATTTGACACTTACCAGGATGTTTCAGTTGTAGTGAAGCTAAAGGTTGCCTTTATCTAGAAGGGTCTTGTAGTTCTTCAGAATTTGATTCTTCTACCACATTCTTAGTATATGAGAAGTGAAAAACACATGAATGTGAAAATTATCCTCTGCTGGCTTCTCCCTTACTTGCTTCTTTGGTACCAAGTCCCATGAGAATTGTCTATTCCAAGTTAATTCTTATATAGAAGGTGCCAAAAAAAATATATACACATTTTAAGAGAGGAAAAAACTGTATTAAAACTGTAATACAATGAATGATGCTAGCATTCATTTGGTTAACGCCATCTTTTGAGCAAACATCGTACTACACATTGCTACCGTAATTCAGTTCAACTTTAAAAAGTAATATACAGATAACATCTCTTAAAATGTGTACGTCTTTTGGGCACCCCTATTTTAGTTCTTCTCAGTGATGAGATGACATTATTTGAAACTGAAACAAACCCTATATGGACACAAGTGCTTAGGTTATTAACATTATTTATTTGTTGATAGTCCACTTAACATGTTACATTTGAAGTGAAACATTTGAAATGTAATGCCCGGGAAGAAGCTATGAGGTGGAGAAAAAGGAGTAATTCTTTGTTCATAATCAGCTAATAAAGCCCCTTTACCCCTGATGGTATCATCGTTTCCTCCAGAAAGGAAGGATTTATTGGTCATTCTTCTTATGAAACTCACTAGAATGCTTGCTTTTCCCCATTTTCATGGGCAAGTCTGTTCTCCTTTCCTCTGGAATGATTCATCCATAGTGGCCCCAGTGGGCTAGTGGTGTGATTAAACCAAAAGGTTTGTGGATCTTTAATGTAAGCGGAATTCCTTTTTTTCTAGCAGATTTATGCCACAGAAATTGAACTATTAAAATATTAAGTATGCAATTTTTCTTGTGAAAAGACATTTTATGTTGATATTGTTTCAATTTTTTAATATAATAAGACACAACAACCAACACGGGTGTGTGAACAGACATTTTGAACTGAATTCGTTATCTTTTATTTTAGATTTATGTTGAAGTATTATTACGATTGAAAGTATTATAGTTACTTTCATATGAGTTAAAATTCAGCTGTAACAATTCATTGACTAAATATTATGATGGTAGTCAACTTTCAGTTGGAAGTGTTAATTATTCACCTCATAATGCACTCATAAAAAAGATTTACCAACAGTCTCCTAGGAGTAGAAAGCATATTGTCTCCTGGCATATTTTATAAACATGCTTTCCCTACACTCCCAGTACAAGGTTATTACACTTTCTCTTCTCTGACACTCAGAAAGGCTATAGATATTCATACAAGATTGGGCATTCACTATATGATAAAAAATGATGTATATTTTTCTTCAACTTAATGGTCACTGGATGCTTTATTTATTTGGCTTTATGGGTTAAAGATCATCTTGATTAAGCAATTACAAACAATGTTTTCATGTGTATATGTACAATAAAATGCGTAATGCTATGTTTGATTTAATGGTCATTTTCCTTACATTCTTATAATTTAAAACTTAACAAGTAAAATGTTTTGTTTTCATGTTGTTTTTGTACCGTGTTTCTCCAAAAATAAGACCTAGCCAGACAATCAGCTCTAATGAGTCTTTTGGAGCAAAAATTAATATAAGACCTGATCTTATTTTACTATAAGACCGGATATAATATAATCATAATATAATACCGGGTCTTATATTAATTTTTGCTCTAAAAGGCACATTAGAGCTGATTGTCCGGCCAGGTCTTATTTTTGGAGAAACACGGTATATTATTATTTGTGTTACAACCGTATTATTACTTAAAAAAATTTTTTTGACTTCTAGTATACTGTTTTGCGGAAATTCTAATCCAGAGACAGGGCCAGGGCCTCAATTTGAGTTGTCTTGCAATAGTCATACTGCAGTCAGCTCTAGGTACATGGTAGGGATTTCAAATTCAATTTCAACTTTAAAATTTCTATTGCCTTATGACGTTTTTCCTTTTCTTGACTCTAAAACTTACTATTGTTTTTTCATGGGGTTTCATTATGTAGGTGCTTCTTCCCAGTTTTTCAGTATGTCTTTCTAAAACTAATGTCTTCTTTCATTTGTTAATATCAGACAGTGATTGTAGCGATCCTTTCCTTCTTAATTTTTTCATGTGTTCTTGTCTCTTGTACTTTCTTCTCAGATTCTTAGTGTTGGAGGTTATTTCTTCTTGATTCATTTTTTTTTTTTAATTCTTAATGATGTTTTAAAACGAGCATATTGCTTGATTAAAAGTTTATTTTTGCTTTTTTTTTTTTTTACTCCATTCAACTGGTTGCATTTACTTTTATTTTCTAACTTTTAAATATCTCTTTTGATTGCAACTCATATCCTGCTGTGTTTGAAATCCTCTGTTTTTCAGTGTGGTCTACATATTTACCTTTTTTTTTTTTCTTTTATTAGCAATTATTCATGTTGTTTTGTTTGTTTTGCTAGTTTTTGTGTTTTTGGCATAGCTACCTTCCTTTTGTCAGTCAATTAAATTTGTAATTCCCATATTGTTTAGGACTCTGTTAGTCTACCTATTTTCTGCAGTTAAAATGCGGCCATCTTGGTTTTTTTGGTACCTAAATGACATAAACCAGTTTCACTCTATGAAGTATAGGGTTCTGTTCTGAATTCTATAGAATATGGACATCTTTAGGCTGTGGGGTCTTGATGGGGTTAGACCATCTCATAAACACAGCTATGGTAATAGGGTCTGATGTAGTTTCCATAGGACCAGTATGTAAACAGATTCGGGCTGCTCCTGATGATGATGTTGCCCCATCATCCCATTACTATCAGTTACTGTGATGGCTACTTACGATCAGGGTTTAGGAATTCCTATGGGGACCCATTGTCTCAAAAAAGTTAACAATTTACTTAGGATGTTTGTTACTGAGTTACAGTTTAACTGAGTTAGAATTTCCGTTGCTAAAGCAATGGTAGAAATTAACAGATCAGTTAATGTAAGACAAAAAATAAAAGCAAATAAATGTCAGGCATAATCCCTTAAAGTCTGAAATACAGATTCATAAATTTCTTCGCTGCTTTGTACCAAGTATTCTTTATTCTACTCTAAAATGAATTCCAGTATTTGACCTTGGAAGATTTCTTGTCATTTTGTTCCAACCCTTTTTAATGAAATACAACCTTCCCATCTCTTGTCCGATTCTACCATATAACCTCACCTATTTAGTATGGCCTGCTGAATAGAGGCATTTATCTGGGGTTATTCCAAGAGTTAGAAAAGTTGCAGAGGTTTGTCACTTCTTTTAATTTGCTAATCTCCCATGCATTGCACAAGATTCTAGCATTACCTGAAAATACAGCCCCCGAGATGGGGCCAGGGCCTCAATTTGAGTTGTCTCCCCATAGTCATACAGCAGTTAGAGCCACGTTCATGCTAGCGACAAAGCCAAGTATTTTCCATTTCAATTTCAATAAGAGTGGCAAAAACATTAAACATAGCATGGGAAACTGTAGAAGATGGTTATTATATATAATCCCTTCCAGAAAAATATATATTTTTAAATATAGAAAATATAACCTTAATATATATAAAATATACAAATATATACTAAGTATATTAAAATTAGAGCGTGTAATCCCAACATTTCTCCCAGACTAAATTAAGCCAAACTTAACATACTCTGTTAATTTGAAACAGGGAATTTGTTTTCTGATAATGTAACTATTAATAATCAGGGAACCAAAAAAGCTAATGACTTCAGTACAAATGATCTCATTAACGCTAGAAAGTAGTAAGTACCTCACCTCCCTGCAATGCAGATTTTTAAATAGGTTTTTATTTATCCAAATGATTAATTGGAAATTTGTTCATATTTCATTAACTGTTTTAAAGTAGAAATAATAAATTTCTGATAAATAATAAATATCAGAAATAGTTTTTTATATGACAAACTTTGAAGAAAGCAGTCCTATATTGTTAATGCTTATAATGATTGGGGAAGAGATGTAATTTTATGCAAATATGGAACCATTGTACACACCCAAATATGCTCTTCAAGCGAAGTGGTAAGAGCATCTCATTGAATAGAGAGTAAAATTCTGGAAGCTGAAAGTGTGTCATTCTAATGAATATAGCAACATAGATCAGTTTTCTTGACAGTAAGAGTATATTTTAATACATCTCTAAGGTACTCACAAACTGAAATAAAGGTGTTTATATTCAAAGTTGTCTTCTTTGTACTTCAATGAAGGTTATGATGGCATCGGCAAGTACCTCACCACTCTGGAGCCCACAGTCTTGAACAGCGGTGAGCATATCCACCATTTAGGGTAGTTTAGAATGTGCCTACAAGTAAAAAAAGGATCTGAACTGGAGTTGAGCAATACAGTTTAACAAATGCCCATAGTTTGTAAAGCTAGTCAGCCTCCATTAAAAGCACACTTTTGAGGAAAAAAAAAATCAATGTGATTTCATATCTCAATACAACTTAACTAAGTTGAAAACTATTTTCTATTTTCCTACCACCAACTATATGGATAAAGACTAGAAGGTGGGAATTTAAAGAGGTGCATTCAGTTTTTTGTTTTGTTTTTTTCCTTTTTTATTAGTTTCAGGTGCACAAGACAAAGCAAAACTTAGACATTTATCATTTATGTCCCTCACACTGTGTGAACCCCCCTCCCCCCATCCACTATCCCTCTGTACGTTCCCCAAATTAATTTTCAAAACCCCGTGGTCATCTTGTGGTTACCGACTATTTTCTAAACCTCTCACCTTCCCCTTATTCCCACCCCCCCACCCCTCTAGCAACCCTCAGTTTTTCCTCCATGTTTCCAAAACTGTCTCTGATTAGTTCATTCACTTATTCTTTTCTTTAGATTCTGCATATAAGTGAGATCATATGGTATTTGTCTTTCTCTGTCTGACTTATTTCACTTAACATAATGTTCTCTAGGTCCATCCATGTTGTTGCAAATGGTAAGATTTCTTTCTTCTTATAGTTTTGAAATTATTCACTTTACGATCTTGAAAATTTTTTTTTCTGTTTTATATTTGGTAAACCCATATTTTACAGTGAAGAGATTCAATTTTAAATCCCCAATCTTCCCTTGACATTACTGGCCATAAATTTTATCTTGATCAATTATATGAAGGAATATTAACAGATACAATTATTAGCTTCAAATAAAATGAGTAATTTTTTGCAAATTAATGTGCAACCAATATTACCTACTTAAAAGCCTCCAAAAATCATTTTGCTTTAAACTTTATTTCTTCCATGTTACCACATATGTATCTTGCTTTTGTCGTGCAATAGATGTTTTTCTGAAAGCTTTTAATTGATAGAGTTTTTAGAAGGTACAGTTCTTCACACAGATTTAAAAATAGTGAATATATAGAATCGTGGAATTGCCATTTTATTTTAAGTTGGCAGAAACATAGTTAATGTAAGTGTTGGGACATTAAACAAGTGACCAAAGAGTTCTAGATGCTCATCAAGGTAACATTTAAAATATTACAAGTCTGACTTGATAATTCTCGAGGTTTAAATTACTTTAAAGTTGGAGGCTGTGCAATGTGTGCTCTACCTTTAGTGGCTGGAAGGTAAGAGTGCAGTGTGTGTGGTCTGAGTTTTTGTGGACGTGAGCTGCATTTAATCTGGGGAAATTAATTCCCTAAACTGCTGGCAGGCAGCATGTACTTGTTAATTATTCAGGTGGATGACAAATGCAGAGCAGAGGTTCTCGCAAAGACAAAGTTTGTATGATGCATGTTTAGTAACTGATAGGCCTGACATTCCGTGGTGTCTTATTCAGCGCTAATCCTAATAAGCTGCCCGGTGAGATGAACGCCTTTCCTTCTATCCTCTGCAGAGAAAACAGAGATCTGAAAGAACTTCATTATGGCAATAAATCCTGTGCTTCCTGGTATTCTTGGTGAAAAGGTATCTTGTCCAGATGAGTAACAGCAGAAAGTCAAGACACTGGTGTGCTAAAGCAAATAAAGCTTTAGACTAAGGCATTGTCTCTTTTCTGCAGTGAAGGTGATTCCAGCTTCATTTTAGATATCGAGTGACCATAGAGTGGGGGACCTTCAAATGAAATCAGTAGCATACCCCAGTGCTATGGTTTGCTGTGAGTTTCAAGTGGTACGGAAACTCACCCTGTCTCCCTTCAAATCTATTATGGTTAAGTTTAGAAAGCTTTTCGTATAGCCGTATGCCAGTGTATTTTGTTAGAAGGAAAGATTTCTCATGGCAGTCTTTGCATTATCTTTTTAAAACTTTTCGACCTGTCCTTCGCTCACAGCCTGCCTCTTTTCTGTCATTGCCAAGTTAACTATGCAGAGTTGATTAGATCTGCCAGAAAGTACTGCTTGGCCAATTCTTAGATCTTAGTCATCACGACTGTATTTAACCCTTCCAGTGTACTTCCCCTCTTCTGAAATGTTAAGAATTGATTGATGTAATACCCTAATCATAATTCAGCTAAGCCAGTTCAGTTTCAAATAACTCAGGCTAATTTTTGGACACAAAAGAGGGGCAGTGTGATTAGAACTAAGAACGAGTTTAGTCCTGACCCATGAGCCAATAGCCCAGGCTTCTAGCTGAAGTCTTGTCGTTAGTAAAAGTTGTGACCTTGTACATATAATTTAGCCTCCCTGGGCCTCAGTTTCTTCATATGGGAAATTATAAAGAGTTGAACTATATATGTAATCTACCTTTCTGTTATAAGATTATTTCAGTTTCTTTCTTTTTTTTTTTTTTAAGTAATTATGAGCTCATACCCACAGTTTGGCAATCTTAAAATAAAGCACTGTATAAGATCAAGAGTTCTTTTAGTTTCTGCAAGTGTAAACATGTCGGAAGACAGAATGTTTACAGCCACCTTCCATGATGGTCAGGCATGACCAGAAATGTCTCCTCAGCGGCTCCTCTAAGTTTAGCTCTTGAACTTATCTTAGTGTTTGAGTGTTTGATTTACTGCTGAGTAATATTTTACCTGTCACTTTAATAGTCATCTGGAACTCTGCTGACACTTGTTTAATGTCCCAACACTTATGTTAACTACTTTTCTGCCAGCTTGACATAAAAATGGTAATGCCTATATATAACCAACACCTTAATCAAGAAATAAAATATCACCAGCCCATGGGAGACACGCTTGTGTCCTTTTCTAGTCATTTTCCTTTCTACTCCAAGAGTAACTCTGTCTCCTAGCACCACAGGTTACTTTTTTCTGTTCTTGAACTTCATATAAATGGAATCATAGAGTCTGTATTCGTTTGTTTTTGACTTCTTTTGCTCAAAACGTTGTGAGATTTAGCTGTATGCTTAGATATCATTGTAGTTTGTTCATTCTCATTTTGAGAAAGTATCACAGCTCATCCATTTTACTGTTGGTCAACGCTTGAACAATTGCTAATAGTGTAGCTAGGAAAACTGTTGTGCATATCTCTGTGGTCACATATGCACTCATTTCTGCTGGGTCTCATATATCTACATGTGTAATTGTTCATTCATACAGTATGCGTTTGTTTATCTTTTGTAGATACTGCCAATTTTCCAAAGTGGTTGTAACAAGTTATACACCCATCAGCAATATATACAAATTAGTGGCTTCATATCTTTGCCAAAACTTGTTTTCTGTCTTACATTTTTAGTCATCTGGTAGATATGTCTTGTATTGTGGTTTTAATTTGTGATTTCCTGGTGACCAGTGAAGTTAGGCACATTTTTGAATGTTTATTGGCCATTTAGTATCAGCTTTTGTAAAGAGCCTATGCAAGTATTTTGCCCAATTTCCTTCTGTTGGGTTATCTATCTTTTTATTAGTTTGTAGGAATTTTTTTATATATTTCAGATCCACGTCTCTTTGCTGAAAAGAAATATCTCATCCACTGAATCTTTCCTTTGCACTCTTTTAATTAAGTGTATGGATGAACAGAAATTCTTAGCGTTAATGTAGTACACAATTTATATATTTTTTCTATTTAGACATATTTACTTTCTGTTTAACAAGTTGTTGCCTGCTCAAGCATCATGAAAATGTTTACATGTATTTTCTTTTAAAAACCTTTAGATCTGCAATCTGTCTAGAATTAATTCCAGAGTATGGGATGAGATCAGGGAATATATGGTTATCCAAATAATCCACCGTTTATTGAGATGGCATTATCTTTTAGCTATGTGTCTGCCCAGCAGTGTTGTCACTTGATCATAGTTTGTCATATGTATGAGCCCAATACTAATTTTAATTTCAGTATTTTACAGACAACTTTTTTCCACATTTAGTATGGGATCATATAGAGTCCATTTATAAAGAGTAGGCATTTGACTGATCCAAAGATGATGATGACAGTGGTGACAGTGGTGAATGCCATATGTTGACTACCTACTTTGTGGTAGTACTGTATGGGGCACTTTGCCTATTTATTTATTTTAATACTCAAAGTGACCTTTTAAAGGAACCAAGACTCAGAAGTCACCGATGTAGGAAATGGGCAAAAATGGATTCTAGCCGAGGTCTAATTTCAAGCTCTATTTATAAATGCTATGTTGAACTAATCTAAGAATATGGTACCAAAGACTGCGTCTGCACAATCTAAAGCAATGCTATTTAATTATTTTCTTTAAAAAAAGTAAGAAAATAAATCTAGTTTATCAGAATACACATTTTATATTTTACGTAACTTGGTATACACAGGTTACGACTCTCAGGGGAGACCAGTGCAGATATAAAATCAGTGGCGCCATGTAAGTTTGCAGCCATCTCCCCTTCCCTTCAAGAGTGGTGAGATGTGAAAACAAAAGTCCTACAGGCAAGGTCAGGTCCAACTCAGCTCAGATTGTCAAATTCTACCTGAACAATGGAGGGTTCCCCGAGGGAAGCCACAGACAGGCCACTCACCTCCCAGCATGCTGCATGCACTGCTTGGCAGGTGAGCAAGGGTCCCTCTGCTGCTTGGTCCCACTGTGACTCTGCTCAGCTTTGGCGAGGGCTTCAGTATAAAGAAGCATCGTAATTCACATAAGGTTTTACTACCATAATTCACTTGGTACTAAACTTGAGGACACTGACCCTGAAAAATTTGATGAAAGCTGTGGACAACTTTATGTTACCACCTTTGCATATGTTTTACATACTTGCAAAATTCTGCATGTATTTTAGGGGACTCATGAACTGATGAATCCGTTCCATGGACCCTGTGAACCCTAGTTTCAGAACCCTGGGTTTAGAATTCTAAATTACATACAATGTAGGAAAAATATAGTTCGAATGTAAAAACGTGTCACTAGGAAATGGTAACACTTAGACTTTGAATATGCTTTATATAAAAAGCAACTCTCTAAAAGAAATTACTTAAAATTAATGATAGCTAAGTAATATCTATAATTAGCTCAAGAAATACATTTTAAGAGGACAAAGCATAGTATAAAAATGCATAAAGTTATATTAGATGTTCCAAAACCAACCCAGGGGATAGTTGGGAGTCCATTGTAGGGAAAAAGCAATATTGGAAGAACTGACATTTAGAAATTTTGTATTTAAGTATATACCTACTTAAGTATCTAACGATAACCAGTTTTACACTGTTTTCATAAATTTGGAAATACCTAGCAGGCTAGCAGTGGGCATACCTTTATTTGGCTTATCCTTACAGATTCTTGTATTTGCAACCATTGGTGTCCAAACTGGGAGGGAAGGGGATACTCCAGTAAAGAAATGGTCGGATTTCTACAATCTATGTTTTCTCTTATTTTGTTGACTTTTACAAGGAAAACAGTACATGCATTTTGGTTTATGAGTAACTTATTGTATTAAAGATTTTTAAATATTTTGAGGATATTATATGTAGCTCAGCAAATCCCAGAATTGGCCTCGGTCACTTCTTTGTCCCTGTGAAATGTCTGTCATGGTCAGGGCTCTTAGTGACTCCTTTTTCTAAGTTAAGAAAGGGGTTATTTTATTTACAAATGACTTCCATCCAGGTCCTTTCTGATTAGGTGATTTTAATCATTTTGAAATGAGGCTAATGATGAGAAGGTAGGTTTCCTATTCTGAATACTCACTTCAGCATTAAACCACCAATTTCATTTCCCCTGGAATTTAAGATATGGAGTTTCAATACAGAGACTGTTCTTTGACCCATTAATTAATTATGCCACTCTTTGAAAAATTTTAGTCATGACAATTTTAAGACAATTTTACCTAGCAGAAAAGAAGCATTCTGATCTATGCAAATAATTGATATCTACAGAGTCATTTCCTAAGGTATTTGATACATAATAGCATCTCTTGCTTCATTCATAATGGAAAAACCTTAGTCAATTGTAGCTACATTTATTTACAAAGGGTAAAATAAAACTTTAGGTAAACTATTAACTTTTTTCTCATTCAATATCAATTATTAAGCAAAGATGATAGTATTAATTTGAATATTTCATTTGAAGGAAAACTTCGCAAAGATGGATAATCGGGAAGATATGTCAGTCTGATTGGTGAAAGTTCTGGAACATAAATTGCTTTTAGTGCCTATTGTCCCCTCATCTAAATTTTACAGTATAAGCAATTAGGCTCAGTTTTAATAAATGTGGGAATTATTTTTAATTTTACTACAATACCAGCTAAACTTCCAGCTTCTGGTTACATTGTATTTTTGCTGTTGATTATAAATAGGTGCTTGCAAAGCGCTGAAATATATTGTTCTGTATGAAGGTAAATGTTTACCTCAATATATTATTTCACATTATTACATAATGTGAGGCTGAACTTCAAATGACCCTGAATTATCAATTATTCTGATTTACTGGATTCTTTATTACATTTGAAGGGTCATCAGGAAGGTAATAAATTGTAATGCAGTGTTCCCAGTTAGGGAGTATTCAGAATCATGTGACTAATTCTTTCTGAAATAGCTAGCCTCTAGATCAATTTCACTACACATGCCATCACCACACACACACACACACACATTACCTGTAGGCATACACATTCGCACACACATACACATGCAAACATGAACACAAATGCACATGCCAATATCTAATACTTGAGTATTTCATGTGTATACCAATCTAAGCCTTTTCCTTTTTCAGTCTCTTCTCAATTTAATGAATACCCTCTAATAAAAAAAAAAGCTAACTTGTTACTGGGACTGTTAGCTGGTTTTATTAAAAAAGAGAAACTACAAATCCATATGATATATGGATGAACCATATATATATATATATATATATATATATATATATATATATATATATATATGAGGAAGAGAGAGCACCAGGTGTATTTTAAACAAAGATATGTCCAAAGGGCAACAAACAACAATAACTTAAAATAGAAAAACGCAGCATAGGGGTTTGTTGATAGTATATATAGCAATTTAAAAAGTTATTTTTAAAAGTCTTACAAATTGTATCTTTAAACCTGTGTGTACTATTAGAAGTTATATTTCTAAAGTCATTGCCTCATTAGAGAAAGATGAATGATATACTGGCCAGATTTAGAAAGTGTTGCTGGTGGAGCCTGCTGACCCTCTTAGTGGAAGAAATACCTAAAATTAGAGCCAGACTTACATTATGGGATGTGGCCAACACCATTCACTCGTATAGCTTACGTTATTATGCTTAATGTGACCAAATTTATGTCACTGCCCCAATTCTCCCCACTGAGCTTCAGATATACTCATCTAATATCCTTTTGTTCATGAATCTCCAACAATGTCTCATTCTGGAATGGAAGTGTTTAGCGCCTGATAAAACCTGTTCCTTCTTCCCTGTTCTCTATTTCAATATATGGCGCCACATTCACCTCGTTTTATAAGCCATAAATTGAGGCGTCATTCTTGCTCCACCCACCCCCATTTTCTCTTTCCCATAGTCAGTCATGCACTACACCGTGGTGATACTGTCTCTTAAGTAGTTGGCAAAGCTGCGCACATCTCCATTCCCACTGCCATAACCCATCTCAGGCCACCACCGTCTCTTGCCTGAATCAACCTCTTCGCTGTGTTTCCCTTCCTCCAGTTTTGCGCATCCCCACCTCCAGACCATTCTCTGTATGGTCATCTGCCGTTAGGACTTTATTGTGCATGTGTCTCTGAGGTTGCTTCCCATTTTTCCATTAAGCAAAATCGAGGTAGGTATAGAACATCCTGTAGAAGGAAGAGTAGAAAATGGAGGAAAACAGGAGAGGGCTCAGAGGCAGTGCCTTGCTCAGCGTTGCAGCTCATTAGAGCACCTGGGTTCAAATCCTGACTTTGTGGTTAGTCACGTGGCTTTGTGCAACGTCCTTAGCCTTGGGAAACGTGGCTTCTTCATCTGTAAGATGGAGCTAAAAAGAGAAACGAATTTATAGGGCTGAGTAGAGGACTAAGTGAATAATCATGTAAAGTACCCGACGTATCCTAAGGACTCAATTATGCTTAGCTGCTCAGATTTTTATTGGAGTACCATTTAGGAGGGAGAGAGTTAAGGCAACACCACGAGACCCCTGACCAGCCAAATGGGAAAGTCCATGCATGATGAAGCTCCTGCTGCCAGCACAGCAAGGAATGGGAATAGGAAGAAGGCAGGGACTGCAGATGTGGGTGGTGGCGTCTGAAGTCTGCAGGTGTGTATTTGACAGTTTTTCCTAAGAGAAGCTGGATTCAAATCAAAGCAAAGATCACTTATCTCAATTATATGGATTTTTCTGACTCCCCACCCCCAAAAAATAACCCAAAAACTTATTTATCAAGGTAACTACTTAGCTTCTCTGTGTGTGCACGCCTGTGTGTTAGTATGTGTGTTTGTGTGTTAGTGTGTGTGTGTGAATAGCTATTTTTACCTGGGAAATTATCTTTCAGTTTAGCGGTCTGTGGGTATTTATTTACTTCATTTAATTATTTGAAAATGGACTTCCTTTCTTTTTTGAACAAGATGATGGTAGTAGTGATACACTTACAAGGAGTTTAAACTAGAAGAAAATCATAAGTACCAACATCTGGTGAGGAATGTGTCCCATGTATGAAAACTCAGGTAGGATATTTGGGATATGATGTGACTTCTGTATTCCCTGGTTCAGCAGTCCTGCAAATCTGGCTCCAGTGACACACAGAACACTCTTCCAGCCATACCTCTGGCCTGTTTCAATGTCCGGGGATAAAACCCAAATTGGCTATTGCTACTCAGTTGGCCCCAGAAAATGAGTCTGTTTCCCATGCATATCACCGGTGTTGTTCCCTTGGGGGACTGGCCATAAGTGGAGCTCCTGATCCTTTCATTTTCCCAAGAGCTTTTGCCTTCTTGAGTCTACTCTGCTCCATGTCTTCTTACCTATGTTACGATCTCACCTGAAAGCAACGGACACTGCAGCTTTGCCTTTGCTTCATGCAGACTTGTCAGCCTTCAGCACAGCACTGCTCTGTACAGTGTGCCAGTACCCGGTTTACATCCACGGTGTTGCGGCATTGAATGGATTGTGTGTGTTTAGGCTTTCACCAGTTTGGTTGTCCTTGGGGGTAAAAGGTGCTAAATACCATTTAGAGTGATGATCAGAGGCAGAGAAACAGCGTCCTTGACGATATTGCCAAAGAGCAATGGGCACGCTTTATTTGCACTGTGAAATTTTAATTGTCTTAACTTCAGACTTTGAAGTTTTATTTTGAGGTCAGCCCTGCTCCTCGTGGAGAAGCAGAGCGTTCGTTGGCTGTGTTGAGAGTGGGGAGTCATGAAGGGAGTGGGAGCAGCATTATCCTGAGATCAGTTCCTGTGCGTTTGGGCAGAAGCTGTGGATCTTGTGTCTAGAGACTCTTGTGTTTTGGAGGGGGGCAGCAATAAAATGATGAAGGAATAAGACTTCCTTTGAGAGAGGTTATGCCTTTACATCTCCATGAGGGGTGAGTGGCAGCAGGAGCCGTACTGGGCAAGTAGTTCCTGTATGGCCAGAAAGGAAGACGGGAGACACTTAGAGAAAAAGGAGAAAAAACTCCAAAATTTAAATATGCTGTTGATGAGAAGAGCTCCTCTTTCTCTCTAAACTCTTATGGGATCTGCCTTCAACAGGAAACAGAGAAGGAAAAAGGCCAAATCACAGAACAGTATAAAAAAATATACATGGGTGTCCAGCTACATTGAAGACTCTTTATAATGTCGACCGCTGCATCTCAGTGCAGTGAGTTCATTTCTGTAAATATCGGAAGGACCTTGTTCTATCACTTCAGCTTATAACAAGGTCTTTGAGCATCAAGTTGAGTTGAACGTTACAGTTTGGCTTTCTTATCATTCCAAAAATTTATTGAAGTGTTGTGATTTGTCTAAGTCCTGTGCTGTTTTCCTTTCATGCCCCTTCTACTTCTGAGGGTGATTCCATTTCAGTTCCTATGGGTGAAAGTCCATCAGTTACAACATTTGTGATTTATCTATTGAGATTCCTCTTCAACCACACTGTCCTGAGCTGTGGAAATTTTATGTGCAGTGAACTTGTTGAAAAGAGATAACAGATTTCTTTTGTGGCTCTTTTTATTTTTAAAAGCTGCTGATCATTTTAGTGGGAGCATCTTACTTTCGAGAAAACATAAAATGAAAATACATTATTAGCCAGAGGCCAGAATGGAATGTTAGTGGCTTGTGTGCCTCTGCTGGAACAGTTTTAGATGCCAGTTGGCCCGATTCAGGAACATTTTAGATTTTGTTTCTGAGAGGAAGCAGTGCGTGGCCATAAGCCACATTAAGTTCATTAGGTGCAATTGCTACATGACACAGTTAATATGGTGACAGAAATAAACTCTTCAGTGACTCAATTCTAGTGGTACCAATTTTAACCAATTTATCAGACAATTGAGTATGTTCTGCCTTTGGAATGGATTTTAAAAAAGAAAAACATGGTGCCCATTTTTGTTGTTGTTTGGTTTATTTGACTTTGCAGATACAGTTCAGTTTATGAAGATGTGGATATTGTATTCATGAAGCAAGTCAGTGTTGAAAATGGGGGTTGGTTGGTCTGTTGCTGGTGCTTAAGGGACGTTTTACTCACCAACCTAGAAATGTATCTAGAAGATGGTTTATGATGTGGGAAAGCATCTAATATATCTTGGAGGAAAACTCTGTGTGTGTGTGTGTGTGTGTGTGTGTGTATGTATTTTCAGTCATCTGTATGTTTGTGTAAGAAATATAAAGGTTAAAAATCACTAATCAGTAACATTGTACAAATTGGATTAAAGTCATATTTGTTAAGTGCTGAGATAAAAGTCTGTGGTTTGTTTTTCTTCTGCAAATAATCACATTACTCCTATAACGAGGTGACACAGCAATATGTCACTTAATATATTTTTCCCGAGGAGCATTAACATTTATTATCTTAAAGAAACTCTGAAGTGTGACTCTCTTACTCCATTTTAAAGATGAGAAAACTGAGTAAGAACAATGTAGAAAGAAAGAGAGCAAGGAACTACCACTGTGGGGGTTGTTTACACAATCTAGCCTTCAGTTGTCTACGTTTATCACTTGAAAGCAACATGTTCAGTTCTAAACTCACCTCTATGTTCCAAACTGTATATTCAGATAGTTATTGGTTATTTCTACCTGGTTTTAACTAAATCTTCCAGTTAGATTATACAGGCTGCTGAGGCACAGCAAGAACTACTCCTTGTGATAATGATTCAGGCAATATTAGATAAATATGCAGCTACAGTACGGGACCAGGCAGTAGCTAGTGTTAGTTAGTACTGAGTTAGTTCTGGTTACAGCTCTTGGTACTATGGTAATAACGGAGGCATATATATGGAACATATATCGTTGTTTAGGAAAAAAGTGATCAAAACTATGTTCCTGAAACACCAAAAGCAAAATCTCAGTTAAAACATAATCTGGTAATGACACGGGTCAGACTGATGTGTCTTTGCTAGTTCATGTGGCTAGTGTTTTTCCAGGTGGTGCCCGTTAGGGATAAAGAGAAATGTCTGTTGCTTCGTCCTGGAAACCTGGATATCAAAGATACTGATTCTCTTGACTGTGATTTTGAAATAGCTACATGAAATAAAGTCAGCTAATTGTGGACACAAGCTTTCTTTAAGTGCAGCACTTTCTGGAGACAGAAAGGCCTACAGTGAATGGCCTCCCTACATCTTTGCTGTGTTCAAGGTCCCAAATTCTTATTAAAGACATTTCTTGATACTGATACACAAACACATTCATCCAAGATAGATTTTTGTCCCCTTTGTAAAATTTTAAAATTATTTTGTAAGAAAAACTGGTCTTAATTTCTAAAGCAAATGGACATTATTTTGAGGGGAGTAAGTATATCCTTACCTCTAGTTTATGAATTGACTACCAAGATTGTCCCATGGATAATAGCAATTCAAAAGAAATCTTTGTTTCTACCTAATCCACTGCCAAATGCCAACTGGTCAGCTCAGATCCAGGTTTCTGATTTGGCGGGAGTTCATCTCAGGTTTGTGAGCCAGGCTGATCCTAACTGGACTTGAGTGAAATTTTCAGTATTGCTACGTATCAGATGTTTTGGCAGTCGAAAAAGATAGATAAAAAAAAATACAAGAGGAAACAAATCATTAGCAAATCATCGGACTAAATAGTTGAACCTTTTGAAAAATTGGGATTGCATCTCTGCCTCAGACTGTCTTAATGAGGAGTCTGCTCTTAAATGAGGAGTAGAGCTGTTGCTTTAAACACAAGGTGATGACGATGATAATACAATTTTAAAGATCATTTTATTTCCAGGAGATAATTTGAAAATGCAGGTATTAATGGTGTACTTACTTCAGGACTGATACCCAGGAAGTCTAAACGTGTCACAGTTCACACAATGAAATATTATAAAACCAAGCCTACCATATATCATTTTCTAATATTTCAATTCTGAATGCTACTAAACCAGATGGGCTCTTTCTCCCTTAAGACTATAACTAAATGAATATCTTAACATGATCCATCTGAAAATAAATGTGTGTATATATGTGCATGCACACAAGCACACATTTGTTTGTTCTTAGTTGCATTTGCCTTCAGAAGCGGGTTGGGGAACCCTGGGCTATCACTTGCATTTGAGTGACACTGCCATTGGGTCATTGCAACGCCTCTGGACAGAGTAAATGCTGCTGGCGGCTGCTCCGTGTGTACCAGGATGGAGCTGTGGGTTTAACCGGGCCTCCTCCTGAGCTGGACCCTTTACCATGGGTTCCCTCTGGTTCCTTTCTCGCTGTCACAGGGCTGGAAAACCCAATGATCAAGTTAGATACCCAGCTGTGGTTTCATGCAATAGTGAAAACACATATTTTTTACAAAGTGATAAAAGTTTAAAAGAGTGTGTTTATAGATGAACAAGTTGGCTCCCCATTTTATTTCCCTTTTTTTTTTTTTTTTTTTTTTACATCGACCCTTTTGAGATTTAACAGTCTTTGCCAGGAACATACATAGTACTGGTATTGTATTAAGTAGTGAATATCAGGGGCAGTGGCCATAATATAGATGCCTGTACGATGTGCTTTTAATTCTTAGGGGAAAAAAATAAGATTGAATAGCTTTGTAAATTCCTATTTTCAGGACTTCTATGCAATGAAAAATGCCCGTCCTTTTCCTAGAACTGGTGAAGGGAGATAAGTCGTCTCTCATTCACTTGAACTCCCAGTGCAACTGGTTTTGCGTGCCGGAAGTCATTTAAGACAGTTTTGTTCTATGTGCAAAAAAAGCAAAACAAGAGAGTAGTTTTGAGAAATCCAGGCCTACTAATGGCTATTAGGCACCTGTTTATTGTGCTGATGTGTTCTAAAAAAAAAGTAAACATTTTGGGCAACATAACTTCATCATATCCAATCCAACTATTGAATTATAAAATGTAGCATCTGCGTTTTCTTAAGAAGTAAATATATTTAAGGATCTGCTGTGACAAATCAATATCAAAATGTGTATAAAATTACAAGGACAAATAGAATGTTGTTTTTGACTGGTTTGTGTATATTGAAACTATATTATTTTATGTGAAGTATGTGTAATAGAGCATTAGATTTGAAAACTCTGTGTTGAATATCATTTCTGACAGCGTTTTTTAGGGTCACTAAAATTCCAATAATTCAGTCTAGAATTGAAGTCGATTCCAGAGAAAAATTTAATATAGTCTGCTTGCCTGCCAGCTTCAACATAGTTTCAGAGCATTGAAATGGTTTGACACATTGAAATATAAAGTGCATTTGTCATATCTATTGGTGGAGTATTTTATGTGATCGCATCTAACAAAGATCAAGTTAGAGCAAAACTTACACCGTGTTTTATGTGTTTGTGAAGAGGATTTTTTTTTAATGGTCCTGATTTGATTTATTACAAAGTCCAATAAATGAAACTATTCCTAGTAATAATAAAGAAACACATTGCCTGAACCAATTTGGAAATGCAGTGGAACAACTCTAAATTACCTCAATCATTGGCTGTTTCGAGGACCCATATGTGTTGAGGATTGTGTCACAGAAGGGATACTTCCTAAATGAGCATGAGGTTAGAATGTAGTTTCAAATTCTGTCTCCAGCAAATAGAAATTGTGTAATTAGAAGAAAGCTTTTCAACATTTGAACCTCAATATTCTCATCTGTAAAGTGGGAGTATAATAATAAGATTGCAGGGTTTTTTGTTTATTTTTTGTTTGGGTGAAGGTTTCAGATGTTACACGTATAATCCTAACTCAATGCCTACCACCTAGCAGTTATTCTCTAAAAACCTTTATTTTTATGGCTTCTGGGAATTACATTCATAGAATGAAATCTCAGAATATCCACGTAGTAGCGTACCAGGAAATATTGAAATGAGACTCCAGTATAATTTCTTACCTTTGTAAGAATAGATCTTACCTTTGTGCAACAATGCTGTTTATGAGAGTATACAAATCTCCTTTCATTTTTACATTTATACAGTCATGTACACATAATCTTTTATGTATAACTCAGATGTTGATTTTAATAGTTATAAATATAAGTAGACCAACATATACATACAACTCGAACACCAGTGCTTTATAGGAAGACTATTTCTATGTCCTTTCTAAGAGCTCCCAGTAATGGTAGTTTGCTGATATGTTTACACTGTATTTTGTTGAGTGAGGAATTTTGTTTAGCAGAAGTGATTTGAAGACCCTAATTGTTTAATATGCAATTTATTTAGCAGATATCATTTGTTACATACATTTATATACGTACATTATTAACCAAGACTACATGTGTATATATATATATATATCTTTATTTGAATGCTTGAAAATATTAAATATTCTTAATATTTAGCCTCCAGATTTTCACATATGACTGATTCATGACCTACCTATACAACATAGAAAGATATGAAGGGGTCATAAATTCAGTATACAATGAATAACTGAGATTAACATTTCCCAAAGTGTGTTCTACTGAAGTGAAGCTCCACAATGTTAATAATAATTGTTTAAAAGTTTTCCACATTGAAGTAAGTTTGTAAAACATTTGGTTAAACAATTTTTACAGTAGAATTTCTTAAAGCTCATTGCTAAATTACATAGTAATAGACCATGGGAGGGTTGTGAAATGCTGTTTCCTTTTTCAACACAAAAGCCTTTTCAATATTTTTTGAGAGTACTTTAGAGCATTAATAATCATTAGAACATACTTTGGGAAATTCAAATTTAAATGGAATGTGCCACATACATTTTGGTATCAGTAGGCCCAATCGGAAGGAAACTGTACCAATTATTTGAACAGAGAGAATTTAATATAGTAAAAAAAATTTTTCTACTAGGTACACTATTGTTAACTAGTAACCGGAGGGTAAAATGAGAACACCGACTTATCACATAGATTACAATTGTAGGAAGCAAGTACTACCTCCGGGACTCATGGGATAAGAGAAGAGGTTGGCATTACTACGTTCTAGAATCTTGGAGGAGAGATCCCATGAAGCTGAAACTCAGACCTCTGGAGATGGGACCTTGGCTGGCTTATGCTGGTGTTTCTGAAGAGGCAAGCAACGAGGCTGATTCTGCAAGTGTTAGAAAAACTGCGGCCTGTGTTCAGCTACTGCCCGTGGAGGGAACTGCCAGGGTTGGGAGGAAGAAGCACTGCTGGGGTGATGCTAACAGAACCAGAAGGAAGCCCAGAGAGCAAGTCCCTCCTTCCTCTTTCAGCCTTGCAGTCTTCCTTCAGTACCCGCTGTGGCAGAGCCTAGCATGATGCAGCTGGGCACGCAGAAATGTGGTTTGCAGAGTTCTCAGCCCCAGCACCCCAGGCCAGAGCATAAAAGGATGATTTTGAGGCTGATCACAATAGCTTAATTGGCACAGTTGCTTTATAAGAATTGAGGCTCTTATAAAGAAATAAGTATTTTCAAAATGGTCCTGTGATCATTGTAGATTAAATTTGCTATAGTAATTCACAAAGCAAACCAACTCACTTTATAATTTATATCCCCAGGAGCAATATTCCATTATTACATTAAAATTCCATTATTAATGTACAGGTTCCCCAAAACAAATGGAAGGGTTAGTTCGAATTTACTTTGAATCATTAAAAAATACATTGTTGAAAGCCTGCACCGTTCCTAACTTTTTAATGCTATTCAGCACATTTCTTTTATTGTTTCCTGGGATTCCTATGCAGAGAAGCATTTGAAATTAAATGCACAATGGATTCAAGCAGCAAGATACTGTGCTACTGAGAATCTGTGAGACACTGCTGTGATGGTAAGGTTACTTCCCTTACAGAATACTTGGGTATTTGACAAACTTTGTGGGTTATTGAAAGGGTACGTCTTATGAGTCATCAGTCATGATGAGCATTGCAGTCATACAAATGCAATAGGAAAAATGAGAATCTCCTTCTCTGATCCTTACATTTACTTAACGCTGCAGCTATAGGAGTTTTTTTACAGGCATGTTTTGAATTTACCTTATATTTGGTGTTTGTGTTAAATTCTACTTATTGGCAAAATCCAGTTTGACATGCTCAATAGCCCAGTAGAAAGCCACGCGAATTAAAAGTCAAGATAATTAAGAAGGTAACTCCGAATATGAAAGCGGCCTCGTCAATAGAATATGCAATATCTAGAGAGAATATGCGCATTAGGGTAGGTTACAATGCTGTAATTAAAAGATGCAAAAATTTGTACTAAAATGAAAAGAGCCCTGAAAATACAGGCTGTAGAAGAGTTGACTTTAGAAGGTGGGGAGAAGGGGAGTTCACGACCATAGCAAACCAATCAGGGATAGAAGACAATAAGATTCCTATTCCAAGGAAGATATGAGAGAATAGAATTTGAAGAACAAATAGTAATAGTAACATTCCTAACATTATCGGATGCTTACCATGGCCTGGTATTGGTTTGGAGTGCTTCCGGTGTAATAAGGAAAAGGTTAGTGTTGTAAAGGGATTGGAGAAAGGTCCCGAAGGCTGTGGATGGAAAAAAGAGTGTTGGCTTCGACTTTCGGAGGGTTATTTGGGACTTTTGAGAGAAGTAGTTTAACACAGTGAAAATATTAGAAACTAGGATTCAGATGTTTAAGGGGAGAGGATTTCGTAAGGAGGTAGATGAAGTGACTTCAGGCTACTCTTCCCAGAGGTTTGTCACTAGAGAAAGGAAGGTCATATGTGCAGTTCTGTCCGTTCTTGCTTGGTGCTTATGACTATAAGTGTGCTTAAAAATTCAGAAGGTGATCATATAATGCTGCTGTCATGAGACATCTCTTCTGAGTCTGAGATTATGGTGGACCACCAGATTCTTTAGCTGGATGAAGCGATGTGATTATGAAAGGGACTGTATGTGTCCTATAAGGTGTTCAGTCTTAACTAGAGTAGAGACATTGAGTAAAGAAAGTACCTGAGAAATGCGTGCCATTTAGAAATCATCCATATGAGTTACTGGAATATGCAAATAACTTTGAAAGCAGTTTTTTGCTGGTTTTTATGTAAGATGGTCATCACTCTATCTTGGTTATATTACATGTGATCTATGAGATATTTGCTTTGATATAAACTTTGGTTTCTGTGAGTAGTGGTTTATAATTAAGACATGTATAGAAAATGTTATGAAGGTGATCTGCAACTCTGATGATTTAGCCTAACTCACTGTTATGAATAAATCTCTCTGTTAGTTCCTTGGTTTATAAGTTAAAGTCTATTTTATAGACCTTAAAAGGTCTTTTCTGGTAAAAGAACCTCTGTATTTTAGCAGATTCTTAAGGTTTGTATCAAATGCTTCAATAGTCCTGTTTCAGTACCCACTTTTTGCAATACACAGATGGGAATCTCACCTAAATCATCATTTCCTTTGAAGAATTAAAAAATCGGGTTTAAGATTGTTTGTAATGTGCTTGGATGCCTTTAAGTGGATTTTTGGAGGAAACCACTCACAATGCCACTGTGCTCATTAAGAGCAGCTTTGCAGTTGAGCCACAGAGGGGTTACACGTGAATAAGTTTACTGAACTATCTCCGTACATACTTAGTTGATAATTTAGAAGTTGAACAGTGTACATGCTATTTTTTGCTATCCTTGTTTGATTTCATAACAAGAGTTAACCCTTGTTAAGAATTGTGTGTAGTAATTTGCAAACTTTCTCAAGAAATTCCTAACATGAGCATGCGTTGTGGTTCAAATTGGAATAAAATACAAATAATTTCTGAAATAAACAAACATATACTCACATGCACACATGTATGCATATATATTATATGTATATACAGACATGTAAGTATGCATATGTAACCTCCCCCAATTTATTTGATGGACTACTTATGAATATCTTCTTTTAAAATACCTTATAATAAATTACTAAGGTAAATATTTTATTAGGGCAATGTTAGCAGCTTTAATAAACTCTAAAATTTTCAATAGCTTAACACAGTTTCTTTTTTCAGAATTTTCCAACATGCATGTTACTGTTGGACAGGAAGTTACTGCTTCTCGCAGTCATTTCAGAAACCTAAATTGACAGAAGCGATGCAGGCTTCCAGAATCACTCTTAGTGTTGTCTCTATCCCAGTTAGCTAGAAGCAGAGAAAAACAAGTAGCATCATCTGGGGGCGCTTATGATGGGCCAGACCTAGAACTAGCACTCTGTGACTTCTGCTCGTTCTCTGTTGGCTGGAACTCAGTCACATGGCCACATTCAGTTGCAAGGGTGTCTGGAAACTGTAGTTCAACTCTATGCCCAGGAAGAAGAGAAAGTATTTTGGTGTGCTACCTGTGGCCAAAGTATTTAATAAGTACTGATTTTTTTGAAAGTTTTAGTAGGTCATTACTTTGTAATATAAATTCACCTATAAAATGTTTTCTGTAATTATCTACAGTCCTAATGCATATAACAAATATATAGCGATATATATTAGTATTGCAGCATTATTTTTGTATTATGGAGACAAAGGGGATTCAAGGCCAGAGGAGATTTTGACTCGTCTAAGGAGGTCATAGTCAAAAAAGATTTGAGGGCTATTTCTGTACATCTAGAGTTACCGCAAATTGGTTACTAAGAAGCGTACCTGAGGACTGTACCTCTACTGAACAGGGGTCACTTGCCATTTCTAAAAGTGTTTACTATCAAGACGTATAAATAGCCTTGCTGTTGAAATTTATGTTAGCTGGGATGCAGCAGTTTTCTGTGTAAGGCAGAGTCCGGTGTTAATGGTGTTTTTTTAAGTTACTGTGCTGTGGTGACTTAGCTTTGATTGTATTTATGTTTTGCAAAAATCAAGAGCATTTTGAAGACTCATTCCTTAGATGATAATGTGGAAATCTGCCTATATAAGGACATAGATTTTTGAAAGAGAACAAATAAAATCCCATTGAAATTGAAAACTAGTTATTTAGTATAAATTTGCATATTTTACTTAGTAAAGTCATAATTAATAGTTTCATTGATATTATTAAATACTTGAAAGTAATTTTTGTGTGATAATCAATACATGACCCCAGAAGTGAGTGAAAGCAACAAATTAAATTTTTAGTTTCGTATTCTTCCTTGATAATTTTCTGCATTGACTCATTTTTTTCCCTTTTCGCTTCCGTATCAACCAAAGCAGAAATAGCCTAAATTTGTTCTCTCAATATCTCCATAATTTAGTCAGGGTTGAGGAATAGATAGAGTTATGATTACATACAGGTGATAACTCTGTTACGATTTCTTTGAGGGCAATGTTGATACCAGAATTAAAGGAGACCTCAAATTTGGAGGCACATATTCCAGGCCAATTCCCCATTTTCTTGTAGGGAGTGTGTCGAATGACTCCCACATAATGAATTTTTCTCTCCCAGTTCAAATATTATGTATCCTATTTAATTTTCACATATTCAAAAATAATTTAATATTACATAATATTATGGTATTTTCAACATAAATAGGCAGTATTATGAACAAATAGCTTTAGATATGGGAATCATAGTACTTAAAAGAAAAAATATTTTCAAGTAATTATTTCAAAATTAATTGACTTAACACCATCTATAACATTCTAGAATGTTTATAGCTAGTCCCCACTTTCCTTCAGGAAGAAAGTAACTATAAATATGGTACATGTTACATTTACAGAAAATGTTCATCTTGCTTTCGTATTCCTTTTCTCCCATCCTCTTTAAAACACCTCATCACCCACTGATTTTCTTCCAATCACTCTACCTTATGTTGGAGAAGGCGAGTTATATATTTCAATTTTTTAGCTATAGAATCTACAAATTACAAATTAAAAAAAAAAACACTTTTTGTTGTACATATGCTTGTTATTGCAGTAAGATCAACAAAATGTTTAGGAGCACAAACAAATTCATTAATTATCTTTTGTATCCAGGGCAAAATATAGCAGGCGAGTTGAAAAATGAATTGTTTATTTTTGGAGGGGCTGGGAATAAAGAACAATGAAACTCCCAAATAAAAGTAGTTGGACCTTTTTGCTGTGGATTTGAAAATAAGTCCAGAAGGCTGAGCTTAATATAACATGTGGCAGGTGGCCTGCGTTTGCCTGGAGAATTCCTTTAGGGCAAGACAGCTCAGCAAACACATAAATCCTTTTTTCTCTGTTATCTAGTAGCACATTTAGTTGCCATGGGGATTTTATTTATGCAGCAGATCCTCTGCAGTTTAGTTTGTGCCTAAAGTTTAACCGTACAGCTGTTACCGTAAATGCTACATGGCAATATTTTCCAAACACAGACCCTAGAACAAAAAGAACATTTTCTTCCCAGCATTGATTTTCCTTTTTATGTTCTGTAACATCTTAGAGTATTACTATATACCAGGAAAACTTCACAAGTTCCAGCCAAGCAGTTGATACCATTTACTATTCCTTAAATTGTTCAATTGAAAATAAATTATATGAAAATGTGGCCTATAGTTTGCAAGATTAAATGAGTGGCTTATTTTTATATATTTAAGGTGATTTAAGTTTTCCCACTATTGTTAGTTCTTAAAGGAGTTTAGATCAAATGATTATACAGAAATACTTGCTACTGTACAACTTCTCGCTTCCATAGCTCTTCGAATACCACCCCCCACCTCCCCAACTAGTTTTAGTGGAGGAGGAAGGAAAGAAGACAAGGTAGAAAAATGCTGATTGCTGTCACAACAATCAAGGGATATCTGAGTTTCTCCAGCTCAGGGCTAGGTCCTGGTTTGGACTGGATTGCGTTTGGTTAGTCTTGATTTGTACTATACCATATAAATCACCGGTATGTCTCCTTTGTGTGAACAGCATGGATTGGTCAATGAAAATGGGAACTGATACTTTTAGATGGAGTGCATAAAATTACCTCACACGATCTGTGTCACAGTGTATCAGGAAAATGACGACAGGAGAGCTTGAAATCCAGGTAAAGTTGCTCCCTTTGATGAAATGTGAAGCATTCAGAAGCAAGATATATTGTTGACCTCTTCCTCCCACCTTACGTTTCTGGTATGTGATGTTGACTGTGTCAGAGAACCATCGAGACATCATCCTTACAGATGGTTCAGCTCTAATTAGAGGGTCAACCTATACAATTTGCAGTGATAAACTAAATGAAGGCTTTCTGTTTAATGCCATATATTCTTGGCAGTAACCAAGCCGTTTAACACTGAAACTGCATTGCTATAGTAGCATAGTCCGCTAGGAACATAAACCTTGTAGATGTTTCTTTATCATAAATGGCTATATAAGTCTGAAAATGAACTTTGGTGTGAGTACTAGAATAAATTAGGATTGAAATGGCTGCTCTTCACAAGTTATGTCTACTGCATGGTTGCTGTGGGGCATTGAAGGCCCCATACCTCCTATGAGAAGTGACACAATCTCTTGCTATTCACTGCAATTTTTTAGCAAGTGTTTCATGCTACTTCTAAAGGAGTATTGGAAGGCAAACATATATGCTTCCTTCTACCCATATAATCAACAGTAATGTTCAGGCATTCAGTGGTCATTGTGAAGTCATTTCTTGAAAGAAGTCAGCCATCTCATTGATGTATTAGAGCGTTGCTACGCCAAGAGTGGTCCATGGACCCAGCAGCATCGGGCGTCGGCATCGTCTGGGAGCTTGTTAGAAATGCAGAATCTGGGCTCTCCCTCCCCCCACATACTCCATAAGCATCTGCACTTTGACAAGCTCCCCAGCTGATTCTTACGCTGTTAAGCTTGAGAAGCATTGGTGTGTGAGCCACAAAACTAGAGCTAAAACTACACTTAGGATTATTGTGGAAAGGGAGCATGGCTTCATCAGCTATTTTGGGACCTCCTAGTAGCAGAACATCTTAGCTCCCTTCTCTCTCTCTCTCTCTCTCTCTCTCTCTCTCTCTCTCTCTCTCTCTCTCTCATACACACATACACACACCCTCAATTCTCTGTTCATTCTTTTCTCCCTCCAGCCAAAATGATCTTTGAGAAATATAGGATGACTAGCCATTACCAACTCAGAATGTTTGAGTCCCTCTCGCTTTGTCTTTTGCTCCAATGTACCTCTGTGTGCTCATCTCTTGACAGTCTGGCCTATGAGCCCTGATTCACAATCCCAACAAATGAACCACTGTGTCCTGGACACATCAAGTCTTTACAATTTCATGCCCTTTCATATGCTATTTCCTCTTCTGAGACTATCCTTTTATTTTTCACCTGACAAACTTCATACTTGAAAATCCAGTTCCCATGTTTTCTAGATGAGGCATTCAATTTTTGGCAAACAGGATTAGCTGTAGGGTATGCAAAGCTCTGCTAGAATATACGTCACACCATATTTATTTATTTACTTCAGGTCTGACTGCCTCACTAGATTCATTGCTTCTTAAAGACAATATTCTTATGCAATTTACCTTTGTATTACCAACTCCTAGGGAAGTATCCATCTCATATCATGTGCTTGTTAAGTGCTTGTTAAATGGATGTGTGCCAAATCCATTTAAAAGGACACCTTTTTACCTTTTTAGCAATCACAACTGCTAATAAACTGAGACATCAGTCCACTCTCTCTCTGCCATACCTTTTATTAAGAAAAATATCTTTCTGTTCTGAGAGAATCATGTAAGATATTGTGGAAATAGGGAGGATAATAAAAGGCCACATATAAAGTAGGGTATGAAAAAGAAAAGGGCCTGAATTGAAAAATTACTGAAGCTTGAATGCTCAATTACAGAGAAACTGGTACACCGGAGAAAACCAAGAGTGAGATATAAATGGGTTCCAAGGATTTGATTATACTTAATGTGAAAATTGTATCACCCTTATTAGGGGTAGAGGATCCATCAGGCATCACTTTGATACTCGGTTGAAGATTTGAAGTTTATTTTTGAAATAACATATACCTTTCTATGTGTACCTTAAAATAGTGTACTTTGTAAGTAAGATGTCCTTATGTACAAATGATACTGCAATGCTAATAGTATTAATAGAGAGGGAAATGAACACATTGCATTTATTCCAATATAAATAAATGGTAGTGGTTTCTATCAAGCTATGACTGTTTCCTGTTTGTATAAATGTTTGCATAGAAACAGCACAGGCTGTAAGGAATGCACTGATGCTTTTGGACTAGACACACTACTGGACATTTTTACCTTGATTGCCTTACATCTGCTGCCACAGTTTGAAATCAAGTGATATTTCTAAGTTGTACTATGGAACTAGGAAATGACAAGATTCAGGATTTCTTTGGTAGCAGTAGAAGTGGGAAATTTGAACTACGTGGCCATCACCTTTCTTTAGAAGAGAGAAACTTTAGCTGGACTTCTCAAACCTAATTTGAATAACTAACAAAAATAAGGCTAGTAATGCCTGGGATGAGACATTGCCGTGGAAATTAATGACATTTCGAATTATATTGTGCAAAAGAAAAGTCAAACGAGTGTTTTGGATTTAGGTTCCAATAAGGCTGTTATCAGAAATGTTGGGCATGTATTTTAAGGAATTTGTCGTTCTTAGAATTCTCCACCTGATCTTAGGCAACTAGTAGGTACGAACTCACTAATAGGTACTAACCTTATTTTTGTGTGCTGGGAAGGAGCTCAAATGTTGCATTGCCTTCAGGTTTCACTCTTACCACAAAGTTTGGTCTGAAATACTCTACAGGTATTAAGGAGATTGAAATGGTGAAGTGTCAGCAGGAGAAACAAAGACCGAGGGGAAAAAGATGGAGACTAAAACAATGTGGCGCCCTTTACCAGAGAGAAATGTTTTCTTAAGTCAATAATAGATGACATACAGATTTTTATTGTGGAACTCTTATTCATAAAATCATTGGAGTGAAGGGTTTGTATTCAGTTATGTCGAAGCTGAAGGAAACAAAACAAAGTGATATTATTACTAATTAACACCTTGGGAATATTAGTTATTTTTAAGGAAGTATCTATAGAAAACTTGAGAAATCCTGGCTGGGCTGTCACTGCTGCCACGGAGAAGGAATCCTTTTCTTTGGAATGTAAAGGACTGTCAGAAATAGTACTATAAATGATCAGTGATGGTGTGTTTTAGTGGTTACTATCGATAATCACTGTGCACATATGGGGCACAGAGTTTCAGAAACTCAATGAAAATCAAAGATTGCTGGAGAAATAACGGTAAGCTTAAAAACAGATACAGATAAGATAAATGCAAACTAAAGGAGAGAGGAAGATTAGTAGTCTGAAGTATATTCTGCTGCTGAGTTTCTTTTTTGGCAGCCTCAAGAAGAAGATCAATTAGTATTAATATGCTGAAATCCTTAAGACTGGCAGTGTTTCCTGTAGAGGTCTGTAGGGGAAAGACCGTGTGTATTTCTTTGGGAAACTAGAGTATTTACTGAAACCATTTTTCCCTAATACCATCAGAGTAGATGTTGGGCACTAACAGATGTTCCTGCGGTACCTGGAATGAGAAAGGGTACCTCTCTGATATTGTAGAGGCAGCGTGGCATGATAGATACAGGGAAGGAGGAGACTGGGAAGCCAGAAGGCACTTGGGTCCAACTCCTGTCTCTCTAACTATCTGAGGAAATTTGAGCAAGTCATGTCATCATTCTGTGCCTCAGTTTCCTCAACTGCAAAATGGGGATACTAATGCTACTAACCTCCAAACAGTGGATTATATTTACTATCACTTAGAACAAGGTTTGACATGTACTAAATGCTCAATAACATTATTATTACTCCCTCTACTAAGAAATAAGATTTGAAAGAGGTATGTTGATGGATAAAAGATACAGAGAAACATGAGATTGATAAATGACTGTATCCTCAACAAAAATGAAACCTCTCTGAAGACTAATGTTTGGAGGAAACCTTAACGCAGCAGAGAAAATTCATAGGCTGGGAATATTCCAAGGCAGAATATTTAAATAAGAGGGCAAGGCACTGTCTTTTAAGCAAGGTTTATAACGCAGTGTAAAACAAGAAAGGTGTTTAAATACAGTAATTAATTTTGGAAAGGAAGCGATGTTATAGGAAGAAAAGGGCAATGATGAATTACACAATATAAAAAAGTGAAGTTATGACTGCTTTTCAAGGCCAATGGCAGGGAAAATGCCTTAGGAAGCTGCTGGTGGGGGGCGAAGAGGGGGCCATTTAAAGTCAATTTTTGATGGAATTAGTTTAAGAAGCCAAAGAACTACCTACATTAACAGGATGAGGGGAAAGGAGGGAGACGTATTAAAAGATGGAGAAAAAAGAATATACAGTTTCTTTCACTAAAATATTAGCTCCTTGAGCGCAAGGACATTTATCTTCTTTGACTTCCCAGTGCCGAGGTCTGTGCTTATCGTATAAGGGACACTTCAAAAGTATTTAGTGAATTTATAAATGCATGAATCCAATATATTAATTTAATGGATTAGGGAATTAAGTTTATTAACAAACAACTTCCTCTGAGCACTAGACAGAAGTAGGTCATGTATAAAATTTGATGTAACTCTTAAGTTGAAACAAATATGGAAAAGTGAAATTTATTGTCAGGAACAGAATTAGAAAATTCAAGAGTTAAGTTAAAGAATTAATGTGGGAGAATTTCTCAGACAAAATTATGCAAGAAAAAGAATGAGAACGTTTTCTGCTTAAAATTCTATTAAATAGAGCAATAGTGAGGATATAGAAGCAAAAGGGCTGATAGAGAGGTCAAAATGTCATCAGTATGAGAAGAGGCAGAATTTATAAGTGAGGATGTTACCCACCTCTGAACTTTGTGCAGAATTGACTATTTCATTGAAATTGTTTCAGAGGTCCCCAGGGTGTGTTCCTTAAATGGAGAAAGACAAATGTCTGTGAAACATAGTTCAGTTGCTTTGTTTCATAAATTGAAATCCCTGGATGTGTTCCGACTCAGGGTGCAAAATATTTGTGGGACAGTTATGGCAACGTCTAGGAGTAGGGGTTATAAGTAAGAAACAAATCCTTAAACTATAGCTATTATAATAGCTATTAGGAAAGAGATTCACAGACTACTTAATTAAAGAAAAAACATGTTATTAGATGGGTTGGTTAGTTAGTTTTCATGAAGAAAATATATTAAAGAACATTAAGGATTTTTTTGGTGCCATCCCTTCAGATTATCACTAATTTGGGCAGCATTAAATGGCAGATTGAAGAGCCTTGTATAACAGCATGCTGGTTTTCAAAATACGGTTTTCCAGTGATGATCAACTGATAAAATTTAAAAATTAATGGAAGCTTTTTCAATTGTATGCTTTTGCTAATATTTTTTCTCAATGTTTAATATTAGCCACTCCTTATCTACTTGCATGTGACACTAAAGGACAAAAAAGGACTGAACAATATGCATTCTACTGCATACATTCTTTAATTCCTTCGACGTATTTAGTGAGTATCTACTACGTGCCAGAGAAAGGCCCATGGCTTTCCTGTGCTCAAAAATTGTCTAGAAATGTTAAAAATGCAGATCCTCAGATATCACACTGATGTGGTTTCTATTAGGTGTGTATTGGGTGGGATGGGGAGGAGGAAGATGGTGGCGGTCTGGAATATCTATTTATCACACACTCTGGTGACGGTGAGGAATGTGGTTTGAGAAACACATTGAGACTCATAGGCTAGTGGAAGAGACAGGATTACTGCTATGCTGGAGGAAGTCTGGGTGGGTGTGTGGTAGGAGTACAGAGCAGAGGCACCTCATCTAGGGCATGGAGGAGGGGAGCCCCACAGGGGAGCCCCACACAGGATTTCCCAATGCAAGAGGCATCATCGTACAAATGATGATGTAAAGGCCTTGGCCAGGATGAAAGGGCTGGGATGGGGGTACGGTAGGGAGAGAAGGGTGGCAGAGAGCTCCAGACAGAAAGCAAACAGGTGTGGAGACTGACAGCGTGTGCCCTTGCTGTACTTGGCAGCTACTTCTTGCACTTCACATTGTATCAAAGTTCAACAAGCAGGTACTGATCAGACTCCACTTACCATTAAAGATAAGACTTGTTCCCAACCATGGAGAAGCTTGTGGCTGGGGACACGTGTGTAATCATGTAGTTTAAGTGCTTTAAATTTGTGAAAAACTTGTTGGTTACAAAAATATGTTACTTGTTGGTAATACATCTAAGCTATCAGACATAATATATACACCTCTGACTTCACCACCCAATTTGAAGGGCCAAAACCACCTTAGCAGTACTGTTGAAACTGCCTGGATTTCCCCTGATCCCATCCCCTACTGTGATGTCCTGACTTTTGGGTTTATTTTTCCCTGTTGTTGATCTTTTTTTTTAAACTCTCAGTAAATAATTCGGAGCAAATTCTTTGGGTTTTCCTGTATTACCATCACATCCTCCGTGAATCACAGTTTGGTTTTAGCTTTCTTTGTCTTGTTTCTAATTTTAAGTGTGATTTTTTTTTTTATGTTTAACCGTGGCTGTAGTTTTTTCATAGATATTTTTCGTTTAGTGAGGAAAGTCTCTTTTTATGTTGAGTGTGCTGTGTTTTGTTGTTAATGGTGAGTTTGCATGGAGTCTGATCAAGTGGTTCTTCTGCATGTACCGATGATATCTTCTGATTTTTAACCTTTAATCTATTATTGTAGTAAATTACATTGAAAGATTTTTCTAGTATTGTAATTTTGGTATAAAATTAGCTTGGTCATGAGATTCCTCTGTTTTATACACTGCAGGATTCGGTTTTCTAAAATTTTGTTGTGACACTTTTATCCTTTATTAGACTATTATAAAGTGACACCCTTTTAAGGATTTATTAATGGTTATATTCTTACTTGGAAGAGCCTCTTGCATCCTTAATATACAAGAATTCAAGAATTTTATCAATTTGGTTGGGCCATGTAGGTCAACTTTTATTCAACACTCTTTGACAGTGTTTACAAGTGCTATACACTAGTGTCATATCAAAATATTATGCTTGTTAAATATATTAAATACTAAATATACAGTGATTTAATAAGACAACTCTTACTAGAATTTGTTCTTGTTCGTCAAAACTCGTGTATTCATAAGAGAAAGGAGACATCATCTGGGACATAAAAACAGTCCTGCTCTGTAGGTTAAGGGATCCCCCCTCCGTGCGCCCCTGTTTTGCCCACGACCAAGTGCCTTTTCCGATTTTGCCATTACCCAGGATCTCAGCCCCTCTCATTGCTTAGTCCCTTGGCTCTGTTTCCTCTCCTCTGGGTCGCCTCTGTCACTTACATTACTTTGAGGTTCTTCCTCCAAACAAGCCCTGCTACAGGAAGGACAATAGTCTGCCTCTGCTCCTTTACAAAATGAGTTCACACTCTTCACATTTTATAGGTCTGGGTACTTATTGCCTTAGAAACCTGGCAGGTGCTGACCATAAAAACAAACATGGCCAAGTTCGAAAGCTTCCTGAGTTCTCATTGTGTTGGGCTCTAGTTCTTTACTCTTTTCAGAGATTAAAATGGACAGTCCCAGGGCTTTATTATTGAGGATGTGGCTCATCTCCCTAAATCCTTACTCCATAAAGACATGCAGTTTTCTGGATCCACTAAAGTCTGTCTCCCCCTCCTTCCTCCATGGAAGATCCAGATACTCAAGGCAATAAATAGGCACTTTGTGTTCCTGAGAGTCCTCACTAAGGGATGCTTAGATTAACAAACTTCTTCCCAGACCAGGAAATATCTGGCCTGTGTCCACTCAGCAATTAAAATGGGGTCCTACCCCTGTTGGTAACAGCAAAATGGGTAAAATTCTGCTTTCTCACAACTCTGAGAAATACACAAACCTGTCATGGTTTAATCTCAGCAATAAAATTTTGGAATGATTAGGATGGAAAGAAATGCATAAAAATTCGTAAACTTAAGAACCTTGCTTAAATCCCAGAGGTACTATTTTTCGGTGAAAAGTTGAGGGCCACAACTAAAATAGTTGAAGAATGAGCAGAAGAAAAACAAAACAAAGAGAAGGAAAATTAATCAAATTGATTGTATATACTTTTCAAAAATGCATATTACATTTGTCTACCAAGAAATAGATGTGGGATCAATGTGGAAAAGTAATTTTTTGTTTCTCAATTAACAATACAAATTAAACCCCATTATAGGAAGCCTCAAGAGATTTTTCCATTTTTCTCATATACTAGAAGTTTATTGTGTTAAATATTGTTTAAATAAAGTGTTAGGAATGAGTTGGAAACATTTATTTTATAAATGTATCTATTTTACAATAAACAATATTTGAGCTGAATGAGATACTTCAAAGAAAATTATTTGGAATTATGATTTCTGTGATTTATTTACATTAGAGTAGTGGAGGGGAGGGTGGATTAATATTTACATATTAAAAAATTCCATCAAATTCCATGGCCTATAAAGGAGTATAGGAGTTTCTAATCACCGTATTTTCCCAGCTAAACTGGTACCTGGCCAATATTGGATCCTCAGTAAATATTTGGAATGAATGAATAAGTTGAATAAACCCTGTCACTTCTTAGAGATGCTGCATCTATAAGGCAATGTCATTCTTATCTATGGTGGAAATCCCTTTTAGACAGAATGCTTCGCTCAGAAAAGTTGGTCATACTCACATCTTATCAAATACCATGTCGGAAAAAGCTTCTTTATGTGTATTCTCATTAAAATGGAAAATGGTTAGCCATCATCCGCCATATACTGTTTTCATCTCCTTATTGATCACCTTTGGCCTCTTTCCAAATAATCCCAGTACCATTAGGAATATCCCATAGGATTTTCTCCAGGTCTTTGTAACCTGGAGAAAAATCACCACAACAGGAAACAGCGGCCAGGATCTCTGCACTCTGTTCTGCAGATCATTTGCTGGGTGGGGTGATGCGAAAGTCACTGCAACTCTGGGTTCCACTTACTCGTTGTAACTTCATTGGTTGGACCAGATCATCTTTAGGGTACTTCCCATTTTATAGTTCTGTGGATCTAAACAAAAGGATATAAGCTATTAATTTATCTCTTTTCTAGCTAATGATGAAAGTGCTGTAAGGAGGGAAATGGAGAAATAATTATGGAATTGATATTTAGAGACATCCTAGCCCAACAAATGTAAATGTTATTTTATAGCTTATCCAAAAACCATTGCAGTCATTTCCTGAATTAAAGAAGTTCTGTTTTCATCACTGGCTTTAAAGTGCCTATTCTTCAATATGTAGCCATAAGTAGAACTTCTGCATCATTTTTATACTCACTGAAATTGGTAAAGGGTGCAATGTTTATGGGCTTGTGAAGAAACACCTGTTCTTTGAAGGAACCCATTTCAGTTGCCACATATGCTAATATTTTGATCTTCTTCACACAGTTTAAAAATGCCCAAATGATTTTAGTCTGGTTTTTAGCAATTGTAGTAGTTTTAAAATTCACCATAGTTATGGCAATAGTATGTCACTAGCACATTTGGGGGTGGGGAGTGTAGCAGGTATGTTCTTAGTTTGCAGAAGTGGAAATGGGTGTGTACATAGAATTGTTCTTCAAGAAGAATTATTTGTCTTTTGATGCCAAGAATATTAGTTACTTTGATACAATAATGTATGAATCACTGATTTGGTCAATAAGAGAATAAGCAATCATACTAGTCAAAGACATTTTAAAGATAAAATTGACTAGGAATTTTAAAACCCCTTGAACTAAGATTGATATATTTTATTCACAGTTTCATGGTTAAGCAACAGATCATCCCATCTGTTTATACCATGTTTCCCTAATGGCGTATAACATGTATTTTTGTCACTTTTAATTTAGGATGTTGTTTTTTCCCCCCACACTTGACGTAGAAGTACTACTGTTGGCTGAGTAGTCTCTGTTACATCTTTTTCTGGTATAGCCATTATAACTGATAAAAAAGTAATAGAAGTGTGTTCATGTCATGACATTTCTTCAAGAGGCAATTGCTTCTTTAAGGCTGTAACAGACCTTAGAGAAGGATTTATTTTACCTTTTTTTTAATTGAAATAAATTTTTTTCAGTTGACTGCCCGCTGAAATCGTCTTAAAATAAGTTAGTAATATACTCCCATATTTAGTCTCCTTAAGAACGTAGAACCACACACCATCTCTGCAGGTATAAACTATCCTTAGAGCAATGCAGGGCTTGCCAGGGCAAGTGAAGCTGTTGAGAAAATGAATGAAGGGGAAGAGGAACAGTCTTTGAACTCCAAGATTATTTTTCCTTTCCCTTGACATAAAATAAATGCATGAATGCATAAATTAACAATAAGTAAATAAATTAAGCATGATGTGGGTTTAAAAGTCATCGGTATTTCTGTTGCATCTGCGATTGCTTTGAAATCAATTATATGCCATGGCAGTATCTCCATTCCTATTTTATAATCACGTGGTGTGTTTTGGAATGTTTATGCCATTTGTGCAAAAAAAAAAAAAAAAGAAAACCAAAAACCAACAAAAAGGTAAAAAGAACTTTATAGCAAGTGAAAGTGGGGACATAATTATTGTCTTATGCTTTTAGGAAGAGTTGGCTTCCTAGTAAATTCAGGAAAAGAGCTTTTGAATTGCTGCCATAAGATGCTGGGATTGTATTTATTATTCAAGTTCTTCATCTCTAACATGCTAAATGTAGAAATGGAACCTTAGTGTCAATAAGTCTCATTCTTTACACCTACTCTTTATACAGCATCTCTCCCTTCCTAAAATTCTTGTAGAGAAGGCATCCCTGACAATTTGAAGCTTTGTTGTTAAGAGGCCTTGAGAAATTCATCCAAGCAGCCTTTCACCTTGAACAAGGACAACGAAAGCCTTCCCAGCACATGGGTATTTAGTCTCCCTTTAACGATGTCCAGAGAAGTTAAAACCACAGTGGGGTGAATCTGTGCTCACTGTTATGATGCGCTTTATTATCTGGCCCAAATTCCCACTGTTTGAGTTCCCTTGTTGTCCTGTTTACTTTTCAGTGCAGATTCTGTTCAAGCTTCAATACCAGGTTCCAAGGGAGTTTAGAGTGCAAAGAGAGTTTTTCCCTCCAGGAAAAACGAGTTTTCAGTCTCTCTTGTGTAATATTTTATGTGTTGAAGACTAATTAGGTCATCCATTTGTAATTAGGCCACTTTGTCTTCTACACTAAATAATCCAAATATTAGCTTCATTATAGATCTATTGATAATCCTTTAAACATTGGGCTTAAATAACCGCTTTTGATCCTCTCCAAATTCTCCAGCAACCTCTCAAATTGAGCCATCAGTTGTACCCAGCCATACATGTTCATTTACTTCTAAGTGGTCTAGCTATTATTTTCCAAGAGTTAAACAGATATTTATGAATTCTCTCAAATTATATAACAACCCTGAAGTTGAACCCCTTACTAGGTTTTACATGCATTTAATATAAGTGACAAATTGGGGGTGGGGTGTTGTATATCTGTCTCTCTGTAACTGGACATATTTTTAGAGGCGAATACTTATAAATTTGCAGTCCCTTTTTGTCATCTGATACTCTTAATGATAAAAAAATACACCTAACTCACTGTAGCACTGGTGCATGTACACACACACACACACACACACACACACACTGTTCTGTTACCTGCCAATTTGGGCCTGAATAAGTAAAAACCTCTGACTTAGCTGGTAAGGCAGGATGTCAAAAAAGCCACAGTAAACTGTGTTATACACCATTAGGGGAGCAAACTGGAAATATAATGTTTGAGCTGAGACTTGCAGGATCAACTGGGTTTTATCACACAGAGGAAGTAAGGAAAGGCATATTGGGAGCTGGCTCTTTAGGAAAATTGTGATTGATTGTAAGTGCTGGGATCCAAGTTGGTTGCAAGTGTTGGTTAACTGAGAAGAACTGGCCTAAGGAGCTGAAACCACAGGGAAGAAAGCGCCATTCAGCATTTTAAGTGGTTTGTATCTTAGATTAAACGTTAAATGATGTGCCAGTGGGATTGGAGGCTGGCGAGAAAGGGAGGAGTCTGGGAAACTGATAAGGAGTTTACCATGGTAATCCGTGCGGCATGATGAAGACCTCGGATAAGACAGTGGGAGTGGGAATGAACAGATTTACAGATTCTAAAGGCTTGGTGACCAGTTGGATAAGGGCAATAAAAAGGCAGATCTGGAATAGCTGTGACCTTTTGAGCTTGGGCTTCTGAGTGCGGAAGTAAGTAAGTTTAAGGAGACAAAGGTAGTGGACTGTAGACAGAAACTAGAAGTTTTCATCTGGAGCTCGGGAGAGAGGTTAGAGATGGAAATGGAGATTGGTGGTTGAAATTACCAAGAGGTCATGTGAAGTAGGAAGATGAGGAGGGCACAGATGGAGCACTCAAGGAATACCTTCCTCAAGGAAGAGTGGTGAGAGGGAGGGGAAGCCAGGCGGCAAGTCAAGCAGCTCAAGGGAAGAGCCTCAGAAGCCAAGGAAACATGGCCGTGAAGGAAAGGACAGTTGACAGCGAATGTCTCATGCTACAGAAGACTGAAAGTGACAAGTAAGACGATTGGAAAACTATTTATTAGAGCAGTTTCACTGACCTGTCAGTGTCGGAAGCCAGATAACTGTGGTGTTAGGAGCAAAGAAGGACAGGAAATAACTAACATTTACTGGTAACTACTTTGCTGCAGGTATTTTATTAAGTCTTTTTTTGTTGTTTTCCTGTTTAATTCTCATTTAAACCCTGTGAAGGAGATGTTTTGCAGATGAGAAATTAAGTCTTAAATATTTAATAAGTTAACCAATATTCAATATCTAGTACATTATTACTCTTAAATTAGTTGGTCTATGAACATAATAACAAGATTGATCATAATTTTCTCAATAGGTAAATAAGACATTGTTCCAAAGCCCAGTTTTCATGTATGTTTTATGAAATAAAACTGGTAACACTATCTGTATTCCCCACTCCAGTACTGTCATCGTCATGCAATTGCAACATAGCAATAAATCAAAAATAAAATAATAATAATAATACAATAAAGTATATCATGGGTATTGAGACTAAGAATTATTTGTAATGAAGGCAAGTATGTACACACATACACATACTACACAAATACACAAGTTTGGCTCTATCATAAGGCAAACTTGATAGCTATAAAGGGATTTAGGTTCTATATAAAACATGTGATGAAATATTTTACATAGGAGAGATCCATGGAGTTTTCCCATTTGTAAATATGCATCACTGAGTCTTTTTTTTATTAGTTTCAGGTGTACAAAGCAACGTAATAATTAGACATTTACACTGCTCGCAGAGTGATAACCCCCCCAATCTACTACCCCTCTGACACGATACATAGCTATTACAGTACCATTGACTGTATTCCCTATACTGTACTTTACATCCTGTGACCATATATATATGGATGTCAACTATAATTGAATGTCAACTATAATTATATGTATATATATATAATTATAGTTGACATTCAATATTATTCTACTTCAGCTTCAGGTGTATAGCACAGTGGTCAGGCATCTACACAGTCTAAATAACAGAATAAACCAGCAAACAAAACAGAAATAGACTCAGAGAAATAGAGAAAAAACTGATGGTTGCTAGATAGGAGGGAGTGGGGATGGAGGAGAAGGTGAAGGCATCACCAAGTCTTTAAGGTCAGAATTTAACAAAGTTCCAGTCACGGTCGTAAGTGCATAGAAAGGCTTTGGTTAACCAGCTATCATAACTTGGCAACTGAACTCTAATGATTGGTGTCTAATAAATGTGTAAGTGTAAATGACTAATAATAATAAAATAATTCATTATAAATAGCATAATAACATTATGCTCATAATAGTTAGTAGTATAAAATAATATTGTACCCATTGTAAAAATGTCTGCGGTTTGTAGAGAAGGTGACAAGGGCTGAGCATTTCCTGTGTAAATAATGCAGAAGTGGAAACTTCTGCAAGAATGTGGTTTCTGTTCTATGTGATTTTCTCCTAGAGGTTTCCAAGTTTTAAAGCTGCTGCTTGGTGACATAATATGGTGTTCAAGGGAAAAGAGAAGTCATGGAAATTCTGGGTTTGGGATTTTAGTCAATTTAGGAAAGTTGTTGGATTGAAGTGGGACTTCAAAAACTGTGGGAAACAAGTAGTGTATTAGGTAATGGCATTGCAGATCATTACAGAAAAGTATAGGAGTAACTTCAAGTAGAAAAATAAACACGGGAAGTTGCTTCTGAGGGCGAGCACTTACCTACTGAAGTTTGCTTTACGTCTGAAAATGAGGGGAAATCCCTTTCTTTTGGAAATTCACTGCTAATGTTAAATTGCATTCCCCTACTCATAAAATGCTAATTAAGTGTTTGAAACCTGACAAGTGAAGTTTTTCTTAGACATCAAAGTCTTTTAGAAATGTTTAGCTGGTTTTCTTCTTTGGATTTAGGATGGACACTTGAACTTTTTTTTTTTTCCTCATGAGATTCTAGTCATGTTTTAGTTTATATCATAGCAAAGAGGTTTTAAATGACCTCTTTATGAATGCAGTTGCACTGCTTCCATTCTCATTTCCCTTGATCTCAGCATGGCTTTTGACACTGTCAACCGTGCCATCATTTCAGAGTGCTTGAGGGAATTTCCATCTTTAAACACTCAATTTTACATCAAAATAACACTTGAAAAGCACAGTTTTATAGGCAAATATTTTATCTAAATGGTTTTTGCAAGAATACTGAAAATTCTATTTAGTTAAAACAATAGCATATAGAGGTCTGATTATTTTGATTTAGCTTTGGCAACGTTCTCCACTTTATCCAGCTACCAGAGGCTGTTTTTAGCATGTTTTGTCTCAGGTCTGTTTGGTTTGCTGTGGAAATAGGTGGCTGCATATACAAGTGGGCACCTTCTGTGCTGCTGAAGTGAGCAATACGACGAACCAACAGAGCTTTGTTTTGAACTGGAACTTACCTGGCATTGTTTGGCTCTGGGATCTTGTTGGCATGAAATTAGTTATTTCTGTACCTAACACTCTGTTACTGTGCGAGTCTGTTAGATTTTTATACAGATGATGTAATTTCTGAGCTATCTGATTTATCTCCCAGTCAATATGCTTAAGGACAGACTTTTTTTCTTTTCATATGCTGTTTAAAGAGAGGTAAATTCTGGCTTGGAGCTCTAGGGTACCCAAACCTTTAATTTCAATGTGATGACACAAATGGAGCTCTTACTCCAGGATTTTTAGTTGTAAAGCTGGTACCAGCTTCTATACCTTAAACTGTCCTTCCTTTGCATATTATGTTAAGGATATTGTTAAGACTTGCAACTGTCATTTGAAAAAAATAATTACGCTTACTCCTCATTTATCCCTGTCTAACATAAAAGTTCGGTCGTTACTTTAAATTCCATCTGGACTTGACAGTTATTCTACCCAGCTGGCTGTTCTTCCAAGAACCCTTTCTAAGCTCCAGCAATCCTGGAAGTTATAGGGCTCTGCAAAAGTGAGAAAACTTTATTTCCAAGTCTGGACTCTGGCATCCTGTTGTCCTTTCAGCAAAGTAAGATGTGATGATTGTGGAATCCGGTGAGTTAGAGGTCCTGAGTAGATTTTTTTTATTTAATTTTGTAATGTGTTTCTTCTTGGCCATTAGACTTTTTGGAGCCCATTGCTACAAGTTTCAGTTAGATACCTATACATTTCCCATAAGGGTAAAGAATTCATTAAAAATAATATGCATTCAATGTTTTTTATTATAAAAGATAAGTTTATTGACAATAAATTCTGTACAAAAATTCCATATTTCTTTGTCATGAAACAACTCCAATATTTTATAAAGAATTAAGTTTAAAAAGCTAAGCAGCTTTCTGAGATTCTGATTATGAAAAGCAAATGTGATTATCTTGGATTCGGGTCATTGATTGCAAACATAGCAGTCTGAATTTTTCAGAGGGGAGAAAAATAGATCTGAGAAATTTCCCTTTAGACTCTCTTGGCTTTCTGAAGAAGAAAGAGGGAAGCAAAAGACCAAAAGAAGCTTAATAAAATATTGGCATTGGAATGGGGCAGGATTAAGTCATTTTAAAATGAATGAACACCACCAGTTCCAGCAACCAGTGCTCTATTTAGAGGAATCCATTGGAAACCCATTGCTTTAGACTCTGAACGGAGGTGGAGGGCACTTTTCCAGTTAAATGGACTTGATATAATTGGAATGGATCCAACAAGGTTTTCCACTGGACACATTATGATGTCTTATGAAGTAAAGACAGCAGAAATAGGCATGGTGTAAGTGAACCTAAAAGCTGTGACCATTCATGTGCAATAACTACCTCTTTTAAAGGAAAAGTTCCTTGGCTCGGGGAAAAAAAAAAGCAACTCTCATCCATGCTAACTATTTGCCTATAAAATCTTGAATACGATGAGGCTCACCCTAGATCGCATAGCAGATCTGAGATCTGAACCAAAGTCAGCCTTACTTTGAAGTCTGTGCTGTGTGGCTTACTTTCTTTCTTTCTTATTAAAATTTATTGGGGTGACAATGGTTAGTAAAATTACATAGGTTTCACGTATACAATTCTGTAAGACATCATCTATATATCACATTGTGTATTCACCATCCAGAGTCAGTGCTCCTTCCATCTGACAATTAAGTTCGCGAACTGGCCCTAGAAAAAGTGCTACATACCTCATTGCTGAATATCACTATGGTTACCTCTGAAGTACCCCTCTTGAGAAGCTATGCACCGATGCCAGTGGCTAGTCCACCCTTCAAAACAATTTTGGAACTCTTTTTCTGAATGGCCTTCAAAGCTGTCATTGTATTACCCTTGATGTCCTGAATGTCATCAAAATGTCTTCCTTTCAATATTTCCTTTATCTTTGGATAAAGAAAGGAGTAACTGGGGGCTAGATCAGGTGAGTAGGGAAGGTGTTCCAATATAGTTACTTGTATACTGGCTAAAAACTCCCTCATTGACAGTCACGCAGCCTTTTCAGCAATCCAAATAGTAAACTTGGTTAACTGTTTGTCCAGTTGGTACAAATTCATAATGAATAATCCCTCTGATAGCAAAAAAGGTTAGCAATATCATTGCAACAAATTTGCGAACTTAATTGTTAGACCTCCTATATTTGACTCCCTTTACCCTCTTCTGCTGCTCCCCTCCACCTTTACCCTCTGGTAACCACTAAACTATTGTCTGTATCTATGAGTTTTTGTTTCTTTATTTGTTTGTCTTGTTCCTTTTTTGCTTTCCGTTTTATATCCCACATATGAGTGAAGTCATATGGTTCTTGACTTAAGTCTGACTTATTTTGCCAGCATAATCTCAAGATCCATCCATGTTGTTGCAAATGGCACTATTTCATCTTTTCTTATGGTAGAATATCATTCCATATGACTGAGAAATAAATCCCTCTCCAATGTATATACCCCAAAAATCTGAAAACATTTATCCATAAAGATATATGTGTTCCGATGTTCATTGCAGCTTTATTTATGGTGGCCAAGACATGGAAACAACAAAAGTGTCCTTTGATAGATGATTGGATAAAGAAGATGCGGTATATATACACAGTGGCATACTTTCTCCAGTTGTAACAGTCACATAACTTCCTATATCTCAGGCAATCCTTGATGTGAGGGCACTTGCAAGGTCTACTTGTTAGCAGCTCTCGTTCCGGCAAATATAGTAGCAGTGGCCTTTGTATTTTGGTTGTGTGCTTTATATACCTGTTACAGAGATGATGGGAACAAGTTTACAAACACTGCTTTTGCCTTATCTGTGGAAAGAGGCACTTTTAATTCATTCTTTCTCTGTATTTTGTTGTACCGTGTCCCAAAAGAAGCAGGCTTAACTCCATAGGAATCATTTTTCTGTTAAGTTTCTTCATGACCATTGATTAAAAACTGAGATGAATACATGTTAAAACTTCTTAGCTATTTCTGCTCCCCTGAAAAATTTAAGGCTCCATGTAAGCAATGCAAAAAATAGAGCATACTGTTAAATTTGATGAAGAATTATTTTCTAGAATAATTTAAAAGAAAATTCAACTGTATGGATGCTAAAGCAGCACTTTATATATAAAATGTATCCTGAAATAAGAAACATCATTGAATTAGCATGAAGACATTCGATAAGATGAATGTTTTTATTGACGAAGGGTGGGTAGTTGGACTATAATAGAGAACATCTCAATCAAGGCTCTAAGATATTTAAAACTTTAAATGTGACTTTGGTAGAGCCTCTGGCAGCACCTGAGCAGTTTCCAAACAAAACTGAACGATTTACATGGCATTTTGATGAAATTTTGAAGCAATTACTGAAGAAATTTTGCTTGATTCACTGTCAACCCAGATTATTATTTTTCGTAAAGCAGGTGATCTACTAGTATTTATAATGTGTCCGTTGTATTTCAGAGGACATTAAAATTGGCACTATTTTAAGTAAAGTACAAATTTCGGTCAATGTATGTGTGAATACAAGTGGATACATAGACACATCAACCAGTGTTTTGCTATTGGAACCTTTACCTAAAATCAAAATTAGTGGGAAATTGTAATATTAATTAGAAAGCCTAATTCAGGTTATATATGATAAGAATTAAGCCAGAACTTATAATGCTGTCAATAAGTTCTAGAGTTAATTTAAACTTAACATATGAAGAATGATCCAATATCTCTGTTATATAAGTTGGCCAACAGAAAAATGCGGGTGTTTGTAGGTCTCTTTAGTATTATAATATGAACTCCAGGGTGGGGAAATATCTTAATCTAGAAATAAATATGGAAGTCTGCTGTGAAATAGACTAGTCATTCTCGGTAGGTTGTAGAGACAAAAGGGAGGGTACAAATCTGTGAACAAAATCATCTGGTAGGTGCACAAGGCTTTTTTATATAAGCTCTCCTGCTTCTCCAGCAGATCAGGCATGGTGGAATATCTTTCATCCTACTCATGGAGAATCAGACATAAGCCATCACTTTTCTTGATGGGAGCTTGTCATATCTCTAGGGTTTCGTTAATTCAAGTACAAGACTGACATTTTAATCATCTTTTTCTCATCAGTGCCTACCACAGAGCATCGAATATAGTAGTCATATTTCTCGAATACATGTGAAGCCATATAGAGAGACTATGCATAAAATGTTTCAAAGGATTAGGTTAATTCGTCTTTGGGTTAAGAAAGCAGTGTTGAAAGAATAATTCGTTTAGCCAATTAAGAATGCAGAAAGTACTCTTTGTGCACCAGCAGCATGTTCATTCGGCTCTGTGTCATTCTGCTTTCTCTTTGGGCCAGAGAGCTATAATGCATCTGTATGTTTATATATAGAGTTCCAGGGATTTTCCCATCAATTCCCAAACCTAAGAAAAACTCAGGTGGTTAAGGAAGAGGGAATAAAATGGAATTCCAATGACATCATCACATATGCTGCAAATTTAAATCAAAAGACTAATATGAATGTGTTGAAATGTATCTGAAATTCTATGGTTAGGCATGAAAATAAATTAGGGGACTTCTTTGAGCTACCGGGTTATGCATTACTTGAGCCAAGATGAAACCTGATTCAAGTCTGCTGGATAGTATTTTCCTACAATATAGTCTGTCGTGGAAAGGAAAGATATGTAGAAGAAGAAAGAACTGGATGCATTAGTAAATGCTGCTTTGTCCTAAAAAAATTAGCTCTGGAGGACACAGTCCATTTATCCAAATGTATATATACTACTACATATGGTGGGGAATATTCAGTTAGGGTGTTGTTCCAAAAGTTTATTTCAGTGACAGAGGTTTTCTCTCTCCTTGGATTCCTTCCTATAGGATTATTATTGACTTATCCCCAATGCCAAGGAATTCAAAGTTATGTATCTAGATGAGGACTATTTAATATTCAGTTCATCAGCATAGTCTTTTAATCACCTCAAATGAAGGTCACAAAACTGTTAATTGACTTGTCAAACATATGTAAAAGTCAAATACAACTGGATATCCACTGTAGGGTTTTGAGACCATTTATATCTGTTAAAATCAATTGCCCTTTCTGCTACCCATCCATTGCACCTGTGCATGTAAGCTTCCTAGTATCCCATTGTACCAAAACCTGTATCATTCAATCAATTTTTCTTGGATTGGGCTTTTCATTCAGTGCATTGCTACTTTCAAAAGGTCAACTATTGGTATAAGAATCAAGAGGTTTTAGTCACTTTGTTAATTTTAATTTGCCAACAGGAGGGATGAAAATGTCTCTGATATTGGAGTTTATTGCTGGTTGAATGAATTGAGAAGATGTGGACAGATGTCAAAGTGTTTTCTCGAATGATTTCAAGATTTAGGCATGTTGGCACACTGAAGAATTAAATTCCTCAGCCTTATTTTTTTTCACAATTGATTTCATCTTGTTGCTTCTGTTGTGACGACAAACTCTATTAAGCAATACACTGTCCAATATGATAGCCAGGTGGCTATTTAAATTTTAATTAATAAAATGAACTGAAATTAGTACAGGTTCTCCCTTGTACTAGCCACATTTCAAGTACTTAATAGCGATGTGGAGCTCGTCGCTACTGTAATTGACAATGCAGGTCATGGAACACTTCCGTCATCACAGAAAATTCTACTGGACAATACTGATTGAATGAATGTATTCTCAGATTTCCGTATGTTTCCCCTACCTGTATTTCCATTCTTCATCTTTCAGCCCCAGAACATTCTGCCTACGTGATTGTCCTTTCTTTTTCACAAGGGTAGTTGTGTTTTAAGTGCTTTTAGCTTCTTTAGTGCACTTTGCATGTTGTTTGCTGTAGGGGCTCCTTTAATCATTATAGTAGTACCCCCTATTCTGAATATATATTAAAGCATTTTTCAGTGGTGCTGTGATGAAGTGTATTCTCACCACTCCTCTTTGGTGGTGTGGTTCAGTGCCTTGGTTTTAATTCATAGAAACACTACTGCTGCACAGTAAATTATATTGAAATAAGTGTGGTGTATCATGACATAAATATCTCCTGAAAATGAGGAAAAACAAGTTTGACACTCAGGTGGCTAATACATCACTCAGATATTAGGAAATGGATTGCACTCTTGTTGACAGGAAGTAAGTCTATAGAAGGTGATTTCAGTCCTATGTAAGTAGGGAAAAGAAAATAGGAATTATTTTTAGCTCTTTTGCTTTATTTTGCTGTTTATAGGGGTGAAAATGTAGATCATTAGCAGGTGACCATTGTTTAAGAGTGTTTCCCTTTCCTGTTACTCCCTGGCCAGTGGGTCTTTCTGTGAGTGTTGGTGTTGGCAATATTTATCCCTGTTCTTCTGTGAATTCTCTCATTTGCATTACATTGATTGAATTCATGTATTCTCCACTGTGTCATTTCCATTTCAGCTTTGTTTGCCTTTTGCCATCAGTGCAAGATTATAATTCTTAACTCTTAAATTCATTGGATATTCATTAGAGAAGAACCACTAAAAAGCCTTTTTTTTTTTTTTTTTTTTTTTAAGTAGCAGAAATTTCTCTTTTCCTGCAGTGGAACAGCACAGAAAATAGAAGCGAAAGGTGTAAGATGAACTGAAAAGTGTTATGAGGGTGGTATCAAGAAAGATGTCAGGAGTGGTTGCATTTGGAAGTAAATGTTGGAATGAAGAAAGTCTGGTGACTATGGCCCCAGACATAACTAGGGATTCATAAAGCTGGCAGCTGTTAACCCATTGATTCAAAATAATTCTGTGTGCTTGCCTCTTCTTTGCTTTTAGCTAGAGAATGGAAGAGGTGCAGCAAAGCTGCAGACTCCCATGAGGAGAAGCAGTGTCTCAACAGTTGGCTGTATTTGGGATGCAATCATAATTTAATCATACTGATACCAAAAACTATATCATGGAATACGTTGTGAGGCAGTGATTGGCACCTAGAGTCACTTATTATTTTGTCAAGAATTTGACATGCCAATCAATTGCAAGAACAATATATGCTTACTTGAAATTGATCAGGAAACACCTCATGTTAAGCACCTTGATATTCTTTGCTAATGTAGGTCATTTCTGGACTTTAGTGTTTTCAACCAAGCTTCTATTTTGTTATTAAGGAGGGGGGATGACCAAAGGTCTGAGCTGTTGTAATGATTTTACAGCAGAATAATACATTTTATAACAGACTGAAAAGTGGGTTGTCACACTGGCCTCATTATTTAATGATGTCATCCGTGATTATCAAAGTAGAATAAGCTTACTGTGGAGACTTTCAAAATTACCAGCAAGTATAAAGACAAAAATAGATAACTCCACCAATAACAATAGTACTGTTTATCATTTGCAGCTATTTTCTTCCAGTCTTTTCAAATTATCTGAGTAGACTTTAAAAGACTGTTTTTTAAAAATGACTAGTTTGTTACCATATCTCATTTCATTAAATGTTATTTTTTTAAAAAACACATGATTTTTTAATAAGATATAATATATGGTTATACAGGAATTTAATTTACGAATCCTCTATGACTGGATATTTAGATCGTTTCCTATGTGTTTACTATTATAAATGAACCTGTGATGAACATTTTTGTGTAAGCTTTATATGTATTTTTGCATTCCTGTGATTATTATATGAAGTTGAATTATGACATAGGTGTGTACATTAAATAAACTTGATATATATCCACAGATTGCTTTCCAGCAAGTGTGCTACCGTTTCCGCCAGCAGTGTGTGACAGTGATATACTTTAACCACACCTTTGTGAACACTGATAGATTTTTTAAAAGCATTTGTTAATTTCATAGTAAAAATCAGTATTCTGTTGATAATTACATGTCTTTGACTAATTCTGAATCAACAATTTTTAAAAAAATTTTTTCTGTCATTGTCTCTACCTACATTTCTGTTAGAACTTCAGTGATTTTAATTAATTACGGTGAACTATTTATTAAGGCTACAACCCATTTATAGCCTCAATACTTGCTACAGTTTTACTTCTGCTCTGTACTTTTTATTTTAGGATATAGGCGTTTTTCTGTGTTTAAATCTGTGAACTCTTCCCTTTGGGATTTCTTCATTATTTATAGTTAAGAAATAATTCTTCTTTGTAGTAAAAGACAAGACATACACTAACATTTTTAAACATCTTGGACCATTTTACTTTTACCCTTGACTGCAATAGTGCTGAGGTTCTACTGATGTCAAATACAGGGTTGGCTCTGACTCGCTGTTAGGACAGTAGGTGTGATGTGTAGAGATGGCTGAACATTCTGATTCATTACATGGTGCACATAAGAGCTAAGCCTTGTATTTATTTATTTAGCCTTCCATATGCAGTGTTCGTATTTGAATCATACTGCTTTAATTAGAGTAGTATATATAATATGTTAGTATCTGTAGGAGAAAAAAAAAAAAAACTTTGCTCCTGTTTTCTAACTTTTCTTTGAAATTCTGACCTGTTAATTTTTCTAGGTAAACTTCGACATCACTTGTCAACTTAATGAATATCTGTTTGGCCTTTTTCATTGGGGATTGAGAAGGATTGGAATTTCTAAAGGATCTCATCGAAGAATGTGATGTATACTTACATTCGGACATTCTTTATGCCCCTGATGAAAAACTTGACAGTTCTCTTAAGATTCAATGGAAATGCCTCTTAAATTGTTTCCTCTCATTTTATATGATAATTATGCTTTTTGCCACTTACAATTTATTAGGTTAAAAATGTATTTTTCTGTTCCTTGTTTTGCTTTCTAGATCATTCACTAAACCGTATTTTTTTTAATTGAAGTGAAATTCATATCACTTAAATTAATTATTTTAAAGCGAACAACTTAGTAGTATTTAGCATATTCACAGTACAATGAGCCCTTCTATCGAGTTCCAAAACCTGTTTGTTCCTCCAAAAAGAAACACCATTCTCAGTAAACATTTACTTCCCATTTCCCTTGCTCCAGCGCCTGGCAACCACCAGTCTGTGTTCTGTCTCTAGAGTTAGCTGTTCTGGATATTTCCTATACAGTATATGACCTTTTGTCTCCTTTTTTCATTAGGCTATTTTTGAGGTTCATCCACATTGTGGAATATATCAATACTTCATTCCTTTTAACGGCCGAATAATATTCCATTGTCTGTATATACCACAATTCTATTTATTTATCCATTGTTGGGCATTTGGGTTGTTTATACCTCAGCTACTATAAACTGTACAGCTATAATCATGCAGGTACATGTATTTGAATACTTGTTTTCAATTTATTTTGGAAATAAACTTAGGAGTAGAATCACTGGGCCATATGGTTATTCTATGTTTAGTTTTGGAGGAACCATCAAAATCTTTTCCATAATAGCTAAACCGTTTAGCATCCTCACTGGCAACATACAGTGGTTCCAATTTCTGTAAATCCTTGCCAATCCTTATTTTCTTTTTTAATGTTTTTTCATTGTAGCCATCATATTAGGTGTAAAGCAGTATTTCGCTGTGGTTTTGATTTGTGTTTCCCTAATGAACATTTTTGAACATATTTGAATGTGCTTCTTGGGCAAAACCTACTGTTTTGAATTCAGTTTATTGCTGCTAAATTATTTTTACAATTTTTTATTTGGATTCAGTTTTGTAACATTTTTATCATTTACCGAGACATTTATGTTTAAATTTCAACCTTTAAGTTCTTTTTATACCACAGCATCTCCATTAATTTTGATTCATTTCCTAGTTAACTGGAGTATATCTTTTTTTAAGGGATTTATGTGTTAGATTTTCTGAGCCCTTGGGTATGTGATTTTTTTTATTATTATTATCATATAACTTGGCTTGCTTCAAAATTCTTGGCTTACAAGCTTTTCCCTCTTAATTAAATTATTGTGAATGTTGCTCATTTGTCTCTCTCATGGTATTTAAATTGAAGGGGAAATATTTGATGCCAACCAGAATTTTGTTTCTTTGAACATAAGCTGTTTTTTTTCCAGAGGTTTACAGGTTTCTTTCTTCCCTCTTGGGTGTTGTATTGAAAACGTTTACCTATAGTATGTGTATAAGAATGTTTGTTTTTTTGTTTGTTTGTTTGTTTGTTTGTTTAGTTTTGTGTGAATCATGGTGTACTCTCTTGATTTGCAACCTGCAAGTTTTTCCTCAATTTTATCCTTGACTTTGCTTTTATTCCATTGTTCTCTTTTTTCCCTCCCATTGCCCTATGTGTAACTCAAAAGATAGATCTGTTTTCTGTTCTTCATAGTAATTTTCCCATCATTTTCAATTGTCTGTCGTGTTCTTCTGAGTTCTGGATAAGCAGCGTACTATTGCTCTCTACATTAGCGGTCTACATTTCTGCCACGCTCACTATACACTTTGCTGTATGCAGTGCAGATTTTATTTTTCTTCCTGCATGTTAGTTTTCTTCCTTACCATGACCAATTCTTTGCAGTCTCTTGGCTCTTTGTCTTTACATCTTATGTTATTTCAAAGACCACAAGGCCAGGAAACGGGAGGACTAGGGTATAACCCCAAGCCTGTGTGACTGGAAACCTGTGCTCTTGTAGTTTTTAACCTATTTTCAAAGAAAGCATACTAAGTACATGAAAAATAACTAAAATAAGAAGAATGATAGAATGTGCTTGCTTAAAAATCTATTCTTTGTTGCCAAGGGTTTTATCCTGTGATTGACTCATAAGCAAAGAGTCAAAGATGGTTTACAATTGGAGGTAGTAGATGTGGTGTGCCCGATACAGCCGAGCCTTGTTCATGAATCCAGAATATGTCTCTCCAGAAGAAAAGATGAACTAATAAAGGAAGATGGGAAATTTCACTTCTTACTTGCATCTTTTTTTGTATTTGTGACCAATTCCTTTGCTTATATATGTTGAGTTATTGGCATTCCAGCACATTCCACAGACATCATATTTTGGTAGTTTGTAAAGTAGGGTATGCATGAGCTTTTCTGAGTGTTTTAGAGATGCACATTTGCATACCTATCCCACCACTTTCGAACCATGTAAGTTTAACCATCTTACCTAACCTTTGAACCTGTGTCACAGTCTATACAAATGCCATATTTAGGGGTCTTGGGATTGAATGAGATGAGGTTACATGTATGAGCCTACAACCACTTGGTATGTGGTAGCTCTCAGAAATCCTATCTCTTACTCATAATTCATCTATGGAGTGCTATGAATCAGATACCGTGCTAGGACCTTGAGACTCATATATACACGTAAGATATAATCCCTGTCCTCAACGAGGACACAAGGAAGAGGAAACCAGCAGTAATAATTATATAGTAAAACTGTACTACAGCGACACTAAACTTCTCTTGTTCACCTAGCATGGATCCTGACCCCTAAATGCCCCTTAACTGTGGTTGAATGAATGATTTATTCTGTGAATACTGGATGCATAGGTGAATGATGGCCAGGATAGGAGTTTACCAGGACAGGGAAGAGGAGCACAGAAGAGGCCATTACTCAGGCAGGGAACGTTTTAAAGTAGACATTACTTTTTAGCTGATGTTTTTCGCCTTCATGTTCCCTTTGTCAATTGGATTAAATTTTTCCTCTATCAAGGGACTTGATATTTCAAGGAACTTTGCTACATATCTTTTTGGTAAAATGAAATCTTTTGTAATGTAAATAATCACTTCCTAATTTATATGTGGAACAAGTTAAGATTTTTGTATGTCAGTTTTCTTTTTTCTTTTTTTTCAAAATACGGGCACAATGGTCTGTCTTTGCAATAAGTAAAAACATCCTTACAGTAATTGAATGAGAAATTGATGGAATTTAACCTTTATTCTTTCACATTCTATAGAAAGTAAAGAAGAATTTTAAGATGTAGAAGTGCCCTTACTGAAGTAAGTCAAGAAGGCATATTTGTGTAGATTTGATCAGAAGTTAAGACTTTTCTTTCTCATTATGAATCAGTTGATCTTTATAAATTACTTCTCCAGGACTCAGTTTCCCCATAGGCAAAATGTGGAATTTGGACTAGACTATTTCACTGTTCTAGTGCAGCTCTAAAATTCTGTGATAGAAAAAAAAAAAAAAGATTAATGACAAATTTGTCTTATAATTAGTATGGTAAATTGCTAATAGTATGCTATAAGATAGAAATAAAAATACTCAATGTTTAGGTTAAGATCAAGAAGTCTGAATTTAAAATAATTACAGATAATTATGCTTATTTTAAACTTTTAGAAGGTTCCAGGCAGTCATTTAAAAGAAGATGAGATTTATGTATTTATGTAGCCAATAAGAAGTACCGTGGTTATATCAATGCAGTAAGAAAATTTTGACTTCAATATTCTAATATTGAATTGCTTTAATGAATCAGAGAAAGCTTGTGCGTGCGCGCGCACACACACACACACACACACACACAAACTAAATAAATTCTAATTCAAATTGGGTCATAGTATAACAATATATTTGGTTACACTAAATAGCAAGAAGCAAATTCTCAAGAAAAAATAAAACGTGAAACAGACAATGTAAAATCCACCATTGATTATTTTCCTCCCCTCGCCACTTTTCTTCTCTGCCTCATAGGGTGCAATACATCCTGAGTATCTAAATTGTATTTGAACAGTCATTACTTTCATCAAAATTTTAATTTATATTTTTTATTGATACTGATTTGGGGAGATTGTGTCTATTGTCTCATCTTTGCTGTTTAGAAATTCATTAAAATTGATTAACCTAAGGAAGAATGAGTATGTAAAAATGTCACTTTGCATTCATTCTCTCATTCATTCATTCTCATGTTTACTGTGAGCCAGTGTTATGGACACTATTTTAATGTGTCAATAATACCTTAGAACCACGTGTCACTAGCTGCATGTGCCTATTGATCACTTAATATGTAACTAGTCAGAATTGAGATGTGCTTTAAATATAATATAAAATACATATCAAATTTAAAAGGTTAAAAAAATATAAAATATCCCCTAATATTTTTGCATTGATTACATATTGAAATACTATTTTGAATAGATTAGAATAAATACAATATATTTAAAAATTAATCTCAGCTTTAAAAAAAGTTTTTAACGTGGCCAGTAGCAAATTTAACATTCCTTATGTGGTTTGCATTATATTTGTATTAGACAGTGTACCATAGAATTAAATAAATCAGTCATTTGTTGAGTACTGATGTGTTAGTTCTGGCAGTGTATAAATAAACTCATGATGGATGGTTCATTGTTAGCTTTTATCTATGAGACATCTGTGACAGACTTTTATTCCTTTATCCATCAACATCAGAAGAATATATGAAGACACATAAAGGAAAGGTCTATACTTAAATGACTTTGGAAAACTTGATAAACCTTGTGGCTTTTCTTCTTATTCTGAAGTATCAGGATGTATGTGTACTTCCTGTGAATGATGTAGACTAAGATTCATAAATTCTTAAAATTTTTTTTTTCTAGGAAGCTAGTTTTTCTTTAATAATATTTAAAAACTTATGGATCATTCAAGAACATGCTTAATCATACCTTCTCTTGGCTACCTTCTCAAATGTCTACAACTGGGAAAAAAATATATTTCATCAGCCCTTCAGATGCACATGACTTCATGACTTGTTTCTCTCTCTAGCTGATACCATAATTCACCTGTATTATGGTTGCTTTTTCTTTGCTCTGCCTTTTTTTTTTTTTTTTAATTATGTGTCCAGCCGGCAACTGGCATATTTACCTGTGTTCTGTCTAGTTGGTGTAGTACTGTCTAACATACAGTGAGCATTGTGAAAAATATTTATTGAATTAAAAGAACACCTGCTGAGGTTTAAGAGATTAACTGGACCTCATCCATCCTTATCCCTCATCAAAGTTATTTTGGCTCTGTGGTGTCACGTGTCAGAATTAACCAGAAGACTCGAGCAAACCATTGTGGGTGCATGTATGAGTTATAAATTGTTGGATAGATTTGGCTGCATTATTTGCTTGAGGTTTTCTAATTCTAAAATTATTTTTATTGCAATCATCACATATTGATTATTTAGTTAATATTTTTATAATACTACTGCTCCAAATAGTCTTCTGTGCATTTTTGAGTTTAGAGATTGCTTTTGAATAAATGAATTCAAAATTTAAATAAAAATTTAAATTACAAAATTTTGTTTTCTCTAATCCTCACGTGCTCATTGTTTTTGTTCTCTTGCTTATTAATCCTCCCCACATTTCTGTGTTAAGGAATTATCTCCGCTTGACAATAGCTTAAATGATTTCCCCAAGATTACACAGTGAATACAGCTAAGCTAGAGCTCACTGTCCTGGTCTTTTGATCTTATGCTCTTTCCTCCAGTTTAACCAAAGAGCAATCTAAGCAAGAAGTCGAATTTTGGATTATGAAGTCATTTTTCCACTTCCTTGCTTGCTGTTTCTTCCCCGAGCCACGTTCATTTCTGGCCTCCACATAAAACCAAAGACTATTTTGCTCTTGTAAATAACTTCTGTATCTTGTGGATCAGGACAAAACTTGGTTTTTTGTTTGTTTTTCATCTGGTTCCAATATGGTATGCATTGATAGGAAAGGATGATTTTTTTTTTTTTTTTTGTATTAATTAGCTTCCAGTTTTCCCCCAGCATTTAATAATGAAGAACCTAAATCTTGGAGGGGGCGGGTAAAAGGAAGAATGAGAACTGTTTTAGTCTATTCAGTATAAACTGCCATTCAGAGGCATAGCAGGCCTCTTTGTCAAGTTTCCTTGGAGCGTGTACTTACAGAAACAACTGTGTTTACATGATGGCAGTGGGGCTGCAACTGCTCCCCCACGTTCTTGGTTGCTGGTTACATCTTGAGAAATTAACCCAAGAGAACTGCTGGAGCACAAAAGTTCACATAGTGCAAATCTTATTTTAATATGAATACGTAAGATATGTATGTGGTTGAAATTCAAAAGGTACAGAAGAGCACAGAGTTTCCCTTCCTCCCTGGCCTCTTGCCACTTCGTTCCCCATTTGGTAGTCAACCACTTCCATCAATTTGTATAAAAGAAAAGAGTGGGAAGAATGTGCATTTGTTCGTATATGCATAAAATATGCACACTTTGCATTTTTAACCTCATGATTTATTTTGGAAAGCATCCCATGTTGGTATATAATAAATACAATGATCATACTCTTTTTATGGCTGTATACCATTCCATTTGTGATCTTATATCATTTATTTCATAGCATTCTATTATTGAACAGTTAAGTGATTTATTTTCTCGCTATTACAGCAATCCCCCCTTATCTGCGGTTTCACTTTTCTACAGTTTAGTTACTTGCGGTCAACCACAGTTGGATAACACTACAGGGAAAATTCCAGAAATAAACAATTTATATGTTCTAAATTGTGTGTCATTCTGAATAGAGTGATGCAATCTCTCTCTGTCCCGCTCCCTCTCTCCAGGGATGTGACTCATCCCTTTGTCTAGTGTATCTGTTGTATATACTATCGGCTCATTAGTCACTTAGCCTTCTTGGTTATCAGATCAACTGTTGTGGAAACGCAGTGCTTGTGTTCAAGTCACCCTTATAGTAGCCTAACGCCATGTCACAATGCCCACGTCATTCACCTAATTTCATCTCATCACGCAGGCGTTGTATCATCTCACATCATCACAGGAAGAAGGTTGAGTACAGTACAAGGGTGAGTACAGTACAATAAGATCTTTTGAGAGAGACCACATTCACATAATTTTTATTATAGTGTATTGCTATAATTATTCTATTAGTTATTGCTGTTAAAGTCTTACTTTGCCTAATTATAAATTAAACTTATCATAGATATGTATGTATAGGGGAAAAACATAGTATGTTTAGGGTTAGGCACTAACTATGGTTTCAAGAATCCACTGGGGGTCTTAGAATGTATCCCCTATGGATAAGGGGGGACTACAATACAATCAGTGTCCCAAGTAATAATTTAATACGTTATGTATCATTACTTATTTATATAGGTATATGTGGGAGCATACTTTAGGAGGTCAAATTCCTAGAAGTGTAATTGTATGTGGGATTTGCTCATTTGAAATTTTGTTTTAAGACTGTTTAATTTTATACAGTTTTTGGAAAGACAATGCATGTTCATGGTACCAATTTCTTTTAAAATGAGTAAAGAATTAAGAATAAAGTTAGTTTCCCTCTGAACCTCAAGAGAGACAGTAGCCACTACTAGTACCCCGTTTGTAGTCTTCCAGAAACTGTCTGAGCATATACAAGCACGTGGGATGAGTAGTGGAGAGACATACAGACACTCCTCTGTCTACGATGGGGTTACATCCTGATAAACCCATTGTGAGTTGAAAATATTGTAACTCAAAATGTATTTAATACACCTAACCTACTAAACATCATTCCTTCACCTGCCTGGTTTCCACTGAATGCATAAGTGGAACCATTGTAAATTGGGGAACGTCTGTATTACATATTATATACCCTTTACCAGAAAAAAATTAATCTTCTTCCTTCATTTGTTATATAGCACTGGTTCTTAGCCAGGAGCGGTTTAGACGTCCCCCTCCCCCAAAGACAATTGGAAATATCTTTAGACATTTGTCATTGTCACAAGTGTATGGGTGGCTCTGCTTCTGGCATCTAGGAGGTGGAGGCCAGAGGTGCTGCTAAACATCCTACAGCACACAGGATAGACTTACCTGGTCCCGAATGTCAATAATGCCAAGGTCGGGAAACTGGTCCATAAGGCTTCGAAGGCTTTTGCCAACATGTTGATTTCCCTAGAGATACGAGGCTTCATTGCTGCCTTTCATGTGGGGTGTATCACGTCTCCTCTTTCTTCCTCTCTTCCTCCTCTTCCTCCTCCACAATGAAAACGAATTGTATATCTCACCAGCAAGAGTCATGGTTCCACTGACATTCATAATACTTAGCTGGCCTCCTTAGGATGACTAGAAATATGATGCCAATATTTTGCCCATGTTGTCCCATGTGTTCTCATTTTTTTGTTTATTCCCTCATTTTGATGAACCATATCCTCTGGTAGTTCTCTGAGAAAGAGGTATATGAAAGGTAAACTTGGGGGACCTTGAGTGTCTATGATGTTTTAATTTCACCCTCACACCTAATTGATATTTTATATGGAATTCTAGGGAGGAAATAACTTTACTTCAGTATTTTATGCTATTTCTTCATTGTTATATAGCTTTTGATTTTGTTATTCAGAGATACTGAAATATTTTGATGATGTTTTTATGTAACTTTCTCCCTGGATGTTCTGAAATACCTCACTCATATGTGTGACGTGGTATGAATCTACTTTCTTTCAGTATGTTGGGTTCTCAGTGAGCTTCCAATCTGAGAACATCCTTCAGTTCTGGAAAATTTTCTTGAATAGCTTCATTGGCTTCTTTCCTGTTTTCATTTTTCCAATTCTGGCACTCCTATTTTGATGTTGGAATTTGTGGACCATTTGTTTTCTTTTATTTTCACTTTGTCTTTTTCTTTCCTATGTAGGAGATTGCCTCAAATATTTACTCTAACTCTTCTGTTGATTTACTTTCTCTTTCTATTATAGTTTTAATTTTAAGACCCTTTTTGTTTCCTAAATGTTCTTTTAATTTTATCCTGTTCCTGTGTCTAGATGTAATCTCTGTTCTCTCTGATGGTTAATAATAGGGATATGCTTTTTTAACATTTTTCTTCTCCCTGTTTAGTCTGTTTCTTCCAAGTTACCATTTTCTGTTTGTTTCATCTGGTATCTATCTTCCATGTTAGATATTTCATCAGCTGTCGTGTAATCTTTTTTCATTTCTGGTTAAGTGGATTGGATGTTCTGAGTGCGTGAATTAGGCTTCTTGACTTTGAAATTCATCATTGAGTAGCCCAGGTGCTCCCTGTAGGGAACCCCAATGTCTGCTGTCTTTAAAGTTTTCCTCTTGGACTGGTTAGCTTTCTTAAAGAAGGAGCGTCCCACCTCTGAGCTGGAGGGCAACAGGTGTTCTACAAGGGTGGTGGGGAAAAGGGTGGGGTTCTCAGAATGCATATAGTCACTTAATCTCCCTGTTTTAGACCCTCATCTGCTCCTGGTTACCCCCTAGTTTATATATCTCCAGAGAATAAACCTCCAGACCTCCCACTCTTGCTTCCACAAGGCAACCCTGGCAGCTGGAGCAGGCATCTAATTGCTTCTCAAACAGCTTTAATACAGGCCGTCTTATTGTAGCTACACACTTCGTTATAGTACCATTCCCTCTCCCAGTTCCATAAGTCGCTGGTGCTCCAAGTCCTAAACCATTTATTTATTTGCAGCTTCTGCGGTATATTGGGCTATGTCTCGGCTTCCTGTATGATTGGTTTAGGATGCTTTGTCTCAATGATGCTAAATCAGTTCCTACTAATCTGTCTTCTTATCATCTAGAAAGATTTTATAGCTGATATCTCTTTTTCTGTTTTCCCTATTCTCATGGGTTCATGTCTTTAAAAAAGTCATTCTTGCAGTTTTAGTATGGTATCAGGAGAGAGATGTAGTCTGGGGCCAGGCTGCCATCGTAATGCAGAACTCTGTTGTACAAATCTTATTTAGTGATTCTATTATGGAATAGTATTGGTTAGAGTTGGCCTTCCCTCTTCCCTGCTTGCTGCTGCTATGTCCTAATTTGGGTTCTCACTCTGGCTCTCAGAGTCTTGTGCTAAGCTGCTGGAGTTATTGCTAAGGAAAAACCAGGTCTCCAATACACTGCATTGACAGCCGTGCTAATGGATGTGGCACTACTGCTGGTGTGAGATTAGTTGCTCTTCACGAGCTTGTTGTTGCTTTATGCTCCTCACTGTACTTTTCTTTGGCTCACCTTTGATACTAAGGAACGTGCATAATTTTTTTTGAGAATGTTTGCTAGACCAATATCCTAGATTAATGTTCGTGAGCATTTAATGGTGGGAAGCTGTGAGTTGAGGCCTATTGACCAGGTGTCTCCTGCTTCGTGGTTTATAGGCTACCTTCACACAGGGACACGCGCTTACTGACTCCTTTTTATGACTAAGAGTATACTATTTGCAAAGCCACTCTCATTCACTGATTTTGAAGGCTTTTACAAATTTAAAGCCTTTCATCTTTACAAAATGCTAAGAGTGTTGGTCCCATTCAGAGATAAATGCGAGACAGAGGGGGGACCCTAAAATTCAATGATATCTGTCATTTCTATTCCCCCAGAAAATGACTCCAGGACTGTTGATTCTTATTCTGCTTCCTAACAAACAAATATGACAATAAGTTATGTGCAAGATGGTGACAAAATTGTTTTGTGTGATGTTTAAACTACTTTCGATATTGTCATTTTTAAGGACAAGTCTAAAATCTGCCTGTGAAGTGACCTTTTAAGACGTCTACCCAAGATTTTCTACCTAGAGTTTGCCTTTTAGGTTAGCAGAGTCGGGTTGGATATGTATAATGGATTTGTGTTGATGATCAAGATTCCCGTGTTCCAATAAAACTTTATTTATAGACATTGACATTTGAATTTAACATGCCATAAAATATTCTTATATTTTGTAACCATTGAAAAATGTAAAAACTACTTTTAGCTCACAGATATACAAAAACTGGTGGTGAGCCAGATTTGGTCCACAGGACATTGCTGACTCTGGTTTTAACGTATTGTCGTGGGATAAGTGCCGTTCCTCTGACGTCAAATTTCATCCATGACATGATAATCTGAATGTCAATTGGTATAAAAAGAGTTTGGAATTGAGGTAGCCATGCTCAAGCTTTTGTTTTCTATGGGAGAATTTTTGAAAGTCCGTTCAGACTACTTCTATGTATCCCATTTGACAACCATTTTCTCTCCTTCCTAATAATTTTTTATCATTTTTCTTTTCTTTGTCTTCCAGATAATTTCAATTATGTTTGAGTAAAGGTTATATATTGCACACTGTGCTAGTTGCTTGAGAGTTATGAATATAAATCAGAGTCATAACTTCTTGGTAGGTAAAACACAGTCACAGAAGAGATGGTTTTCCTTCTGCCAGAATTCAACAAGCCAATCCAAGGTATAGGAAGGGATGTGATCTACAGGTCTGTGTGTGTCAGCAGAAATTGTGTAGATATTTTTCTCCTGACCTCATCTTGTAGGTGACAAATAAACACATATTATTCTGCATGTAGTTAGTTCTATTTTGGGGTGCCAGCAACATCAAAATGATGAATAATAGGTCTCCATTTAAACTTTTAAAAGTTACCCCATTTTCACTACTGTAAAGAATCTTCTCTCTCTTCTTGTGGTAATTTATTCACAAATTTAAACTTCTTTAAAAAACTTCTTTGGAAAGGTATATTTCTTTGGCAAAGATAGATCTCTACTTAGTAAAGATTTCTGATTGAATGAACATAGGAAAAGGGGAAGGCCTAGATGATGAGGTATTTGCACTGAAAATAATAAAATTGGAACATTAAAAATGAAGGAAACCAGTCAAAGACTGTAGAATCAAACAACACAATTACAGATTTCATGATAGTTATAGTAAGCAATATAGTCTCAAATGAATAATCCTTTATTTCGTAGAGGGGATTGGCATTTGTGCAATATTCTTTAGTTAAATTTCAATTTATTGGATTTTTGCATCATTGCAGATTGATCTATTGAATTTGTCACAGTGGCCTTGTTTTTTACCTTGATGTGTTTAATACCTGCTGGATCAGAATGCCAATCAATTTAGTTTAATTTCATTAAGTTTGCTAAAGCTTTTTAAATTAAAGTCACTGCTGACAATACCAGTAATAAAATGTAGGTAACACACCCTTACATATTATTGTTCCAGAAAAGAGATTGGTAATATATATTCTCTCTAACATTTTCTTAACTTGGATTTTAAAATTCCCTTAATTATTTACAAGATGATAAATCATTTAACATTTAAAATTTTAATTATCTGCATGATCATTGCTTAGTATTCTGTGCCAAACTTTAAACTCAGCATAGATTTAAGTTCTCACTAAATAGATTTCAATTAAACTCCTTCCATCTTTTCTGGGAAAGAAATGGATTGTGTTTAAAAATTGTATTGTGCTTTCCATTAACAAATCTAAACTGGGCAGTGGTTCATGGCAAGTAGCCTTTTAATTCTCGTGTGCGTTTTAGTTTTCAGAGGAGTCACAGTAACTTGGCATTTATATGAAGTATAATCATTGTTAAGATTTTTTGAGTAATATATTTTGCAATGAGCTCTGTAATATGCAATTATGGAACTCAGCTTGCTTTATTAACTGATTTTATTAACTATCATTAATGCAGTATTTATAAATATTGCTCAGAGAAGAGTAGTTCCATTTACTAAAGATAGAATCAGGAAGAAAACTGATAAACTGCTAGTTCACTAGCACTCTTTAAGAAGAGAAGATTACATTTCTAAAACCACTAGTAAATTCAGAAAGGGGGAAAAAAGAAAACCTCAAACCATCAAAAATTGGTTACCTGGTTACTTTTTATTCCTTCACGGCAATGGTATGCAGGCATTACAACAGTTTTCTATGGGGAAACAGCAAGCAGAAGTTTGTTCTAGCATATGCTCTTTTAGAACTGAAGAGATGTTGGTTATGTAGGGTTCAAATTATCTTTGACTTGTTTTGCAGGTTACTTACTAATCCCAGCCTAAACATAGGAATCTTCTTTATCAGAGAGCCTAACATCAGATGTTAATCATATCCTAGACCCACAGGGTTTTAGGTTTCCAACAGGCCACCTGTCTCAGACATTTAAAAATTCACAGGACAGATGGGAAGGTGAAAGACCTTGTCCTTGGATAAAGAAATTCTTCCATTGCAGGAACATTCCCAGGCAAGGCTAGCCAATATATCACACACATAGCCTGTGTTTGTCTAGCATTAAGGTATCATAACCACTCAGTTCCCGTTAGTAGTATAAATGCAGAATTCATAATTTCTCTCCCATTCTCCTGTTGGGCAAGAGAGAAAAAAACATCATAGCTTGTAAAACCTGCTGTTCAGGTGATCTAAGAGTCAGGAAATAGGACTATATTTTATATTAACTTTCCGGACTCTACTCTTCATGGAATGTGTACCCTGTGTAAGACTGTGCACCATAATATTTAAGAAATTGGGATCTGGAGCTGGCTTGCCTGGGCTTAAATTTCTTCCCAACCACTAACAGATGACCTTGGCGAGCTACCTCGTGTCCCTGTGCTTCAGTTAATAGTCCTTTATAGAGTATTTGGGATTATTACGTGAAGATAACACATAAAATGTACCTAGAATAGTGCTTGGAACTGAGAGTCAGTGTTCAGTAAATGTTAGCTATTAAATATAACACTAATTACATGTAAAAAGTGAGAGACTTAAAGCTCATACTTAAAATATTTTATTTATACTTGGAAAGTTTTTGAACCTTGTTAAGAAATTCCACATTCACATGTATCTCTTTTGGAGAGAATCTGTCACATGACATGGCTGAAGCACAGTATTTCAAAATCTTCAAGCAATTGAAGCATCAGTGGATTGTACTGTGAACTGTGGTTGGTCTTTATTAATTCTTTATACTAGCATTACCTAGGAACATGTTAGAAAATTGAATTTTCAGGCTCAACCCCAGAACTACTCGGTCAGAAACTTTGGGTGGGACCAAGTAATCAGTGTTTTAACAAGCTCTCCGAAGACTTTGATGCATGCTGAGGTTTGAGGACCTCTGGCTTAGATGTGTATCTGTTGAGGATCTATTGTATTTGTTCTGGGTAATAGACAGAGAACGTGAACATAAGAGATTAGATCCCTGCTCTAATGGACATTCCAGTGGTAGGGGTGGGGCAGACAGGAAACATGTAGAGAAGCATAAAAACCCAAGAATTTCAGGTAATGAAGTGTGAAAAAACAAAATAAGGAAGTAGTGTTGGTGAATGATTAGGAGTATTTAGGGTACCCCCAAGATAGGGTGTTCATGGATGATATGACATTTGAGGTTAAACCTGAGTCATGAGAATATACATAAAAAGTTGGTGAAAGATCAATCCTGGAAGGTTAAACATTCAGTACAAAATCCATACAATGGAGATGCCTTAAATGAGGATTCTACTTTTAGTCTACTACTAATTATTATTGGTAAGCTAAAAGGGTATTAATTAGCCGTAGGATAAATTTGGTTATTTTAGACAAAAAGGAAAGGGGTTCATGGTTATGTTTTTGATAGATTCTTTATAAAACAAATATATTTCCCCATTTAATTTTGCATATTGACCTACTACCTAAGGCTAAGTGTCATATATTCTCCATCTATTTATCAACTTAGGGACCAAAATCATTTTGTGAGCTCTGGAGGCTGTGTGTGTTGAGTTGAGAGTAACTGGTGACACATTTGATAATTTTTGAGCTGTGGTTGCCAATGGACTAAGTGAAATATTTTCTTTTAAAGTTATGGGTATCTAGTCAACTTCATATTTTTCTTGTTCAGAACTTAAATCAATGTCCTTAGTCTATTTTTTCTTATCCCCTATACGTGTAAATTAATGTATATAATGTCTGATTATCATCTTAAATAACTGTCACCTCCTTCGTGACTATTTTGCTATGAACTGTAACTTCCACAATAAAAATCATCTTAAGCAAAGGATAAAGACAATATTGACTTGCAATTTTAAGTGCAAGGAGCAAGTTTTTCTAAATTAAAAACTAGCCCAACAATTTTAGATTTTTTAAAAAAAATTTTATTTCAACATTGTGCATATTGTCAAGAATTGTAATTAGCTAAATTAAACTCACATTATGGCAAGACTAAGAAATATATATATATATATATATATATATATATATATATATATATATATATATTTCTTTTTTCAATGCTTGCATGATAAAAGTCAAGGTCGCTTGGGTACACATGCGAAAGAGAAAGAGAGCACATGTTTTTAAAATCCAAGAACACCAGCATTCAAATCCTAGCTTCTCCATTTATTAGTGATACCTTCATTTAGCCAGTAACATTTTCTGTGCCTTAATTTGATTGCCTATAAAATGGGAATATAAAAATCTATCTTTCTGGGTTTATTAATCCAGTTTTGAAATATGACGACCATTTAAACAAGCAAATAGGTGATCAAAAAGTGGTAACTATTTTTTTTTCAGATTTAGTGAAAACTATGAATTAATATTTTAAATGTGAGCCAAAGAAAAGTCTGCGGCTTCGTCCATCGTTCAAGTATAGACTCAGTATTATTTTTACATGTTATGATTATTTTTTTAACTTTTTTTATTTTTAAAAAGTCACAGAAACCATAGGAACTTCTTAAAGTCTGCTCTCCACAACAACTTCTCCCCATGATTTTAGGTGTCACCTTGAAAGTTGCACAGTGTGCCCATTGGCTGGCTAGCGTGTGCGCTTTGTAGAATTCTTTCCCCAGTTTCTCGAGCTGATGTGTTCAGTTCATTCACCCTCCTGACTTGTCTTAAAGGTTGTGCATATTGGACTATGTTCTTGAGCATATTTTGGAAAATTTATGGATTCAGCAATTATTAATGTTTTTCCAATCTTATTTTATCTAACCTGCCCTTCAATTATTTTCTGTGGTATTTTCCAGCAAGTTCCATTTCTTCACAACTGTAAATACCTTAATACGCATCTCTCCCTGATGAGGGTATTTTTATTTACATAGCCCCAGACAATTATGACACTTAGAATTGACAGTGACTATTTAATCTTCTGATCATTAAAAAAAAATTAATAAAGAAGTCTAATTACAACTCATTAAAAATTATGATGAAATTGGCATCCATAAGCACACGTTCTTGGATGTAGTTTCTATTTCCTTTTAAACACTTCTCATGATTCCAACTTGACTATCCAACAGCTACAATTTCTTACTCTTTCCAAAATCAGCAATCAAACATCAACTTCTTGTTTAAAAAAAAAAAGAAAAAAAAAAGTGGCCCAAGAGGAGGGTCTACAGTGCAACTGATTTAGAAACCTGCTTGACAGAACCTCTGTTTATTGGTCCCTGTGGTGGCAGATGGTATTAAATCTGTACATGTGTCAGAAACATTATTTTTCAAAAGTTGGTTCTGATATATTTCCCCCAGACATCATGAGATGTTGTTTCTGTCTTAATAAAATGTAAGTGGAATTGAGTGTTGGGTAGACTTTGGACAACCTTCCATCACTGGGCAGGCTGTTTCTTGAACTGGTAGGACTGGCTGCTATGCCCCCAGCACTGGAAATCTAGAAAAGTATATATCCTTGAAATAATTTATGTTGACAAAGAAAGAGGAAGTCCCAGTGACATCTCTTAACCATGACTCACCAACTACTTTCACTTTAAACAAAAACGTGCAGTATTAGTTTGGCTTGGATTTCTCTGCACTCCTCATTCATTATTTAATCTTCTTTTACTTTGTTCAGACAAGCTATCTGGCCTATTGTGAAGCTTCACACAGCCAATTACCTCAAGGTGTTTAGTTCATTTATTATTGAATGCATAAATCTTGTACAGGTTGTCCATCGACGACCCTTTGAGTAGATGTAGTAAATGCCTTTCTTCCTGCGGCCACAGTCAATGCTCACAGACATACCTGCTGAGCTGGGCAGGCCAGGCAAGGTGCAAGAGCATGTAAGATACCAGAGGTAATTGCACTTTCTGTTTAAAGAAGCATGTGAAAAATGTGCACAGAGTAGCAAATTCTGGGTTAAAATTTAAGGGAAAAACATCTTGTATTTTAAATGCAAGATTCCTTTCTAGAGATTTTATTAACTCTTTTGTACTGTAGACTATATTTCTATAGTCTAGAGATATTTCACCTATTTTTCTAGGCTGGATGTTGAATTTTGAAATTCGTTTAGAGTAGACCATAGTGACATCACGGTTAAGAACATTTATGTGGCAATGTCATCTTTCAAATGTGTGATCTGTGTCCTTGAACCCGTAGTGCCTTCCTGGCTTACTTTTAGTCTTGTAATAGCACCAAGGGCCAGTATGAATGACTTGGAAGAAGGCTAGCTTAAGTAATGTGCTGATTCTACTGATGGGTATACATGCCATTAAGAGTCTCTATCCTACACCAATGTGCCAGGTATTTAACTGGGGACTGGTACTAATTTCAGAGCTAATACTGAGCTGTTCCACATCAATGCTTTCAGCAGGAGGCTTGAACTGACAATGTAAAGAAAAAAGTGAGAGAAAATTACCATTGTACTTTAGAATTTCTCTGATTGAATTGACTGATTATACTGTCAAAAGAGCATTGGGAAGCTGGCAGGGTTATGGGGAGTGAAAAAATGACAGAATTCTTTTAGAAAGCGCTTGTCTGTTGGTTTTTGCACTGCCAAATATTTCAAAATGATAATAAGGTTTGATGTGAGGTTTGAATTCAGTACATGTGAAAATCCATGTGTTCTCTGATTGGTTTTTTTTAAAGCTTGTATATTGTGTAAGCAGATCCAATGGTTTTCTTATTACCATTTTTCTCTTATAAGACAAGCTATTAAAGCACTGTGTTCAAATTCCATCTGTAAATGTTAACTGACTTTATATTTGCAAAATAGTGTTATAAAGATTTCAATTTTGTTAAGAAGTTTTACTTATTGAAAAATAGAATGGAAAACTTACCATGTGACTGAAGATGAAAACTATTTGTTTTATGTAATCAGTCTTGTATCATGTTCCTTTTTTTATTAAAATTTATTGGGGTGACAATGGTTAGTAAAATTACATAGGTTTCAAGAGTACAATTCTGTAATACATCGTCTATGTATCACATTGTGTGTTTACCACCCAGAGTCAGTTTTCCTTCCATCACTATATATTTGATCCCCTTTACCTTATTCTATATCCTCCCCCCCTTACTTTCTGATAACCACTAACTTATTCTTTGTGTCGATGAGATTTTGTTTCTTTATTTGTTTGTCTTGTTCTGTTGTTGCTTTCAGTTTTATATCTCTAAAAATCTGAAAACATTTATCCGTAAAGATATATATGCATTGCAGCTTTATTTATAGTGACCGAGACATGGAAACAACCAAAGTGTCCTTTGAGAAATGACTGGATAAAGATGTGGTATATATCTACACAATGGAATACTACTCTGCCATAAGAGAAGATGAAATAGTGCCATTTGTGACAACAGGGATGGATCTTCAGATTATTGTGCTAAATGAAACTAGTCAGAAAAAGTCGGGAACCATATGACTTCACTGATATGTGGGATATAAAACTGAAAGTATCATGTTCTTAAAAAGATTGTCTCTTTAAAAAGAAATTCTTATCAGTCATATATATTATTGGTTATCTCCTGTCTCTTACATTCATGTTTGTTTATTCTAAAATGTTGTATTATTTAAATATTTTACAATATTCTTTAACTGGATAATTTTTTTAAACAATTACAGAGATACAGAATTCCTGGTTGCTATTAGTGGAATAATAATAATAATGATAATCATGGTAGGTAGTATTTATTGAATAATTGTCATGTACCAGGTACTCTACTAAGTGTTTCGTGGTGTCTCAATCTTTACAATAACTGCCTAAGGTAATTTCCTTTTGTGTCTCCATTTTACTGATGAGCAAATCAAGGCCCGAAGAGGTTGAGTAACTTGCTGGACACCCAGAACTAGTAAGAAATGGGATGCAACCTCTCAGAACCCCAGTGCTCATCCCTCAGCACAGATAAGGGAGACTGGTTACAGTTGACTTTTTTCCCCCCATCAGTGTGCTGACTGCCTACTCTACTGGTGACAGGGAATTAATACAATAATTTCCCTTTTCATGGTTATCCCATTATGAATTTAATAGAACTTTTGATATAGAGTCATGAGAATTCTTAAGGGAATGGTTTAAAATGTGGGAAAAATGTATTGAAGTGTTCAGTAAAAGGTATAAGAGAGAAATTCAGCAGAGTGTAAGTTAGGTTTGGGGCGGAGAGAAATCAATCAGGATAAATGGGTCAGCATTCATCATTTGTTCAACAAATACTTATTGTACTAGGTGCCAAGCGCTGGGCTGGGCCTGTCGGAAAGCACTGGGTGATTTATTTTTGTTGGGTTGACTCCCTGGTGGGATTATTCACAAACAACCTTTCCATGTAAATAGGAAGCTTTAATTGCAGAAGAGAAGGGTTAACGTCTTTCTGGGTGGACTGCCTTGCCCAAGTTTTGTTTCGTTGCATAATCTAGTAGGCTGTCCTGTATTCTTATTATTCTGATGCAGTCTAACAAACCAGCAGGAAACTGCATTCCGTGGGATTTCTATGGGGACTACAGAGAATTCGTTCCAATGCTTACAGAGCAGCGACTTGAAGCTTAAAGTAGCTTCAGGGCGAAAGTGAGGAGCTCTGCAGTTCTACCTGCTACTGAACTGTAAAACGGAAAGCATGTGTAGTGTAAATAAAACAGTGTCGGGAGAATCATTCCTAATCTGGAGGCCTTTTCAGAGCATTGGTGGACAATCTGTTATTGTTGAATGAGGAAAACAGGCAGGGAATTTGAAATATTATGCCATGCTGAAAATGTGAATACCTGTTTCTTTACTTGTTTTAAAACTTACTCTTTTTTTTTCTTTTTTTTTCTTCTGTATTTCGACTGGAGGTGTATTGGAAAGGAAGAAAATGCTCTTCATTCCGCACAGCCTCCCACTCCCTCAGTATGAAATAACTGGCAAGTGGAGTCACAGTGCAGTAACTAAGTTACTCGGTGTAGGCTTACAGAGGATAAAGGGATCCACATTCTGGGATATGTTTCTTTGATTTCTGTGTTTTATCTACACTCTGCAAGTGCCTAGTTCCCATCCCCAAAGTGTGGTCAGCAGTGCCTCATTTTTGTTCACAGAGTTGCCCTTTTTTCTTTAGCCGCGTGGCATATTTGGTGGTTGATGTCCCAGGCTGCCTCGCCCCAACAGGACCACCCAGGGTCTCAGTACCACCCCTCCTGGGTCTCCCCCATGGCTGCTTGCACTGTAGTGATGCCACTGCATGGCTCACGTCACAGGCCGTCAACCTGTGATTCACACAGGCTCTGCCATTGGTTTCATGCTCTCCTGTCGTTCTGTTGGAATGGTTAATGGTGAATCAAGGGCCCCACATTTTCATTTTGCACTGGGTTCTAGAAATCATGTAGCTGGTGCTGTCTGTTCCATGAGGCTCATCCCGCCTCACTGCCCCCAGCACCTGAGGTCACGTGTTTCAAGGACCAGCTGAAGTGCCGCCTTCCAGCTCCTTCATAGACAGGAGTATATTTCTCCTTTGTATGTCCCTCGCTTACAACCTGCGTGACACCCTGCCTTGAACTCGCAGTGTGCACATCTGCCTCTCTCAGGACACTGTGGGCTCTTGGAAGGGAGGGCAGGCGCCCTCCCAGAATCTCTATTCTTCTCCCTCCATATGTCAGCCCAGTGGCTTTCAGTGCTCCATAAATGCTTGTTGAATTGAAGTGAATTAAATAATTTGCCCTTTTATCTGAAAGAGTAAAGAAATTTACATTTAATATAAGGCTCTTTTGATAGACATATTGCCTTCATTTCAGTTCTCTTCTGATGTAGAATTATGGTGCTGGCTTCCGTGGAATGGCTAATGTGATGAGATGGTACACATTTGATTCTACCTCACTTATAAATTTTGGGTGGAGAAAATATAAATGAAATCATTTCACTAATTTTAAGACATTTAAAGAGTATGGAAATTGAGCTTTGGAGGGAAAGGTTAACTAAGGTTAAAGTGAATGCTTTTCATTTCGCTTAGCATATCACTAAGTGGAGATTTAAAGGAACTGCTCTTTTCTCACCAAATTTCCCCATACTGCTCCTGGATTTCGTTTTAGCATAATTTAAGTAACATATTTTAATGGTTTAAATCATTTTAATTTTGCATGTTTCATAAGGGCTATTTTCATATAGGGAATGCATCATACTGTGGTTCCTTGAACCTCTTAGAAGCGTAGAATTTGCAGTACTTATTGTGTATACAGGAAGAAGAACCTTAATAATTTAGTAACTTATTTTGTTTACTAGGTACAAAAGAGGACACAGTTGACTCTGCCACAGAGATTTTTAGCAGAGTGGCAGAGATTTTTAGCAGAGGTTCCATAAACTCTCAAACTGTAGGCAAAATGTCTTTTGGGAATATTCAGAACTCCTTCTGGAGAGAGGGCGCCTAAAACATCTTCTCAAAGTGTTTAAGGGAAGTTAAGAACCTGTAAGTTAGCAGAAGTGGAAAATGGAATGAACATACATACATACACACATTATCAAGCTAAATTTAGAAGTCAGTTTATTGAACATCACATCCTGTTGAAAATGAATTTGTACTGTTGGAATCTAAACTTTGTGGGCTCTAAAATGTTGGAACCATTGACTATTACAAGCAGTTTTCTGAAAATAGAAGAGAATGCTAATCTTCTAAGTATCGATTTATGTGTTTATGTATAGATCCCTAGGTCCTGAACTTACTGGTTTTTGGATGCCCATTTGTGAGTAATGTGACATTAAGAAGCAGAGGAATTAGGCAAAACACAATTCCTTCATCGTGCCACAAGGGTTTAAAAAAAAAAAAAAAATAGCTAACTGCTACTTTCGGAGGAGAAACCCAACTTCTAGCTAGAGTTATTCTTGAATATGGGAAGTGCATGACAGTGCTTGTGGCATACATGTGCAGCGAACAACATGCTTTACAATAATGAAAATCCTTGCTTAAAAGTGAGTGAAACAACTCTGGGAAGATGCCACATTCTGGGGGACGTTATTGCCCTAACCAAACTGCACACACAGTCTCTAGGTTCCTTGTGCATCTCTACAAGGTGGGCTGGAGGTCGATGACAGCCTTGCCTAGTTTTTGAGGCTTGTTTTTCCATTTGACATTCTTTTCCTTACGTTTTCTTGGTGGTGGGCTGGCCCTCTGAGCACGCTTAGGCTCAGCAGAGCCATGGATGAGCCCAAGAATGCTTAGAGAAGCTCAGGTTGGATTCTTTGGGACCCATTTGCCTCTAAAATATACAAAGGTTAAAGTTGGGATAAACTATGAAACCAGACACCAGGCGGTAGTTTGAATTCTCTGCAGTATGTTTTAGAGACCACTTATTTACCGCTAAGTGCCTTCAAAGGTGAACTGACTGGCCCTTGTCTTAAGGAGTAGATAGGCCACAAGGAAAGTAAAACACCAGGCATCTGACCCTGGGTACTTTCAGATGGAACAACTCAACTGATATTCTGAGGAGCACATTCTTCCAAAGACCTGCGCCTCACCTTAGAGGGAAGGGAATTTCTAAGGTTTAAGAGGGATTTTGAGCTTACTCTTGGAGTCATTTTCAAGTTGGAGCCCCAAGTAGTAAATAAGAATCACCCCAAAGATCTGCAGCCTAACGGGATAAATCTCAAGCTGCCTGTCCTTTATTTCTTTGTCCTGTCTATGTAGTTGGCCTAGAGTTCCCTGGTGGGACCCAGACAGCACAGAGGATGCGTTCTGATGGCGTTTGCCTGCCCTGGGCCCTTCCTTTGGGTCTCTGCTTCTTCCTTTCCCTCACTCCACAGCGAAACCCTATTTCCCTCTTTTCTTCCTGCCATCCACTTTTTCCTTTCCCCTGCTCATTCCCAATCATGACTTCCCTGTGGTCATCTTTAACTGTTAGGCAGTGATAAGATCTAAGAAAGTAACAATGAGATCTTCCTCAAAGAGGGTTAAGAGAAATGATTTTCTTTTCTATTGAGCTATGAGTTGAAGATACATTGTGATATGAAACCTTTCTCTTAAAGGATATATATATATATATATATATATATATATATATAGAGAGAGAGAGAGAGAGAGAGAGAGAGAGAGAGATAATCTCTTAAGAGATTATATATATCTCTTAAAGGGTATATATATATATAATATACATATATATTATATATGTATTACATATAATATATATATATTTCAAAATCATGCTTTTGGGAAAGCAAAATAATACTTACAATCTATAGTTGAAAACTTTAAAACTTTATAAGAAAGCATTTGGGGAGTTTTGTAGCCCTCTGGTGGAGTGTCAAGAAAATCCATAATAGAAATACTTGATTACTCTGATTTTAGCAATTTTTAATGTGACTGAATAATACAGTTAAAACACTAACTGTTTTATATGAGGGCAGGCAGCCATTTTGTTCAAGATCTGTGGCTGAGTATATCAACATGTATTTTTAATGCCTACATTATTTCATTAGTATGAACAACTTTGTTATTTCAGAATCAGAGAGTGGATAAAGTATATAGTATTTTTTTTAATTGTCTATGCTTTCTCTTTTTTGTTAGGATTAATTACAGAAATTTAAAATTGGGGGGAGGGCAAGTAAGACATTTGTGGGCTATGAATACAGAAAGACTGCCAGGTTTCCAGAGTGCTGTTTTGCATCTATGTTATGCAAATGAGCAGTCATAAGCCTTTGTATGAAAGCAATTTGACATTGAGGAAAGAGCATTGAATTGAGCACAGACTTGAATTTTAGTCTCAGTTATGTTATCCTGTAGATACATGGTTCTGCAGAGGTCACAGCACCTACTTGGAAGGTAAAGGGTAGCTTAAGATATATTTCTAATATGTCTTGTAGTTCTATTGTTTTGGGGATTTTTGTCAAATCTTTGGGGGAAAATGCACATTTTTGGTCATTCTAAAAATATGATTGAATAAATGAATAAAAAGCAAAGCCCACCACCATACTTAGAGTTACTTGATGGTAGAACTCTTCTCAGTTTTGTATTCTGGGTCTGACATGACACCTGATATATAGTAGACATTCAAAAACTTGATTAAATGAAAAACAATTTGTGAGGTCTAATTCAAAACTTAAGAATTGCATCCAGAATAGATTTGTTCAATGGAGTTCATGTTGTTTCAAGAGTGACTACTTATGTAATCCTACGAATAATTTTGTGAGCATAGACTTTGGCTAATAGTTGTGGTCATATGTGATTACTTCATTTTTTAAAAAAGGAATCTATTATTTATCATGCAACTTTAGTAAGAGAAAAAGTATATTTTCCTAACAAATAAAACTATTTTCTAAACAATATGGGAAATTTTACTGTTTTGAAAATAGCTTGTTTTGGTTTTACTATAGACTGGGCAAAAAAAATCTAGAAAAATAAATTAGCTTAATAAATTATACTTTTTGTATTTGTAATAATTTCACTTGTGTATGAAACCATTTGAAAACATTTCAGATATTTTTGGACTTAGAAATTACTTGGTTGCATTTTATGTTTTCTCTTGAAATTATTCCAAAGCTAGGTTATCACAAGTTAAGTTTCATCATCATCTAGTGAGTTTTATGTGCCAAGTTATGAATTCCCTGATATTATAGTTTAAAAATGCAGTGATGCCACTATAATATTAATGATAGATGGCATGTATTTGAAACATTTAAAAATGATCATAGCCTTAAAGCCAAAAAGAACTGGAAAATATTAATGGTATAGGAACCGTTCTATGTGGATCTGAATTATGTATAGCAGAGAGAGATAGAAAGAGATAAATTGCATAATAAATCAAAGTTCACATGGTATATTGTTTATTTTTAAAAAGCTATACAAACTTTCTGTTTATGCAGCATGTCAGTTATTTGAAAAAAAAGATGAATAGTTCCAGATTCAGATTTATTTCAAAAATGAATATTTAATACCCAATAGTGTCATAGTGAATGTAGGAAAATAATTACAGTGTATGTTTTACCATGAAGAATTCTAGTAAAGCACTGAGTTTTTGTACTTTGAATGTGCTTTTATTCTCTGATCACTGTGTACCTTTTGTGTCTTTTTGATTTATAATAGTCAGGTGTTTTAATCTTCCTTTCAAAAATTGTAGCAGTAATATTCAGGAGTGAGCATAAGATTATATTAAGGCAATAATTAACAGGAAATATTTCTTCTTGATTAAATCTGTTGTATTAAAACATGATTGTGCAGCATTAGAAACATTGGGAAATGTTACCTGATGAATATACAGAAATTACTTGCAGAATCCACTGGTAACCAGAAAAAAATGTTGACGGACTTTCCCAATACGTTAAGATTAGAATCTTAACAAGTATCTGTGTGAGGGGGATTTAAGCGGTTTGTATATGTTTTGCCGACATGGTTAATTATAGAAATACTGTGTCATGTTCTTTTTAAGAGTTTACAACTAGTAGGCTTAATGAATACCTCTATAAATGGCTCTGGAGTGCTCCTGCCCTGATTTTGGCCAGTGGTCTTTGGATTCCTCTTCATTTGCCATTTAGATGTCTATGATATAAACCATCAATATGTCATATATTATACTTCTAACCAAGAGAACCACTGGACGACTGTAACACTTGCTTGGGATTCTAATTTTAAAAACCACAGAGTCTTACATTATGGGTGAAAGAGCCCTGGTATCATGTGTGACAAATAACTTATTCCTGGAATGATTTTGAAATTGGTACCATAGATCATTCATGCATGCATTCATTCATTGTATAATATGTATTGCAAGGTGAGCTAGAGAAACAAAAATACAAATGTGTCTGTCATCTGTCAGTTTTCTGTGGGGGTCTAGTTAGTCCTCTGCCTCTGCTGATGTCCTGACGTGCCAACTCACTGTCCTGTGGAGTGGTCCCCATTAGCTAGTTTATTGCTCAGCTAGCCTAGGAGTCTACTGATCTCCATGTGGGGTCTTTACAGCTAAATCAGAGGCCTAAGGTTTTAGAGATTATAGACTTGCTGTTCTGCCCATTTCTGAAAATTTTATTTAAAACCCTGTCTGTACAAAACCCAGGCCTATATTTTTACGGATCAAATAAAAACTGAAGTTTGATGGTGCAGAGAAGAGTTTCTTCCCCCTTAGGAAGCATGCCTACTTGTTTCAATGGGAGACAAAATGGAAGAGATGTTTAAGTGCTTTTTATTCATAGTGTTAAAAATGGTTGAAGGAAGAATTCACATTTTTCTGTACCACAGTGTAACAAGCAATTAACATTTGGCATCGTGATAAATCTGCTTCTCTAAGAAGGTGTTTGTGTTTTAATAAGTGGCAATACATGCTAGTATATTCATTTTTATTGAATAGTTGAGTAAAATAAAATGAATTTAAGTCATAAGGTATTGCCTTGGGCTTATTGAGATTTTACATACAGCATTCCAATGGGATGGCTTCACATTCAACTGAGTATTATTTAAAAAGAAAAAATTAGCCACAAACCGTCTTAAAGTGTCCCAGTATTTGTGAGGTGTTATCATCTTTGATCTCCTCAGTCTCCAAAATAAACTTGAAAACAGAAATTCTTTGGTAATACTGAATTAGTAATAATGGAGTATAGTTTTTAAAAAAAACAAGAATCCAAGGCTAGCTAGTTACCTAGAGACAGCACTTAAAAGAAATTGTTGCCATCATGTGTTCATTCATTTATTCACGAATTAGCTCATTTGTTCACTTAATTTTATTGTATATCTGTGCAATTTTTAGAGGGAGTAAATATAGGTTTTAAGATTATCTACCTAGAAACTTACCAACATGGTTTTGATTTATATACTATTAGTGAAGACAAATGGTAACCTACATAGCAAATTATTCCAAACAACAAAATTTTAGATACATAGATTTTTTTTAATTGTAGCAAACTATGTAACAAAAATTTCCCTTTTAACCATTTATAAATGTACAATTCAGTACATGTATAGTGTTGTGTAGCCATTATCACTATTTCCAAAACTTTGTCATGACCCCAAATGGAAACTCTGTACCCATTAAGCAGTAATTCCCACCTTGCCCCTTTTGTTACCTCATGGTAACCTCTAAGTTATTTTCTGTCTCTATGAATTTGCCTCATCCAGATATTTCATATAATGGAATCATACAATATTTGTCCTTTTGTGTCTGGCTTATTGCACTGAGCATAATGTTTTCAAGGTTCATGTATCAAAACTCCATTGCTTTTTTATGGCTGGCTATTATTCCAGTATATGTATATCCCACATTTTGTTTATCTGTGGATGTACACTTGGGTTGTTTCCATCTTTTGGCTTTTGTGAATAATTCTGCAGTGAACATGGACATGCAAGTATCTATTTGAGTTCATGTTTTCAGTTCTTTTGGATGTATACTTCAGAATGGGATTGTTGGGTTATAAGGTAATTCTATGTGTAAGTTTTTGGGGAGTCACCAAACTGTTTTCCATAGCAGCTATATCATTTTGCATTCCCACCAGAATGTACTAGGGTTTGAATTTCTCCACATTCCGCCAACACCTGTTATTTTCCTTGTTTTTTATTATAGACATCCTAGTGGATGTGAAATGATATGTAATTGTGGTTTGAATTTGCATTTCCCTAATGATTTATCATCTTCAGGGTTGTTGGTTATTTGTGTATCTTCTTGATAGGGATGTCTATTCAAGATCTTTGGCCATTTTTTATTTGGGTTGTTTGTCTCTTTGTTGTTGAGTGTTAGTTCTGTGTATATTGTGCATATAAAACACATTTCAGATAAATTATTCTCCCTTTCTGTAGGTTATCTTTTTACTTTAATGAGAATGACCTATAATGCACAAATGTCCTCCATTTTGATGAAGTCCAATTTATCTGTTTTTTCTTTCATTGCTCATAGTGTTCATGTCATATATCAAAATTCATTGCTAAATCCAAGCTCATAAAGATTTTCCCCTGTTTTTGTCTGACAGTTTTAGAGTTTTAGCTTTTATATATAGATGGTCGATCCATTTTGAGTTCATTTTTACATGTGGTGTGATGTAAGGGGTCCAACTTCATTCTTTTGCCTGTGGAAATGCATCTGTCCCAGCACCTTTATTGAAGACACTATACTTTCTCCTTCCCCATTAAATGGACTTGGCACCCTTATCAAAATGAATTGGCCATAGATGTTTGAGTTTATTTCTGGATTCTTCATTATGTCCCATTAGTCTACATGTCTATTGTTATGCAAGTACCACACTGTTTTGATTACTGTAGCATTGTTGTAAGTTTCAAAACCAGGAAGTGTGAGTCTTCCAACTTTGTTCTCTTTTTCAAGGCTGTTTTGACTGTTTGGGGCCTCTTGAAATTCCATATGAATTTCAGGATTGGCTTTATTCAACAGAGGCTGTTGGGATTTTGATAGAGATTGAGTGGCATTGGTAGATCACTTTGGGTAGTGTTGCTATCTTAGTAATGTTAAATCTTCCAATCCCTGAGAATGCTGTCTTTCCATTTACATATTTTTCTATTTATTTATCTATAGACTATTTTTTTTAGAGCAGTTGTAGGTTCACAGAAATATTGAGCAGAAGGTGCAGAGCGTTCCCATGTATTTCCTACCCCTACATCCATTTATTTTTTAATGGAATTTAATTTATTCTTTACTTTCTTTAGCAGTGTTTTATGGTTTCATATGTAAGTATTTAACTTCTCAGTAAAATTTATTCCTGGGTATTTTATTCTTTTAGATTTATTATAAATGGAATTGTTTCCTTAATTTCCTTTTTCCATTGTTCATCCCTGTTCTATAGAAACACAGATTATGTTTCTATAGAAACATAGATTTTTGTGTGTTGGTCTTGTAATCTGCAAATTTGTTAAGTTTATTAGCTCTATTAGCTTTCTAGTGAGTTCCTTGATATTTTTTACCTATAGCATTATGTAATCTGTGAACAGAGATATTTTCACTTTTTCCTTTTCAATTTGGTGCCTTTTATTTTTCTTGTGTAATAGCTCTGTCATGAAATTCCAGTACCATGTTGAATAAGCAGTGGTGAAAGTAGGTATCCTTATCTTGTTCCTGATCATAGGAGGAAAGCTTTTAGTCCTTCTCTGTTAAGTACTATATTAGCTGTGGGTTTCTGTCAATGCCCTATTTCATGTTGAGGAAGATCCCTTCTATTGCTAGGTTTTTGAGTGCTTTTATCATGAAAGGGTATTGAATTTTGTCAACTGCCTTTTATACATCGATTGACAAGATCACGTGTGCCCCACCCCATTGATTCATTTAATGTGGTGTACGATACTGTTGAACCCCAGTTCAGAACTCTCAAAACATAGTAACTTTGCATTCCCAGGATAGATCCTACTTGGTCATGGTGTTTATAAGCTTTTTAATATGCTATTACATTTGGTTTGTTAGTGTTTGGTTGAGTATTGACTGTATGAATTTTATTCATTGCCAGATATCATTCAGGATTTTCTTGGATGCCTCCTTCAACTTACTTGAGTGAATCAAATAAAATTTTTACTTAAATTTTTATAACTGGACTCTGCACTTAAAGAATACAAAAATTATTTCATCTGTAATGTTAGAAATACTAATGGAGCTTCTGTTAGGTGTAAGGTGATGGGCTAAATATTTTACTATGTTATTTTATTTAAAAGGTAACAACCATTAATATCCTTATTTTACAAATGACAACATGGAAACTTAGAGCTAGCACATGGTAAAGCATGGTTCGTTAGCCCTTTTTAGCCCTGGTTTCTAGTTCTTGATCTCTAATTCTTAACTCTACGTTGTCTAACCTGAGACGTGATTCTGTTTACAACACTCCAAAGAAAGAATAAGGCATATAACTGAAGAATACCATCTGATGGATCTATTTTGATATGTTTCCTGTCTATACATCAGAACTCTTCAAATATAGCCAGAGCACCAATAACAGAAATCCACAGGACTAGAGTAATTACAGTTTTGTATTCTAATGTTAGAGATGAGTGGATGAATTGATGGAAAAATATTAAAGGAAATCCAAGAATGGCATGAACAAACTCTTTATAAATCTAAATGCACATGAATCAGTCCTCATCATTCCTAAACATGTTAGGCATTTTAGAGGACAGCAAGATTTCTCAGTAAAACAACGTGATTTTTTATATGTAAATGTTGTGGCATAACAGGTGTGTTGGCTACTGATAAGATACTCTGCCGAGCAACAAATAAATAATTGCACATGAATCCCAGGAAGATGTTAGCCCTGGGGTATATTTGAATGTGATTTTAGAAATGACATTCTATTTTTTTTTTTTTTTTTTTTTTTAGCATCAGAAATAGCTGCATACTCCTATCTTGAATGGTGAGGTTGACACTATTTTTCACCAAATATATTTTATTTTTAATGTGTTAAAATATTGCGAAATAGCTCATGAGTTTACCTCCCCTCCCCACCCTAGCCCCTTTACCTGGATAATATCTTTAAAATGGTTTTTTGGTGATGTCTCCATTAAGAAGTCTTCCCAGGTTTTCCAAGCTTTGGTTAGCTATTCCTAAATCCCTCCATAGTACCCTATTTTTACCTGTTTGGTCTGTCATACTGCTTTGTAATTTTCTGTGTACTTGTCATCTCCGGACCATAAGTTCCTTCAGGGAAGAGAATGAGCTTTGTTGAGCAGGGTAACCTGAGCGCTTCTCGATAGCTGGCACTTATGAAATGCTTAATATTTAAAAAAAAAGGTAAATGTTCTGCATTTATAAATATGGTTCAAGCTGTTTCAGTGCAGTCTACCTCTACTCTAACAATTGCTATTCTTAACTTGGGAAAGTTACTATCCAGTGACAAACTTTGCTACCCCTGCCAACTGGTACATCTTAGGAGGGTGATAGAGATGCTTCATCTATCTACCTGAATGCATTGCATTTTCAGGGGGAAAAAAGTGGTACATACTTAGTTTTTCCATGTCACTGTCCAATTGCTAAAGAGTAGGGCACGAGGACAGTTGGACTGTGACATCTGCCATGACACTGATCATCAGAGTTTTTTTCACTGCCCTGTCTCGGCATATGTTCACTTCTCCCTCACTGATTCGGAAATAATCCAGCTTGTAGCAGAATCCTTCCCAGATGGAGGATACTTCTCAGCAGGGATATTTATAACTTTAAGAGCAGGACATTGGACGTAGTTCCTTTCTTACTATAATGTTAAATTATGATTACTAAAAATTGTCTAAATTAGTAAACCTATGTTGAAGCATTTTCTTATTGCACCCCACCCACTACCTTGAGCTCTGATGGCTTAGAAGTGCTGAGTTTTAGATATGGTGAGACAGTAGTTTTTATATTCTGGGTAAAGTATCTAAAATACCTGAAACAAACTGATTTTCATTTTTAAATAAATTGGTGTCAAATCCTATACTTTTTTCCTTGTCTTTGCCTACATCTCTTCTCTGATCTCATGCATGTATTGGGTGATATCATTGTCTCTAAAAGGAAACAAAACAGGCAAGTGTATAATAAAAATATCAAGTAATATATAGAGTCAAATTGGAGTGTTAAAAGAATGCATTAGAGGGACCAGTTGGGGCCTGCATTTGTATGGAAAACAGTTTAAATCAATTAATGGGACTTCCTAGAAGTCCTTTACATGGTCAACATCAAAGTAAAAAGACATATTGGGCAGAAAATAGAGAAGATGTAGGAGGTGGAAAAGTTGGCAGGGATTTAAGAAATTGGTTTTCTAATTGCAAAATTGGTTATTTCCATTCAGGAGTGATATTCAAAAGGGTTACCGACAGATTGGAGCTGCCACTGAGTCATCAGAACGTAGGCCATTGCTGGAGCCACATCCTGGAGGCCTATTAAGTTGCTGCACGAGGCAGCCACAGGGATGAGATTATTTAAAAACCTGTATGGAAGAATAGCAATTTTCTAATAAATTGGTGGGTCTGTGTTAAAGCTTCCTACTCTCCTGCATTCTTCAATAATGCTGGCACTGCCTGACTAGTAATGATATCTCTGGAAAGGAGGGAAAGGAAGCCTTCTTTGAAATTTATTCTATACAGTTTGGAGACATGAGGGTATTAGTCTTGAATAAATTAAACATTGCAATAAATGACTTTCTCCTACATGCTTCGGAAATTTCACTGTATTGGCTATTATGCGCCTGAAGCCTCAATTTCCCCAATGCACAGCAACTATCTTTTACAGCAGCAGAACCGTGGCTCTGCAGGAGATTCTGCCACTGCAATTCTGTGGTCACTGTCAGTCTGCCCCCTTGGGACTCCATGCTGGTCTCCAAACCCTGCTGGATTTGGTTTGTGACTAAATCACCATGAATCAGTCGGAGGGGACTAGAGAAAAAGGGGAAAAAGCAGTGAGATCCTAAAGGAACAATGTGAGGATTAAGAAAGGACCAATGTTTAATACAGTTCCAGATGTCAGAGAACACGTCCACTCCACTGGAAGGTGAGCACCCTGAAGCCAGAGACGCAGACAGTAGTTTTCTCAGGGATGCCCAGGGCAGTGCAGTGTAACATACAATGCTTCTGAGAAAGGGGGAGAGGCGGGGAAGCTGAAGAGAAAATGGTGTAGAATATGTTTTCCTAGGTTTGATTTCTTTTCATTTCCTAGTTACCATAATAGTCTTCTTCAAGTAGGCAGAAACACTGGAAGCTAGAGTAAAGGAAATGAAGGAAAGTAGCAGAGAAGAAAGTGGCAGAATATTTGATGGGAATGTATTGATTGGAATGAAGATGGTAGCTAAAAGGAAAATCAAAACCTGGGTATTTTAAGAAATGGTCAGAGCAAAGGTCATCAGGTAAGCCGGTATTTGTGAAGAATACTTTAATCCAGAATTGGAATGATCTGGAGTAAGAGAAAATTCTGGATGGTTTTGGCTACTTTTTTTTTTTTTTTTTTTAAATCTTGTGACAACTTGATTAAAACATACAGTCCTCTCAGATGTGGCTGAATTGTGAGTTCCTGAGCTTGACTGACAGGTGTCAATTCTGTTAAGTAAGAGAAAAGGGAAAGCACCATTTTACCTGGGATTTGCATTGTCTTCCGTAACAATGCAGTTAATTTTTGTAGTTAATCCTTGTAGTTTATAAGAGCCCACATATTCTCAAAGTAGCTAATACTCTTCCATGTTTTAACTTCTAAGTAAAGGACAGGTAGGTGAGTGAAGTGTTTTATTGAATTTGGTAGTGCAGATAGGTTGGAGATGCAGGCGTGAGCATATGGCTATAGAATTGAGGCTAGGAAGTTTCATTCCTAAAATACAGAAACGTTTTTGCATGTACGTTATTATTTGGCCACCACTTTAAAGTCATGAAGAGTCACTAGTACACTCCCTGGTAAAAGATTTTTTGATGCTACGGTTTTTGAGTTGACCTCAACATGGCGTTATGTTGTTATGAAAGAGGAAGATCTTAGTGTTGGAGGTGTAGATGATTTCACATTGGACGGTTGGGGAACCAAGTTAGATAAATCTGTAATTCTGTACTTAAAGATGGCAAGATCATTAGTATGAATATGTAGGTGTGTCATGGAAGTATTGCGCAGTTGTGTATACTTACGGAAGCAAAAAAGGCAGGGGTGGTAAGTGGAGGAAGAAGGTATTGACAGAGTTACTCACGTGAATATTGAAGTCATTCAGAATAAGGATTGGGCACTAAAAGGAAAAAGTGATGTCAGATATTCAGACCATATAAGTTCAGATATGGAGAACAGGCATGAAACAGAGAAAGGGAATGGCTAAATCTTGCATAGTGAGATAATGGGACACAAAGTCCTTCCCATGTTATAATTCACTATCTTTTAATTCAAAAACAAGAATTTTGCTATGATTTCATATTTCTGCACTATGACTTGAAGAAATTGTTACTGTAATTTCAAATTTTATCTTTTCAACATTGAGTACTTTGGGAAGTTATGCTCAATAATGCTTTTATGTTGCCTAATTGGTAACTTGTTAACATTTTAATTTAATATCAGTGAAGAAAAAATTAAAATTAAATGGCTGCTGTAAAATGTGATTAGTGATTCAAGTGACAAAAATGAAGTCTGTTGTCTGCGCTTACACTTATCTGCCTGTAGGCCTTCTCCTTACCAAAGTGCCCTTCTACCTTCTGTCAGCCAGATTTTACTGTATGTGAATGGCAAGCAAACAACCTTCCAGAAATTCTGTATCTAAAAGCCCTATTTCTCACCTTTTAAACATATATGACAAACTATACAGTGCTCTTCACCTTTCTCTTTGTTTCTGTGTTTCTGCTCTCGCTACCGCATATGTGTATGGTTTTTCTTCTAGTAATTTAGTACATTATTTAACTATAAGAACTTTCTTTTGCAATCCTCCCCCCGCCCCCATATAGAGATGTTTATAGAGCAGGCAGTAGGTAATCGATAAATGATGAGTGAAAAATCATTTGAATGAATAAATCCCATTGATCCTTTCAGAAGATTACAGTTGTGTGTACTAGGTTTAGATTTCTAATTTACTAACTGAAAGTATTGTAGTTTTAGTTTTTAAAACTACATTTTATATTTTTCCTGGCTATCTTTTCTTAGTAGCAAATATGTGAGTAGTTTGAAATTGTCAACACCTTTCTCTAGGGTGTCTTTCTGCTGTCTTTGTTTTTCATGTTATTTCTTTAGTTACATCAAATTAAGCAATGTCTCATAGCATAATTTATAGGTAGTTTAAATAAACGGCATCATTTCAGTTTCCCTAGAAAGCAAGCTAAAGATTGTAACAAAACAAATGCAGCAATAAAATGCATAGGCATATAGTGGTATTACTAGATAATAATTACCTTCTGTTATCAGTATAATTTTATTATTCTAATCATATTTAATTTTTCTTGCCTCTGAATTTGATAATGTTAAGGGTGTAATCATTTTGATTTTTTTTTTTAGTTTAGTTTAGTTTTTTTACTCTAGGTTCCAAACTCTTTATTTTCAATTTGTGATTGTCCACATGGGTGGGGATTTGGTCTTGTCCAGTGGTCATTTATAATTTGTTTCTCTTTCACACCAGCATGTAAGCTGGCTCAAACCTTCCCACCATTAAAACAGCCTCTCTTCACGCTATGTCCCCTTCTAGCTGTTGTTCCAACAATATATGTTGGAAACTTCCACCTTTCTATAGAAATCTGAGTCTTTGTTCTCGCTGTCTCCCACACTGTACCTTCAGGGAAATTCTGGCAGTGACCACTTCTTTGTCAATCAATATCCTGTGGTCTCTTTCACACGTCGTCTTTGACTTTGTGGACAACTCCTTTCTTCCAGAAAATATCTCTTTAGTCACTTTAGTAACTCCTTTCTCTGAGTATCCTTCAAGTTGCCTTCATGGCTTAGTTGTTGCCTACTACTCCTGTGTCTTTTGGTGTACTTCAGAAATTGGCCAGTTGGATTTTTCCTGTCTCACTATGTTCACTGTGGGCTAGCTCAGCGAAGCTCAAGACTGAAATCAAAGGCTCTTCTGTCCACCTGCTCTTCTCCATAACATCTGTTTCTGACAAGTTCAAGCCCACGTGATGTCCTGGCCAAGAGCTGCAGAGTGTCCAGAGCATCCCCTCCCCCCACTTCCCTCATGTCCCTGGTAATCCTGTAATTGTACCCTACTGGAATCCAGAGAGATCTTCCTGCACTGAAATTGTGTCTCTCCATTGCTTGTGATCCTTTAAGGATTGATCATTGTCTCAATATAAAGGTTGAATTCCTCATGTGTGCTCTAAGGAACTCCATGGTATGACGCTTGCTGAACTCTCCAGCCTCATAGTTGGTTTCCCTTTACTCCAGCCCCAGCTTCAAGCCATATGAGGTCTGACAATTAAGTTCGCGAATTCATCCTAGAAGATGAATTCAGCTACATACCTCATTGCTGAATATCACTACGGTCACCTTCGAAATACTCCCCTGGGAAAACTATGCACCAACACCAGTGCCTAGTCCACCCTTCAAAGCAATTTTGGAACTCTTTTTCTGGAATGGCCATCAGAGGTGTTCTCATATTACCCTTGATGTCCTGAATGTCATCAAAATGTCTTCCTTTCAATATTTCCTTTATCTTCGGGTAAAGAAAGAAGTCACTGGGAGCCAGATCAGGTGAGTAGGGAGGGTGTTCCAATACAGTTGTTTACTGGCTAAAAATTCCCTCACAGACAGTGCTGTGTGAGCTGGTGCATTGTCGTGATGCAAGAGCCATGAATTGTTGGCCAAAAATTCAGGACGTCTAACTTTTTCATGCAGCCCTTTCAGGTCTTCCAAATAGTAAACTTGGTGAACTGTTTGTCCAGTTGGTACAAATTCATAATGAATAATCCCTCTGATATCAAAAAAGGTTAGCGACATCGTTGCAACAAGTTCACAAACTTAATTGCCAGATCTCGTATTTATGTGTTCCATAGGTTGCCATACTGCTTTATGACTTCTCGTTTTCCTCATCATGCTACTTTTGTCCCAATACCTCCAACTTATTACTGCCATTATTCCTCAAACTCTCATTTTTAATGAGTTATCTGAGAGACTGTTTATCCGATGAGCCTTCCTTGATCTGCTCTGAGATAGACTGGCCACTAGTGCCCTGAACTGTGGTTCTTGCCATCTTAAAGCTTATACTCGAGTCATGAATACAGTCAAACAAACAATTTGAAGATAGTGTGATTGGTACTCTAATTGGAAAGAATAGGGTACCGCAGAGTCTGTTTAAAGGATGCTCAATTCAGACTTACAGAGGAGGTGACTGCTGAGGAGAGATTTGAAGGATGAGTAGTTCCTCTTTACGAAGGGGGAGATGGTGACTGATTGCAGACAGGCGAGGCCCTTGAGAGTATAGTGACGGCGGAGCTGACCAATCTTCTTATGGCTGAAGTATAAATTTCAGCATGTGGCATGGAGAAAGAACAGGAGCTGGTTCTTACAAAGCCTTTGAAATACGTTGATGAGTTTGGAGCTTATGCTAAAGGCAGTGGGAAGCCATGTAAGTTTGAGTAGAAGAGAGACCTGAACAGATAACACTGTAGAAAGAGCTCTCTGAGTTTAGTAACAAGAAAAGATTGGGAGGGAGCCAAGCAAAGGGGACCACAAAGGAAGGAGTTAGGAGGTTATTGCAGTAATTCAGTAAAGATGATGGTGGCTTAGAGTAGGTGAGAACACATATGAATAGAAACAGATTATAGGAATTCTTAGGTGGCATTAGATAATTTTTAAGTGACTAAATATCTGAGGAAGTTAGCGTAAGGAGAAATATAAGATGCTGCCCAGTGTTTTGATGTGGACAGTGGGTGGTGCCATTTAACAAGAATAGACATCACTGGGGACAGTCAAGCCAGCATGGGAAGATGGAGATCTCAGTTTCGTGTTTGAGGTTCCAGTGTGACATGAACACAGAGCAGGCTAGTAGGCAGTCTGAAACCTAAAGACAGTTTTACTTGTTGATCTTTCAATGGATGGTTACATTTTTGATCATGTCTTAGTCTTCCTCATATGCCTTGTGACTGTCATATAGTTGTTTTTCAACAAGTATATGAATCCATGAATGAAATGGAAATGCACTCTAGGGTGATCTTTCCTATCTACTCTTCTCCACAAAAGAGTGGTATTTAGAAGTTTTAGCTAATCAAGATTATCCTCTTAGCCTTTTCAGAATTCTTATTATGAGTACTTCTAGGACAGCAGAAGAACTGGAAACAATACATTCTAAAATATCAGAGATAAATGTAAGATCATCTCACTCCTGAGAGTTTATGAACACCTCTTTTCTGATCCCTTGTGGATGGTGTTATCTGCTTTTCTCTCCCTGAGATTGAAGTTGTTTGTGACTTCAATGAACGTCTCGCATAGATACTCAGGTACTATTTTGTGTTATACTCATATGTGTTAATGTTCAGATAATGAAAAATGACTGTAGCTTTAAAGTCTTCAGTAGTTCAAATTTTTGCAAGGTACACTTACCCACATAATGAGAAAATGAATCATGCTTTTCAAAGTGGATCCAATTGGGTGTCACTTTTATCCCTTTATTTATATTCAGTTTGGAGCTAATGTGGCATTATTGCTAGATATTATAAAGGAATAGTGGTAAGGATTCTTGTGTAAAATCATATGGCCCTCCCTCCCCCAAAGTAGTAAATGTATTCTTGAACGAATGGATAATTTTTTGAGAAGTCACAGGCATATACACACACGTACCCTCCTCATGTAAGCTTGTTGGACTGTCATCATGCTGGCCAAGGAAAATGTTGGGAAGAGCGCCACTCAGGAACAGCAGATGTTCTTTTTGGTTTCTTTGTCAGTGACTGACATTGTGAGTCAAAGTTAAGGCTTGGGAGCTAAATAATAGAACTGAACTAGGGTGGGGTTTTTCTGTTTCGTTTTTTTTTTTTTTTTTTCTCTTCCAGCTAGCAATCCCCAAGGTCATGGACTCTGTCTTCAAAAATTCTAGAGATCTGAAGTGATTAAGAATTGAACTTTCTTATGTTTATCATACACCACTAGGGAAGAAATCAAGTGAATCTGAGCACTGATGAGGAATGCTTGGGTCTCAGTCAAGGTAGTTGCAATCAGAATATAATTCAAGATGCTGGGGTGGGAGATCACTGATTTCTACAAAAAGACGAGTAGAGACCAAAAAAAAAAAAAAAAGAAAAGTTACTCTTGATCTTTATTTTCAATTTTGCTTTGCAAATTAAGCCTCTAAAGAAGCATTCTTGATTGAGGTGAACCATGCATACTTTTAAGCTACATTTTGCTTAACTCTGTCTCCAGTATAAGTACAATCCTGGTTGTGACTGCACTGGGAGATCTGTTGGGCTGATAATACTGAACTGATTTTGCAAGACGTTTTCTTACAGCATTGAAGGGTTTTGATGATTTTATTGTAGCGATATGCTGGTCTCCATTGATGAACTAATAGAATTTAAGTGTTTTTTTTTTGTTTTTGTTTTTTAATAAGTGAAATGTTTTTGCATAGGTATCTTCGGTTACAATCTCTTATGCTCAATACTCTCAAATGGTTTACTCTCTCACCAGACTGCCTTTCTGAGCTTTATTCAGGATATCAAAGTGGATATGTGACATCAGGACCGCTTTGATGTCATGGTGATAGGGCAAATTCTGCAAGTCTCTCACTGAACTCATGATTTGTCCCTTAAGTCTGATCCGGGTCCAGTGTTCCTTGGTTCAGTGCATGGCGTCTCCAGCTGTTGAGGTGCACAATCAGAAACGCTGGCTAGGAACCCGTTGTTGCCACTGGGACTCTCCTTCGTCTACCGTGTTTCCCCGAAAATAAAACCTATGTCTTTTGGAGCAAAAATTAATATAAGACCCTATCTTATATTGTATTATACTATATTGTAAAGACCAGGTCTTATATTAATTTTTGCAGCAAAAGATGCAATAGACCTGATGGTCCGGCTAGGTCTTATTTTAGGGGAAACACGGTATATTCATCAAAAAGCCCAGTTGATTTATTTTTTCTAGAATCTACCTATCTCTTCCCAATTCCCTTGAGATCACTCTAATTTAGTGGTTCTCAACGATGCGCAATTTAATCCTTAAGAGGACATTTAGCGATTTCTGGAGACATATTTAGTTGTCTTGGGGATTGCTACAGATATCCAGTGGATAGAAACCAGGGATGCTGCTGCAATGCACAGGAAAGCCCCCTCAACAAAGATCAGCCAGTCAGAAATGTCAGTCATTCTGAGGTTGAGAACCCCTGCTGTCATCCGTGCAGCATCTTCTCATTCCTGGATTATCACAGCAGCCTTTGAACTGGTCTTCCTCCACCTAGTCCTTAAGCAATGCAAATCTGCTCTAGTCCTCTTCACAGCTTCTCACAGCTGTTAGGAGAAAGGCAACACTACCTCAGGGTAGTCTGGATGGCTCTGCAGGATCTCGTCGTTGGCCAGTACTCCAGCCTCCATTCCTGTTGCTCCCAGCTTGCTCCCTGTTTTCTAGCTCTGTTGGCTTCTTTCTCATCTTTGCACCTGCTTCGCTCTTCTGCCACTGGCTTTCATACACACTCCTCTCTGCTTGGTGCCTCATTCTCCCCACTGCTGTCTTGTTCATTGCTCCTGTTCCTTCTTTAGTGTGTAGTTTGAACATCACTGACCTTGAGTAGCACTTTTTGAACCCTACTCTAGATGAATCGTCTAATACAAATTCTTCCTAGGACGGGACTTTTTTATGTCACTTAAGTTTGTTGTAAATTTGTTTCCCTTTTTTAAAAATGCGTATATTTAAAAGAATAATAACTAAGTGCCCTTCTAGGCGCTCTATTTGAATTGTTCTTTAATCATGATAACAACCATATATGATAGATGTTCCTTTATATTGCTACCTTATTTAGTAGAGTCTAAGATACATTTTCCCTAACGGCACTGAAATTAGGATGTGACTTACTTTCAGTGGCATCTGAAATTTGTCAGAATCTGGTATTAGTCCCATTTTACAAATGAGGAAGCTGAAACACAGAGTTGAATTCACTTGCCCAAGATTACGTAACAAACGTGATATTGTCGGGATTCTCATCCAGACAGTCTGAAGCCAGGAACAACAAGATCGGCTTCAATTCAGTGCTTTCCTGTATCATCATGTTGCTCTCAGGATTAAGGAGATAATACATGTCAAGCATTTAATTCACTGATGTGTAGTAAGCACTGAATAAATGTCTATTATGATTATTATTAGGATGTTTATTATTTGTCTTATTGTGTAATTACTTAATGCTATCTCTTCCAGCAAAAGGAGGATTTCAGAAGGGCCACGCCTTTGTCTCTTCTGCTTCTCACTGTGTCTCTTTTTCTTATCACTGAGCTGTGTAGTAAGTGTTTTTTGAATGAATCAATGAATGCTTGAATGAAGACAGAGGCCATTAAGGAGAATTGGAGTCCTATCATTTGCAGACACAAATGTTCATCTTCAGTGATTGGTTTGTGCCTCTCTTATGGCACTTACCCATTCTGGGTTGTAACATTTATTTGTGTAATTGTCTTTTATCTCCACACCAGATTATAAACTCCCTGCACACATAGCATTGCATCCACAGTACCTACCACAGTTTCATTGTATAGAAGACATTCGGTACATGCTGGACTAATTGACTCTTGGATTGCCCTAGTACTCCCAGCTCTGGTCATAACCCAATACTGTCATAGAGGAAGATTATCTTGGGGGATTTTTTTTTTTTTTTAAACAGCACAGTAAACCTTTCTGCCATTGATAATGCTGTCATTTCCAGATTGTCTTCAGGAAGTTATCATCTGAATATTCCTGCCTGTCTTTATAGACTTACTGTAAGTTATGATGAAAACACTCATCATTCTCTATCGAAAAGTAGAGATGGAGATAGCTATTTGGGGATACTTTTCCTTTTTTATTTCTGGTTTAATCTGTGTTTAAGGAAGAATTGGTGATCATTTTTCAGAGAAGGTTTCAGAGGAATAGTTCCTCAGTAGTCTTTATATTCTGGCCTTAAAAATGAAAGAATGAGAGAATAGGTTTTTAAGCATTGCAGGTTGTTTATCTGAATTATGCAATGTGTTGTAGAATAATGAATCTATTGCCTTTCCAATTGGCTGCACTTATTGGAAGGCTAAAGAATGAATCTTTTTATGCCAAGGAGAATGTTAGGTTGTGTGCCTAAACAATTTACCTGCCTTCTTCCTTTTGGATCTAGCTTTATGTCTTTGGCTGCTGAATGCAAAGAGTATTGCGTTCTGCACTGTCGATGCCAAAAGTTCACAGAAAAGAACATTTTTGGCAGAATGTGCTTGTTTAAGAGGACAAAGGTGTTTGAATTTCACACTTTAATTTTCAGGGACTTGTTTGTACACTTATAGGTGAAAGGTTCTCAAAATCATGTATTGTGTACTAAACACTTGGGGATACAGCACATGTGTCACCTTGATTGGCTGCTCAGAAAGTACCACGGTGGCCTTTGTTACATGGACTGTACATTGAGCAGTCCCAGGAGGGAGCATTGAGTGGAATGGAAATTATTGTAACTATCCTTGTGTAGCTTCAGAATTTAAATACCTTAGAATACAAACAGGAAGCTGTTTTACTAAGTGCAATGACTTTTCTGACAACTAACACGACTTCTTATCTTAGACAATTGGTCTAGGTTTATACTTCTAGACCAAAAATCTTCTAGACAAAAAAAGAAAAAAAAAGAAAAATGACAAAAAACTGAGGAGTGTCTATGGCCACAAGCTAGCAATTTCTACATTACATTTTTACATGCATTATGTTTTAGTTACTTTGTGGAAAAGCCCCTAGCGGGATCGTGTAATAATATGATTGTTTTTAAATATTTTGAAATATGCTGTGGCTTTATAACACTTATATTAATTACTTTATAGATCAAAATATTTGGAGGAGTGTTTCAATTCCACATACTTCAAAAATATTGAAATTAATGCATGGAATTCTATTACAATACAAAGATAAGCAAAGAACAATATAAGTGGAACATCTTTTTATTATCTATACATACAAGTGCATTCATGAACCTATATTATTTTCTTCATTGTCAAATAACCAACTCAAAAAATGTTCTTCTCCTAAATGGAGATGTTGGATTTGCTTCCTTTGAGCTAACAGTTCACATTACTCTGGATCAATTTTTTTTTTTAGAAACTTTTTTTATTGAGGTATAATTGACAAGTCATATCATATTAGTTTCAGTATACAACATAATGATTTGATACTTGTATATATTGCAAAATGTGTATCAATTTTTCTAGCATGCATATACTTTTAGCCTGCAGTTCTGCCTCTACTGACAAATTCCTACAAATATATCAAGAAACTGTGTAGAAATGTTTATTTCAGTGCTGTTTTAATATCAAACTGGAAATAAATGTTTTCATAGGCAACTGGGTAAATTACTTCATTTATCCAATGAAGCACTGGGTAGTGTTTAACAGGCTGGGGCAGACCTGTATGTGCTGAAGACTCAAGACATGTGTTTGCAAGTTTCAGAACAGTATCAAGAAGACGATTTTATTCATGTAAATACGATGAAGTTTACATATATGTAATTTTGAGTGTACTTGTGTATATCTCTTTTGGAAAAATACCCAGAAACAATTCATAATGATGACTTTTGGGGATAGAAAGACTTGGAGGCTCAGGGTCTTTTATTTTTGCTTGATCATTCCTCTATACTGTTTATATTTTTGTTGAAATATATTTATAAGTATAACCTTATATTAGTTTAGTGTCTAACATAACGATTTGGTATTTGTATACACTGCAAAGTGATCACCAGTATTTAGATTTTTTTAAAAACCATAGAATAGTTATAATTTTCAAGAGAAATACTGAGTTCAATCCTTACCTCTTTGTTTCATTCTTTCTCCTATTGGATGCTATTTGATTAACAAGTAAAGGAAAGAAGGAAACAAATAGAAAATACAGTGTGTATTTTAATTTTGCTCATGGCAGAATTCATTGCCACACACTACACATACCTTCCTGGACCCACCAGATGACACATGTCTCCAACATGTGGGGTGCTGCAACCCCTACACTTAGTCTTAGGAGGTGGTTCTGGCACACACACCCCCAACTATATTTGGGGTACTCTCCTTTGGAGTTCATCATTATAGAGCCTTTTCTTAGTCTGAAGAGGGGTGCGGTACTGTCAGGGCCAAATTATAGCTTGGATAATTACTTTTGTTCACTCCCCACTCCTCTCTTTCTAATAGATAGCAATGCTATTTTTGTTATGATAATGATGGATGCTTAGGGATTTTCCCTCCAAATTCTTTGTTGTCTTTCCATAATTCACATAATGTATTCAGAATATTGGTGAGTCTTTTATCTCTCATTTTGTAAATGGTCAAAATGAAATTTAGTGACAGCAACTGACTCTTTTCAGAGACAATGGCTGAATTAAGACACACAAAGAGTAACTGATGAACTCGCTGAAACGTGTGCTTTATACTGTATCTGAAGGGAATTGCTGCCTTTAACCTAAAAGTGAGATCTAAAGAAACCCTTTAAAAAAAACAGGCATTTATCAGCAAAAATCATAAAATATGATCCTTGGGTGGAAGAAAGTGCTGGGAAGAAATTTAAAGCCATATATGATATGCTTTTGTTCTTTGTAACCCAACAAATGTTAAGCCTTATGAGTATGTTGAAGAGCATATAGCCATTTTTATTATGTAATTAAAGGTAGAGGGAACAGAGATAATTGTAATTAAATGAGAGAATAGTGTAACAATAAAGATAGAAAGAAGGTCTAAATTCGTATGGGTCAGTCCTTTATTCAGAGTCATAGGTCATGTCTACACTGCATTTGCAAAACCACTTTCACTTATATGGGTCTTTGGATCAACACTAGATAAATAATAGCAGAAAATAGCTGGATCATGTTTTAATCTGAAAGATTTTAAGATGCCAATCAAACCCGTGGCTTGCTCCAGTTTTCAGAAATACTATGTGAAATGTGGATCATAAAGCACAATTTGGCTCTAAAACACTGAATTAAAATTATTCTTAGGAAGGCTTCAATTAACTCTGCAGCAGAACTACCAGTATTCTCAATTTTTGTAGCTAGAGATACTTATGAGAGTGGCAGATGGCCATACGATGTAACCATGTTATTTCATTTCCAAATTTATAAAAAATCGAACTCATAAATTTTTTAAAAATAAGACTTCTCAAATTTACCACCACAATCCTCGGTCCCAGAATCAAATTCTGGGATCTTTCAAAGTCATCTAAATTTGCTGATGAGGTTTTATTAAAATAGTAACTCATGTGATTTAAAAGCAACCTTCTTGTACTTTCAGTGGTGAGAACTTACCTATTCTTTTGTCTGAGTCAGCGCATCTGCCAGGTATTGGCCGTGCTGGTTGAACATGAACACTGTGTAGACAGATCAATTTGGGATTGAACCCTGGCTTTGCAAGTAACTAGCTGGAAGACTTTAGGCAAATAACTTGACCACGTTAAACCTCTCTGTCCTCGTGTGTATATACAGTCATATGATTGTTTAAAGACGTAGTGAGAGAAACCATGTGAAGCAATTAACTAGGACAGCACCAAGAACATAATAAGTGCCCAGTTATGAGTTATTTTGATTAAATTCATTTCTTAATAGGTCACTGGGAAATTGAAGCAATGGACTCTAACGTCTTTAATTTTTGTAAATGTTTTTAAAAATAAATCACATGGTTGGTGTTATGATTACGAAGCATTCTCTTGAACTTGATTAGGTAGCCTTTAGATGTGGGTATGAGTTCAAATATCTAACAGGTGGTGCAGCCCAGGTACTGACACTTCAGAGTGGATGCTGGCAGGTATGTGTCAGCTGAGCAGCAGTCAGGCCTTTGGAAGCCCTTCTTATGGAATGAATGGTGATGCCTGCATTGTTATGCGGGGGCATTGTTATTAGATGTCTGATTAGAAAATACGGCATCCTACCTAACTATCGTTCAGTTCTTCTTAAGGTAGGCAAAAAACTTTTCGTTTTAACTCCCTGGGTGAAATTCTTGGAATGAAAAGAATTTTAGAACTGATGGGGGGTGTGTGTGTGGGGGAAACTTAGACACATTTACTATGTGCTTTTTTCTTCCATCTTGCAAATTAGAAAACTGAGGCCCAGAGAGGACAAGGCTGGTGTCCTCTCCACACTTAGTGATGCTTTCTAGGTATCAGTGCTTCTCCGAGCTTCGAGGAGTAGGAGATCCTGATGGATACTGGGTCTTATCTTGATTATTCAGATTTTTGCCAAGACTCAGGTCACTTTTTTCGCCCCCCCGAACTGAGTCAGTCACTCTAGAATGGATTTGTGGGCAGTGAAGGAAATGGGGAGAAATATCTACTTTACAAAAATCAGAGAGGTTGTAGTTGATGGAAATGCAAAAAGAAATGTTACATTTGCTGTTTTGGGTGATTCCCTTGTGTTTTCCTCCCTCAAGAAGGTAAGACTACAGAAAGCATTCTGGCTAGTTGGAAGTTCCACCTGAGTTCTATTACAGTAACCTGAACTTTTACTTTGACAAAGAAGTAACATTAGTTTTTCTCTGCCCTGACATGGAGATTGTATTGTTGAGAATCAGACGATTCTATCACAAGCAGTGTTGCCTCAAATGAGATCTTACGTAAATGTTTGCCTCACCTGCTACTCAGTGATACAACTTCCTTTTAAGTAACATCCTCTGTGGTTTATATTTTAATTTACTTTACATATTAACTATACAAAGGGAAGGAAACAAATGACTGTCTCCAATACCTATACCCTTAAAACACCTATTTTGTCTGGTCAAGTTGCTAGTACTTCCTTTCTGGGTGTTAGAGTTATCTCCTTTGCCACGTCTTTCCATGTATAAAAGTTCTCACTTGGTTTTGGCCCTTTATATTTGTATCCAATTCGAGATTTATCTGGAAACTTTTTTTTCTTGACCCATTTAATGTATCTTAGTTAGTTGTTTTTCTTAGGATTAACTTTTGTTGTTGTTGTTAAAAATTAGTTTGAGATGCACTATAGGTCCAAACTATTGTGTAAAGTAAAACCAACATTATCAAGGATGCTTTCTCATTGCCCACTCTAGGAAATCCTGGCTACTGGGGGGCAGCAACATTGCAGTGATTGTCTTAGAAAGAAGTACACTCTCACTGTATCACTAAACAAAGGTCCAGAAGGGTAACAACACAACAAATACCTACACTTTTGCAAAAGAATTTAGCTTTCAAAATGTACAAACTGTAGGATGAAGATAAGAATCTCCATCCTGGTGGATGACATAGTGGAAGCAATTACAGCCCAGGCATTTTACATTTGTACCCCCAAAGCCTTTATTTAATGACAAGATAACGTCTTTCTGATTTTAAGACTTTATTACAACCTCTGTTCCGCTAACCTTTTGCAGGCTATAGCAAAGTTGCTAGAACACATCTCTTGATATAAACAGAGTTTTCAAATGTTAGTGTTTTAAAATCATGAACTTCACACGTTCTCTTTGTGTTACGGTAAGAAAAATGATCAGCATGAACATTTTCTTCATTTAGCTATGAAGTCGATGCAAGAATCGGAGTTTTCTACTTATTTGGTCATCTTTTTTTTGGTTTCATTTCTTTTGATACCACATCAATTTCTTATCTCTTCATTTTGCAGTAATGGAAGAAGCCTTAACAGTTGTAAGATTACATATTTATATCAGGGTTCAGGCTGTGAATTCATTCTTTTCTAGGGAAGCAGAAAGATCATGTAAAAATGGTGACCACATGTTGACAGAATGCATGATTTAACAAAACCAAAGGCAATCATTTCAAAGAAAAATGTTTTATTTTCTGCCAGCAGAGTATAATGGAGAGAAATTGGCTGGTATTATTTTTAAAAATTGCCCAAATCACTGTAGTTAGTGTAAAATTGTCTCTGGAACTATTTCCTGTAAGTTAACCAGACATATGATTGTATCCTTTCTATTTTGAATACTGAAGCTCACATTTCAACTGTCTTGCATGGAGCCTATCGGGTATAATAGCTCTTTGTAAAGGTACTTGCTTTTCTCTTTTAGTCTCTCCCATTTAAGCTTCCACCTTCATTCACCCCAAACTTCGAATACTTGTAGTTTGGGGCTTTCCAGAACTTTAAGCTAAATATTATTCACTAACAAATCAAGACTGTAAGCTGCTTAAAAATGTGCTACTCTAGCCTGCAAAAGCTCAAGTGAAATTAATGTAAACATTGTTTATGCTATTTAACATTCTCCACACATTTCCATTGAAAGGAGATTTCATTTTTATTTAACAGGTGGTTCATAGAGCTTGCTGGTTTTTTCCTAGTACTTAAAGTCATTTCAGACATTACACATTGGGGCCTGCTTATGTTGTTTGTATGTATAGTAAGTATTATTTAACAGCAAATCAGATTTATGTGTCAATTAAAGAATAATGCAGTCTGATATGATTCCAATAGTCACATACCTCTGAGCAAGTTAAAAAGGCATGAGTCACTCGGTGGAATGTTGTAGTCACATCACTTCTTTGGCTAGTGATGTTTTCAATGGCTTCATGGGTTTTGAAGGTGATGTGGTGGTTGCTTTCAGCTCAGTTGCAGAACAGCGCATCCCATGGGATCTGGCCTGTGTTTTGGGAAAACGATGGAGTCAGCTATGCAAACAGATTAAAAAACAGTATAAATGTTACATACCTTGGTGACAGATGGGGAAATTGCATTTGTATTTATATGAGGCCAAAAATACTGGTGCTCACCAGATATAGATTATTGATTGATTTGGATTTAGCCTGACGCTAGACAGCGACCAACATGTGTTTGCTGATTGCTTGATCCAGATGGTTGACATTCTGTAGGAATGTTCCAGGGCATTTTACTATATGGAGAGAGTAAACAGGCACACTTTAACAATGCAAGTTTTCCCATCATTTGACTCTCTCCCACCCACCAGTAAAAAAAAAAAAAAAAAAAAAAAAAAAAAGTATGTTTAAAACAAAGCTATAACTCTTACATAAAACTGTATTCTTCTTTCCGCTTAGACAGCTGATATTTATTATCAACTGTAACTCGAGGTTAACTGTTCTGTGCTCTGCTTTGTCAGTTCTGGAAAAGTCCCAGGATTTCCTCTGGAGAAGTGGAGATGGGAGTATTTCACTGTTATTAATCAGAAATTTTAGTTAAGCCATTTTTCTTATATTGTTCATGAGTTTAATAACCGTGCAACCTCATTGAATCCTACATGAGAGTCAGGTTGCATATGTACTTATTGAAACCTTTTTGATTATATTCAATACTACCAGGCTGAACAGTAGGAGTCGGGGAGGGGGATCACAGCACTTTAAAGCTGTAGGTGAAATAGGCAATAACATTAACACATAAGACATATTCCCCAGTAGTTCACTAATGTTAAGTGAAAATGGACTCTTTAAGGGGAAAGATGTTCTAGAGAAGAGTTCCTTTGCTTTTCATATAAGAAAACATACAACCAGAGAAATTAAATGTATTGTCTGGACTCATACACCTGTTAGTGGCAGAGCTTGGCCCAGCACTGGGTCTCACAACTTCTTGATTGGTATTTGATTGTAATGAATAGCTGATTTTCTTAGTCATATTTTACTTATATTGAATAGCTTCCTTATGTGGACCCACCTGTACCTACCTAATTAACTCTATTTATTTTCTAGAGGATCTGTCAATTACTTTAGTGTAGACCTGCTTAAAAATCACTTTTATACACACATTGGTTCCATCCAGGACCTCCCACTGATAGGGTGAAGTGCTAAGATGGACCTGTCTTTGATGGATCAGCTAGCCAACTCCTGCCTAGGAATACAAGTATTTTGAGCACAGAGAGAAAGGAAATGCTTTACTTTTCAACAGGAAACCAATCTCTCTCTCTCTCTCTCTCTCTCTCTCTCTCTCTCTCTCTCTCTCTGTCTGTAGAATTTCCTTGGCATTGACTTGTTTCCATATGACCTTCATCCCACAAGAGCATCTGTTAGATTGATGTTTTTAAGTACGTGGATGGCTCGTTCTCCAGGGAATATAGGCCCCTCACCGAAATCTGTGCTATCCAAATGAGGACACACAGTATCTATTGAGCTCATGTGAGAGTTGAGCACATTGATATGGAATGAGGAGGCATTATTTTCCTTGTTCCTGCTTTTCTTGCACAGATTGTTCAGGACTTTATGCAAGCTCATGTATAATGAACAATATGAAAGACCTAAACTTGATTTTGCATGTGAAGATCTAAATCTACGTTTGGCACATAGTAGCTAATGAACACTTATAGAAATCTTTATAAGTCAGATATGCTCTCGTTTTCTGCTTGCCATATATCTCAGAATTTTTACAGAACTCTATAAAATCTGGACTTGTCCGTGTGCAGTTAAAGAGTTTGGGGTTTTGTCTCTGTAGACATTGACTTGATGTTGTTTTCCTCCCTTGTCATCATGGTCCAAATACAGGTATTGATAACCATACATCATGATTAATTAAAAAAAAGTTCCAAAAAGGTTTCTAAATGAAAGATGTAATTTTGTATTGGATTTCTAGTGACATGAGCAAATCACTTGCTCTTTGCCTTTATGGATTTTATAATGTCATCAGAGTCTATCAATAAAATTATAGCCTACAAGTGGGCATATACCGTTCCTTACTGTATCAGATATACAGGGGGTAGTGGTGGGAATATACAGATTGTAGCATTTCTGCCCTGATATCACTCCAGGGGGTGTGTGTGTGTTTGCTTTTCAGTTGAGATTTACTGTACAATGAGAGCTGGAAGCTGCAGATGAAACAGTTCCTGACTCTTACATAGGAATGTTTTCTCTTGCTTTTACCTGCTGTGAGTGAAATTGACTAGAATTGTGCTAGTCTGATCAATTTATAAAGTAGCAGACTCTGTACATAGACATCATGGCTATCTCTTCTACCTGAGCTGTCAGCCTCCATTCAGGAGGGAAAGATTACTGCCAGACACTAGGAGCATAGAGCTAGAAGGAAGTGAGGACACAGATGCCCCAGTAAGCAAAGCAGATGTGCGTCCTTTTATATATACAGAGGGTGCCCCAAAAATGTATACACATTTAAAGAAAGGAAAAAGCTATTAAAATTGTAATACTCAATATATACCAATAATAAAAGATGAATACAAGTTACGTTTGACTTCTGCAATTACAAGAGGTGCTCAAAGTGGTTACCATCAGCATCCAGACACTTCTGATTACGGCAAACTACTGCTTGAGCAACGTTGACCAAAGTATCCATTTGGTCACTTGTATCCATTTTTTTAGCAGCCCCGGTGTGTGTATGTGTGTGTGTGTGTGTGTGTGTGTGTGTGTGTGTGTGTGTGTGTGTTTGTATGTATATACATATCTATAATAATAAAAATTATTTCTTTAAAAATAAATAAGTAAATACATACATACATAAAGAAGGTAAAAAAGCAAAAAACAAAACAAAACAAACAAACAAACAAAAAAACCCTCATACCCAGAAATGGAAGAGATTTAGCTATAGGAAAACAGTGGTTCCAAAAAATTTATTGAATTCCAGAAGGCCTCTTTAGATGGCTGTCTTAGTCCTTCTGAAACTTGTAGAAATTTATTGTCTTACCTTAATTTGAGGTACCCTGCCATCTTGAATCTTTTCTCTGTGATCTCTTATACATTCTCTTTGGAGCACGGACTCTGTTCTTTTTTTGTATTTCTGATTATACATAAACACACACAAACTAGTAGATAGTTAAAATAATTAGGTGATGATCTAGGATTTCCCCTTAGAAAAATTTTCCCTGTCCCTTATTGTGATGTCTCTCTGATCTGTAGGATTTATGGTGATTTGGTGTTGTGAGTATGTATGATTAACAAAGACAGTCCAGACAGGCTCTTTACTTTTCTTTCTCCTTCTTGACTCAGTTTGCCTCAGTGTGTACTCACCATAGCACACACAAAGAATTTCTACCATGTAGAAATAACTGATCTTACTATTTTAGTTTATGGGACATTAATCCAGATTTGGGTATATTTTATCTCTGTATCTATCTATATAGATGTAGATATGTTGCTATACAGTTGTTTGATCCCACTTATATGATGATTTATAAATTGCCTTTTATCGCTTAACATATTGCAAAAAATTTTCCAACCCATTGAAGATTTTTTTCAACATCCTTGTTCAGCATCTTGAGAATATTTCATATTTTTTCTAAAGTTTGTTAAAGAGGCAGTGCATATTATTTTAGCAATATATTTGTTCACATCTTAGTCAGATTGGGCTATAAGAAGACAAATTTCTAAACCTTTGGATATGTATTGGCCAAAGTGTTCTCTAGAAATTGTAACAGTTTACACCCCCAGCAACCATACACTGTGCTTTTGGAGACTTGCTGAAAGGAGATATAAAAATATGTGAATTTCAGAGGGTAAGGGGGGTGGGGAGGTGGGAGATGAGGGTAAGGGGAATCAAATATATGGTGATAGAAGGAGAACTGACTCTGGGTGGTGAACACACAATGGGATTTATAGATGATGTAATACAGAATTGTACACCTGAAATCTATGTAGTTTTACTAAAAATTGTCACCCCAATAAATTTAAAAAATAAATTTAAAAAAATATGTGAATTAAAAAAAAATAGATAGGTGGGGGACAGAATATATAGTCTCTTGAGTCTGATGGACCTGTAGCCTCAGGTATAGTGTTTAAAGAAAGGATGACCATTTTACTTAATTTTCTCTATTTTACAAAGGAATGCAGGCTATTATAGTATAATGATGTGCTCACTGATGTCAGGTAAATGTATGTGTTATGTTTGCCATGTTCATGTGACCATAATTTCATTTTTCATACTTAAAGATCTTCAAACTGTCAAAGCACGCTTTCGCCTTTCCAAGTTTCTCCTATCAAGCTTGAAAGTTTTCAAAAGCTTCCTTCCACTTGGCTGTGCTTTCAAAAGTGTTTGAAATCACACTTAAAGAAAATTAAAAGAAAAAATGAATTTTCCCTCTAGAAAAGGTCATTTGAATTTGAATTCTAAAGCAATTTAGTTTGGGACTTAGAGCAATTAACAGCAAATCATCTCCAAATTGGAATGTGTTTATAAGCCTGAAAAATAGGTCTTTCTTTCTTTCTTTCTTTGGACATTTCATTAAAGAATTAATGTTTTCATAAATTATTATGAAATTTATATGGGTGATTATAAATCAAATAGACTTTATCAGTGACTTGTCATATAAATATGATAGGGAAAAGGGAAATCGTGAAGACTTTATTCCTATAGAGGCAATGTAGTGCAGTCATGAGAAGGATGTACTTGAGTCATCTTGCCCAGGTTCAAATTCCCACTCCACTGACTGTGGGCAAGTTTCCCTCTCTGTGTTTTGATCTTCTTATTTGTGAGACGGGGGCAAGAATAGTTCCAGTGTGAGCAACTGTCCTGGTTTGCCCAGGACTTTCCTGTTTTTAACACTGAAACTCCGGAATCCAGGGAAATCTCTCCCTGAGACAAGAAATTGCCCTGTTTTCGGGGATGGGTGCAGAAAGTTGGAAGGAAAGTGCAAAACCCATACAGTGACCCCCCACAAAAGAGGGGCTGAAAGCACCACTGTTTTTAGTTTCAAATTTGTCCAGCAAAGGTTATCTGCCTTTCGTAGTTGTTACTCTTTTTTCCTCTCATTGTTGATATTAGCAACCATGTATTAAATGAGATAATATTTCAAACATTTAGACCCTGGCTAAAATATAGTAAGCATTCAAAGATGTTAGCTTTTAACATGAAACATTTTCCAAGATAGACTATATGTTAGGCCACAAAAGAAGTCTCAATAAATTTAAGAAGATTGAAATCATACCAAGCGTCTTCTCTGACTACAATGATATGAAACAAGAAATCAATTGCAAGAAAAAACCTGACAAACACACAAACACATGTAGGCTAAATTACATTCTAGTAAATAATGAATGGGTCAACAATGAGATCACGGAAGAAATCAAAAGACACCTCGAGACAAATGAAAATGAAAACACAGTGACCTCAAAATCTGTGGGACACTGCGAAAGCAGTTCCAAGAGGGAAATTCATAGCACTGCAGCCTACCTCAAGAAACAAGAAAAATCTCGAATCAACTATCTAATCTTACACTTAAAGTAGCTAGAAAAAGTAAAGCAAACAAAGCCCAAAGTAAGTAGAAGGAAGGAAATAATAAAGATCAGAGCAGAAATAAATAGAGTCTAAAAAAACAATAAAAAAGATCAATGAAACCAAGAGCTGGTTCTTTGAAAAGATAAACAGAACTGATAAACCTTTAACCAGATTCATCAAGAAAAAAAGGACCCAGATAAATAAAATCAGAAATAAAAGAGAAGTGACAACAGACACCACAGAAATACAAAGGATCATAAGAAAATATCATGGACAATTATATGCTAACAAATTGGACAATCTGGAAGAAATGGATAAATTCTTAGGAACATACAATCTTCCAAGGTTGAATCAAGAAGAAACAGGAAATCCGAATAGACTGATTACTACTAATGAAATCGAATCAGTAATCAAAAAACTCCCCACAAACAAAAGTCCTGGACTGGATGACTTCACAGGTAAATTTTACCAAATATTCAAAGAAGAGTTAACACAGATCCTTCTTAAACTATTCCAAAAAAATTAAGAGCAGGGAAAGTTCCCAAGTTCCTTTCTTATGAGGCCAGCATTACCCTGATTCCCAAACCAGACAAAGACATTACAAAAAAGAAAATATCCCTGATGAACACAGATGCAGAAGTCCTCAACAAAATATTAGCAAACCCAATTCAGCAACACATTAAAAAAAATCATACACCATGACCAAATGGGATTTATTCCTGGGATGCAAAGTTGGTTCAATATCTGCAAATCAATTAATGCGAAATCATATGATCATATCAATCGATGGAGGAAAGGAAACCCTCGTGTGATTGCTAATTCGTGCAGCCACTATGGAAAATGGTTTGGTGGTTCCTCAAAAAATTAAAAATAAGAATTATGACCCAGCAGTTCTACTTCTGGGTATTTAGCTGAAGAAATTAAAAACACTTAATTAGAAAATACATGCATCCCTATGCTCATTTTAGCACTATGTACGATAGCCAAGGTATGGAAGCAACCCAAGTGCCCATCAATAGACGACTGGATAAAGAAGTGGTACAAATATGCAATGGAATGTTACTCAGCAACAACATGGATAGATCTAGAGGATATTATGCTAAGTGAAATCAATCAGAATGAGAAAGACAAATACTATATGATCTCACTTATATGTGGCATCTAAAGTATAAAATGAACAAATAAAACAGAAACAGACTCATAAATAGAACAAATTGATAGTTGCCAGGTGGGACGGGGTTGAGGAACTTGGTGAGAAAGGTGAAGGGTTTAAGAAATACGAATTAGTAGTTACGAAATAGCCACAGGGATGTAAAGTACAGCATAGAGAATGTAGTCAATAATACTGTCATCACTGTGCATGGTGTCAGGGTACTAGACTTCTCAGGGGGAAAACTGCATAAATTACATAAATGTCTAACCACAATGGTGTACCCATGAAACTAATATAAAATAATATTGGCTATCAACTGTGACTGAAGTAAAGAAAATAACTTTAAAAAGATGTTAGCTTTTAGTATTATGATATTAAGCTCCATGCTGTTCTTTGGTGGTACTGAATTATCTGAAAAAGCAGAAACAACATGAGTACTTTCCTGCTGCTGAGATGATGAAAAGTAATACTATAGTTCCTTGGAGTGGTAGAAATTCCAGCAGTTTCCTTTTGGATGGTCAGTAAAAGGTCCTGCTATCCCAGGGTACCCACCATCACCTCTCATTTTGTCTTTTAGCAGCGATGCTCTGACCCTTTCAAATATTTATCAGTAGACATTCCTCTCAATGTGTGCTCACAGCTCCTGTGACTGTTAATGCAGGTTACACATGTGTGCTCACCAGGATGGGAATGCCTTTATCCTATGTCTGGCAAAGACCCGTGATCCTGAATCTCTTTCTAAACTTCAGACCTGAAGAGAGCAGTGCAGGGAATTGCTGCTTTCTCACTATATTAGCTTCTTCAATTTCCTTTTAATTGGAGCCTGTAACCCAGATTCTTGTAACTTCAGGGGGATGAACAACACAAATTAAGATCTGGATGCTTTCCAGGAAGGGCTCAGCTCAAAGAACATTTTTTTTTTTTTTCCTTTTAACACAATTCTGGCTATTGACAAATCTCATGCAGTTGCCTAATGAGTCCATATTTGCTTCTGAGGTTTCACATTTGCAAACTACACTGCCGAGAAAGTAAGTGAAGTGTTCACCCACCTCTGGTGTTAGCTGACTGATTTAATGTACAGGACAGAGAAACACTAGGATAGTAAAAATTCTAAACCAATAACACAGAACCTTCAAATACAGTATCTTACTTGCCCTTGTTCAGCACATTCATTTCTCCCCAAGAATTTTTTTTAATGTATAAGACTTCAATTTATGTTTAAGAACTAGTAAACCATAGTAATTTGACAGCCATTCACACTTAATTCTGTGCATTAAACCAACAGCATTCTTTTCCACAAACATCCATTGTTAGGACAATGCTCTCAGACAGAATTTATGAGAAATGGAATTATGTTACCAAGGAGATAGCATTTACTATAATGAAGAGTAGATCCTAGAAAATGGCCCCTTTTACAGCAGCTCAGAGCAGAGCCACAAAAGCAATTGATTGGTCTTGGCATTTAGTCTTATATCAGCTGTGTCATCCATAGCTTCAGGAGTGAGAACACTAATCTAAAGTGACATTTCTGTTCTGGCGGGCTTTTCTGCCCTGATGAAAGCAATTACTTCATTCCTAAATGATAATTTGCAGGAGTTTCAACCACTTTAATTGATAATTTTTTTTTTTTTGTTCTGAGTTCAATTGTGAAGTGATTAGCTGATTTGGTAAATAGAAATTTAAGGTGTGAAATATACAAGTTGCTCCAAGGTAAAGTGCTGTTTATTGGGTGGAGAGAAATTACTTGATAAAGCTGCAGTTTTTCCATTATTATGGAACTGCCAGTTGTATAGCATAAAGTTCTGGGGGAAACCGAAGAACAAAACGCTCAGATTCATGAGGTTTTTGGCAGACACCACAGCATACAATAAATAGTTTGGTCTTGCTGTGGTTCATTCAAGGATTATTTGAATCAAGGTGAACATTGGTTGTAAAGGATTGTTCAGACCTCTCAGCTTTTTTTATTACTATTCTAATGACTCATTCTGGAATTAAACCCTCTTATTTAAAGTGTTAAGAATAAAAACGCTCATTGGCTAACACCAGTTAATTTAATTATTAAGTTCAAGCATACACAAGGCATTTTTCTGAAGATGGGGAAAGGCATTCATTTGAATGGCTTTAATTACTCTTTTGATGTAGTTTACCACAAGTCAAAAATGCTTCATGATTATTCAATCAGAATATATCTTAGTTTAAAAATTTTAAGAACACATCTTGATTTTGATACTTTGTCAAATCTTAGCAGTTGTAGATGTTTTTGACACTTTTTTAGCAATCAGTTTCATGATCTTTTCTTACATGGGGAGAAATAATGGTCGTTTCACATGTTCAATGAGAAAAATAAAGCAAGAATGAAGGTCAACCTGATTTAGCACATCAAACAGTCTTTGTCAGCCGAGCTTAATATATCCTGAGTTTGTGGAACAAATGAAATTTTGCTGCTGTGTTACACTTTGCTTCCAAACAACCATTACAACTGGTTTTATATATTGTGTGAGCATCAGACCATCAAACAGTGCATCTTTACTGACGTGTTTCTGCAGCGATGATCTACAGCCGCAGTCTGCCATTTATATAAGGCCAAAATGTGCATCTATATTTAGTTGTGAAATTGGCCTATTATACTCTTGATGTTTACAGAGGCTAACATAAATTAATGATGACAGCTATGAGCAGTGCATTAGTTAAGCAGCAGAGTTCTTACCTTGAACTTGAAGGTTCCAGTTTTAACTTCTAGCATATACTATCGTGATTTCTTTACACATTAAAGGGAGGTTTCCGGAATTATTACCTTTTCTTGGAAAGCATTAATAGACTTCAATTCACAAGCTTTGTTGTGCATAATCCTACCAGACAATAGTTGCTTATGCATTTCTCAATTATAATACCGTGTAAGAAGGCTGATATTTACAATCATTGTGAAAAAAAATACTCTGGAAAGATTTTTTGTTTTCTTTGTGGTAGGCTGATTTGATTGAGTTTGAACTCTGTGATGTCAGTGAGTGGTGGGCTGTTTTATTGAACGTAGTGAAGGAAGGGCAAGCAGTGCTTATGGAATCTTCACCTTTTCTCTGGGAAGCTGCCTCTTTCAGCTCATGTCAGGGTAGGTGGAGGTACTGGAGTAACTATAGATTTCACCATTCACTATGACCAGCGATCTCTCAAGTATGCAGGTGTTCAAAGGTTCATGAGTTAAAATGCTGAAGCCTGTGATGAATTTTTGATGGCTGCATTTTTAATACAGGTCGACCTTCTTCCTTTGAGGTTGCATGCCAGATTAATTGATAAATAGTAGAAGGCTGTAGTGCTGGGTTCTCCTAAGCAAAACAAGTAGGAAAATCCATAAAAGCCTGCCTGTCTGACTCCTTAGCAGTACTTTAAGACGGTGAAATTTAAAGTGGTTTTCATCCTATCTTTCCTTTTCCCTACAGTTAGATGACCAAAACATGCTGTGTTCTTTTATAAAGTCTGGTTATTGTATTCCAAAAGATTCCATGAAGGTGCTAAAACTTAGGCTTAGAGAAGATTTTCATGTAGAGATGGTGCAGATCTATGGATAATGCCCATATCAGAAACTGTTCTACAAATATAATTATAAATCATATAAAACAAAATTTAAAAAAAACTGGTAAAAGTGGCTATGAAGAAGTCATCTGAGAAGAAGCATTTGATTAAGTTGACGTACTTCTGTTGTCCTTCTGTGACAATTATTATTATTGCTTTTGTAATCCTCTGTAGATCGCAGTTGTATAACTTCCGTAATCATCATAACCATTTCTGTGAGGAAGGAAACCAAAGTAATCAATTCTGCAAAGCTAAATTTGATCAGCCACAAATGATAACTTAGCTCTCTTAATTTAATGAGTCATCAAATCCAAAGTTCTCTCTTTTTTTCCACCATGGACAAATGGTCCAATAAATAATTAGCACCCCTGTCCAGCTCCAGGGCAACTTCAGCGACACTGCAAATCCTGAGTCATTTTCATACTAGTGATTTTCTAATAGCGGCTGTGCCTGTTTTTTAGCTTTTTACACCTGTTAAAACAACAGTTTGCTCATTTCTGGCGCAAGTAGAATTTCATGCTTGAGGCTTACCCCAGGGTGGACACCGAAGTCATAAAAGCTGCGGCGGCACTTCCGCATTTCCCGGTCACCGGATGTTCTGGGTGAGCTCTCCATGGTCCTGGATTTGGGGCTTCGTCTGACATTAAAGAGAATTTTTAGATTTATGACGTTTTGGAAGATATTTTAAAAGATCATCTTTTTGCTAGGAGTACACATTTACTCTTTCTGACTAATAATTATAGCAATTTTGAAGGCTTCCATAGACGTTTTCACATTCTTCCTGAATCCATTCCTTTAACAAGTGTTTGGGGGTTCATTTTTATTTATAAACAAAATTTTCCCCCCTACATTAGTGAACTAGTAAATGACCACTTACTATTCTAGTACAGAAAACCATTTATTTTTAAACTTTTATTTTTTCTTTAATGAAACATGTATTTTCATACTTGAACAGCTCAGCGAGTACACCTGTGATGTACAACACATAAACCATAGGTTTAAGGTGAACTATAATGAAAAATCAGTATCTCTGCAATAAAGGAATTTGATTTCACTTAAGTACAGTATGTGATATGTCAGAACCAGTGAACAGAAATCATATGGGTGAGAACAAGTGTACATTATGAATGAACGTTGTGGACCTCAAAGCATAGAAAAATCAGTGTAAAGTGAGCTTAGATTTTTTTCATTCAAAACATCTTATATAGTATTACTATGTGCCAGGTACCACTGTAAATGTTTTACAAAAATAACTCCATTTAATTTCAACCTTATACACAATCTTATGAAGAAGAGTGTATTATCATCCCATTTCATAGGTAAGAGTAACTGAGGCAAAATAAGTTAAATGATTTGCTCAAGTTTACATAATCAGTAACTTTAGAGAGCCAGAATTTAAATACAGGCTCCAGAGAGCCATGCTCTTAAACCTTCTGCTAGCATGGGAGACATGCTAAGAAAGGCATCACACCAAACTTAATGAAAGTGATAGCTATGATTTGAGAGAACATGGTAGGAATTTTTAAAAATAGGCAGTTTTAGAGTTGTTGCCAAACAAAAGTGATGCCTTTGATTTTATGTCCCTTGGTTTTATTTTTATTGTTGTTACACGGGAAATTAAATTTACTAAAGTGAAGGTCATAAGTGGCAGTAGAGAAATGAGTCTGAGAGGACACTGAGGAAAGCAAACAGGTATATGGAATTATAGAAACTGTGACTAGAGTCAAAAATGGTGGTAGAAAAGCTTGGTGAAAGAAAATGTGAAGAATTATGGAGAGATAGGGTGGTAATCAGATGAGGTACTAGGATCAAAATAGTTGTGTGTTTTTTCCCCAGGTAAGTTTTATATTTGTTATAATAAAAGTTAATGCTTATATAATGTTTACAATATGGGAGGCATTTAGTACTTTACATATATTTGTTCAGTTACTCCTCTCAAGAATATTTTGAAGTAGATAATTAAAATGTCCATTTTCCAGATGAGGAAATTGAGCACTAAAGAGGTTGAGAGACCTAACTCAAGGTTGCCCAGCTAGTAATTGTGTGATTTTTGTGAATACAGTACCCACAATCTGGCCACAGAGCCCACACTCCTAAACCCTGAGCTTCCAAGGACGTTTAAGGATGGGTTGACTATATTTTGGGCATTCTTAAGTCTTTCCAACTTCTTAAAAGTCTTCTCTGTTGTAAAATTCTGAAGTGGACTCTACCACATTTAGAGTTTAAAAACTATCTTAATTGTTAAATTTAGAGTTTTCCGAGGAGTTTACCCCGTTATAGTTCACAATATACTACCATGGGAATTATCATGAGTCATTGTAATGATCCCAGGGGATTTGCCAAAAATGCCTTGTTTGTCATCCTCATTGTAGAAGGTGAAAAAAATTCAGGCTCAACTTTATGACTTAGAATCACAGTGCTTGCAAATGGCCAGCGTGGGTATTCTAACTCCTTCACCAGGAGTCTTTGCCACAAAACATACACCTTGCCAAAGGGACTTGAAATACATAGGAGGATTTAAAAAATTACTTTAATTCAATAAGAAGTGTCCTTACCAGTAATTTTGGATTGCTTGTTATGTATACCTAAGGTATAACTTTAGAAACTAGTAAAAGTTCAAAATGTTGAGAAGAAATGTAGATTAAATAACATTATTTAAACCTAGGATACTTGTTCAGGATAAATTAATTCTGGCAATAGCAATGACAAAAAGAGGGAGGAACCTAACTTTATAAGGTTTATAAGGAGAAAGTCTAGATACAAGATTATTACTCTTTTGGTTGGGGAGATGGGCCCACGCTAAGGAGAATCTGAAAATCATTTACTATTTCCCCCAAATATACATACATATATACATGAACACAATTTTGTATATGACTGACTTGTAGATTTTATTTATCTCTATCTATATGTATCCGTCTCTTTTAAAATGGCTATTAATTTGTTTGTTTTGGGTTGTCAGTGGTAAATATTGGTGAGTAAATATTAGTGGTAAATATCGATAATGTCCTCATCAAAGAGAGTTGAAATTTTGATTTGCTGAGGATCAGGGAAGAGTCTGTTCTTTCTTCTCTCCAGAGCCTGAGTGTTAGCAGTGGGAAATTGGGCCCAGGGAGTAATTTACTGCAGTTTAATCATATGTAAGGTGGCAGAGATTGGCACCATAACATTTTACTCATGCACAACCAACCCATCCTTTCTTTAGTATTCTATAAATACAATCATATTTATTTAGGTTTAGAGCAGAATGTACAAATACAACATTTATGTTAAGTTTTAATGTAGTCCTTAATTCACTTTGAAAATTGTTTATAAGTAGGCTCGCTTTCACAAAAGCAGACAAAAGATTAATCCACAATCTGTGTCATTGTCTTAAGGTCTTTACCTTCATCTGTTCTATCAACATCCCTACAACCTTTATAATTTCTTTGACTGTATTTTATTGCTGTTGCCCTCAAAACCAATTACTACTTAATGCAAACCCAGTGCTATCATTCTGAAAGTCTTCTGAACTATGATGGCTGCATAATGATGTGATTTGGAAGTCATGGAAACCCTTTGTCATTAAGCTTATGGCCAAGAAGATTATCCCTGTAGGGTAAAGGTGTGTGTTAGCTGTTAACAGGCTGGGAGGCTGTGGAAAAGAGAAAAACATGTAGGTGGGGCAGAAACAGGTAAAGTAAGTTCTGCCCAGTGCTATTTTAGAAAAGTCAAGTGTCAGTGGGCAGTGTTTAAGCCAGGCATCCAAAGGCATTAGTTAGTCCACTTACTCCCTTTCCCTGAGTTGATATCAGAAGCCATCTTCTATTCGGGTACTAACCAGGCTCGACCTTGCTTAGCTTCTGAGATCAGATGATATAGGGCGTCTTCAGGGTGGTATATTACATTGTTTTGTACACCTGAAACTAATTTAAAAAAAAAAAAAAAGAAGCTGTGTTCCCTCTACTAGCTTTTGGAGCTCACTGGATTACCTCCTGTGATCTTGGGCTTTTCACCCCATAGGATTAGTGTTTGGTTTTTTGTTTTTTTTTCTTAGATCATTGATAAACCCAGGCATTAATATCAATTTCAGAACAATTGGCTAACCCTCTCCTCAGTTGAATAGAGCAATTCCTAGTATGAATATTAGTAATATTAATTAGATAACAAATGATTTGTGATCGTTTGAGTGACATATGTAAAGAAACTTACATATGTAAACCTACCTTCGAAAGTGGTCTCCCAAATTATTACCCAAATGTAAAATGAGTCCCTGCTCTATTATTTACCAAATGACATATTTTATTTGGCTTGCATATTTTTTAAAACTTTAATTAGCCAACATAACATTAAAGCATAACATAAAATTGGGAGTGCCGTGTAAAAATCAGTTTTTGTTCTTTGGAAATAGAGACACCAGAAATCTGGCAATGCCCTGTGAGCCTTAGCCCAAAGCTGCAGTCAGCTGAAACTATGTGTTGTCCCCCTGCTATAGTTGCCATCAGGCTTCTTCATCTGACATTCGCTACCTTAACCCCGAGAGCCTTCGAGTTTACAACCCTTGCTGTAGAGCTCCAACATAGTCATTTACTAGACCAAAAAAAAAAAAAAGTACATTTATCCCACCTTCTGGAGTAGTATTTGATTACAAGGACATAAAAAGAGCAAAGCACTGAACTTGAACTACTGTACTCTACGAGTGGTAGAGAAAACGTGTGAAGAGACAGTTCTTTTGGCACAGGTGACTTAAATGGTGTTAGGTAGATTGCTTTTATTATATAAAGGGCGGGATAGGAATCATTCTTTTATCTTAAGACGTTAATCTGGATCCTGGTTGTAGGCTTCTGTCACTTCATTTACATAATTTTCAACCAGCCAGAACTGAGCATTTATAAAACTGAGTGGAGGTCAGCAAAGATATTGGGGAATAAAGAGTATAACATCTTTTCCTTGTAAATTAACAATGTTTCTGCCTCCTGAGACATCAAGAGACAAAGTTTTGTCACCTGGGACTGCTGTGACTTGGAAAATAATAGCATTAACTTCTCTAGTTCTGATAAATACCTTAGTTAGTAATGTAGACTATTGTATTAATAGAGCAAACATGAAACTGGTTGGGGTATTAGCCTAGCAAGTTTTTGACCAGAGCATCATGGCGTTACTTAAATCACCTAGATGTTCAATAAGATATTTTGAGTGTCTGCGCTGAATACAGTGTTTACACCACAAACAGTATCAGGTATGCCATAATGTGATATGGAATGTTACTGTCCATATTATACTACTAGACTTTGGAGTCACACTCTGAACTCATTTTGATCTATTCCGCTGGTCTGGCTTCCTTCCTTGTTTTTGCATGTCTCTTTCTTGTTATTTTACAGTGGGAAAGCCGAATGCTAGATTCAAAGTTTGAAAGTGCCTTCAGAGTTCAATAAAATAGATACATACCGTGTTTCCCTGAAAATAAGACCTAGCCAGACAATCAGCTCTAATGCGTCTTTTGGAGCAAAAATTAATATAAGACCCAGTCTTATATTATATTGTATTATATTATATTATATCATATTATACCCAGTCTTATATAATATTACATAAGACCCAGTGTTATATAAGACCAGGTAGTATATTATGTTATACTTAGTCTTTTAGTAAAACAAGACTGGGTCTTATATTAATTTTTGCTCCAAAAGACTGATTATCCAGCTAGGTCTTATTTTTGGGGAAACACAGTACAAATGCTTTTAATAGTACCTGGCTATTGTAAATATTGCCCAATTATCTATCATCAGGGTCTGATTTTGAATGTATTTCTTGTCAGACACAAAGCAGCAATTCAGAGTAGGTGGAATTCTCCTGTCTGATGCTCATACACAACTTCAGTTGTGCCAAATTCTGCCCTCAGCAATGTGAGCAAACTTCAAACAGAAATACACATGAAAAGTTAAAGAAAAATGCTGGATTCTACCTGTTGCCTCTTCTGTGAAGTAATATGTCTATAATTTTTATAAATTTTAATAACCCATACAGAGCTTTATCTTTTGACATTAAATTCATATTATCTTAAAGTTTGACTTTTCTGAGCAATGTATTTTATTCTCTAGTATTTCAGAGATTCTATCCATCTACTAATGTATGTCCATTAATGAAGAATGAAAGCATTCTCTTATCAACTAATTACCAGCACATTTATAAAGTTACATTGAAATCTTCAGTGTTAATGGGATGTTTTCTTTATCTTACTAAAGGTCTTGAGCTTTGTTGAGGCCTGGAAGCACATCAACATTTTATTTGTTGATTCTGTGAATTGTGTGTGTTTACCCTTTTTTTCCAGTATGATAATTGAAATACATTTTTAAAAAAATGTGTCCTTTTCATGGCTTAAGGTTCTGTAATGATAACAGCTAACTGATCATAATCATTAGCTTGAGAATAGATATGTGAATACAAGCCTAGTCTTTTTAAATTGCTTATAGCTGAAAACATCAAGCATCACCTGTAAATCTTATGTCTTAGAAACAATGAATACATGTTAATGCATGGTCATATTGGAGGGAAAAAACCTAAGAAGCAAACAATTTTTAGTAATTGCACTTGAGTTTATGGCATATAAGTCCAGAGGTAGAATTTATGGTGATTGTGGACATTATCTGGAACTCATTTCACTATGGCCCCTGGTCTTTTGAAGAAGATTTTGGTAGCTTTTCGCTGGGGGAAAAAATAAGAAATACAAAGAAAGTAGTCTCTGTCTGATCACATGTTCTAAAAAACAGTTTTCCACTCCTTTGATTTCAGTTTACAAGCATTGAGAAAGGAGAAATCCCGAGATGCTGCTCGCTCCCGCCGGGGAAAAGAAAATTTTGAGTTCTATGAATTGGCCAAGTTGTTGCCTCTTCCTGCAGCCATCACTAGCCAGCTTGACAAGGCGTCCATCATTCGACTTACAATTAGCTATCTGAAAATGAGGGATTTTGCTAACCAAGGGGACCCTCCGTGGAACTTGCGAATGGAAGGCCCTCCACCAAACACATCAGTAAAAGGTAAGTTTTAAGACACTGTTTTTTTTCTGGAATATGGTGGTCGGTAGGTGTCTCTAAGATGAAATGTTTACCATCATCCTTTCTTCTTTTTCTGCATATCAAATCCTTTAAAGGGATACAAATGTGGAAATCTGAACTCTGCATGAGAAAGCCACCATGTGAAGGTGAAATGAACCTCTTCTATTTCTATTTTCTTTTCAATAAGTCTGTCGGCCTACATATTCTATCACTTTATATAAGGTTTCAGAGAAATGAGAATGAAATGACTTACATTAAAGTGCTTCATGGATTTAATTTATATTATGCTAATACATGATGATTCTTATTGTTGGGTGGAGTATGAGAATATTTGCTAAAGGGTAGAGTTAATATTTTAGCAAAGAGCTAGATATTTTCTGTCTTTAGTAACCAAAGAGAGAAAAGAAGCAGAGTCCAACACTAGCAGACATTTTGAGTAATGATTTTATTGACTAATAAAAAAATCAGTCCATGTATAAATATTTCATGTCTCTATACATACTGCCTAAAAGTTATAAATACATGTATAAGCATATATTTGTCCTCCAAATCCTTAGTGCAGTTACCCTTAAAACTTATTCTTTTAAAATTTGGGGCCTTCTTCACGTTGAGACTTAAGAGAGGGATTTTCTTTTGTGTTCCTGAAACCCCTAATGATTTATGGCATTTGTAGCATATTAATATGCCTGAATATGTTTATCAGTGTATGTGTCGTGTCAGTCATTGATTTTCTATCTTGAAAAGTATGCTACTCAAGGTGTAGGACTTAAGGAATCTGCTAGTTTCTTCTGTCCTAACCTGTGTTTAGACCCTTGATGAGCATGGAGTAAAACTGGCGGAGAAGAATTAGGTCCTTTAATTACGTGATTGTACCTTCACAGCGACCTATGGAGAAATCCCTGTGCTCTTGGCTGTTGTAGGAAAGAGTACTGTGGGGAGCTGTAACCTCTTACAGGAGTCCAGTTCAAATGAAGGGTCCAAAGCAGGGATTTTACAATTTTGTGCTAAAAGGCATGACCACAAATGTGTACATGCGCGTATGACCGTTTATATCTTTGCCGTTGCTACTGACTTAGGGATTGTTTGTTATGCTTATGAGAGAAGGGAAATTAGAATTTGAATCGTCACAGGTTATTTTCTTCTAGAGCAGGGGTTGGAAACATTTTCTGTAAAGGGCCATAGAGTAAATATTTTAGTCTTTGGAGGTTAACTTCAACTCTGCCTTTGTAGCAGGGAGTCAGCCATTGATGATATGTACACAACAGGGTATGGCTGTGGCTGTGTTCTAATTAAACTGTGCTTCCAAAGCAGACAGCTGCCACTGGAGTTGGCCCACAAGCCATAGTACCCTGACTCCTGCTCTAGAAGGTAAGACTGATATTCAAAGGTTGAGAAGAACATCCAACAGAGGCAGCTCTCAAGGCGAAGATGTCAACATAAGGCAACAGAGTACAAACAAACCAAGACACATCTGTGCTGTTCTTTTATAGCCCTTCAGAATGCAGATGTCAACTTGGTAATACACCAGTCCATGTTCCAGATGCTATGGTAGTAGAGAATTTTCCTAGGCTACAGATGTGAACATATTCCTAGTAAATATTTACTATATACGTAAGAACTTAGTCAGTAGGATAGCAATGGCGGCAGCGGGGCGCACTTTTTGAGTTCTCCGTCGGATCTTATCAGAAACGGGAAGCTTATAACCCATCAAAGGACTCTCTGCTCATCACGCAGAACAGCGAAGAGACTCGCGCAGGGATTTCTTGCAGGTGGGGAAAAATTGGGCGAGCAGGGGAAGAAGGAAGGGAGCGGAGCGGAGACACGCCGCACCTGCGGCGGCGGTGGGGACGCGGGTTGGGATCGCGGTCCACACCTGTGGCGGTAGAAATTCGGCCCCCACCCTCGGGTTGTGGAAATCTGCTCCGCACCTGTGCCTGTGAAATTCCAGCCCACACCCACGGCTACAGATACGCAGGATATCCCAGGACGGAGGAGAGCCCGGAAGCCACGAGGTGGGCGTTTTGCCCTGCGTCCCACAGCGGACCTCTCCCGCTGCAGGGGCAGCATATCCAGCATTAACTTCAGCTAATAACCTCAGTTGGTCCTTGGGCCGGACAAGGAACACAGACTCCGTGCCTGGGCACCTTCCCCCGCTCTTCTGACCCTACCCCCGCCTTTCTAGAGACTTGATCTAGCCCCTGCACTAAGGAGCAGCGGCAGATTACAGAGGCGCCTTGGAGCCCCGGCTCCGGGAAGACAGGCGGGCCCAGGGAGGAGGCTAGGAGCTGGGAATCTTCCGCCACCAGCCACCACCTTTTCTGGCCTGCGGGAAGAGTGTTAAGACAGCGGGGCTGGGAAAGACAAGACCCCTCCTTCCATCCCCAGCCCCCACCCTTTCTAGCCAGCCTAGAGCCGGGCAAACACATCCCCAGCTGCAGAGACGCAGGGGTTCCCAGGAAAAAGAGAGAACACAAAAGCCAAGTGCCGGACTCTACTTTGCGTCCCACAGCAGACCTCTCCCTCCCGCAGAGGGAGGATATCTAGCATTTGAGACTATTAAACTCCATACCTGGGCCCCTCCCCGCTCTTCCAATCCTACCCCACCCTTCCAGAGACTTAAACTGGCTCCTGATCTGAAGAGCAGTGTCAGATTACAGAGGAGCCTTGGGGTTTGGGCTAAGGGAAGACTGGCCGCTGGCTTTGGTCCAGGGAAGAGGCTGAGAAGAGTGTGGTTTGCCCTGGACTAGGAGACAGAAGACTCATCCACCCCCAGATACCACCGTTTCTGGCCTGTGGGTGGGGTGTGACACAGCTGGGCTGGGAAAGAGAAGACCCCTCTTTCCATCCCCAGCCCCCACCCTTTCTGGCCTGCCTAGGGTGTGGCAATTACATTGGCGGAGGCACTCCCAGGGATCAGCAGCAAGTGGTATATACAGCACTCAGCTTTCAGCAGCTGAGGAATTCCCTGCCGGCCACACACACACACAGGGAAGAGGTGCCCTAAGACTCAGGAGAGCTGGACACAGGGCTGGTGGTGCTATTCTCGGTGTGCATATGTGCCGGCAAGGGCAGAAACTGCACTGACTTTGTAAAACCTACTGTCCAGACCCCTCAGCCCCACGCATCTAAAGCTGCAGCCTCAGAGTCACTCTGGGCATCAGGTGACCGGCTCTACCTGCACAATACGCAGGGGATTACTTGGTGGGCTTAAGCCACAACTGGCGCTGTCTTTTTTTTTTTTTTTTTTTCTTTTTTTCCTTTTCTTTCTGTTTTGATTTGTCTTTATATTTTTGACATCTTTGCCTGTGTCGAGTGGGGATTCTGTGCTACAGCAGAGAACAACTTGGAGATTACTTGGTGGGCTTAAGCCACAACTGGCGCTGTGTTTTTTGTTTGTTTTTTTGTTTGTTTGTTTTTTGTTTGTTTGTTTTTGTTTTGTGTTGATTTGTCTTTATATTTTTGACATCTTTGCCTGTGTCGAGTGGGGATTCTGTGCTACAGCAGAGAACAACTTGGAGATTACTTGGTGGGCTTAAGCCACAACTGGCGCTGTCTTTTTTTTTTTTTTTTCTTTTCTTTTCTTTCTGTTTTGATTTGTCTTTATATTTTTGTCATCTTTGCCTGTGTCGAGTGGGGATTCTGTGCTACAGCAGAGAACAACTTGGAGATTACTTGGTGGGCTTAAGCCACATCTGGTGCTGTGTTTTTGTTTGTTTGTTTGTTTTTTGTTTGTTTGTTTTTTGTTTGTTTGTTTGTTTTTGTTCTGTGTTGATTTGTCTTTATATTTTTGACATCTTTGCCTGTGTCGAGTGGGGATTCTGTGCTACAGCAGAGAACAACTTGGAGATTCCTTGGTGGGCTTAAGCCACAACTGGCGCTGTGTTTTTTTTTTGTTTGTTTGTTTGTTTGTTTTTTGTTCTGTGCTGATTTGTCTTTATATTTTTGACATCTTTGCCTGTGTCGAGTGGGGACTCTATGCTATAGCAGAGAACAACCTGGAGATCACTTGGTGGGCTTAAGCCACAACTGGCGCTGTGGTTTTGTTTGTTTGTTTGTTTGTTTGCTTGTTTTGTTCTGTTTTGATTTGTCTTTATATTTTTGACATCTTTGCCTGTGTCGAGTGGGGACTCTGTGCTATAGCTGAGAACAACCTGGAGATTACTTGGTGGGCTTAAGCCACAACTGGCGCTGTTTTTTTTTGTTCTGTTTTGATTTGTCTTTATATTTCTGACATCTTTGCCTATGTCGAGTGGGGGTTGTCGATTGTTTTTTTACATGTGAATGTATTTGACTTTTTCCTTGTTGTTATTGTTGTGCTTGGTGATTTGCTTTGTTCTGTAATTGCCCTACCAGTGCCCAGCTTAAGAGGCACAAGATTCAACATACCCAGCGGCCAACTCCAGGCCAAGCCAGAGTACTACCGGGTTTGACCTACAAGTGACACACTCAGAGGGGATTCTTTACAGGCACATAGAGGCCAAAGGGCAAACCACATCTAAGCGGTCAATCCTCACGCAGCAGAATACCCTGCGTGGGCAAAGCCAAGTCTCACAACTAGTCAGCCTAGGAGTTAACTCCACCTACTCACAAGCGAAAAGCAATTAAGGATCTTCTTTAACAGGACAATATACACAACACAAGAGTCACTTTTAGAGCACACGCAGGGGAGGAGAACGAAGTAGTGCAAGTCAAATATAAAGGACATTTATTATATACTAATCCAGCAAGAACTAAGAACTCCAGGGCACCTATCTAATACATCGAAGCAAACACAGAGAGTCAGCCAGAATGAGGAAACAAAGAAACATATCCCAAATAAAAGAACAGAAGAAACCTTCAGAAATGGAACTAAATGAAGCAGAGGTAACCAAACTGTCAGAGACAGAGTTCAGAATACTGATGATAAGAATGTTTAAGGAACTTAGAGAGGACATCAAGAAGGATGTAGAAATCATAACGAACAACCAGTTAGAACTAAAGAACACAGTTACCGAAATAAAGAACTCACTTGAAGGAATTAACAGCAGGTTAGATGAAGCAGAGGATCGAATCAGCGACTTAGAAGACAAGTTAGCAGAGATCACCCAAACAGAACAACAGAAAGAAAAAAGAATAAAAAACAATGAAGATGGTTTAAGAGACCTATGGGATAACATCAAGCGCAACAACATGCGCATCATAGGAATACCAGAAGGTGAAGAGAAGAAACAAGGGATTGAGAACATATTTGAAGTAATAATGTCTGAAAATTTCCCTAACCTGATGAAGGAAACCAACATACAAGTCCAGGAAGTGCAGAGAGTTCCAACCAGGATAAACCCAAACAGGTCCACTCCAAGACACATTATAGCTAAAATGGCAAAGATTAAAGACAAAGAGAGAATCCTAAAAGCAGCAAGAGAAAGACAGAGGGTTACATACAAGGGAACTCCCATAAGACTATCAAATGACTTTTCTGCAGAAACATTGAAGGCCAGGAGGGAGTGGCAGGAGATACTCAAAGTGATGGAAAACAAAGGCCTACAACCTAGGTTGCTTTATCCAGCAAGGCTATCATTTAAAATTGACGGGGAGATAAAGAGCTTCCCAGAAAAGAATAAGCTAAAGGAATTCATTACCACCAAGCCAGCATTGCAAGAAATACTAAAAGGACTTCTGTAAATAGAAGAAAGACGAAAACAACTTATCCACAAATTTAAAAATGGCAATAACTATGTACTTATCAATAATCACTTTAAATGTAAATGGTTTAAATGCTCCAATCAAGAGACATAGGGTGGCTGAATGGATAAGAAAGCAAGACCCTTGTATATGCTGTATACAAGAGACTCACCTCAGATCAAAAGACACACACAGGCTAAAAGTGAAGGGTTGGAGTAAGATATTCCATGCAAATGGAAATGAGAAAAAGCTGGAGTTGCAATACTTATCTCTGACAAAATAGACTTTAAAATGAAGAAAATATTAAAAGACAAAGATGGACACTATATAATAATAAAGGGATCAATTCGACAAGAGGATATAACCCTAGTAAACATCTATGCACCCAACATAGGAGCACCTAAATATATAAAACAGATATTGACTGACATAAAGATGGAGATCAACAGTAACACTATCATAGTAGGGGACTTCAACACACCTCTGACAACAAGGGACAGGTCTTCCAGACAGAAAATCAATACGGAAACAACAGCCTTAAATGACACATTGGACCACTTGGATTTAACCGATATTTTCAGAGCATTCCACCCCAATGCTGCAGAATACACGTTCTTCTCAAGCGCACATGGAACATTCTCCAAGATAGACCATATGTTAGGCCACAAAGCAAGTCTGGATAAATTTAAGAAAATTGAAATCATACCAATTGTCTTCTCTGACCACAGTGCTATGAAATTAGAAATGAACTACAGGAAAAAGACTGGAAGACACACAAATTCATGGAGGCTGAATAATATGTTACTAAACAATGAATGGGTCAAACAGGAGATCAAGGAAGAAATCAAAAGATATCTCGAGACAAACGAAAATGAAAATACAACGACCCAAAATCTATGGGATGCAGCGAAAGCAGTCCTAAGAGGGAAGTTCATAGCACTGCAGGCCTACCTAAAGAAACAAGAAACATCACTAATCAACAGTTTATCTTCACACTTAAGGGATCTGGAAAAAGAACAACAAAATAAGCCCAAAGGGAGTACAAGGAAGGAGATAATAAAGATCAGAGCGGAAATAAATGAAATAGAAACCAGAAAAACAATACAAAAGATCAATGAATCCAAGAGTTGGTTCTTAGAGAAGATAAACAAAATTGACAAACCTTTAGCCAGACTCATTAAAAAAAAGAGAGAGAGGACCCAAATTAATAAAATCAGTAATGAAAGAGGAGAAGTGACAACAGACACTGCAGAGATACAAAAAATCCTAAGAAATTTCTATGAGCAACTGTATGCCAACAAATTTGACAACCTGGAAGAAATGGACAATTTCCTAGATGCATACAACCTCCCAAGGCTAACTCAAGAGGAGACAGAAAACCTGAATAGACTGATTACCACCAAGGAAATTGAATCAGTAATCAACAATCTCCCAACAAACAAAAGCCCTGGACCAGATGGCTTTACAGGTGAATTTTACAGAGCGTTCAAAAAGAATTGTCACCTATTCTCCTCAAACTCTTCCAAAAATCCAGAGGAGGAAGACTCCCAAACACTTTTACGAAGCCACTATCACCCTGATCCCAAAATCAGACAAAGACACCACAAAAAAGAAAACTACAGGCCGATATCGCTAATGAACATAGATGCAAAAATCCTCAACAAAATACTAGCAAACAGAATTCAGCAATATATTAAAAAGATTATACACCATGATCAAGTGGGATTCATCCCTGGTATGCAAGGGTGGTTCAACATCCATAAATCAATTAATGTGATACACCACATTAACAAAATGAAAAATAAAAATCATATGATCATATCAATTGACAGAAAAGCATTTGATAAAATTCAGCAGCCATTCATGATAAAAACCCTTAAGAAAGTGGGAATAGACGGATCATATCTCAACATAATAAAGGCCATATATGATAGACCCACAGCTAACATCATACTCAATGGGGAAAAACTAAAACCATTCCCCTTAAAATCAGGAACAAGGCAAGGCTGCCCACTTTCTCCACTTCTATTCAACATAGTGCTGGAAGTTCTAGCCACAGCAATCAGACAAGAAAAAGAAATAAAAGGCATCCAAATCGGTAAGGAGGAAGTAAAACTGTCATTATATGCAGATGATATGATACTATATTTAGAGAACCCTAAAGACTCCACCAAGAAACTATTAGAGCTGATAGATGAATTTAGTAAAGTAGCAGGATACAAAATTAATATTCAGAAATCAGTTGCATTTGTATATACCAATAATAAAACATCAGAAGGAGAAATTAAAAAGCAATTCCATTTACAATTGCTCCAAAGACTATAAAATACCTGGGAATAAATTTAACCAAAGAAGTAAAAGATCTGTACTCAGAAAATTATAAGACACTGAAGAAAGAAATGAAAGAAGATACAAATAGATGGAAACACATACCATGTTCATGGATAGGAAGAATTAATATAGTTAAAATGTCCATACTGCCTAAGGCAATATATATATTCAACGCAATTCCTATCAAACTACCAACGACATTTTTCACAGAAATAGAACATATAATCCTAAAATTTATATGGGATAACAAAAGACCCCGGATATCTTCAACAATCTTGAGAAATAAGAACAAAGTGGGAGGTATAACAATACCTGACTTCAAATTATACTACAAGGCTACAGTAATCAAAACAGCATGGTACTGGCATAAAAACAGACCCATAGATCAATGGAACAGAATAGAGAGTCCAGAAATAAATCCATGCCTATATGGCCACTTAATCTATGACAATGGAAGCAAGAATGTACGGTGGGGTAAAGACAGTCTATTCAATAAATGGTGCTGGGAAACTTGGACAGACACATGCAAAAAGATGAAGCTGGATCACCTCCTTACACCACATACAAAAATAAATTCAAAATGGCTTAAAGATTTAAATGTAAGATCTGAAACCATAAAATTCCTAGAAGAAAATATAGGAAGAAACTTCACAGACATTACCCGGAGTAAGATTTTTACTGATATATCCTCGAGGGAAGTAAGCGGAAAAATAAACATGTGGGATTACATCAAACTAAAAAGCTTTTTCACAGCAAAGGAAACCATCAATAAAACAAAAAGGGATCCTACTGATTGGGAAAAGATATTTGCCAATGATATATCTGATAAGGGGTTAATATCACAAATTTATAAAAAACTCACTCAACTCAACTCCAAAACAACAAACAACCCAATTAAAAAATGGGCAGAGGACATGAAGAGACATTTTTCTAAAAAGGACACACAGATGGCAAACAGACATATGAAGAAATGTTCAACCTCACTAACCATTAGAGAAATGCAAATAAAAACCACAATGAGATACCACCTCACCCCAGTCAGGATGGCTATCATCAATAAATCAACAAACAACAAGTGCTGGCGTGGATGCGGAGAAAAGGGAACGCTGGTGCACTGTTGGTGGAAATGCAGATTGGTGCAGCCACTATGGAAAACAGTTTGGAGATATCTCAAAAATCTGAAAATGGAACTACCTTATGATCCAGCAATCCCACTCCTAGGTATCTATCCGGAGAAATCCAAAACTCCAATTCAAAAATCTTTATGCACTCCTATGTTTATTGCAGCACTATATACAATAGCCAAGACCTGGAAACAACCGAAATGCCCATCAGTAGATGACTGGATTAAGAAACTGTGGTACATTTATACAATGGAGTATTACGCAGCCATAAAGAAGAAAGAAATCTTACCATTTGCAACAACATGGATGGACCTAGAGAACATTATGTTAAGTGAAATAAGTCAGAAAGAGAAAGACAAATACCATATGATCTCACTTATATGTGGAATCTAAAGAAAAGAATAAGTGAATGAACTAATCAGAAACAGTTTTGGAAAAATGGAGGAAAAACTGAGGGTTGCTAGATGGGCAGGGGGGTGGGGATAAGGGGAAGGTGAGAGGTTTTGGGAACGTACAGAGGGATAGTGGATGGGGGGAGGGGGGTTCACACAGTGTGAGGGATATAAATGATAAATGTCTAAGTTTTGCTTTGTCTTGTGCACCTGAAACTAATTAATAAAAAAAAAAAAAAAAAAAAAAAAAAAAGAACTTAGTCAGTAGGCTGTCTTCATGTTTATTCCAAATCATGCACGATGAAAGGATAAGTAAACAGGTTAGAAATCACACAATGTGTAAAATGTTATCATTAAATTGTAAATATGCTAATTGAGGGACTGGACTTGTATTAAGTTGGTTAGCATAATCATCTTTTTTTTTTTTTTTTATTTCCGTTTTTCTTTCAAGGAGCTTGCAGTTTATAGGTTTTTGTTTGTTTGTTTTTTGGTAGTGGTGGCTACCAGAGTAGAAAAATCTAATGGTTCCATTGTCTGTCCATTCTCTTGTGTTGTGTCAGTCCTGCTTGCTTTCAGAATCATGGCCTTTTAGAAATACAAAATTGCAGAACATAGAACGATGCCCTCATTTTATAGGTGAGGAAAATGATATAGAAAGGGTTTACAGTTAAGTGTTAGCAGACCTAAAACTAGAATCCCATTTTTTTTCCCTCTCTGTCTATGGCTCCTTGTATCACATCATATTCATTTCTATCGGTGATATTTGATTTGTATCACCATCATCAAACATTCCAGGTGAGGATAACTCAGCTTTGGAGTGTGACTGATAATTCATTTTTACTTTGTGGCCTTCAACTAACTCAACTCAATGACTACTTATAATGATAAAGATGGATAAAAAGAAGATAATATATGGTCTCTGCTCTCATGTGTTTCTGTATCTAGATGGGCACGGTGATGTCAGTGAGAAAAAGAGGAAGTGTTTGGGAGCCTGGAAGGAGATCACAGATTTTATTATTTAAAAAATCCCATTCAGATTTTGGCAGAGCTTCTGAGTTGTTACGTGTGTACTTTTACTATTAGTAAACTAGTGATAGGCTAGAACTGAAGCCTGAAGCATAGTGGCTCTATCCTGTTTACTCTGGCTCTCAAAAGTGGCTAGGAGTGCAGCGGTTCTGCTGCACAATCTATGTATATTTTATTGCTTTACTCTAGTTCTTTAATGAAAACCTGCTATTCATTCTGATCAGACATTCATGAAACAACAACATCAAAAGAAATTCATTTTAATTTATGAAGGTCTTCTATGCTGTGCCCTTGAAGAAGTTCATAGGGATAAACAAGCTTATATAAATAGCCTGTAGCATCATGTCTTCACATGATACAGTTCGTAATCCGACAATAAAATGATAGACATTATACGTCGTGCTTCCCCCAGCAGTCTCTTGAATAAACCTAAAGTCATTTGGAAATTTATATGAAAAGTGCTTATACATTGTAGGCAACATTTTTTTAAAAGTGTGATGAGTTGTTCATGTAAAGAATTAAATTTCAAAGCTGAAATTTAAATTTGTCCCACACAACTAGAGAGGAATTTAATCACTTTAATTTACTGCTTCAGAAAGGTCCTTTATTCATTACATCTTTTCTTAAAAGTATATAAAGGTTGATGAGTTTGTTTTTTGATGTCCACTGTGTATAGATTATGTACAAGTTCTGCTTGCAGAAAGAACACTCAGGTGACAGTGTGTAATATGTCCTGAGTCAATTACTTCATGGAAATGACATATTAAGCAAATGGAAGGTAACAGATAGTTTTTTCAATTATTTTAGAAATATCTGTATTGTTATAATACAGATCAAATCTACAATGAACATTATGCATTATTCAAGAAATGACCAGGCATTCTCAGCAGTGTTTCAGCTAAATAACTGATGATTGTAACCTTTAAAGAAATCTCATTGTGGTGACTGTTGGTAAATCACTTCTCCATTCATAGTAATCTCTATTTAGAGGCTATCTGGAAACCATTGTATCTTTTATTAATCTTAAAAGCAATAGCTGCTGATTTGACATTTGCTAAAACTAGATAAATTTTCCTTCCTTCTAATATCACAGACTTCAGTCAATTTTTGGAGTGTAGCTGCTGCAACTCTATTAATCCAGGAATATCTACCACTGGAAGCATAAGTTTTAATTTAAACATTGCAGCTTTTAAACAACAATTTGCATGTGTGTGTGACAGGCAACAATGCTAAAACACTGTATGTAAAACATAAGACATTTTTAGCCTTTGGAAGGGAACAATTGAAAAATATACAAGACCGCTCGTGATTAAAATCAACTAAACACATTGGAGACAAACTTGGTTATTTTTCATAGAATTTCCCTTCACTATTTCAGGCATCTGTTTTGAATTAAGTGCTGATGTTCCTGAGAGGAGAGATCTACAGGTCTTTATTTAAGCAGACGAAAGGGGATCAGACAATTAAGTTTGCAAACTCTCCCCTGGGTAAGTGCACAGTGGAGAGTTCGCAAACAATTGTCCCACTTTCGTATGAGCTATTCTTAGCCAAAGACCAAACTGTTATATATGGTATATGAAACTGAAAACAGCAAAGGAACAAGACAAACAAATGGTGCAACAAAAAACTCATAAGCAATGATTTTTAATGGATCCCTTTAAAATAGTCATATAGGGTGAGTATAGGACTTCCTTCAGAGTAATATTGAATTACTATAATGGCTGTTTTCCCAAACTTAGATAGCTTTTTATGAAATAGGTCTGTTTCTATAGAAGGTAGACTGTCTGAATGATAGGTCTTCTTGGTCTAAGCAGCTCAGGTCTTCCAGTTCCTGTTCTAGCATTTTACTGTGGGCATTTATTTCTACCAAGTGACATTCATGTTTGGGGGCAAGTGTCACAATCCTCATTATTAAAAAACCATGTGACATGGAAGTCCTTAGAATCAGAACGTGGCATGTACACCTGCCTGTGGTAGTGTTTTTTCTTTTTACACAAGTAAATGGTAGAACCCAGACTGAACCCCCCTTGGGTTCTGAACAGAAACTCCCTGGAGGGCTAGGAGGGTAGGTTAAGAGGTGGCAACTTGGTTCTTGTTTGGTTCCTTCCTATTCTTAACCTCCATCATTCTCAGTAGACTGAAGGCCTAACTGTCTTTTCTACTCTCAAGTTCTGTTCACCTCAATCCAACATCAGTAGTGGTACCAATTGGGAATGGAACCACCCTAAAGCTGAGGTGCCAGTGTTCGTTCTTGTTTATTTTGGTAGCAAGTGTCAGGTTTTACTACTATATGGAAATATGATGTGATATAACTGACTTTTCTTAGGTATGCTTCCAGGAAGACTTTTTAATTACATGCTATTATCCTTTTATATCTTTCTAGTATAGTTATGGCTTCTGAAAGAAGTTCATTTAAGAACTAACCTTTTACTTTCTTGTATTTTACATCATGTTTGAAAGAACAATGTTTATATCGCCACACTTCCCTAGGATTGTCATTTTTGACGCTGGGCAGAAAGAGCTTTCTGACAAATGTGGGCTTAATGATGACAGAGTAAGTGTCTGAGACTCTAATTCTGAGGAGTTTCATCTTTTATCGGGGAAAGCTTTGCTATCTACAAACGGAGACTGTAGTCCACCTTCAGCATGAAGAATCTCAGAAAGCATTGCTGGTTTCTTGTCACATGCCACTGACAAAGAGTTTGACTGCTCATCATTGTTTTCAGTGCATCTGGCAACATTAAGCATCCAAACATCGACTCAAGGAAAACAAGTAATCACCCCATCTTAGTAACATGCCACAGAGGTTTTACTCCTCATAGCTACAGTTAGTCTGGGGTTTGCCAGATGTAGGCTGGGATGAGCTGGGTGGTTCTACTTCTTCCCACAACTCTGTCTGGGCTTCACTGCTTGATAAGGGTTCAGCTCAGGCATGCCCCCAATGAAAGGGCAGGAGATAGTTGGGAAAAGTTCTTTTCATGGTTTTGCCAAATGTATAAGAGGGGTGAGCAAAATTCCACAGCACCTCGTAAGGATTTATTTATTTATTTATTTATTTATTTATTTATTTATTTATTTATTTTTGTGGAGAATTCTGGAAACTGTGAATAAAACAGTGCTTGTATACCCTTTTGCATTCTACATTAGAATTCATCCATCTGTCCTCCCTACTCTCATCTTTTTCTCTAGCAATACTGAATACCTAAACCATATATTTATGCCTTTGTACATGCCATCATCTGACCGGAAGGCCCTTTTCCTTCTTCTGGGTTTGCTGAACTCGTATTCATCTTTCAAAGCCAGACTCAAATGTCATTTTCTTATGTAGATCTTCTCTTCTTCCTGAGAATGTTAGTCATTTCTTTCTATATGTTACTGACAAGTCTTATGTTGCTTTATTATCAATTCTTAATTCCTTTCTTGATATACCTGCCTCTATACTTAGACTATGAGCTATTTGACAGAACAGTCTGGGTCAATTTATGCATGTTTATGTCTCCATGTGCAGCACCCAGAAAAATAAGAATTTAACCACGTTTTTAAGTTGAATTGTATAGAATTGGATTGCATCTTGAGGTTGCTGTTAGCAGAGCTAAATAATGATGAGAGCTCTGGGTGGGTCTAAGTCATAGGGTAGGAAGAAGAAAAAAGAGTAAAAATAAAAAAAAGAGAATGATGGGAATAGTGTGAAACCACTGGTACAATGAACATTGTATAGATTAGGAGCTAGGAGGAATGGTGGCAACCCTGCCTTCCACCCCCAGGATGAGCTGCCAGCACCTGCCCTCAATGACCTCCCCCTACCTACATGTTTCTCTCATGTAATACTACATAGACTGAGGAGGTAAAAGTTAAAAGCAATAGTCTGAAGAAACCTGTAAGTGTCTTGGGTGTATAAATTCAAGTTCATTCAACAAGTACCTCAGTACCTTCTCTTAGTAAACCCTCTGAGATCTCTACTGAATGTTGTGGGGTCATATAGAGAGAATATAAGGCGTGATCTTGACCTTGGAGGTATTTACCATTCATTGAGAAATAAATGTGAAAGACAGAAAGGAACGATGGAAGAGGAGAGCTTTTGATAAAATTAAATAAACTAAGTGACCTACCTTATAATGCCCTCTAGACCTCAGTTTTCTCATTTGAATTTTCCTTTTGTCAATGATTCTGGTCTGGATGATTGCTTACTCTTAAATTCAAAACCCCAGTTCCTTAGACAGGATTTTACAATTATTGTGTCAAATTACCCTCTCCTGGGACAATTGGGTTTCTTGAAGATGTTCATTAATAATTTCAAAAGTCACGTGCTCTAAGTCTTATATTCTGCTAATAATTTCTGTTTTCCTTTTCTTTTACTTAATTCCCTTTATATAATGATACCACGTCTTTTGTGCAATGGGTTCAAAAATACTCCTATGTGACCATGCTTTCTCGTAAAAACTTTTATCTGTTGATTATCAAGATGTGTCATTATAAATGAAAGAGGAAAATAAGACATAACACAGTGAAGTTTGAAATTAAATAAGTCAAGTGCCAAATACATGATATAGACAAAATATGAATCTAGAACTTTATAAATTTCTTACTTGCTTTTACTTTTGGCAAATTTTAGGGAACTATATCACAGCCAACTTATTTTAAGAAGTCTGCCAGTTCTTGATAATGTAGTATTTTAGTCATGGTATCCTGTGGCATTGCATTACTACATTGTACTCACTTCTTTAAGACTTTCAAGTTTGTGTGCTATGCTTTCTTAGGGCTAGAATTCTTTAACTTTTTTTTCAGCCCTATCACCTCTTGCCAAGCACAATATATAGTTTCAGCACTCTCAGATAACAATATTTCATGGGCACCGCAAAGAAGGAGTCACCTCTGACTGCTTTATATGATTGAAATTGTTCTGTGGCTTTAATTTTCAGAAATGGCTTTGCAGATACTGTGCATAGTTCTTAGCTGTGTTTTAATAAACATGTGACCTCCACCTGTAAAACTAATGTGGCTTTGAATACTGATTGACTGCCACTTTTCACATACTTTCTGGGTCCTTAATATGTCAGTGAATGTCAGCGCCTGGGCAGGAAAAGAAGGCCAACAAAATTTTCGGCTTAACCATCACACAGGTCATCTGTTTCAAGCCTCTTGGTATTGTGTTGAGAATACCGATGTAAAGTTTAATGACACAAACAAAGTCAATAACAAACTTGGGGCTGGAATTCAGGCTTTTGGAATCCCAATTAAGCATATTTCCCTCCATAATAGAGTTTTCTTTCTATGTTCAGCACATGTCACCAGCTGTTCATCAGTATCTTTTTTTTCCCATTTACATTATACCTAGACATATGTGCTCATATATGGCTTATGTGTAAAGGCTAGCACTTTTTAGATCAAATATTACCATTGTGTCCAAATTCAGAAAATATGTTCAGGCTATTCAAAAGCAAGGGATTTATAATTCAATGAAAAGAATCATTCAAAAAAGGCTTCATATGTTAACATTAGGGGAAGGTGGGTGAAGACTATATAGGAACTATACTGTCTATATTAACTTTGCAACTGTTCTATAGATCTAAAATTATTAAAAAGTAAGGAGGTTATTTTTGAAAAACGAAACAAAACCAAAACACTATAATTTACTCCAATGACAGAAACATGAGAAAAGCAAACCTCTGCTCCAATGGAAACTTGTTCTGTCTCACTTTCCTGCCTTTCCAGTTAGTCAGTGTTGAGTCCTCAGAGTCTCAACCTTTTCTAGGGCTTCAGTGTCGGTTTTATTAGTTAAGAAATGGGATTAACTAACAATTACGGTGTCAATCAGGATACATGGAAGAAAGAAAAGTGATTAAACTATCTACGTATATTTCCTTAAAAACCATAAATGACTGATTTTTAGCAATAAAGAATCACATGGCACAGGTTCACACTTTGCTATTCTCTCCCTTTTTCACTAAACGTTGTCCCCACCGCTGCATTGTCTGTTCTTCCCACCCTGGTCAAAGATTGCCTAAAAGGGCAAGTTTAGACAGCCAACACAAGAGCTAAATGTGGAGTTGTAGAACAAGGGTCAGGAAGCTTTTTGTGGAAAGAACCAGATAGTAAACCATTTAACCTTGGTGGGCCATGGAGTCTCTGCCGCCAACTATTCAGCTCTGCTGTTACAATGCAAAAACAGCCGTAGACAATTTGTAACTGAATGAGCATGGCTGTATTTCAACAAAACTTTATTTGTGGACATTGAAATCTAATCATAAAATACCATGAAGGTTTTTTCTTATGAGTCATTTTTTAACCGTTAAAAAATTTTTTTTGACTTACATTCATTTCTTTTTTAAAGCTTTTGTTTATGTAAGTGTGTTTTTCCAGGACCCATCAACTGCAAGTCAAGTAGTTGTTTCAATCTAGTTGTGGAAGGTGCAGCTCACAATGGCCCATGTAGGAATCGAACCAGAAACCTTGTTATTAAGAGCACTGCGCTCTAACCAACTGAGCTAATCGGCTGCCCCTGAATTACATTCTTAAGATTGTGGGTTGTACAGAAACAGATAGTAGGCTGGATTTGACCTCTGGGTGGTAGTTTGGCCACCCCTGTAAAGAACATTAGAACTGGAAGGAACTTAGGTACTTTTTTAGAACTCATTGTGGTAAGAAACATCCTACTAATTTTTTTTAATTAAATTTATTGGGGTGACATTGGTTAGTAAAATTATATAGATTACAAGTGTACATTTCTATAATACATCATCTATATATCGCATTGTGTGTTCACCACCCAGGGTCAATTCTCCTTCTATCGCCATATATTTGACCCCCTTTTCCCTCTTTTACCACTACCCCACCCCCCTTACCCTCTGATAACCACTAAACTGTTGTCTGTGTCTGTGAGTTTTTGTTTATTTGTTTGTCTTGTTCCTTTGTTGCTTTCAGTTTTATATCCCAGATTTGAGTGAAATCATATGGGTCCTGACATTTTCTGTCTGATTTATTTCACTTAGCATGATAATCTCAAGATCCATCTATGTTGTTGCAAATGGCACTACTTCATCTTTTCTTATGGCTGAGTAGTAGTTCATTGTGCATATGTACCACATCTTTATCCAGTCATCTATTGAAGGAAACTTTGGTTGTTTCCATGTCTTGGACACCATGAATAATGCTACAATGAACATCGGGGTACATATATCTTTAAAGATAAATGTTTTCAGATCCTTTGGGTAGATACCCAGAAGAGGGATTGCTGGGTCATATGGTAATTCTATTCTTAATTCTTTGAGGAACCTCCACACTGCCTTCCATAGCTGCTGCACCAATTTACATTCCCACCAACAGTGTATGAGGGTTCCTTTTTCTCCACAGCCTCTCCAACACTTGCTCTTACTTATCTTGTTGATGATAGCCATTCTGTCAGATGTGAGGTGATATTTCATTGTGGGTTTGATTTGCATTTCCCTAATAGCTGGTGAAGTTGAGAATTTTTTCATAATATGTTGTGTGTTTGTATGTCTTCTTGGGAGAAGTATCTATTCAGGTCCTCTGCCCATTTTTTAATTGGATTGCTTTTTTTGTTGTTGTTGAGTTATATTAGTTCTTTATATATTTTGGATATCAGCCCCTATCAGAGGCTGATTCTTCCAATCAATGAACATGGAATATCTTTCCTTTTCTTTGGGTCTTCAGTTTCTTTTCAGAATGCTTTACAGTTTTCAGTGTATAGGTTCTTCACATCGTTTGTTAACTTCATTCCTTGGTATTTTATTCTTTTTGTTGCAATTGCAAAAGGAATTGTTTTTTTATTTCTTTTTCTAAAATTTCATATGTAGGAAGGCAATGGATTTTTGTACATTGATTTTTGTATCCCGCAACTTTACTCTATTTGTATATTTCTCATAGTTTTTTGGTGGAGTATTTAAGGTTTTCTACATAAAGAATCTTGTCATCTGCAAAAAGTGACAGTTTGACTTCTTCATTCCCAATTTGCATACCTTTTATTTCTTTCTCTTGCCTGACTACTTTGGCTAGGACTTCCAATACTATGTTGAATGACAGTGGTGATGGGGAAACCCTCTCTTGTTCCTGATTTTAGAGGAAAAGCTTTGAATTATTCACAATTAAGTATGATAATAGCTGAAGGTTTGTTGTATATGGCCTTTATTATGTTGAGGTACTTTCCTTCTATACCCATTTTATTAAGTGTTTTAATCATAAAGAGAGGTTGTATCTTGACAACAACCTACTAATTATATAACATGTTGCATCTTATGTTTGTTTTAAAGGTATAGTGATAACAATGAATGGCTGGTAAAGTTTTATGTTTTATCTTCGGAGCTAATGTGTGTTCATATAATCCATGTACTATGATGACCAGACTAATTGGCCAGCCAGGGGTGTGGTGTTACATATTTTACTAGGTTTCCATGGATGTATATAGTTTTCTGCATTGCATATATTGCTGAAAAATGAAGTATAAAGTCATATAAACTTAATGGCATGGTCTGTCCTGTTGTTTATCCTACTTTCTTAATTAAATGCAGGAAATGATCCAAACTGGGACAATTTAGATAATCCTCTTTAGATGTCGAGTCTTATGAAAGAGAAATATGATTAAAGCTTTGTCTACACAGGACTATTGTTTGACCATTTTCACTTAACTAATCAAACAACTGGTCAGTTCAATAAAATATTTTGATTTATTTTCCCACTTAATTTATTAGTTGTCTTTCTGATTCAACTGATGATTTAAGGCATGATATGGCTGTAATCATCACAAAATAATCATTAGAAAAATGAAATGTGAGATTTTTATATCAAGAACCTAATGTTATTACCACTGTTAGAATGAATAGATTGGTAAAGCTGAACTAATCATTTGCAGGTAGAATTAAACATATCTCCAGAATCATTTGTACATAAAGTGAAGAAATATGGCTAAATTGTGTAGTATAATTTAATTTTCACAAAGTACTAAACTTGTTACTAAAGAAACAAAACACAGTCACCAGGAAATAGCTATTGTGGTCTTCTACCATTGTCCACTGAGATCCATCAATCCCTAGGTTTGCTGAGAATGCTTAAAGTTTGACTGTTACTGTACTAAGAGGTTGGAAGAAACTAAAGTTCCTGAGTTCATAGTCATAACTTCTTAAAGCACCACAGATACTTAGGGATTTTTTTTTTCGGTAGTGTTTTATAATTAAAGCCCATCGCTCATATATAATTTTACAGTTTGGGAAATAAGGCTGTTTTGAATATCAGCACTGATGATGAAAACAGACTGTGTACACAGTTTGGGTTTTATATAAATACTTTAAAATATTGGCTTTCTTCTATAAAAGTAGATGAATAGCATCCAGGTTTTTGCAAGAATCTTAGCATAAAAGCAAAATTGCTATCATTTTCCATTTTGAAAAGAGACGTGAAGATTGCATAGCAAAATGTGTAAAATGCAGTCTATTCTAGAACGTGATGAAGGAAAACAGCGATACAGGTGCAGGTCAGCCTCACTTTGAGCCCACTCGGAAACTTTTGTAAAGTGGTGCAGTGATATTTTCTTATTTCACACCTGACCTGACATCCTCTTCATTGTACCTCCTCTGGATAATGAGCTCCTGAAGTTGCAGAAAAACCTGTATCATCTGTATCAAGTTGTTCAGCCGATGCTATTTTGTGATTTACACCTGGTAGGCAATCAGATTGTACCTTCTTGTGAGTCAGTACATTTTTTGCTATAGGAACATTTCCTGTTGGAAAAGTTAAATAATACCTTTACTGAGATGAGAGAAGGAGACTCTTGCAAGGAGTGCTAACAACCCATAATAAAGGTGCGGTCCATGTAAACAAGAGCAGAGCCAGCACAATGTGTGGATGCAATAGAAGCTAATCATACCATCCATTTTAATGTGGCTTCAAAATGCCTTGTTAGTAGCAAGGTCTTGGCCAGTGAAGTTGAACACTCCTGAGTTCAGATCTTTGTGACTGAACAAGTGACATCTCTTTGGCCTCAGTTTTCTTTCTGCAGTTGGGCTTCAGAATCCAGGGTCTTATACTGCAATAAGCCTGGATTCCACTGGAAGGCTTAAGTTTACCTAGGAACTACCAAAGGCACGTTAGAATTTCCTATTCAGGTTTTTATCATGTTAGAGGTAAGTTGTTTTTGTTTTTGTTTTTTTTCCTGGTAAGATTGTATTTCCAAAATGATGTTAATCAGGAGAAAAGATGTTCCACATGTGGGATTTATTTTGAAATACATTTTGGGGTTCTAAGATGTAAAAAGTCTTAACTTATGTCATGGGACAGAGTAGAGGAATTTTTGAGTGTTTCTGAAATGACACAAGCAATTTGGGATGTTATTTTAATTCTTACCATGGAGATATAAAAGTTGATTATATACATTATTAACGTGAATAATTCATTGAGACGATAAGACAAAAGCACTCTTAAAATAGGCTGTATCTGAAATGAAAGGCCAATTTATTGAAACAGTGGACATAGTTGACATTTCCTTCCTCGGAATTTTGGCTTTATGGATCAAATCTTAGAGTAGATTTTAGGGTCATAATTTCATTTGTCATCAGAGAACAGGAATGGGTCATACTTCTTTCACTTTACTTGCCTTTTTATCCTCTAAGTATTTCAATGCTTACTACATTGTAGGACTATACTAGGCTCTAGGGGGAATGCAAAGAGAGAACACAACTGAACCTTTTAGGGGTTTATAATCTAGTGGGAATGATGCACATGCTCATGAAATAATAAGATAATATAGTATTCATGTTGAAAAAAGTCTAAGCCAAGTAATGTGTGATCACAGACAATGATTAGTGACAAATGGGGGGAGCAAGAAGTTAGCCTTTAAACTGGACCTGACAGATGAATAGGATTTTAAGTTGCAGTTTTTCATGGGTGAACATACTGAACTTACGTAAGATAATTTTAAAACATGGACTTTTACTATTTTCCAAGAAATCTATTTCATGAAGGTCTATTTTCAAATGAGTATTTTTCCAATTCTTTTTTTTTTCCCAGATACCCATTGTTGTTGGATAATCTATTATGCGTAAATATAGTGAGAGCTATAAACATGGTGATATTTAATGAGAATTGTGGTCCCTCAGATGTGAAGTAAGCACATAAAGGTTTTTTCTTTCAGAAGAGTATGTTAAACAGAATACCCAAATTCCATGTAGAACACAGAATACTTGTATATATTTCTATTATCTGATCATAATCTCAAACAGCCAAAAGTATGAATCGCATACTGTACTTATAAAGCAAGAGCTTAATCAAATATAATCTTCTAATATCTTCTCTCTACTATCTTAGCTTTTCACAGAAATGGAAGAAAGCCTGGCATGAGGTGTAATTTTTAATTTCACAATTCTAATGTGTACAGTTCATAGAAATCCCTCAGCATCTAAGAGCTGAATATAGAAAGGATTAGATCAGAAGAGTGGCTGTTATCCTGGGAGACTTGCAGTAAAATGGCCAAAGTTCAAGCATGACACCGGAGCAGTGGCTGGAGAGTCACATGCTCCTTGGTACCTGGCTCACACACATCCCACTAAAGCCTATAATTGGGAGGGAAGACTAGACAGCATGGAAGAGAATGTTTTGTACTTTTATTTCATTTAAATTAGCACAAAGGGAGGGAACAGTTTTGCTTCACATGTGAAGTCAGTCATTTCTTGGGTTGCTAGCTCAATGTTTTAGCAGAACAGCTGTTCAGTACAATGTGGTTTTCTACAAGCAATATTTCTACTGCTAGAAAAGTGGCAGTCTGCCAAAGAGAGTGCCCAGACCAACCCCTAAACAAAAAAAATCTTTTGTCAACGACTCTAATAATTTGTACAATTCAGGAAAGGGGGGTTGCACAGTCTTTGCAGATGTGCATTTCTGATGCTATTTTTAAGCAGAGCAGCATGAAAGAATAGATTCATATGAATTGTAAGTTGATCATTCATTTTAAGCATTTGGCTTCTGCTCCTGCTAAAATTTCATTCTGTGTAAAGAAAACACAGCGAGCCTTGAAACGAGGTAAGGCAGGGTGTGACAACAAGATGAAATTCTTCATTTTCAAACCTGTTATGCATGCTCAAAAACCTAAAGCTTTGGGGTCTACACCCTCCCCCCCGTTAAGGAAATAAATGCAGTTCTCTGATTCCTCACAGTAGAAACTTGCTATCCTTCAGCATTTTGAGGAAATAAACTCTTAATGAGCGTACCTTCTTTTACCGCAGTCCATTCTCTGAAAATGAGTTTAAGTGCTGAAGGAAATGTCAGAAGCATTTAGTTAACCAGCACCAAATTAATATGTGTTAGTTCTCTATTTAGCATGATAGGTGCCGTGCAGTTTTTCTAGTATAAAACTGGGTCTAGTCTCAGATCTGTCCTCTACATTCTGGTTATCCAAAATCTACAGCAGTAGACCGCTCGCTTTGACTCCAGTGACAGAGTTAAGGAAATAAGATCATTTTTGTAAATTATAGACCCCGGAAAAGAACACTCAAACTTCCCTTAACAGCAGAGGATAAAATCTGTTGGAATCCTCATATTTTATTTTTATTCAACAATGTATTTCATATTTACATAAGAAAGAATTAGACTACTCAATTAAATACGAAATCTTACACTTATAATGACATCCATTAATACAGACATTCTATAAGGGTGATCAGAGAGTACAGATGACCATAGAAGCTTCACTAACTTGATAAAAACAACCTCCTGTAATTCTGAGGGTTGGGATCTTTGTTATTATTGTTTTCTTTGAAAAAATTCAATGTTTCCATATCCTGTATAGGTGTAAAAAAATGCTCAATGAAATTGAGTTATGTGCATTATTAAACCAGGAGTATTTTTGCTCTGCCCTGAATTCCGTCCACCGACATATGCTGCCCCCTCACATTTTAACATTTTATAGATACTAATGTCATAGCACTAGCTATGGTGGGTATTTTATTCTACTAATGAAGATACATTTTAAAAATTATTCAGGTGACTTGTTTCATCACACTTCAAGTAGTTACTCAAGTGTTTTTCAAATGTTTCCTGAGCTTAATAAGGATTTACAGTGACAACTACAATTCTATTTACTTATGGGTACCCCCCTCAGAAGAGGGGTACTGCCCTTTGTGAAATCCCAAGTCCCAGAAAAATTGTTTATAAAGTGTACTTTGATAAGTAAGTTAATACAATCACATTTCTCATATATTAGAGAAATCCTTTGCTCTAGGTAAAGGATTTCTGTGGCATTTTATATTTTGTAAAAACTGAGTTCTTTCAATCTAGCAAGTGATAATTCCCTCAAATACACATTTTACATTTATGTTTTCAATTTTTAAGCTTTCTTAAGATAAGGGAATGGAAATATAAACAATGAATTTGAGTTATTGCCTTGTGTCTAATGGTAGTATATTTCAGAAAAATATTGGTACACACAAAATTATCCATATTACATTCCTGGTGCTTTACTCATGCCAGGTATTGTGTTAGTCGTTTAAAGAGTCTACACTTTTTTTGTTGTGCAATATGGCGATCTATGTCATTTTTTTATACTGACGCATTAATTTTTTCAAAAAACCGTAGAATCAACATACTAATCTTTATAGTGTACAAAGGCATTTTCTCAGATGAATTGGTTAGAAAAACATGCAAAGATGCTACACATCCATAATCACAATTCATACTTATAAAACTCCATGAGATGAGCATCACATCGTTTTTCCTTCTGTATGTAGACTTGTTTTTAATTACTCTTGCTCTGTATGTGCAAAAGATATATAAGTAATGAAAAAAAGGGGGATATTCAAAGACTTGTTCTTAAAGTGAACTTAGATGCTTTGTATATTGACCAATCTTACCAAATAAAAGTCATTCAGTTTGGCCTGTGATATATGCAAGTAGTTCAGGAGGCCCAAATCCATTCATATTAGCAAGAAGCACAGACAGCAAGAAGGACTAAAAAATTATTTTCTTTAATTTACGTTGTTCACAGCTCATGGAGAACTCCTATATAGGCAACTGGTATGTACAAGTATTTAGTAATCATAGTATTTTGTCTTATCAGCCATTAGGCACTAATTGCATTCCAGCACATTTCTAGTCAATACCCCAAAAATAGATTGAGTGAGACCAGCAAATAGATAGTTGCTTAGATCATGGTCCAGCTGATGTCAGTATCATTGTTATTGTTAGCATTGAGTAAATTAACTCCACTAGCAGAAAAAACATTCCAAACCCCTCCCTAAACTTCGCTCTAGCCGTGACTAACTTGGTTGGTTAAGGTGGACTTAGGGAATAAGAGGGTGGTTACTCTCATCATCTTCACAACAAAGCATGTTTTATTGGTGTCAAAAATACTTACACTCACACACTTACTCACTAGTAGTTATTTATAAGTTGAGACTGTATTATCAAGTGTAAATTTCATAGTACACTAATTTTTTTTGTCATGGTTTTTCAATGTGACATTGTACTACGAAACAGTGAGGCAACTTGCACAGTGTCAGGTTTATAATCCCCTGATCTCATTAGTTCTTTGCTGAACTCATTCTCCGCTTCTGCATTGCTCTCTCTTTTGAATTATGTCTGTTGCAAACTTGACCCTTACTGTGATTAATGACATTTGAAATGTTAGGGAAATCTGAGTTCTCAAACTTTGTTCTGCCGTCACCCCTTGCCTTCCTTCTACTTTTAATATTATTTTTCCCTTCTCTTTTGGTTCCCTATCTGAACTATTCACTGAGGTACTACATTTCATGATCTTGTTCAGAGAATCACAGAGAAAAATTGTCAAACAGTGGTAACATTTTAAATAATGATTAAACGATGCTCAGAAGAGCAGCCAGTACAAATCAGATGTTTAAGTAGAGGCTTCTCAGAGATCTTAATGTTTCACTTTGGTTTCTAGAGCATGTAGCACACTAGACAATGGATTTGAGGCTGACAAAAACTTCTTATTCCATCGTGTGCCACTTACACCCCATATGTATAACAAACCTTCTATCCATATTGATTGCATTAGATGGATCTCTGCTGCTAATTTAGTCACCTGATTTGCAGAGAACTAGAACTAATAACCTTTTCAAATGTTATCAAATTATGACAAATCCTGGACCAGTCAAATGACTTAAGTGATCATTGATCATTTATTTGATATTTTAATTTTGAATGAGTCTACCTCACAGACTTCTTGATATTTCTGTTCTAGTAAGATCATAAATGCCAAACAGTAACATAGTTCATAAATTTTACCAACAGTGAACCCAGAATGCTGTAAATTAGCTTTATTTAAAATGATTTTAAAAGAAATGAATGGCCTTTAGCATAACTATGGACATAGCCGACTCAGTGGAACTCAAGAGGAAAACACCTGATTAGTAAGTACGTCTAACTATGTTATATGTCTGTTTGAGGTGTGAAGAGATCTGATTAGGTTTCTCATAGTGAAGGAGACAGAAGCTCTTGCATGTAGGTTACCATGCATCTTAGGTTGCTAATGATTTCATTTTAATGTCACCATTTAGTTTCATACTGATCACTTATACTGACAAAAAGGAAGAAAAGAAAACAAGGAACCTGTCATCAATCATTCATTTAATCAAGTACCAAAAGTAGATAAATAAACATACTGAGTTAATTATTCTTCTGTATGTATGATTGACAATAAAGGTAATTTATGCCTATTTTAACCCTTTACTATTTACTGCTGTTAGAATTAATAGCTATTAGCAGTTGTAGAAAGGATTTGGGAATGACCTTTCTTTCCTAAAGTGTCTTAAGGAAATCCAGTTTTCATACTTAACGTACTTAGTCACTTGATGTCTATTTTGACAAAGAGTTGTCAAATGCTATGCTTGCTTCTTCTCATGACCACCTCAGAATTACAACTAAACTGTAGAACAACCATCATTGAGAATTTCCTGAAGTCTAGATGAACAGAAGTACTATAACTGATGATATACAGAAGAAGCCACTTGAGATTGATAGGAGGGGTGGAGATATGGAATGGGGTTAGTTGCACACCCACATGCAGTGGTTAAAAATCGGGAGACATATCTCCGCTATGGGGGTCCCCCCTTGAGTAGTGAGGGCTCCCCAGCCCAGGGTTCCAGTTCTGGGAAGAGAAGTCCCCATAACTTCTAGCTGTGAAAACCAGCAGAGATTGTGGCTGAGTGAGACGGGTCTGCTGGAGTCCCAGACAGTCCTCTTAAAGGTCCTGCACATGGACTTACTCGCTGATGGATTCACTTGCTCTGAGCGCCAGCTCTGAGGCAGCAGTGTAAAAGGATGAGGGACATACAGGGAGGAACTGAATTTTCTGGCTACAGAGTGAAGGATGGAAGGGCGGCTTTCTCCCAGACAGAAGCGCTAGCAGAAGCCATTGTTCCTTAGTTGGCCCCTGTCCTCCTCCAGTGTGCAGACACAGGCAGTTGCATATCTGAGTTTCCATCAACTGGGATAACACTTTTAACCCTTCACGGGTGATTCCCTGAGACTCCACCCCACCCAACTTGTGGGCCCTCCCAAGTTCCTTCCGGTGGCTTTTCCATTCAAATGACCTGTCTTGGCTCATACTGTGGACTTTCCTAAAATCTCTTTCCTAAAATTTCTTCATAAACCCCAAACAAGTACCATTTGGCCTTGGTGTGCCCCATACCTCTTGCTAAGCAGCCTCGAGCCTGGCACTAGTTGCAGCTGGCCTCACTTCTCAGCGTAGCCTCTCCCAAGCACATCCAAGCACAGCATAAATAGCTACCATCTACAGGTCACTTTGCAGCTCACACCAAGTGGCCTCGGACAGGGCACAGGCAGCAGCTGACCTTGACCTGCAACAGAGCCTCATCCTGAAACTCTCAAGTGGCCCCAAAACCAACACACTGGGTGGCCAGTTTCAGACAACACAAGAGCACCACCCAACCACCTCCACAAAAGACAAATGCAAATGGCAGACTGGGCAGGCACCAGAGCCCTGCTAAAGCAAATCCTGCTCTGTAGGGTCAGCCCCTGCACCACAGCTCCTCCACTGTAGTCATAGCCAGTCCTCACAACCAGTCAGCCTGAGGGTCAATCATTTCCCCCCATTGATGTGCCAACAGCGACCAAGGCTCAACTACAAGAGGAGACCACACTCTACCCACACAAGGGATGCACCTGGAGCACCTGACTCTGGTGACCAGGGAAACTGGTGACCACTGGGCCCAATAGGACACCTACTACCTGAAGCCACTCTACCAAGACTGGGATACATAGCAGCCCTACCTAATACATAGAAACTAACACAGAGGAGCAGCCAAAAAGGGGAGACAAAGAAACATGTCCCAAATGAAAGAACAGAACAAAGATCCAGAAAAAGAACTAAACAAAATGGACATAAGCAATCTACCAAATGCAGGATACAAAACACTGTTTATAAGAATGCTCAGGGATCTCAGAATTTCAACAAAGAGATAAAAAACATAAAAATGGACATAGAAAACATAAAAAAGAACCAGTAAGAAATAAAGAATACATAACTGAAATGAAGAATACATTAGAAAGAATCAACAGTAGAATAGATGAAGCAGACGATCGAATCAGTGATTTGGAAGATAAGGTAACAGAAAATACCCAATCAGAGCAGCAAAAAGAAAAAAGAATGAGGATACTTTACAGGGCCTCTGGGACAATATCAAGCATACCAACATTCACTTAATAGGGGTATCAGTAGGAGAGAGAGAGTAAGGAATTTAAAACCTGTTGGGAGAAATAATAATGGAAAACTTCCCTAACCTGGTAAAGGAAATAGACATACAAGCCCAGGAAGCAGAGTTCCCAACATTGATGAACCCAAAAAGTCCCACACCAAGACACATCATAATTAAAATGCCAAAGGTTAAAGACAAAGAGAGAATCTTAAAAGCAGAAAGAGAATAGCAATTTGTTACCTACACGGGAGCTCCCATAAAACTATCAGCAGATTTCTCAATAGATACTTTACAGGCCGAAGGGATTAGCAGGAAATATTAAAACTGATAAAAAGCAAGGACCTACAACTAAGATGACTCTACACAGTAAAGCTATCATTTAGAATGAAAGGACAGATAAAGAGTTTCCCAGACAAGAAAAAGCTAAAAGAGTTCATCACCACCAGGGCAATATTGCAAGAAATGTTAAAGGGCCTTCTTTAGGGAGAAGAAGAAGGAAATAAGATGAAAAATAGGAATAATAACATGGTAATAACTACATATCTATTAATAATTACTTTAAATATAAATGTATTAAATGCTCCAATCAAAAGACATAGGGTGGCTGAATGGATAAGAAAGCAAGACCCTTACATATGCTGCCTACAAGAGACTTATTTCAGATTGAAAGACACACACAGACTGAAAGTAAAGGGTTGGAAAAAGATATTTCATGAAAATGGAAACAAACAAAAAAATGTGGGATAGCAGTATTTATACCAGACAAAATAGGGTATAAAACAAATGCTACATAACAAGAGACAAAGAAGACCCAATAATCTCACATCTGGGTATTTATTCAATGAAACACAAAATACTACTTTGAAGGGACAGGTGTATCCATATGTTCATGACAGCATTATTTACAATAGTGAAGATATGGAGGCAACCTGGGTGTCTTATCAATGGATGAATGGATAAAGAAGAGGTGTTACCTGTATATAATGGAATACTACTGAGCCATAAAAGAAATGAAATCTTGCCATCTGCAACAGCATGGATGTACCTAGAGGATTTTGTGCTGAGTGGAGTAAGTCAGACAGAGAAAGACAAATGTCATATGATTTTACTTATACGTGGAATCTAGAGAGTAGGATAAACAAACAAAACATAAACAAGCTTATACAGAGAACATTTTGATGGTTGCCAGATTTGGGGGTGCTTAAAGGGATGGGTGAAGGGGGGAGGGGATTAAGAAGTACAAATTGGTAGTTACAAAATAGTCTGGGGATATAGACCATAGCATGGGGAATGTAGTCAGTTGTATTGTTATAATTATGTATAGTGTCAGATGGGTACTGATTTTATTGGGGTTATCGCAAGTTATATAAATGTCTAATCACTGTGTTGTATACCTGAAACTGATATAATATTGTATGTCAACTGTAATTGAAAAATTAAAAAAAAATATTGAAAAAAGATTCCGATGGAAGAGAAACAAATTTTCTCAGTCCTCAAAAAAAAAAAAAAAAAAGTTGTAGTTATTTGCATCTAAGCATATTAAGTCTACCAAATATAATGAAAAACAATTATGTTGGTCTGTCTCCTTTGTATTATTCCTATTGAGACTCTTTATGAAGATTTTTTTTTTTGAAATGGTTTTTAGTAGCTAAAAGGATTTGTAACCAGATACAAATATGATGCTCATTCAAATATGTATTAGATACAACACTAATGGAAAAGAAGTCCTAGTGACAACAAAGCACTAGAATATGTATTTAAGTTAAAGGAGTTTTTTTTTCCATTAAATTTATTGGGGTGACATTGGTTAAATGATATATTGTAGGAAAGAGTTCTTGAAAGTTCTAAAACGCTGTTTTTGGTTTGCCAGCACTTCTCTCCAATTTTCCAGAGAAATTTCTTCTGGTAGCTACTCTTTTGAAAAAAATCAGTGATTACCTTTACTAGTTTTTCCAAGTGTATCTTTAGGTGAGTGTGGATATACAAGGTGTGATCAAAAACTACGGTGAATGTTTAAATAAAAAAAAATATTACAGTAAAAGATACATTGCCATTATTCTCCCTCAGAATACAACCCCTTGCTTCAAACACACTTATCCCATCATTTTTGCCACTTTCTGAAGCAGTTCCGGAAGTCCTATTTCATGAGTGTCTTTAGTTGCACTGCCGTGGCTGCCTCGATGTCCGGAATCGATTCAAAACATTTATCTTTCATGGTCATTTTGACTTTGGGAAAGAGTCATAAGTTGCACGGTGCCAGATCTGATGAATAAGGTGGATGAGGACACACCATACGTAATATATTTATTGGACAGAAATTGTCATACTATTATATGAGTGATGTGTGACATGGAGCGTTTCCATTGTGATCACAAAATACGGTGCACGCTGCTGCTGAGTGCCATCCAACAGAAAGGCAGGGGTCCTTCAGTACAGGAAGCAGCACACTGAACCTTAGTAATAGTGTGTGGCAAGTTTCAACTTGCTTGGTGCAGTCAGTCGGGTGTGAGCTACGATTGAGAGAAGGTGTGTTTTAAAGTGTGCTGTAAAATCATCCTCCATCATAACAATGCTCTGTCACACATCACTTCTGGTATATGGCAATTTCTGTTAAATAAAAATATTACGGTATGTCCTCATTCACTTTACTCACTGGATCTGGCATCGTGTGACTTCTGGCTCTTCCCCAAAGTCAAAATGATTCAGGACATCAAGGCAGCCATGACAGTACAAGTAAAGACACTCATGAAAAAGGACTTCCAGTACTGCTTCAGAAAGTGGCAAGAACGTGGGATAAGTGTGTTTGAAGTGAGAGGGAGTGTTTTGAAGGGGATTAATGGCAATGTGTCTTTTACTGTAATATTTTTTAAAATTTAAACATTCACTGTATTGTTTGATCACACCCCATTAAATTATATTTTCTAAAAATTTCTCCTGGAATCTTTTTAGCACTCTTGCCTGTATCTGTCTATAGACAAGAAATGGGGAAGCAAGAAGCATACCTAATGGATTTTGGTATGTGTTATGTGCCATTGAGTTGGGTCTGACTCCTGATGACCCTACAAAGGAGTGAAATTCACAATGCCCTGTCCTCAACAGCCCTCTCAGCGCCTGTAGATTCATGCCCATGGCTCTTTTTACGGAGTCAAGCCCTTTCATATTTGGTCTTCCTCTTCTGTTTCCTATTTCCCCCAGCATTATTGTCTTTTCCAAAGAACCCTGTCTTCTTATGATGTGATAAGAATTTAATTGTTGATTAAACTATTATGCAAAGTTTTATAAAGAAACTGTGGGTGCCTTTGTGATTAGAGATGTGTTTCTTCTAGATTCATTTTATTAAATGACTTTTCCCTTAGCAGTTTTAATGTTTAGTGTAGCTGAATTCTAATCACTCACTGTTTTCTCTTCATGTTTGCGTCAGTTCTAATGGATAAAACTGGAATTGAAGAGAGTTGGTGGGCAAGGCAGCTACGGCCCAGGTGGCGCGATCAGAGCACATTTCACACAGATGCCGCACTTTGTGCCAATTATCCTCTGTGCCAAAAAGAAAAACAAATTGCATAATTTTACTTGGCCTATTTAGAAAATGATCAGGTTCACTATCAGTCCAGACATTTATAACCATAAATAGTAAATTGCAGTAGATGTCAAGTTCGTATCACTATTACTAGATTCCCATGTTTGGTTCTTGGTTGCTCATGTTGCAGTTTGCCTTCCGTAAACATTTGGCTCAAGTAAGAAGTTTTGCTCATAAGACTTTCTTATGACTTGAATGGATATGACATTGTAGTTATGTATTTAATGGCAAAATAAAATTAGGAAAATACACAAAATTTAACTTGTGAGCTACAAACTAGATAAAAGGACATATAGAAAATAATTTACTTCATCAAGTCAATGCGTAAATGCAGAGCTACACATTGATAGTGAAATATGATTTAAAAAAATAAATTTAAGGTTGTCCACATTTCCTAAGTTGATAATAAGGAGACGAATGAATCCTTCTCCCCCTTCTCCCCCATTCCTGCCATAGGCACCTTTGAAATGCATTAATTTCCTTGTAAATGTGTTAAAGAGAAACCTTTTTATTCTTTTGTTCATCTTGTTTGGCCTCCTTTTACCTACATGCATTAATCAAGTGGTATTATGAATAAAGAGTGGGAATTGGGGGCCTTTTTGTCCATTGAAATAATGGTTGATCTCTTTAGCTTTTTTCCAGTTTATGGCTTTTCTTTTTTGATTTGTTTAACAATCTGTAGCTAGCAGGTTTGGCATAGTGCAGCTTGTAATCACTGTGGTGACAGTAAAAGCAACAATTCTGTTATCCCTTTCTTGAAGAAGCCTTCAGTGTTCTTTTATGACTTTTATTTGAGAGAAACAATAAAAACTGGAAATAGAAAACCTACCAGAGAATCTCTAGTACATGATATATACAGACACACATGTATATGCTCACGTACAGAGTTTTGGGAAAAGAAATATTTTAACATTAGGATTGAAATACATGGTCCAAATTTAATTTCATTCAGTTCATAAGGAAATAAGTTTAAAATCAGGATTTCTCATCACTTTCAGAAACTCTGGCTCAAATGAATCTTTTGGCCACAAGTAAATCTTGAAGACAAGATAATGAATGTTTTGTTAGTATAACTATTAGCATCTATTTGATGCATCTTTTAGTTGTCTTAATCAGCACATTTCATATCCCCAGCCCCAGGGGTAAAGTGAAAAAGACACTCAGGCTCATTCTGGTTTGTCTCTGTCCTTACTGAGTTTCATCTCCGTCTCTCCCCTGGAAAAGAATCATAGAAGAAAGGATTTTTAGGTGCTTGTTCTTTATTCAGAGACGTTGGGGTGAAGCTAAAGCCTTCTACCTGCCCATGTGGTTCTCTCATTTTGTTTCACCTCAAGTTCTGGCTTGCTCCTGTGTGTCACTGACAGAACAACTCTCCAGTTAAAAGCCTTCAGTTATTAGCAGTTTTCCTTCCTTACGAGTTCTGTTACCTCACTGTAGTTGTATTTATTCATTTAGAATAAGGAGTTTATATTAACCACCTGCCGTGGGTTCCCAGTGCTTGGAGGTAGAAAGGAAATAGAAGATGCCTTATTGCTCCTGAAACATTTGTAATTTATTTATAGAAATAAGACTTTTGATATTAAAAAGTCCAGGAAGCATTCGTGAGAGAACCGAATAGCAGGTGCAGTGAGTTGCTTATGAAGCTAAAGGACAATCCTACCCAGTGCCTCCCTCTGCAGCCAGAGGTCTAAAGGAGTACAGTCTGGAACCATAGTGGCTACGTGGAGAAAGTTCTTGTCTTTTCTAGTGTGTCTTCATAATCATTATCCTACCGCAGCCACTTGGTGATCCTATGAAGGAAGAAAGGTGCTCTGCACTTTTACCTATGAGAACAATAAGGCACAAAGACACTGAGTGATTTGTTCAAGATCAGATGGGCTCTTAATTTTGGAACATATTATTGTATTTTCCCAAGGCAGGAGTGTCCTGAGATTTCTGGCTAGCTTTGTCGCCTGCTTCCTGGTGATCTGGGTTCACAAACGTCCCCCAGGCCTGTCCTACACACTTCAGTCTATGAAACGGGACTCAGTGATTTTGTTTTGATTTTTCACACATTTTAAGAGAATGTAACTATGAATAGTATATTCAAAGGTATATTCAAAGAATGCTCTGAGTTTCTTGGAGAGGGTTTTTAAGTTTATATTTTCCACAGCAACATTATACCAAACCTTGGTTAGCTTTTAAGTTTTCAGTCTTTAGGAAAGATAGGTCAGTGTTTTGATTGTACAATTCACTAGTGAAATGAAACTGAAGTATCCAAGTAGTGAGCTGGGTTTTGATTTTATTCAGCGGGTTGTAGGAAAAGTTAATCTATCGTGATTGAAACCTTTCTTAAGCTTTGGTTACCGTTGAGAAGAAACACAGTTTTTAACATCGCAGAACAACTATGGACACATATGCACGTGTCCATTTTTTCCTTTCTATAGGAAGGATGTACTGTTATTTAACATTTTAAATGCTGTCTTGACTTCACAAACTTTAGATTTCTCTTATTTCACCCTACTCTTTTGGTGTCATCTCGCTCTTCTGGCAGCTTTCATGTTCTCTTTCTCCTTTGCCAGACAACGTTTCCTGGAATTTGGAATACCATTTTTCTTGGCATTTTAGTGGGCAGCTTATGCACTCAAGGCATCACCTAAGTACTAGCAGCACATTCTTGACTGAATAATGATGTATATGGAATGTTACTTTTTTTGCCTTATAAATGGATAGCAATTTACACAGCTGTGGATGTGGGATGTTTCAATCCCAGACCATGTTGTAAGAAAAATTGAATGACAGTGAGCAAAACAGCAGTAATTATAAAACTAATTACTAAATGCTGATGATGCCCATAGGCTTTGCATAACTAAAATTAGAAAAGGAAATTGCTTTCGGCTTCAGAGAGGCAACATGCTAGTTATTTCACTGTTTCAGTCAAAATGGAGGGTAGTATATAAAGTTCAATCAGGAAAATATACATGCATACATATATATCTATAGATTTGCATATACATATATTTTCTGTGTTGAAATGTTATTCACTCTATCTTACAATTTTATTTATAGAGCTTTATGCATAGATATTTACATAAAGAAGATAAGTATATTAAAATATTTGAATGCAGTATATATACTAGGCATTTTGCATACACTATAATTACAGCATTAAAATGCATATCTTTACAGTATATTTTTATATGTTTGGTTTTCCTCATGTACAATTTCACAGCAAAATATAGTGTACATTTCCATCCCTTCATAAAGAATCTAATTTTTTGAATTCATAGCACATTTTTCAAAATGAAATATCAAAAAAGAATTAAAACATCGATCAGCTCATAGAAAATGAAGTATTATGTTTTGGGAAGACACATGATTGATAAATCAGAAGTCTGTACGGCATACTTTTGTCCATGTTCAATTTGGCGCTTAGAAATATGTGATATTAACTCCAAAGGAATTATGGAGATTGTAAACATATTTCCTGCCGTCCCTAGACAATTCTGAGATTATAAATGTTAGAGCTGCTATTGATAACATTCAAATAGGAAGTATGGGGATAATGAATTATGTCAGTATACATATAAATGGAACATGATTTAATGAGTTAAAAATGTGATCATTTTATCAAAAACATTTCCTTGTTTCTTATAATTAGTTGGTTTCCATTTCTATCCTTTCTGTAGTCCTGCAGACAAATGTTATACAACATAAACTCTCCTGAGTAAACTATTGATGGTTATGCTTAAGTTTCAGATTAAACAGATCATGGATCAGGAAGATGAATCATTGTTGATACAGAGGGAAAATGAATCCTGCATTTAAAAAATTCAAGTAGTCTGAATGACCTAAAATGTAATGTTTTATTTAATTTTCTGCCACATGTTATTTCAAAAGTCTTAAGAAATTAAAAAGACAAAATACGATACTGTCTGCAGACATATATTATTGAAATGAAATCCAAGTATAATTGAATAAAAGCTGTAATGAAATTCTTGTAACTTTTACCTAGTGGGGCAGTGCAGTGAGTTAGTTCTTTCATTCGTGTTTGTGAATTTAATAATTAGCTCTTTTATCAAGGCAAATGGTGTAATAATGGAGAAATAAATCACAGAATGGCATATAAAATGAATATAGAAAGTCCTGCTTCATGTGTGGTGTCTGGTAATTTAGTCAGCTGTAATTAATATGTACACAAGTTGGGGTAAAGTCTCAACTTTTTGCCAGTTATACAAGGTCCTGAGAGTCGTAACAAATCACTGCTGTTCATCAGATGTTCATCAGATGTCCTTCAGGTGTGGAGGTTATGTCAGTCCTGAAAATAAGTACGTGATCAAGAATTCAGAGGGCTTAGGGTGAGCCAAAATGATATCAGCAAGTTGATATTGTTTTTAAAAAATGGCATATCTTTGGCCTCACATTTATTATTTTCTGGTTTGTTCTTCCTGGGGCTCTGAGAGGAGAGAAGATGAGAGGACTCTTCAGTCTGCTGGTGTTGAGAAATACTGGTTTTCTTTTAGTTAAGTGATAAGGGGTTTCAGGAAAAGGAGGGGATGGCCAGGTAGGAGAGAGGTGTGAGCTTAGAGAAAACCAGTTCATCCATATATATAACAGATAATGACTGACAACCTGATGTGTGCCAGGCTTACCACCATCTTGAGAGACAATGAAAACTTGTCTGTAGGCAATGTTTGAATTCAAAACTTTGTCACTTTCTGTGAGTAGAATTTTAGTAGAAGACAAATAACGAAACCATTTTTTCAAAGCTCTTTGTTCAAAACTCATTGTCATTTGACTCATTAAGGCAACGCACAGTGTCCTGTGGGGTACTGTTTTTATCAACCAGCACCAGGAAGCAAGCCTTGCTTACAGACAAGATCATTTTCTACAAATTTTCTGTCATGTTTCACCTTGGTAATCTCCAGCTCTTGTGTATAAAAAGAAACAATTTATTTTCAACACTTGAGGGATATAAACCGTCTGACTGCTGTCATAACCTATTGTTTTTAACATAAACATTATAGCTGCATTTGCCTTGAAATATTTTCCCATGATTGCGTAAATCTGAGCTGGGTACAGGAGTGTCACCTTGTGCTCTCAGCATCAACATTGAGACCTAGAAAGTGCAATCTGCTCCTTTTACAAGCATTTACTTCAACAAAATTAGAAATAGATTTCCTTTTCATAATTGAGTTAAACAGTGCGGTAACTGGAGAAAAACTTAGGAGAGAATGCATTGCTTTTAACTGTAGCACAGAACCCCTCAAATGTGGCTAAGGGCCTACTGTATTTTCCTTTATCAAAAGATGGTTGATTGCTTAATGGTCAAAGAACTACTAAGTAGCTTATTTTACATTACTGGAGAAAATGTGCTTTACATCAATTGCACAATGTAATTCTTTCTATTATTTTGGTAGAATTGTTTTACCTTTCATAGAAGCATGCATTTAAGAGAGAGAATGATTTGATAATCCTTTGTGATATGCAGGCATACCTGGTTTTATTGTGCTTCCCTTTATTGCGTTTCACAGATGTTGCATTTTGTACAAATTGAAGGCAAGACCCTCCACTAACAAAAGATTAGGACTCACTTTATTACTCTACTCAGGTGATTGTGGCGGTCGGGAACTGAACCCGCACGATCTCCGAGGTATGCTTGTCCTGGAGATCTAAAATGTGTTATGCAGGAATTGTATTGGCTTACTTGGAAATCTGGAACCCTTTGCTATTTACTCTGAACACTCCTTTACAGAATGATATCAATTACAACTCAATACTTAATCTGGTTTAAAACCAAAATAAATGTTTATATTAGGTTCATCCCTGGCTCCATTCTGTATTCCTACTGTTATTTTTCTTTCTTTTTTTCTCACCCACTTCACATTTTATACTTCATATGCCCCTCTAAGTCTTACTGAGTAATTTTGGAAGCAGTGTGAGTGACATAAAAAGAATCATTGTCTAATTTCATTACATGAGATGAAACCTTCCTTTGATATACTAGTCTATGGAATTTTCATTCATCATTGAGCTAGAATAAACCTTATTTATTGTAAAAAATATTATTTTACCCTTTTTTTCTGGTTAATATTCTTCTTTAATGATGCCTGATTCACTATTGTGGGAGTCACGGAACATTCGTGTGTTTTTTTTCCCCTTGACTTTGCTGAGAGTTGATGATTCTGCTTTTTTCCTCTCCTGGGAGACCACATCATCACCCCACCCCTTTTGGCCATTATTTTGAACTCTTTTACAGCTGTTTCTTAGTCTGACATCATTTTTTGATCTTTTAAAATGTTGTTTCCAAGCACCTCTTTGGGACTTAATATTTCTGCTCTGGTGTAGCCTTTTAATTTACTACTGATCAGTTGCCATTTCAGAAGTTTTTTTCTGTGGGTTTGGCCTCTATAGCTCTCCTTGTGTTCCTTTTCATTTTTATACTAATAATCACAACACTTCCCAATTAATTGCCATTTGTGAATATAATTGATGTGTTTCCTCCCTCTCCAGACCACTAATGAAGATGTTAAGTAAGTCTTAGCATGAAGCTAACCTCAGCAGAATTCCCTTGGACCATGGGCATATTAGAGTCTACTATAGCTCTATTTATTTTCTCTGCCTTTAAGAGAAAGCCTTCCGGTCGAGACATTTTAATTCATTGCTAGGATTTCACAATAATGGAGCTCTGCATGAAGTGTCAGTCCAGATACATAATGCCTACTAAACTCTATGATTTTCTGAACACTAAGATAGTTGATTTACTTATGCATCTGAGAATCTCAGAAGCATTGTTTGCATGCGAGACAGTGACCACGAGATGCTTTTGTGAATTTAATGTGTGAAATAGCATCACTATGAGATAAATTCAACCGATTTCTCCCCGTTTTGCAGTATTAGCACAAGGGAGTGCATCAAAGGTTTTTAACACAAATAAACTATGTAGCTATCTTAGAAGAGAGCGTGCTTCCATTTCAACCCAACAATATTGGGTCCACTTTCTCTATGATCAGAATATTACAAAGGGAGCGGAGAATAATTTATATCAGAGGTTCTGTGATGGAATGAAATGGAACTCTTTTGAAGTATGATCTCTGAAAGCACAGCATGAAGCTCAAATAAAGTGAAGGACATTCGCTATTACAAGTAATGTCCTTAATAATCTTGTTAGTCTAGTCTCCCTCTGTACGAGACAAATGGAACATTATTGGCTTATGGGCTGTAGTAAATAATTTAGTTTCCAATATTCAGGCTGCTTTGACAGTAAATTAAAATGACATGAAAGGGGCTTGTTGAATAAAGAAAGTATCCAATCAAATTTAATTGGCATGACTAAGGCAGTAGAAATATGTTTTATAATTAAACCATGTTGTCTTGGAGCTTTATAAGCATGTATGAATCAAAATGTCAAAAATTATTCTTTGATACTGTGCATTTAAAACTTTGCATGGTGAATAGTTTCCTTAAACAAGCTTCTAGACATGCATATTGATGTGACATGAAAATAGTTTCATGTTTTAAATAATGAGTGATAAACTTCTCCATTCGTAAACCCTTGCAAGTAGCAATTCTGATAACAGACCGCTTAGAACTCTCCTTTCCAGGATTTTGATTTCAAATTGATACACTGATAACTCAAGAGGAAGCTGTGATTTTGTTGTGGTCATATTATGGTATTTCAACGTTCATCCTTTTGGTGGAGAAAAATAAGATCCAAACTCACGGAGCAGAACAACTTTTACAAAAAGAATAGTATTGAGAATTAAAACAAGAACAATACAAGTTATATTTTGGTTTACTGTAATCTCCTCAAATTCAAGATGAATTGAATTTCCTACATTTGACAGCAGCAATGCCAAATGCTTCTGCTATAAAGACAGGAAACCCTGGGAATTTCAGATTTTTGTGTGACCACCTGTCCTGTTTTTTTTGTTTTGTTTTGTTTTTTTCCCTTCCATGAAAGTGGTACATAAGTAATTGCCCATTTATAATAAAATTTCCTAATGATGGCTCTTTCCACAACTCAGTGGAAAACATATGGTGGTGTCTGAGTCTGCAAAGATTGCTTATAAAAACAGAAATGAGCTTAGTGAATCATTTTTCATTCTTAGCCTTTTCAAGTGTCCTAGTCAAAATAAGCTAAAAAGGAGGTAAGCAAGGAAAACAGAGAGGTTCAGATGCAGCAGCTTTATTCAAAATACTAAAATCATCTAACATTTTCTTAGAGATGCATTATTATTTTCTGATCTCTTGATAACTTTTCAATTCAGGGAAGATTTTCAGTGAATAGTCACTCTATTCTCTTAATTAGGCCCAAATCTCAGTAGTTGTTTCAGATACAATGTAATTTGTGTTTACATTGCTCCAACATAAATTTAAAGCAATATTCTATAAAGGTAGATTCTATAATATATTGTTCTTCATGCAGTGCTGTAGCATTAAATGATACAGAAATGCACAAAATATTTACTTTGAGTGAAAAAACTGATCAAGTTAGTATTCCTTAAAATCTGCTCTCTGCAGTCTACGTTCTCCACATGAAGGCTTTTAAACTCCAAGTGCATTTTGATTACAGTTTTGACCTAGGAACAAATTAAGGGGGCTGTTTTTCTTTTTAATCCTTTTTTTTCTCAGTGTTGATCCAGTCACCTCTATAGGCAGGCAGATGATAAAGGCTAAGTTTTCATTGTTTTGTTTTTTTACCATTTAGCTAGTGAAAATCATTACGAACAGACTATTTTCTGTGCTCCTGTGACCTCAAAGGATAACTATAGATGAATAACTTCGTGGAAGTAGGAGGGCCCCATCCGGGAGAATGTTTCTGAAGAGAATAATGCAGACTGGGATATCTATTTAGCCGTGATTACTACGCTGTTCGCTCTTGGTTATCCTAAGTAATGCACATCAGTACTCTTTTCTGAGTACCAACTCCAGTGCTTCTCACAGTTTGGTGAGCATCAGCATCACCTGGAGGGCTTGTTAACACAGATTGCTGGACCCCTCTTCTCAAGTTCTCCATCCCATAGGTCTGGGGCGAGATTTGGGAATTTGCATTTTTAGCTAATTCCCGGGTGATGCTGTGGCTGCTGGGAAACGCACAGTGAGAACCATTCGCTCATACTATCCACACGCACTGATGAGACTCCTCCTGTGAGCCAGGAATTGGAGGACTGTTTGCCATTGTGAGCGGAAGGTCTGTCCCCCCACAAAGTTAGTGCTGTACATGTACATTGAAGTAGAGCATAAATGCCAATGCTATGTTGGGCATGGTCCCAGAGCACCTGAGAAGCCTTGGGCTTTTCAGATGCCTCTGGGAGGATCTAAAGTTCAAGCTGAAGCCTGAAAGGTGAGTTAGGAGCTTTCCAGAGAAAAGAGAGGGAAGGAGAAAAGCAGGTGCTTTGGAGAAAATATATATATGTATGTTTTATAGACATATAAATATATATATCATCACTAATGTTAGATCTCTAATGGGAAAAAAGTAACTATTTGCCCTTAAAATTTTAATTGAGCAATTACTCTTTGGGATGGAATAAATGGATGTGAAAGGAGCTTTTCCTAGAAGGCTTTTGAGTCCAGTACACTTTGCCTCTGTGCACGTAGGTTTGTTTGAATTTATATACATGTTGGGGTTTCTTTTGCACTAAGCCTTCTCTTTGGAAAATCTGTCAATTTTATTAACACCTATACTTGTTTACAAAATTACACAGCAAAGCAAAATACAATCCCATTAGGATTTTCACCATTTGAGGTTGGTACCCATTGCTGTAATTTGCACGTGATTTCCCAGTTATTTGGGGGTTTATCCCCACTTCTTCCAAATATATTGAAGTTGCTTGGTAAATGCATTGGAAGTTTTAAAAATGTTTTCTATTTTTAACTAGTTTACATTTCATTTTTTTCTTCCTTAATATCTAGAGTTGGCCTGGCACAAAAGAAGGGTGTTTGGTCGTCTGGATTGTGTGATGCTTCTAGGACTCAGTCTTAAGATGGTAGTGGCAGATGCAATGCTTGTAACTCCTGCCATCTTAGACTTTCCATCTTATGGGCGCAGTGTGAAAATCAAACCACTTAACATTTATCTGAAGACTTTTTCTTTTTGACAGCTTACTCTCTTCTAAGTTTATCTCCTACGAGCTTGAGTACATCATTATTTTACAGATGAACTAGGTCAAGAGAAGTAGACTCTATGTGATGCAGTCAGTATCCGATACAGTACCAGTATTGTTTTGGTACTGTTTCTACTACACCATATGGCCAGAGCTTTTAACTATTAATACATGTCTGGCCTGGCATGCTGGAAGCTAAAGCTCTGACTCAGCAGTGCATGAGTGAAGGCCACCCTACACCTGTCAGCTTGAGTAGACATCCCTTCCCTGTATTCTTTCTTCTGACCTTGTCTTTGTACTTGTTTTAAGGACATGTGGTTTTCTCTAGACTATGGTTTCTAACACTTTTTTTCTTTTTGGCCTGAGGAAATTTCACCTTGACCTGTAAACAACACACATAGGAAGCTGTTTGAAAACCATAGCTCTAGGCTAGTTGTGCGTAACCTTGGCAGCTCTTCTGATTCAGCTAAAAAGCTTTTATGAGATAGCGTCTCTAGCCTCAGATTCAGAATATCCTGATTCAGGATATCCATTAGAAATTAGGCAGTTGTGATGATCAGCGTGATTTGAGAATAATGATGGTCACTAATATTACTACGTCATTATTCCTGTGTACCCGGTTGCATTAAGTGGACTTCATGGATTATCTCATTTACTCCCGAGGATACAGAACCACAGTTCAAAACCAGATCACCAATTTTCAGTTCGAGAGTGCTTAACTCAGATGCTGTAGGTCTCTGGATTAACTTCTCACTCCATGCTGGTTCTTCTCCCTGCCCCATCCCCACATCCCTCAACCAAATATGTTCCTCTCACCTGGTTCTGTAATAGGGGGTATCTGCTGCCAACATACTAGATTCCTTTAAGTAGCCTGTTGAAAAGGAGGCTATTTCAAAATGATTGATAATGTGAATTTTCACCAGGAGTAGGATGCCAGACCAAAAACAGAACATGAAATGCATGTGTTCTAGCCATTCCCAGTCATTTGTAAGAAATGTTTTGAGTGAAACAGTAAGCAGTTTCCAAACTGGACTTAAACATGGTAGAATGAAAGACGCTGTTTTGAGGACCCATTATAGTTACCTCTTAGGCCATGCCTGGTTATCTGTCAAAATAAACAATTTCCTGACACAATTCCTACTCTGATGAATTTTTAAAACATAGTTGGACACGGCATAGGTTTAAGCTTTCTAGACAATGTCCAGTATTAGCAACAAAATATATTTTAATTTTTTGTTATCAATAGTAAACTTTTTTTTTCTAGCTAGCCCACTAATTTCCATTATCCTTAAAAACACAGAAAACATAGTGTGACTTTTAGCTGTTGTTCTGTCTCCCTTCAGCAGCTTTATAGTTGGCAGTGAGAACATGAATTTGGAAATGACTTGACTTGAGATCAGAGCTTGACTCTGCCACTAACCAGCTTTGTGACCTTGCTCAAGTTTACGGAATGCTCTGAGCCTTGATTTCCTTATATGTGTCCTGGACACCATTCACGGCTGCCTCTGAGCATTGTGGTGAAGACCACTGAGGAAGCCTGAATGGGTAACAGCAGCATAGCGCCAAACTCAGGGTAGGCTCTCATCCCAGCTCATTTCTTATCTACCTTCCGAGCTGTAGTCACTACCTATCTGCTTAGCTCTTGGTCTGCTCAAGTTCTAGCCTTTGAAGGGGATGTGTTATACCTGGAATCATAGACTCATTCATCTATGATTTGCTAATGAAATCGTAGCTGAAGGTAGGACTTCCTAGTGCTGTATTTGTGCAAGTTTCTTTATATTCTACAATACAAGTGCTGAGTAAATAATAATGATAACTAATATTACTAATTTTAATACCCATTCTTCACCCTCCCCATTATTACCTGTTTTAATTTGATTTAATCATTTGCTTTTCATTTGCCTTTATTTTTTTATTTTTTTTACTTTTGCAGATACGGAGGAATTTCAGTTTTCAGCTTTGTAGGGAAACCAGCCAAACATTTCAGTAGCTCAGATAACTTATTATGAATGCAGGACTTTGTTCCTTGTTTTACGTTATATTTCTTCTGATGAGATCTTTGGAAATATTCAGAATGGTCTTTTTTCCTTTACTCAAAAATAAAGAGAAGGCTTTGGGCTTATTTATTTTGAAATAGATTGGTTTCCTTTCAAAAAAGAAAATGCTCTTTATGATCCCGGCAATTGTAACGTGTAATAACAGCATGGCATTTCGCGTTGAAGCAGGTTTTTCTCTAAGTTCTTATTACATTTTGGGAAAATTCACTGCAAGTCGGTAAAATGACTGCATTCTATTATACATCTGTCACAATTTCCAAATAAAAAGTCTGAGATTAAACAAGAGCACATTTAAAAATTTAAAAATTACGGAAATTATCCTCAATAGTGAAGTGTGAGTTACTAGGTAAGAGCTATCAAGAATATAAATTCATCTTAGTGTCTGTTCTCAAGTTCATTATGGAACTATAAGAACGAGCACCTCAAATCCAGAAGAGCAGCGTTTGCAGAATCCAGGAGTGTTTAAAAGGGGATTATATTTTCACAGTGTAGTTTCACTAACTAGACAACTTCTGTCATGGTGAAATCGTGATGAAGTCTAAATTTAATCCATGCAGGGCATGACGCATGAGCTACAATGTGTGAAAAATGACCGCAAGTGATAGGTTTTTACTGAACAAAATTCTCGGTGATACAACTGTTTACCTTTTCACAGTGACACTTATTAGAACATATGAGCATCATAACAGGTAATCTCTTCCTAAAGGCAACATAACTTTGTATCAGCTGCAGAATTGTGTGTGCTGCTGGCAAGGTGTGTAGTCTGTCTTGCTTAGTCTGGATACTGCCATGTTGGTTGTCATAAAACCAATTTAAAAGTCTAACCTGTGTGTTATTTCTTGCCATGATTTATAATTTTTAGATGTTCTAATATTTAGTGGAGGGATTTGAAATTGATTATGAGATGTATATTTTTGTTCCAGTGTTCATTTGAAATATGCAAGTTTTTAGCCTCTTTCAGATTCCCTATTCAGTATTTTGCATGGTTGAAATATGAATGTAAAAATAGTAGATTTTTTAATGCTTTTGTATAGGCTCAGGAGAGTCCTTCCTGCAGTATCTAGCTGGAAAGGTAATGAACTGTAAAATATGTTGAAATGATTGGGGATTAAAAATCTCTGGTGTGTAGTGACAGTGCAATTATATTCCACAGTAAAGGTTTCTTGTATTAAGAGTAATAAATAAAACTTATTTTTCCCACTGTGATTGGTTGTCACCAACATAATGATAGCTTTGACCTTCTTCCTTGTCAAATGTCGTTAGCCTGTGACCAAGTAGTCGGGTTATAGCAAAATGCTTCGGAAACCTAAATACAAAGTAAGAATTCTTACAGAACCACAGCAGTGAAAGTCTGAGAGTACAGTAGATGCTTTTGAGAATTTTGCAGATGTGTTGATTTTTCAGTGTGGTGTACATATTTTCTTCCTGTTATTCTTTGACTCCTGTTTCTGGGGTTGGAACTCCTGCTTCTAGCATTGGGTTTACAGCACTGCCTATCTTTGAACATAATATTGTGTAAGTAAATCGACCCTACTAGCTTGCAGTCCCAAGAAGTCAAACTCAAATTGCTGAGTGATACTTCTCAGGAAACAAGTTAAATACAAATTTAGATCTTTATCTAGAGATTTAAAATTTGAGAAGATTAACATAGTACTCATTTTTATTTTGTAAGTAGGGCAAGGGATTTAAGATTATGTAAAAACTGTTTATTAAATTTGCCTTTTTAAAAACAGTTGAAGCCAATTGTCAAAATTATTTCAAAGAGTTAAACAGAAGAACATAGCGTTCTTCAGCTGGTGTTCAGGGCCTTAACTCCATTTTAATTCCTTTTTTTTTTTTTTTTTTTTTTTTCACATTATCAGAAATGTGAATGTGGAATGTCATGGAATGCCTCCAGTGCAAGGCTCCTGAATAGCATTGGGCCATATTTATTCATTAGAATCATGTGCCATTTTTTGTCTCCCTTTCCTATTAAGTCCCATTTGTCTGTCTAGAAGGTCAAAGGAGCAGCTGTCTCTGGGGCTGACCTCTATGCACCTCTATTGTTGGGCTCTTCCAAGGGTACTAACTCTTTCCTTCTTCCTGGGGACCTGCAGGATTGTCCTTTCAAAGCATTTACCCTTTCTTGGGTCAGGGAACAAGAAGGACAACTGCTTACATGTTTCTGTACTCCCAGCTGCTGTAAGTATAGTGCAGTTTTGTCTTGATGACTTGATGCTTTCACTTAATGGTCTCACAGTTCACAAGTGAAATCAGCAAAATATGGACACATTCGTAATACTGCCTTAAAAATCATTCTGCTTTTTGAGTGGTTACTACTCTGGATGACTGCCTCAAACTCATTCCCTCCATTGTAATGAGTTCGGAAGCAAATCTATCTCTTACATATATGTACCTTGTATTGCCCCAGCCCCGCTTTTAATAAGAATGGGAGTTCCATAGAGCGTTTGCCATACATGGGTGGCCACTTACGCCAAATTTCTGTGAACCTAAGATTATCAGGAAGAAATGGCTTTACTCTACTCGAACTTTACAGTTGCATTGGGGTAGGTAGATAATGAAAGAGTGAAGCATTGAAATGTGCCTACATAACATGCTGTTACAAGCCTTATGATAGATTTGTGTTTGACTTAACAGCTTTTGGAACCTAATAAAAAGAACTTAATTGACAATTTCTTGAAATTGCTAAGAAAACCTAGTGATGTTGGTAGGGTATAATAAGGAGTTTCTCATCACTGTCTTCAAGATTGAGCCTATACAAAAAAAAAAAAAAAAAAAAAAAAAGGATTTATCTCTGTGGTAACTCTAAGTAATTGATATACAGACAAGGTTTGGTTCCAATTTGCCAGCAATAAAGTTGTAATAGGGTTTTCTCTGCAATTTTAGCCTTAATGTGCTCATTCCACAGAGCGGTATTTTTCCAAGCGAACAAATAACATCAGTAAAGCTTACGATCAGTAATAGCCCCACACTGATGCTCACATTAAACTTGTTAAATCAATTCACTAGACACTTTCTAAAGTGGACTGTCTGTTTACTTTGACTTGCACCCTATGTGGATGATCCATCAGTTACGTTTATTTGAATGATCTTTACATTCAAAATTGGTAATTATTCATGCTTGATTGTGGTTATGAATGGGCCTCTTCTTTCTTCTTTTTTTTTTTCCTCCTGTTTTGTGTGGCTGCTCATTTTTCAACCTTTGGTATTTGAAGGATATGAATGTTTAGTGATACCAACTTCTTGAGTGGGAATGTTTTTGCCTCTCCAAAAATTCATATGCATGCTTGGTTGCATAGAGACTGTGGTTAATATCTTCGGCAATCATCTGTCCTTATTCAGAAGGGCTTGCCATTCTTGAAACAAGCACATTCATGTGTTTATTAAAATGGGTATAAATTCTAATTGTGTTACCAAAGCTAGACTGCAGTCCAATGGGCACAGAAGATGTTAGACCGAGAAAAGATAGCTGGTGTTCTGGAAAGCATTTTTTGGAGATAGGCAGTCTCCTAACCCTGCTTCATTTTTCACTGGAACAAGCCGAGCCTGCTACTGCATGCTGCCTTTTGTCAGTAAACACAAAGAGAAATCTGAAGCCATCAATCTCGCTTATCAATACTACTCAGTGTGATTCCTTTCCTAGCCGTTTTTCCTTTTTCTTTCCCTATACAGCACTTCATTTTTCTCAGAGTGTCCTTTCAGTTTGGCCAGGAATGAGTTGTGGGTCAGGTGGGTAAAACAAAATTAATGCTATATATTTGCAGAATTGTGTACTGCTTAGGTTCAGTGGATGTGCCTCCATATACAGAAGTCAAATGTGGCGAAAAGGACATTTTCTGAATAAACTGAGTCGCCTGCTGGTGTCGGCACTGGGTGTAATTACAGCCACTTTGCTGCATTGTATGGCGGGAGCCATGGATGCTTCAATGACTCAAAAAGCTTTTCCCCCCAAATTCATCCCAACTTTTTATGCGTGGCTTATCTGTGTCCTTAAACCAACTCTTTATTTTCATATTTATATCTATTTCCTATTTTTCATCTACTTCAGTAAATAGAGCATTGTTTTAAATCAGGCATGTCATGTAACAAATATTATCTCAGAACAAATGTGAAAGAAATCTTTACTATAACCTTGACAGCCTTAAAAAGTATTAAATCACGAAAACAATATGCCCTGCTACAATTTAATATTATGTTAACGTTTTCTTTGATTAGATGGAACAATACTTTCATGAAATAGTCTAGTACCAATACAGGGCTTTAGCTTGCATTTTAAAATCAAATTTTAGAATGTTCCTCAGCTTTCTCCCTTATTTTTGAGGGGGCCCTGGCCCAATTTCTTTTAGTCCTAGAGCTTGAAGCACATTACAATTCATTGGACTGCTTTTGCCTACTTTATTCTATGTCCCAGATTCATAATTAAGGGAAAAGTTTATCACTTGATAGGTATTTGCTCCTCTCTATATTTTTTGCAATAAACTCATTAGGTTGATATCTGCGGTGTTTAAGCCTGTGACAAACTAGTATGATTTGTCTAGTGTCTGTAAGCAAATGGCTCATCCCTGTGAGGGGTGTGAAAACTTCCCAGGAAGCAGGGTACAGCCCATAGGACTGTTTCTGAAAGAGCTGATTGCATTTCCTGTGACTCTGCAAGTTGTTATTCAGATGCAGCGTTGGCTCATTATAGAATGATATTCAAATTAGGTAGATGAATGAAGGCTCAGGTGGAAGTCTTCTCTAGGTTTGACTGATACGTATGTACATGTACATATGTGTGTCTAGCAACATACCTAATGCATTGAATGACTGTTCTGTGGGAGGCAGTGCAGTAGGGTATTAGGCTGGTACAAAAGTAATTGTGGTTTGAAGGGTTAAAAATAATTGCAAAACCGCAATAACTTTTGCACCAACCTAATATTTTTATATATGTTATCTCACTTAATTTCACATGCAAAATAACCCCATGACACAGTTGTTCTTACTCCTCTTTAGAGACAAGAAAACTGCGGCACAAAGGGATTAAATGACTTTTCTGTTTAAATATAACTAAGAGCTGGAGGAACCAGAATTCAAACCCAGATCTAGCTGATTTCCAAGCCTGTGATGTTTATACAATGTTACTCTAGAACAGGGGTGTCCAAACTTTTTTCAACAGTTTTCACCAAGGGCCATATGCGGTAAAATACACAAACAGCCGGGCCACTCACTCGAGGTGAAGTACGTATTGCCTCACCTGGTTTATTTAAGTAAAGTAAATATATTTTTGGAATTTGCTGCGGGCCAATTAACAATGGATTGCGAGCCACAGTTGGCCCATGGGCCGCAGTTTGGACACCCCTGTTCTAGAACAAGTCAGATTTTAGGGGGCATATCCATTATGAGAAGCAACTTAGTACAGCTAATTTCCCAACAGTAGTCAGGCTTCCTGGGTTCCATTTCCAATGATGGCTTTTCTGCCCTAATTTTTCTGTTGTCTGCTCTGCCCCTTTTTACCCTGTTTATCATTTCCTTCTTGGCTTTTTTTTCCCTTGACCTCAAATCATCAATTTATCCTGGTTTATACCTCCATGGTGAGTCGCTCATTATGGTCCTTTATGGGCTTTATTTCCTCCGTCTTCCCTTAATTATAAACACTTCCCAGGTTTCTGTTACTCTTGCACACTTAGACTGGGTGGTCTCATTCTCTTCTGAGGTTTAATCTGCTGTCTAACTGCTCAGGGCAATTCTGGGCTCCTCCTCTAGATTTCTTTCCAGGTTCGGTTCTCTCCTGTACATAGTGTGTTGATTTACCGTAGGCTTCTCAAATGCATAACGTCCAACGCTATACTCAGCATCATCTAAAACCAATTTCTCCTCTCATGCTTATTAGCTCAGTGAAAGGAATCACTGTGCACCTAGGCAGAAACTTGGAAGTGAGCCTCACGTTCTTTCTCGTCTTCAAGTTTGTTGCATCTGCTTCTCTGCATCCCTGTCCCCTCTGCCTTATTTGAACCTACCGTTATCTTCTCATCTGGATGGTTCTAAAGCCTAAGTGGGGTCCTTGACTGCAGCTTCTCCTTTCTCCCTCCTTACCTTCCATTCCAGTTTTCCAAATAGTGACCTCCGTAGCCTTATTTCTATAAAAAAAACTTATATCATTTCTTACATAAAAGTGTTTAATCGCATTTTTTTCTTTTTCTTTTAAAATGCACACACACAAAAAACAAGGTCCTTTCTAGCCTAGAACTTGTCTACTTTCCTCACTCCGTCTCTTGCCACTCCTGTCCTTGAGACCCACCTTACCTCCAGCCTTACCAGACTTCTTCAAGTTTAATGAATGTACCACTATCTCTCCTACCTCTTTCTCTGTTGACCAGAGTGCCTCATTCTTCCAGTGTCCACTTACATACCGAGGTGAGATCTCTGATACTCCCTGTCATCATTCCCAAGGCTGGGATTAGGGGCCCTTCTTTTCCAGTCTCCTGTCAATCCGATATATTTTTTATTGCTTATTTACTTGTCACCTCCATCAAGCCTTTTATCTCTGTATCCTTAAGGCCTAGTGTAGCACTGGACACATAGTAGGTACTCATTAAGTGAATTATGTATTGAGTAATGACTAAGTGTTACAGGAAAATCAGTCCTTGAGGCAACCAGTTACAACAGCCATTTATAGAGTTATATAATACAATAACTTTGAAAAATACAAACTGGCAGCTAAGCAAACATTGGGGGGAAAAAGAATGAGCAGGCTACATAATCACTGACATTTTTCGTTGTTTTAAGTTATGGAGCAATTATTAAATATGAAATGATTTAGAACTTGGTTATAGTTCCTAAATGTCAAATGTATGGGGGAAAGTCTTAGTCTTGGATATAAGTCTTTGTGAAAACCTAAGGAAATTCGTATTATGGATTATGTCAGGAGATGCTGTAATCTCTCTGGGAACATTGGAGGAATTTCTACAGGAAACCAGTTGCAGACTGATCCAGTCCTTTTTCCCCATTTCTGGAAAAATATTAAGGATGTGTTGGCCAGGAAAATTTGGAATGGGGAACAGGCCAAAAGCTTGTATGAATAGGAAGTGTGCTTTTCACCTTTTTCTTGTTCAATAATAGATATGTTCCTTTCCAACTCTAGCATGGTACACTTAACATGGGAACTTTGAAAATAACCCTATTTTGAAATTTCTTAGTACCTGTCTTCACTTTGACTGAAATTTGGGTGTTATGTGAGCAGAATGTCTACCTAACGTGCTTATAAGATCTTTCGATAGTGTTATTCATAGGTGATATTTTTAAGCATAGTGAAAATTTGGAACCATGTTAGCATTTATAAAATGATTCCTTCTTACTTAATTTACAACTCTTTTGTAAAATAACATACAGAGAAACGAATGCCGGTTGCTGTGTCTTAGCACTGTCACGATAATCATGGGAAGAACCAGATCAACCTGAGTAGAGTGTTTTTACATCAGGGACCATTTGAGCTGGAGGGACACTGAGCAATCATTTAAAGTGTATTTTTTTCAAAGCTTAATTGCCCAGTGGACTGTTAGTTTTCTTCTTTTCGATTGTCATAGTTTCTGTCCTCAACTTTGAGCAGATCTCTCATCCAACGTGGGGTGGAGGTGACTCAGTCCCATCTCACCCTACTACAGATAAATACCTTCAACTGTAAATTTCTGAAGATGGACCCACCTTGATCTTCCCCTGTGCACTGTGTGATGTCTCTCACTGGGTGCCATCAACTAGATGGGATTTGGTGAGGGTCTATTGTTGACTGATTACCACATTGGGAGAGGGTTTTATATTTCAGGCTTACCAAGTTTCGGTCTGGTGAAGTGAGTTACTGTTGTAAAGAAAGTATGATTCCCTCAAGGAGAGCTACTTACTTTTCAGGCTAAAAGGGTAACTAGCAAACATTTGTTGAGGTACATCTGTGTTACAGAGATAAGTAGTTTTATAAATTTAAAATTACTCATAAAAAGTAGATTTCCTGTTTCTTTAAAACGAGAACCAATAGATTACTATAGGGTTTGCTTGTAGGTTTATTTTTAACCATTAGCATTTGTCTAAATAGTCATTATTTATGTAACTTTCAATGAATTGATATCCCTTTACAACAACAAAACCTTATCCATTTTGACGATAAAAATCGGTTTAATAAGCAATGCATTTAATCATAGAAAAAATTTCTGTCTGTCTTCTGGAGGAAGGGTATAAATAAATGATTCCACTCATTTGGAATGGATTATAATTATTTTGATTGATTTTGAATCATAGATTATGAATAGTAACAGGACTCAATTTAAATCTAGGAAATAATGAATTACTAGTAATTGCACTAATTAGATTTTAAGATCTATCCCAAGTATTATCAATTTCAGTTTGCTCTTCATTTTGTGATGAATTAGGATATAATCCGGAGAGACCCTTTCAAAACAGATTCATTCTGTACTGCTTCATATTGGCCATTATAATTTGTTTGTTTGTTTGTTTGTTTCAGAAAAACACAAACCTGGAGATAAATATGCTCCAATTTCCTACTCCTCAAGCTGAATGTATATCCTAACTTTATTTCCTTTATAACCAAATGAAACTTATTTTGGACTTAAATATGAGTTCATTGCGCAATAATTTTGGCTTTATTTTATCTAGCACAATTTTAATGTCAATATTATTTTTAAGTCAGGCACTCTCTAGATTGCATTTTGAGAGAATAAGTGAAATGTGAAGCAAAATTCTGAAAAGCTGGCGCTGGACGTTTCTCACAGGTCCTTTAGTCATTGTCCTCATTTTATAGACAGGAGTAGGGGTGTCCTTTCCCCCAAAGCAGATCCCTAGGAGGTAAGGTGACAAAGAGGACTGAAGGATGACTTGAGTTTATAGCGGCATTTCTTTTCAAATGGAGTCTCAAACATTGGTTTGCATTTCAGGCCTAAAGATCCTTTCATATATTCTAGTCAGCTTTCTCTCTTGTCCTGCTGGGCAGCGCCCCCAAACATGACCTCTGTCCTCATGCCCCTAATCCTATCTAGCTCCACTCCTCCTTCCCCACAGGAATGGGCTTCCTCCTTCCAGCCCCTCCCAGAGACCATGGAGCCAGACCGCAGCTTCCTCAGCGTCCTGCTTTTCCACACCTGTGAGTGTGTCTGTGTCTGTACTAACCCTCACCGCTTTTTTTCAGATTTAGGGGAAGGGACACCCCTACTCCTGTTTTACCACATTAACTCCTGTTTCCTCCAGGCCTTGCTCCCCAGTTAGTACCCCTCTTTTGTCATTTCAGCTACCGCAGCACCTACTAGCTCTTTGGACCTTAAGACAGAACTAAAATACGGAGCTGCTGATGAAATACTTGTATCAAATAAGTCTAAGGACTTCAGTGTATTCCTTGCTTGACTAAAGCTGTGCCCGCAGACAAGTGCTGATGGGATTGCTTTTTGTTTAAATGAAGAATAAAGTATGTCCTGGGAGTAGATCAGTTGTGAAAAAATTAAATGGTTTAAGGAGCCTAAGTTCTCAAACATCTTCTGTTCATTAGCACTGAATGTGGCTCTTTTCTACAATCTCCCATTAACTGGTCACTCCAGGGAAAGATGGCTTAACACAACTGAAGAACTTACTCTCATTTGCATACTCCCAACAATGGAAGTGCCATTTCAGCTTTTAATGCCTTTTTTCTATTAGATTACAAAGGGGGAAATGCCATGATCCTTTGTCAAAGGTAGATTATATGCCAGGTAAACATAAAGGAGTCACTGTGAATGATACTTTGCTTGATTTCAGTTTTGGGGGGTGTGATAGGGAGATTATACACTGGGAAATGTAGCCACATTTTTAGGACTTCCTAACTTCCACAGAAATATGAATCATGTTTTGATTGGCACTTCTTGAGAGTGGCAAAGCAAGAAAATTGAGAACAATCAACTCAATATTTTGTTAAAGTACGTAGGAAATTAAGAAAGTGAAGGCATAGGTTCTTGGTAGCAATTTAACATAGACATGGTGTTACATTTTAGGACTAGCTTTTATATCTGACTCTTTTTCCTTTCCATATGGGTAAAGCTAATGTAGGTGTAATTATGAAAAGCCGAAAATGGAAAATTTCTCCAATGGTTGATTAGAATTGCACTGTGCATTGATGTGAAATGTATGTGTTTCCCTGAGAATAAGACCTAACCAGAAAATAAGCCCTAGCATGATTTTTGAGGATGACATCCCCTGATCATAAGCCCTAATGCATCTTTTGGAGCAAAAATTAATAAGACCCGGTCTTATTTTCAGGGAAACACGGTATATGGTTAATTGCTTTGATGCTGTGAGTCTTCAGAGGACCTAACCTGATCCAAAAAAGGGCAATTTGACCTCTTCTCATGTCCAAGGTCTTCATAGGTCATCTTCATATTTCCTCTCTACATTGCTCATAAATCTTTCAACTAACTCGTACTTCAATGAAGGAAAATCCCCACCTCTCTTTCTCTTAAACATCCCTAGCTCTATTGTATTCAGGAAAGCATTGCCTGTAGCACGAGATCTTTTTCTATCAGTCCATGGTGCATGCTGTCTTTAAACCTTCTAGCTCAAAGTTTGAGACTTAAGGTTCCTAGTTCAATCTCTTCTGGACATCACTTGGGATTTTATCTCCTGTCTCTACATTTTATTTTTTAACTTTGTAGAAATGAGTACAATATAAAGTACCAATGACGACTCATTCCTAATTTTCCAATTCATAAAATGGTTCTCAAATTAAACTACCCACCAGATCCTTGGCTCACCCATGGAACAGAAATATGGTCCTTACATAAGTTTACTTTAAAAAATATCCATAAGCGCTTCTCTTTATTTCTGCAAACTATTTCTTAAACAGGTGAAAGCAGCAAAACACAAGTATGGATTATAGTTAAACTTAATATTCACAGTCACCCTGGTAATGCATGTTAAGAAACATAGGTGATAGGCAATATTTTGGGAGGATAAGTATGGTAAATATAAGTAATATGAAAAACAATGAAATATTTGGGGAGGATAAATATGGTAAGTATAAGTAATATAAAAACAATATTTTTACTCATTTTATTTTTAAAGGGAAGAATCAAACTGTGAAGTGGGATGGAAGTAATAAATCAGGTCATGAAACCTTGTCTATTGACCTGACAGACTCGTGGTGCTTGTGACAAATGTTAAAAATATCAACTTTATAATTAGGTAAAACCCAGTTTGACCACAACTGCGTATTGATTTTAAAATACAAAGATTAATAATAAGCTACTCAAATTAAGCTTTATCTAAGTTAAATTGCTTCTTTAGTTTTCTCCTACTATTCTTTCACTCAATTGGAGTGATCACTCTGTATAACATCTAAATTTTCAACAGATATTCTATCTACATTAAATTTCAGGTGCATTCTGTGCTGCTCACCACTAACAATTAGTGTTGGCCCTCCTCCTTTCCTGTCGGTACATCTCAAATATTCATCTACTCTCCTTAATCTGTCCCTCCAATCATAATCCTAATAGATTTCCTTTTTGGGGGGGATGGGAGGGGGGTCAATTTTCTGCTCAAAAATGTTGCAACAGCTGGACTTGCCTGTTTAATGAAGTCAGCTCATGTTAACTTAGAATGATAATCCCATGTTTATATATGTTCACATAGCCCTTTAGAGTTTTTAAAGTGTTTTGCAACCCATTACTCGTTTTTATTCTCACAGAGTACATTGTATTAGCTCTCTTTTAAGCATGAAGAAAATAGTTCAAATGTATCTGCCATCAGGTGCCTCCATACCTTTCTCCATATTTCTCTTCCCGCTTTGAATACCATCCTGCCTGTCTTCTGTTTATCTTAGTGCTAGCAATTCTTCAAGAAGCCTCATCAAATGTGACATCCTCAGTGATGGTTTTTTCTAGTTATTCTCTGTTGGCAGCATTCTTTGTTCCTCTTCCTGAATTCATCATATTTGCTCCATGAAGTATTATATTGATTGCATATAATCAAATGGAATATTTATTTGAAGAAAACCCAGCTCTTTAAGCTTTTATTTTTAAATTCCCTGATTCCTTGCTCGATGGGGTTTGGGTGGTACTCCCTATAAGATACTCTGATTGTCCAATTGGTGTTAGGAATTGGGGTAAAATATTACACTAAGATATCTTAGACACAGATCAATTCTAGTCCCTCCTGGTAAGATAGATCCCATTGTAACATATATTTAAGACAGTTACTCTTCAATTGTGCCAGTCAAAAACATGCTTATTTTTATATGCACTCTATTTGCAGTTCTAAAATTGCATTTAAGCATTTTCCTCTGTTTAATATTAAGTCAAAAGATGGTATGTTGACTCTTTTAGGTGTTCAGAAGCTAAACATGGTAAGTAGCTGGCAAGCTGGCATTTAAGAGCATCATAATACTAAGTTTGACATAACGGTTTTATGTGTCAAAGTAATTTTTCTCCAATATACACTTTTCCATGTAAGAAGTTAGGTAGTTTTATTTCCATTTTAAAGCAATGGAGTCTGAAATTCAGACATAATTTTATCCTAAAGCAATGTTCGGAAATGGTCGTATCTATCTTATTATAGGAAATCTTGACTTTTGGGCTCAGCAGCAATCATGAAGCATCCCTGCTTGCCTTAAGAGTGTGTGAGGGGGTTGTTTTAGAAATGTGCAGTATTTGGTTAAAGGTAATGAAGCACAAGGTTCAGATAATCTGGAGTTTTAAATAAACTACCTGCTAGTAGTTTGACAGAAAGAGAAAGGGGTAGCTTAAAAAATGACTCTCTCCTCTGCTATGGTATAAGCCAGATGTATTTGAAATTCATCTGGATCATATAAGTAAAGAGGACAATTTTTAACAAGTTGAAGGAAAATAGCTTTCCTTTTAGAAGAGAGCATGTGTAAAGACCTTCATGATGTTGGTATTTCTGCCTCTGCTTTTGTCATTCTAGATGTTGTCATTAGAAATTAATCTTGGAGAAACTTTTCGCCTAATTTTGTGTGATTATCTCATAGTTAAATTGTAAAGACATCATGCTTCACAAGCCAAGAAATATAAGTGTAGGGAGGACAATTCTACTTTTTGTACCATTGTTTCAAATTTCCTCAAGTTCAATATACAATCAGATGGATTACATGCAATGCATGATAAAGTTGATTGATTGAGCAGCATGCCAGGACCTGAAAGGTCATATTTTCACCTTGATTCATTGAAATTATGTAGACACAGAATGTAAGTGATTTCAATCAAATCACGATGAAATGTTAAAATTGTTACTTTGGACATATTTAATAACAGTAAAACATTGCCCATTCTCACTATCCACAATCATCCATGGCATTTTGTTACAGATTTTTTTTTGTTAATTTAGAGATTCATCAACTTGATAGAAAGGTTTCATAGAAATATCCCAAGAAAACTGAAGTGAAGATTTTAGTTTTCTTAATGAAAATAATGGAGTGTGGTTTATTACAAACTGATTTGAAAAGACAACTGATTTGAAAAAGAGATAATCCAGATGAGAAAGCTGCTTTTAAAGAAAATCAACCATTTAACATGATATTTGAATTATTAACAGCCTGTACACCCCCCACCACACACACACACACACACACACACACACACGTATGATTTAATTAGATTTTACTAGAAGAGGTAGATTTAATTAGAAGAGTTAGTATCTGGAAGGGTAATAGGAATATTTAGGAAATGGGTGAACTTTGTTTTCTATAACTGTCTTTGCTTAGCTGTTGCCTTGTCTCCTTGCTTTTAGCGAACTCCTTTCACCCAAGAAGCATGAATAATAGAACATGCTCTACACATATTCATTTCTTTCTCCTTTTTCCAGGCTTCAGCCCCAACAGTGGCCTGTCCTTGTGCTTTCCCACCTCATTAAGACTGTCTGGTTTCCTTTCTTGGGGAATCCCTCAGAGGCCAAGGATCTAAGGCCTTCAAGTACAGTATGCAGCCTGGTCCTAACTTCTGTTATTCCTACCATGTACTAAGGGTTTGTCCCCACACATTTCTCTCAGTGATTAGTCATATTTCCAGAGTTAATATGGCAAAGAGCTTAGTAAAGTGGCCAGCACAGAATAAGGGCTATTATAGCTATCACCACCACCACCACCATCTCTACCACCACTGTCGCCAATGGGGAGCACTCTCTGGATCTCTAGGGGCTTCCTAGAAGCAAGGATCCCTCTCTACTATCTATTTCAAAGGAGTCTTTCTGGTGAGGAGCTATTCACCCAAGTCAAGCCCCATGGCTGGCATCTGGTGGGGAAAGGAGGTAATAAGGGTCATCTCTAGTTGGATGCCAGGATTATTCTAACAATTCTGGTTTCTGAACTGTAACCCTGAAATTCTGTCACTGAACTCTTGGGTCTGGTCTTATTTCAAAGAATTGTAAAGTAGACTTAGTAAGTAAGGGACTTGACACTACTTATTTTCCAGTTTAGTAATAATATTAACTACTCTGTAGAGTTTTCTTAGGGAGTCATATTTTCCTCATCTTTTACAATATAGTTCCTACCTATAGATGTTGTAATCTCTTTTATATGTGGCAATGAATTTAACCTTGAAATTTGCTAAGAACAAGGCATTAAAACCCCCTTTTCAGGTTATAATAGCAAATAAAGCAAAAGTGAATGTTTACTGAGCCAGACTTTGTTGTAGGTACTTTACACATGTTCAATCACTTAATTCTCACAACAACCCTAGTAGGGAAGGACTATTTTAATACAATTGAGAAAAGTGAGGTACAGAGAGATCAGTAATGCACCCGAGGCAAATCGTGGAGCCAGGATGAAAACTTTAGCAGTATGGTTCCGGACCCCAAGTTTGTAACCAGTATATTCTGCAGCTGCCTTCATTATTTTTTTCGACTTGAAATATTTTCATAAGTATTTTAAAAGTAGAAACATATATTGGCTTTCTGACAGTCTGTCCTTAGATTATGTTTTTTGACACTTTCAATTATTTTCTTTAAGGCCATTTAAAAGAGTATTACATTTTAGGGACATACGAGGTAAGACAGTTAAGTTCGTGAACTCATCCTAGAAACAGTGCTACATACCTCATTGCTGAATATCACTACAGTCACCTTCGAAGTACTCCGCTTGGGAAGCTATTCACCGACGCCAGTACCTAGTCCACCCTTCAAAGCAATTTGGGAACTCTTTTCCTGGAATGGCCATCAGAGCTGTCATAGTATTACCCTTGATGTCCTGAATGTCATCCAAATGTCTTCCTTTCAATATTTCCTTTATCTTTGGGTAAAGAAAGAAATAATTGGGGGCCAGATCAGGTGAGTAGGGAGGGTGTTCCAACACAGTTATTTGTTTACTGGCTAAAAACTCCCTCACAGACAGTGTCGTGTGAGCTGGTGCATTGTCGTGATGCAAGAGCCATGAATTGGCGAAAAGTTCAGGTCGTTTCTGTCTTTTTCACGCAGGCTTTTCAGCACTTCCAACTAGTAAGTTTGGTTAACTGTCCAGTTGGTACAAATTCATAATGAATAATGCCTCTGATATAAAAAAATAGGTTAGTAACAGTGTTGAAACAAGTTTGCGAACATAATTGTCAGCCCCATGTATACATCCATATACACACGTCTATTTACTGAGCCTATTCCTTAAAGTCAGTTATGTGTTTCAGAGACTAACGTTGAGGAATTGTTATAAAAATGGAATGCTTTTTTTGTGAAGTCACTGTATTTCTCATTCTTAAAATTCCTTGTTAACTCAGTCTGAAATTAAAGAGGTCTACCTGTCTAAAACAATGTAAAGCATGAATTAAATGCATTTTTCAAAAATAGCTGATAGACACCAGTGACAGGATAGGTTTTAATTTGTGGACACCAGGGCCATTTGAATAATTTCCCATACCTGGAAATATGAATGGTTAGGTCAAAATTGCCCCCTTTTTTCTGTATGAGTCTGAAATGGGATAATTCAGACTGAGGGGAGAATTGATCCAGGTTCTAAGTCCTATACCAAAACCTACCCATAAGAGTCCTTAACATTCAGCCCAAAGTGATTTTTCCATCTCAGATATAATTGCTACTTTATTGCTTCAGATAAACGCAGAGATGAATGAAAAACAGTCATTAAAAAAAAAAAAACCTATGGTCAATTTCATGACCATATATATCTGTTATGTGCCTTCTACTCTTATACATCTGGCCTAGTCACCTCGTTTTACAGATGAGATAAGAAAACTGAGGCTTAAAGAGGTTAAGTGATGTGATCAAAGTCATTTAGCCATTGCCTGGCCAAGATACGTCTAGATCAGGGGTGTCCAAACTGCGGCCCGCGGGCCAACTGCAGCCCACAGTCCATTTTTTATTGGCCCGCAGCAAATTCCAAAAATATATTTTAGTTTACTTAAATAAACCAGGTGAGGCAATACGTATTTCACCTTGAGTGAGTGGCCCGGCTGTTTGTGTATTTTACCACATATGGCCCTTGGTGAAAAACATTGAAAAAAGTTTGGACACCCCTGGTCTAGATCGTTTATCTCCCCCATCTAATGTGCATTTGAAGGACTCTGAGGGAATCTCAAATATTTCTGCAGGACACTTAATGGAATCTTGTGTGTTACAGACCCTTAGTACTTTAGCACAGATATTTACATTCATATCCTGGGTATTGTCAACATGTCTTATTGATCATCTTTAGAGATAAATATCAGAGGGCTGTTAGGAGATTTGGTAGGTTTAACCATTTTCTCTCTCTTTTTCTTTTTTTTGGCCAAAAAAAAGACACGTTTATAATATCTGACTTTGGGATGTGTAATTGCCAGCTTGACATTTGTTATTATGACTTTGTCATTTTTACCCTGTAGTTTATGAAATCTGCTATAGTATATTGCCCAAAGGCTTGAAAAATCAATGGTTGCATTTTAAAGCCTATAGAATAAAATAAATTAAATGCCACAATTCACACTGTATAATTTTAAGACTTTGGGGAATCTGAGCATACCAAGGTCAGGCTATTCCTGGGGTATTAATACTGGAAGATAGTACTTTCAGCCCATTGTGCTTTCTATATATTTTATGGTGCAAATTTTACTACATAAAGGTACAAATGGGACTATATTAAACAACGATATACAGATAGAAGATTTTTGAATTTTAATGAGCTGAGGTAGTGTCAGCAGCATTTGAGGGTCTTGACTTAGGAGAGGTCCATAGACGTCTGCTGTCCTTTCTGTCATCAAAATGTGGAAAAGACAATTAAGAACAGGAAGCGCACTCTGTTGATGGGAGTTGAAAGATTTTTTAGGTGCGCCAAAGGCTTGTGAAATTCCATTCATGAAATTAAGGCTTTTTTATATGCCTTTATAATATACGGCAGCATTCTGCCTCATGAAGGTAAGATAGAATTTATCGACATATTCTTCTGGAGTTTGTCTCACTAAATACAAATTTTCAAAAGAATTTAAGATGGGAACAACTTAAAACACTCTTTTATACAGTTAAGTCATTATTTCCCTGACTAAATTATAACTACCCTCAACTGGATTCCAAGTTTCCTGAGGCCAGAAAATGCATGTATAATCCATTTTAATTCCACAACATGCTAAGCCTGGAGTTGGGCACACAGAGAGGAGTGCGAATGATGTATATGGCAGTGACGGGGGCAAACTTGTATTTTTACAATTCTTGGTCACCCTATGCTTACATACTCTAGAGCCAGTTATTCTTACTTCACTTTCTTTTCGAGCTGTGAAGGATTTGGCACTTGTCCACTCAACAAGTTGCATTTTACCTCCTACTGTGTGCCTGAGGATAGCATCAACAAAAACAGAAAAACAGGATTATTATATTCTTTGTGATGGTCCTTTTCTCCAGATGCTAAGTTTCAGGTATATGTGAGGATAAGACCTGCCCAGAGAGATGTATGTCTTATGTGAACTTGGTCCAGGTGACTTACCCTTCCCATGAATTTTGTAATTCCAGCCCCTTCTCTTGCTTGTCCACGGGACAAGGATACTCAGTCCGAGAACTGCATGCCTGCTTCATAGAGATCCCAAGTGTGTGAATTAATTCCCCTCACTGGTACTTTTCTTTTTTCATTTATTATTAAATGCAATTTTTTTTCTTTCAGCTTTATTGAGGTACAATTGGCAAAAAAAAAAAAAAAAAACAACCCACAAAAGATATTTAAAGTTTACAATGTGGTCATTTGATATATGTATACATTATGAAACAATTCCACCCATCGAATTAATGAACACATTTATCTCCACACATTTTCTTATTTTTGGTGAGAATATTTAAGTTATACTATCTTAGCAAATTTCAATAATATGATACAGTATTATCAACTGTAGTCACCATGTTATACATTAGATTCTCGGACATTATTCATCTTATAATTGAAAGTTTGTACCCTTTTACCAACCTCTCTGTGTTTCCTCCATACTCTATTCCCTGGCAACCAGTTTTCTACTGTTTCTGTGTTTGATTGATTTTTTTCAGTTGTTACATATAAATGATACCATGCAGTATTTGTTTTTCTCTGTCTGCCTTATTGCACTTAGCAGAATGCCTTCCAGTCACATTCATGTTTTCACAAATGGCAGGCTTTTCTTTTCTTAAGCCTAATAATATTCCCTGTGCGTGTGTGTGTGTGTGTGTGTGTGTGTGTGTGTGTATCATATTTTCTTTATTCAGTCATTCATCGATGGACACTTAGGTGGTTTCCATACCTTGGCTATTGTGAATAATGTTGTAATGAACATGATAGTACAGCTCTCTCTTTGAGATAATGGTTTAATTTTCTTTGGATATATATCAAGAAGTGTGCTTGCTGGATCATATGGTAATTCTATTTTTAATTTTTTGAGGACCCTCCATACTGTTTGATTCTTTAAAAATAGTTTGTATTCCCACCAACAGAGTACAAGGGTTCTCTTTTCCCATACCCTTGCCAGCATTTGTTATCTCTTATCTTCACAGTAACAGAAGTCCTAACAGGTGTGAAGTGGTATCTCATTGTGGTTTGATTTGCATTTCCCTGATGAATGGTGATGCTGAGCACCTTTTCATGTACCTGTTGGCCGTTTGTATGTCTTTGGAAAAATGTCTATTCAGGTTCTTTGCCCATTTTAACATTGGTTATTTGTTTTTTGTTTTTTGTTTTTGCTATCAAGTTGTGTGAGTTCCCTGCATATTTTGCGATATGTGGTTTACAAATATTTACCATCATGCCACAAGATGACTTTTCATTTTGTTAATGGTATCCTTTAATGAAGAAACTTTTTAATTTGATGTAGTCCCACTTGTTATTTTTGTTTTTGTTACCTTTACTTTTGGCATCAAATTAAAAAGAATCATCACTATGACCAATGTCAAGGAGCTTATTCCTTATGTTTACTTCTATGAGTTTTGTGGTTGCAAGTCTTGTGTTCATATTTTTAATCCATTTTGAGTTGATTTTTTGAGTTGTTTCTTTTGCATGTGGCTGTTCAGTTTTTCAACACCATTTATTGAAGAGACCATCCTTTCCCTAGTGTATAATCTTGATTCCTTTGTAAAATATAATTGACCATATGTGCATGGGTTTATTTCTGGAATCTCAATTCTATTTCATTGATCTGTGTGTCTATTTTTATGCCAATACCATACTATTTTGATTACCATAGCTTTGCAATAATGTTTGAAATCAGAAAGTATGATGCCTCCAGCTTTGTTTTTCTTCCTTATGATTGCTTTGGCTATTTGGGGTCCTTTGTGGTTTCATGGAAATTTTAGGGTTGTTTGTTCTATTTCTATGAAAAATGCCATTGAAATTTTGATAGGGATTACATTGAATCTGTAGATCACTTTAGGTAATGTATGCATTTTAATAATATTAATTCTTCTAATCCATGAGCATGAAATATCTTTGCATTTATTTCTGTCTTCCTCAGTTCTTTTCATCAGTGTCTTTCAGTTTTCAGTGTATAGATCTTTCACCTCCTTGGATAAATTTATTTCTGAATATTTTATTCTTTTTGATGCTATTGTAAATGAGATTATTTTCTTAATTCCTCTTTCTGATGGTTCACTGTTAGTGTATAGAAACACAACTGATTTTTATATATTGATTTTGTATCCTGAAAATTTACTGAATTTGTTTATTCTGATTTTTTTTTTTCATGGAGCCTTTAGTCATCTGCAGAGACAGTTTTACTTCTTTCTTTCCTATTTGAATGTCTTTTATTTTTCTTGCCTAATTGCTCTGGCTAGGACTTCCAGTATTCTGTTGAATAAAAGTGGCAAGAGGGTGCATCCTTGTCTTGTTTCTGATCTTAGAGAAAAAGCTTTTAGCTTTTCACCATTGAACGTGATGTTAGCTGTTGGCCTGTCATCTATGGCCTTTATTATGTTAAGGTAGGTTCCCTCTATGCCCAGTTTATTGAGACTTTTTATCATGAAAGGATGTTGAATTTTTTGATGGTTATAGTTTTTTTCTGCTTCTACTGAGATGGTCATATGATTTTGATCCCTCATTCTGTTCATGTAGTATATATCATAATGATTGATTTGTGGATGTCGCATCCCTGGCATAAATCCCACTTGATCATAATGTATAATCCTTTTTCATGTATTGTTGAATTCAGTTTGCTAATATTTTGTTGAGGAATTTGCATCTCTCTCCATTGACACAGACCTACATTGTCTCTTCCTTAGGTCAGACTCTTTGACTCCTTCCTTCATAAATGTCTGAGATGTTATCTCTATGTGCAATATTTTGTAAATAAAAGTAATAATATGGTGAGGCATAAATATATAAAATTACCAAGTCTTTGAAATGGGAGAACCTTTCATCTTATGGTTGTCTATGCTTCATATTGTCTTCATTGTTGTATAATTGGGCGTGACTTTGATGTTTCCTTGTTGTTGATGTCTATATTTCTTCTTTATCCTATCTTTTTTGTTTGTTTGTTTAAAACTTTAAAACATAATCTCCTCCATTCTGGTGTATAGATTTGCTTCAGCTTAGTCCATCAGGGATTTATCAGTCAATTATGATAAGCTTATCATTGCAATGGGACACTGTGGGAAACCTCCTAAAATATGTTTGATGTGGTCTCTACTCTTGAGGAATTTGGGAACTTGGAGAAGAATTTTCTGTTTTCCTCCATGTCAGTCTAGGTCATAGGTATTGGAAAATCGAAAGGTTATTTCTATATGTTTAAGTCAAAGGAGAATATTGATATTCCCAGATGGAACACTTAATATTTTTCTGGATCTTTACTTCCTTATCTGTCTCTGAGAGAGAGAGACGGGGGGAAACGAGTCCTAGAATGGGCTTTGCCCCTGTAATTGATGTCTTCTGTGCTTGATGTCATTACTAGTTCCCTTAAAGTGAAAGATCATGAGAGACGAATGCTTTCTTGAAGTACTGGTGGTAAACCTGAAATCTATTCCATCCACTCACTCATTTGTCCTCTTGATTTCCAGGCCAACGTGGAAATGACTAGTAAGACCTTGATATGGAAACTAGGAAACAGTTACTGACTTTATCTAAAATATTCTATCATAAAGTACACTGAGAAATTTCAGAATAAAAATCTGTTAAATGCTTACTCTTGTTAAATGTCCAGCTTTCATAAAAGCTCTTTACCTGTATTAAGGTTTCTAATCAACACAAAAACCTTCTAAATTAGTATCGTCTCGTTTCCCTCATTTATGGATGAGGAAACAGAGGCATGTGCAGTTGATAAAAACAATGTATCAGTAGTGCCAAAAAAATGTATGCACATGACTTGTATTCATCTTTTGTTATTGGTATATATTGAGTATTACAATTTTAATACAGTTGTTTCCTTTCTTAAAATGTATATACATTTTTTTTGGCACCTTCTATGTATCTTTCCCAAGATCCAAACCTAGTAATTGGCAAAGCTAGGATTTGAATTCAGTTCAGGATGGGTCTTGAGTCCACACTCTGAACTGCTTTGTTAAACACCCTCTCCTTTGAGGGAACACTAAACATGGACATTTGGATACAGAGACACACAAATAGGTGACTTAACTTTGAAGGATTACAATTGTTAACCTATATCATTTAGCAGTTTTAAGTTCTTGGCTCAGATAATTATTTAGGGAAACTCTGAGGAAATGTGAAAATATTCAGGGTATTTGAAATGGATTAGAGTAAAGTAGGTGCAAGTCTATGAACATGACTTCATAATGGCATCTGATGTACAAAGGAATCACCTCCAATGCTAAAAACCTTTGTTCATATTTTCATGTCTTTATCTTAAGGTGTTATACCTGTTAAAATACAAAATACCCTGATAGATGGGGAAATATAGTGAAATCATTCATTCAAGCAACAACTTATCCAACTACATAAGTTACAGAGTGGCAAGGACTTTAACAGAAGTGTCTGGGGTCTGGTTCTCTAGAAGCAGAGACTGAGATGGGATTTGTGGGCAGAGTGGGTGCTCTCAGGTGAAACCTGTGAGGGAGTGAGGTAAGCTGCGTACAAGAAAGGGAAAGGACAGCCTCAGTTTGTTGAGTGTGGGAGGCTCTGGACTAGGAAATCTTCATGGAGTTGAGAAAAAGGGCTGGCCTTTTGTATCCCAGATAAGTCAGTCATTGACTTGTCCACCTACCTCCCCTCTGTCTCCAATCACTGAGTGTAACCTCCCAGGCATTTCCAGAAGGCTTGACTCCCAGTGACTGGAGAATGTTATAGCTGTAAATAATTGGCACGCACACTCATGCAGCTGGGGAATGAGTGCTTGATCCTATAAGGGAAAGGGTGGTGAGGAGGCATGCCAAAGCCATCTACCATAAAAGACTTGGAGGAAACCTTCTGAGAGAACAGAGAAGATTAATTCTATCTGGTGAAGATGTACTTTTCAGTCATTAACAACATAGTATGAATAAAGTACTCAAGAGTTAAATTTACAAAGGAGTGTGTCTGAGTGTGTGTGTGTGTGTGTATAAGAGAGAGAGAGAGAGAGAGAGAGAGAGAGAGAGAGAGAGAGACCATTAAATGGGGAAAAGGACAGATTGGGATTACCTACTTCAAAAATCTGCTTTGGTATTTAAAAAAGCTTAATTATGTAGACTTTCATAATCATTCACCAGAATAGGAATAAGTAACATTCATATGATCCTTAGATTATTTACTTCTTGTCATGCAGGGAGGCCTGCGGGTCTCTGGTCCCGCTCCCCACATAAGAACGCAGGACATGGTGAGGCCAAAAAGGAACACCCACGGAGCCATAGGTAGGGGAGTCATATCACTATATTCTCGCTGGCGGCATCTGCCTCTCTGCAATCCACTCTTGCTAGCTCAGCCACCATCTTCTTGCTAGCCCCCATTTTTCTTCTCTTTCTGCTAGCGTAGCCACAGCAGTTATATTAGTGGCCTATGGCTCACTGGTTACAGCTGACGGCCAACTAGCCACAGCTGATGGCCATCCAATCACAGTTGATGGCCATTTACTACCTGAGCTAGTACCTTTCTATGTGAGGCTGAGAGCCTGGAAACTGCTTTCTGGGGCTCTGTTCCCACACTTGTTTTCACCCTGGAGGACCATAATTTTAAAAAGCTTTGTCTTTGTTGTTGTTGTTGTTTAAATAATGACTTTGTGGCCTTAGCCTATTAAATACATGTTACAGCCATGGGTTATCATTTCATAAGCTGCCATATAATGGACATTGTTCTCTCTTTATACAACTTAGGTCAACCAGCTTGAGAAGTGAACCCCTTCCTGGAGGGAATGGGAGGCAAGGGAGAAAGATCATTGGGAAAATATCCTGGAAACGTTTTCACCATCCTTGTAGAGAACATGCCTGGGAAAGGATAATATTTCTATCAGTGCTACTAATGTGATTTATTGAAAAATACCTGACTTAAAAAAATTCCTCCATTGTTTGCTAGCTCTACCATCTGGTTCCACACTTACCAGAGCAGTATTAGCATAATTAAATTAACACTTTCCTATCTCACCTTTTAGTGTTCTGGCCTGTCCTGTAACTAATATATCCATTTTGGGGGATAATATTTTCGACAATGTATTTATACAATTATATTAGTAATATTCCTTAATTCAACTTGAAAATAATATTAGGTTGGTGCAAAAGTAATTGTGGTTTAAAGGTTAAAAACAATTGCAAAAACCACAGTTACTTTTGCACCAGCCTAATAGATGAGCCCTTTAATAATCCTTAATGATTTTGCAAAGAGAGAGTAAACACACACACACTCACACACACACACACACACACACACACACACAGATTAAGCTGATTGTTATTACTATGATGTTGTTCTGTTTTTTCATTTTTCCAAAACATGGATAAATTAAGTGACTGTAAATGCTCAACAAGCATGAATAAGCTGATGAAGATCAAGGTGACGCCTTCAAGTGCTCATCAAATTCCAGGCTTGGGGCCAGCCTCCTTGTGTAGCACTTGTGATCTGTATTCTCCTGCCAGAAAGCTTGTTTCTCAATCTTGTTTTGTTCAGCATCTTAGTCAAATCATCGTTTGAATCAAACACAACATTTTTTAATGTGATAATGTGGGCACAGAGTCCCAGAGAGCAGTTTCCAGGCTCTCGGCCTCACGTGGAAAGGTGCTGGCTCAGTTATTAGATGGCCATCAGCTGTAATCAGATGGCCATCCGCTGTGGCTGGGTGGCCGTCAGCTGTTACCAGTAAGCCATTAGCCACTAATATAACTGCCGTGGCTATGCTGGGCAGGTTGGTTGGGTTGGTTGGTTGGCAGAAAAGTGGACGGCGGATTGCAGCTAGCAAGTGGAGTGGGTTGGTTGGCAGAGAAGTGGTTGGCCGGTTGCGGATCATGTGGCTCCTGCTTCCTGTGTCTCCAACTCAGCCGCCATCGAGAATATAGTGGTATGACTCCCCTATCCATGGCTCCATGGGTGTTCCGTTTTGGCCTCACCATATCCTGCATTCTTATGTGGGGAGCAGGACCAGAGACCCCACATGACAGATAATGTTCAGCAGTTCTTTCTGAGACTCAGTAGTTTTGCATTTTTTTCACAGAGAACACCAACTTTTGATCGTAATACCCATAATTATGGCAGTGGGATATTTATGACCTTTGTCTCCTTAGTTTGGCTAGAGCTATAGTTTTGTGAACCAGAGTCATAATCTTAAGTATCTTGTAGGAAGACCAGATAAGAGAAGAAAGTGAATTATATTTAATTTTTGCAAGTGTTTACTTTTGTTTTCTCAAAACATCACTGGAATTCTGGCAGGAATGACATTACAAGAAATTAACAGCCTTCATCCAAGGCAATTGTTTTGGTGGAGAAAAAAAAAGGTCTTCCAAAGGGTAGTGATACCTGAAAATTTTGTTAAAAAAAGAAAAATCTGAAATTTCTCTACAACTTTATAGAGTTATTCCAATTAAACTATCATCTCGATTCTAACTCCTCCTGTTTCTATGGAGCAATATTTCTACTTTACTTTTCCATTTCTCTCCCATTAAATCAGTTGTTTCATTCTTTCAGTCACTGCTGCCACTTGCTAATCTCCCATCAGTCCTCCAGTTCTGGACTCTGACTGTCTCTTTGTTCACGCTGTTGACTTCAGCATGGCTGACTCAGTGGGTGCCCTGCACAGAGTGTGACCTGACCCCTCTCAGAGCATTTGACCTTGTGTTTTATCCCTGCTTCCTCCTGCCCTTAACTTCCTCAGTCTCTTTCTTCCCCTGGTTTCTGGCTTAATTTTCTTTCCTTTTAATTTTCCTATGTTGGTCTCGGGCTCATCCTCTGCTAGGCTCCCTTAAATTGCAGACTTCCCCAGGCTCGTCCTTGTCGTTCTTCTGTTCTCATTGTAAACAGCGTAGGAGCTAAGTGCTTTCCAATCAGGAAAAAACCTAGGTTTGAAACCTAACCTTGCTACTTACTAGTTCCAGGACTAGGAGAAAGTTATTTTCATTTTGAGAGGCTCCATTTTCTTATCTGTAAAATCTGTAAATCGGAAGCTATAATACTCAGTCCATCCTGAACAACAACCTGTAGAAGTGTGTGTGTGTGTGTGTGTGTGTGTGTGTGTGTCTGTTTTAAGTGTTTTGCACAATGTTGGTGTGTAGAATAAACTCATAAAAATGGTAGTTTTTGCTTTCTCTCTGATAAATACATCTATAATCCCTGGGTTGTATCCCAACACTGGAATAAGTGCATGACACATAGTAAGTACTCACTAAATGTTTGCTGGAATGAATGACTAGCAAATAAATAACTTTCACTGAAGCAGTGACTTTGGAATTTAATTGGCTGGGCTGACTTCTCATCTGAACTCTAGACCTGTATTCCCAAGATCTTTTTGTGTATCTCTCTGGACTGATCAAGGCAGATAACGTCCTTGAGCATGCTCCTTCCTCACCCTGCACCCCTGGTGCCATCTATTAACTGGATACCATTCTAATCCCCCCTTCTCCCTGGCCTCCTGTATCTAGCTGCTTCCCAAGTTCTAATTCTTGTTGCCATTTACCCCCTTCCCTCTATTTCCATAGGCTCTGCCTGAGTTCAGACCCATACCTTCTCACTTGCATTATTACTCTAATGTTATAACTAGCCTCCTTTCTTTTCGTTGTGTCTTGAAGCATTACCTATGCTGTTCCCCGAGTGAGCTTTACGAAACTCAAAAATCATCCAAGTTGTAACAGTGAAGTAACTGAAGTCCCCATGGATTGAGGGAATTCCACACAGTCTCTCAGTTGGCCAGGGGCCGGCATTAGAATTCAGGCAAGGTTTAGAATTTAGGCTTTGGACGTCAAGCATATAAGTATCTTCCGTTTGACCATGATACCTCCCCCTCTCCCCCATTGGATATACATGCCAGGAATCTAGCAACATTTTAACAAATGGCTGAATTTTTATGTAAGAAAAGCTCAAGGCTCCTTTTCATTAGTTGACGAAACTGAAACACTGCACAAAATGTAAGTCCTAGAAGCCCTCCTACAGTGACAATGCCTGTGCGAGTTTTCAGTTATAAATCATGGGTTTGCTTCTTTGCTTTTGACCCTTACAGCTTCTCTGAACTTACAAATCTGCATGTGCGGGGAAAAAACCAAACCAAAACAAACAAAAAAACCCGATTCTCTCTAAAGATCAAGAGGTAAGAGTGAAAATAAGACTCCAGATAATAAAGTGTAGCTACAAAAGGAAGCCCACTTAGTTTGGGAAAACCATTACTGTAGCAGAATGATGTATCTGCAAGTAACTTGCATGAACATATTTTATGAGCCTGCCAGCATGTTTTTTTGCGGTTCCCTGTAGCAGATATTGCTCTTTTATTACTCGTTAGCCACTTAAAGTCCAGCCCAATTTTAACAGTACTAAAAGAGCAAGAAAATTTATTTTAAAGAAAAGGGCTACATTCTTCTAAACTGGAGTCATAATATTAATACTTAAAATGCATGGCAACATGCTGGGAAAATGGGATAGTTATTTAGATATATGATAAAATGTAGCCCACCACTTTGATGTGATTCACTACTATTTCACCAAACCAATTTAACAATATCCTGTAGAGAGAGAATAGTGCAATTAAAATTAGTAACAGAGATTTTCACATGCATAGAGCTAAATCAGGGTAGGTGGATAATGAATTAAGTGATTTTGCTTCCTTGTGAAGTTAAATCCGTAGTAGGTGGAACCAGGATAGAATTCATCTTTACAGGGCCTGTCTACACACAGCATTCTCAACTGACAGTATTCCCAGTTGTTTTCCTACTTTTTTAATTTTCTGTTTGCCTTTGATAGAGGAATTTAAGTATGTAGTCACTATATTAGCATGATTTGATCATTTGATCAGCTAGCCCTGTTTCAGGAAAGGCCAAATCCTTTCAAACTGTAATTTCGCAAATCTAATTTTGAAGAAATCAAAGCTGCCAAAGTACATGTGAATGTTTCAATATTCTCTTAACTTTTCAGTGTTAAAGCACAAAATAAAATCACTCACTTTTCTAGGACTTAGTTTTCTAGGATTTAGAAGTTGCCTGTACTGGTTTCACCCGAGTGGATCACTATATATTGATGCATGTAGTCCCATGCTTTCCATTCTGAGAATAACCGCGTGGGCAGCCACTGGCAGCATGCGGCTGCTCTGTACCGATGCCTGCCTCAGCTCGAGGCCTTAAGATCAGTTAATGTTCCTCGTTTCTATAGGATTCATTTGCCCTGAGGAATCTGATAAGGAGCTCTGAATGTACTCTTCCTCTGACTTGCACAGAGTGTTATACACACGCACCAGGGGAACACAGGAGTAGTGAGACTGGGAGTGAATGCAGTTATCACAATGAGAAGGAATGAATTTTTCTTTAGTCACCGTGGCTACCTGCAAGATTTATGTACTTTGTCCTAAACACCTTACCTGACCTTTCGCCAGTAGTAACTATCAAACATTTATTCCCGTCCCCCAGTCTCCCTCTTATGAACAATAATATTTATTCCCAAGGGGACTGCTCCAATTTTAAGGAAGTGATTTGGTTTATTGGAAAAACTCATGGATTTCCATGCCGAAAAAAAACATTGAGTCTAGGATGAATGTCAAGTTCGCCATTTACTAACCCTGAGATCCTAGACAAGTTACTTCTTTTGTCTGAGCCTTATGTAGTCCCTTCATCTGTAAAATGAACCTAATGTAATTAATTTCACAGGATTATTGTGAAGATCAGAGATAATGAACATAAAGTACTTGGCATATAGAAGACAATTTGTAAATTATTATAAACAGAAATTATGATTATTTTCTCATGCCATGAGATACGTGATATGATAGCAGAATGTCTGTAAACATATGCATTTTCTTCTCATAAAAAGTTTTATTTCTCCTAAGGTAGAATTCTGGCCTTCTGAAAGAATGGTCGGTAAAATGTAAGATAACCATGTTTGTTCATTCACTCATCACGTACTTTTGGAGTGCACACTGTGTGCCAGGTCGTTGGAGCACAGAAGTGAACCTAACACAGCAGGCTTTCACCGAGCTTATGTTTCCTGTGGAGGAGAAAGTAGACAGATACACACGTGATGCTACGGTAAATACCACAAAGAAAAATGCAGCAGAGTAAGGGGGACCGAGAGTAATATCAGATGATACTTTAGATAGTGTGCCAAGTATTTTTTTTTCTTGCAGAAAAATCCAGAAACACAGAAAAGTTAGCCACTTAAAAACAACTTTCATTGCTATTATGCTGAATTGCTTGATTCCCAGGGGAAGTAATCAAGTAGGGAGGCAGTATGGTCAAACGGGACAGGCATGGATGTTGGCAAGCAGGAAATCTTATGTCTGGCCCCGGCTCTGGCACTGATTTGCTGGCTGCCATAGGCAAGTCACTTTATCTGAGTTTTAATTATTTGTAAAAATTATCAAGTATTTGTTGAGTGCCTACTATGTGTCAGGGACTTGGAATCAGGCAATGAGCACAACAAATCCCTGCTCTCGTGGAATTTACTTTATTTCCAAGAACATAAGTGAACAAATACACATGTGTTATCAGTGACAGGTGCTATTAAAAACTAAGGCAGGAATGGGCGTAATAGAGGATGACATTTTAGGTGGCATCCCAAGTGTTTCACATCTCTCGGAGAGATAACGATCAAGCAAGAGCCTCAGTGAAGTGAGGGAACAAGTTGCATATATCCCTGGGAAGACACAGACGCAGGCACCAGTGTGCAGAGTCTCCATGGGAGTGAGATTGATGGAATCTACGAAGGCAAGGAGGTGGGTGGTGCTGTAGCGAAATAAGACGGGTGGGTGGGAGCTCTCGCTGTGGCCAGGCATAGGCTTTGGATTTTATCTAAGAGGGAAGGAGGCCACTGGAGGGTTGACATGGGGGTAGGCATCATCTGAACTGTAAAAAGGGTTTGTCTTGGTGGGACCAAAGTGGAAGCAGAGAGACTAATTCAGCAGACTATTTACGATAGAGGTCTAGGTGAGAGAAGAGGGTGGGCTACACTCAGGTGTGGTGGAGGAGGTGAGACGTAATCAGCTTCAGGATATATTTTGAAGGTGAGGCCCAGTATAATCTGTCGATGTGGATTTGAGAGAAAGAAGTCAAGGCTGGCTCCCAAGTTTTTGCTTGAGCGACTGGGTGAATGGCAGTAATTTACCAAAAAGGAAAAGAAAAAAAAAAAAAGGATAGGGAGCGTTCCTAGGGGAGCACATGGGTTCAGAGTGGGGGGAATCCAGAGTTCAGTTTTGCACAAGTTACCTATAAGAAGCTGTCGTGTCAGAGAAGTTCAGTGTGAGTTTATAGTTACGTAGGTGGTTGGCGCTACAGAGAAGCATTTGGGGGTTATTAGTCTCTACCTGGTATTTACGGCCAGAGGGCTGGGGAAGGCAACCTAGGGGTAAGTGCAGACAGAGAAGGAACAGCCTTGGGGAGGGAGTCCTAGGTCTGCCAATGGTTGTAGAGCAGAACAAGATGACGAGCCAGCCCAGGCCTTTGAGACGAGTCAGCCAGCGACTTGGTAGGAAAATCAGGACATTGGAGAGTCCTGGAAGCCAAGTGACAAAAGTATCTCAAAGGATAGGAAAACAAAAGGAAGAAGAACGGAAAAATAGAGGGATGATATGAAAGGTATTAAAAAATATGAAAATCATGCTAAATAGGAAAAACACTACTTTAACAATTCTTCTAGCTCACCTTAATTTTACAATCTGATATAAATTAGTGGTGCTCACTCACTTTCTAATTACTTAAGGATTGAGAATATCCCCAAAGCATGATCCACAAAAGAAGGAGAGTAAACAGATTTGAAATTAAAGCATCCCAAACCCAGTAATATTCAACTCAAATCCATTACACCACGTTTTGAAGAAAGTGCTTTTATCTTAAAACTAGAAAGAAACTCTACGTAAAATTTTAATGCAAGTGCGTATGCAATTTAAATGAGCAGGGAGGACAGGAAGATTTCATCTGGAAGAGCAGCATAATAATAGACATGAAAAGAATCACAAACATCACAGCCACACCTATGAAAAACTGTGCTGTAAATATTTCTAAGTTAAAAGCCTTATTCCTAAGTAAAAGCATCTGTGCTTCTCAAACTTCACCATTCATCAAAACCAACTGGAGAGTTTATTAAACACAGACTGCTGGGCCCCACACTCAGCATTGCTGATTCTGTAGCTCTGGTTTTGGCCTGAGAATTGACATTTCTAGCAGGATCATACTTGAGGAATTACTCTGTAAACTGTACCGCACAGGGCAGAGATACTCTTGGCTTTATGTTTCTTGAACACATCGTCTCATTTAATACTCAAAACAACCCTATGAGCTAGGTGTCATTTTATGTATATGAAAATTGAGGTTCAGAGGAGTTGTATAACTTGCCCGGCATCATCAGCTAATAATTGATGAAGCTGGTAATAGAACTTGAATCTGCCAGAGCAAAAGAGTATAGAGCCTTGCTCCTCAAAGTGTGGCTCGTGCACCAGGGGCATGGGTGTCACCTGGGAGCTGGTTAGAAATGCAGCATCTCAGGCCCCATCCCAGAGTGTTGTGACTGCGTTTCTTTAAACTTCACAAGATCCTTAGAAGACTCATGCACACTGACGTTTGAGAAGCACAGGTGTACAGGGTTTTAGCCTGATTCTGAGCGGATAGGCCATCAGAAGAATGGGTGGAAGAAAGAGTGCAGACAACGTAATAGTGGGGATTTTGCACAATGCAGCATCAGACTACAAAGCATTCTACCCTGGGAATGAAACAGTGGAGATGCTGAAAGGATCAGGCTGAACCATATGAAATTGCCAATATTTAACTATGTTTGACCTATAGAAACAGTGACCTAATAATTAGAGTGAGGGACTTACACTGAAATGCCGATGACACCCAAAGATAGATTGCAAATGAGTAATGCCAGTTGATATGGTTTATTAAGAATGAATTAAAAACAAATGTCGGAGGCCCTGCAGCCTGACACTGTGTGTAGCTCAAGCTGTCTGCTGATTGGATGTGGCTTGCTCCCTTGCAGGTTCTGAGGGCTTCCCTAGCACACACACAGCTTCTGTCTGAGTAACATCGTAGGTGTGGTACGTTACCAACAGTAAGTGTCCTAACCTTATGTCCTATTTGCCTGGGTCACTGTCTGTTTTCAGCTCTTTATTCCGGTGTAATCATCAGCAAACGCCTTTTACTCTCAAAAGTGTATCACTTTGGGTGATAGATTGATGGTCACCTCACTAATAAACAACCTGGAAAAAATATTATTTGGAAAGTTGTGTTATTAAAACAAGAGCAAGATTGGGTATGGAATATTTAAGAGTTAAGCATAAATGATGCAAACTGAAAGAAAGTTTTTGTTTGTTTGTTTCTTTGTTTTTTTATCACAGCTGGTCTTAAGAGTTTTTTATAGCCATGCAATGTAGTGGAAAGAGCCTATGACGGGCATCAGAATACCTGGGTTTTGGTTATGGTTTTGCCAGTCTGTGATTCTGGAGAAGTCAGTGAAGTCCTCTGACTCTGTTTCCTTATCTATGAAATGGAAACAGTACAGGCTACTCCACTGTTCCCAACAGTTTATTGTGTGGTTCATGATACAATGTAGATGGAAGCATTTTGAAAGCATTGAGGAACTGCGAGTGGTGTTCCTCCCTGGTCATTATCATGCTGTAAAGAAAGGGAAAACGAGGGAGAAAACAGGCAAATTTTGATCAAATACAAAATGAAGATCGCTAATGTTTTACATTAATCTATAAAAGATAACTGTTAGTAACATAGCTAGTCCCTTTCTTCATTTGGGGATAACCACTCATTTCAGTGAGTTGTTCCAGAAGATTCTCTGCCCATCACAACTCATACTAAGTGTGTCCCCTAGTTCACAATTTCAATCAAAAGGAATTTACAAGAAGTGCAAGTAATACGCCAAAACTTAATATAAAACCATTATTCCTTATATATTCCAAATTCTTTTTAAGATAAGTTATTGACTTTTGTCTGTAACTAGATTTATAACTCTGATTAAAGAGATAAGAGTTCATTTGATGTCTCTACTCTCTGTTTGATAATGAAGCTGGATGCATTTCTTGTCTGAGGGTGTTTTGAGAATTTTTTTTTTTTTTTTTTTAAATAGTCAGTGACTTCCTTTCTGTTTCTAGACTTAAGTACGGACCTGTTTAAGGGAAGATAACAAACAGGGCAGTGGCTGGTCCTTTGTACTTTGTAATGGGGCCGGGGGGTGGTAGATTTTTTTTTATTTTCCTGCTGGCCTTCAGGAAGCTATTGACCTTCATGTTTAGAATCTTTTTGATAAATGCTTTAGAAACAGATTTTTAAAAATAAATTTTTCTTTTTTCTTTTCCTGTTTTGACACAGTTCTGTATAAACAGTTATGTCAGACTAAAGAACATTTTTTTGGTTCTTTTTATCACAATTTTCCCAGTTTCTTTGTTACCAAGAATAGTGGAAAAACCTACCATACTAAACTGATGAACTTAAATACCTTTTTAAAATTATCTGGATTTACTATTACATATATTTAGCTAATACTATGCTTTGACCACACAGGTACTTTAATGTTGCTTGTGTAAGCTTTCACAGTTGAGGAATGTGTGAAACCAGAGTTAATTGTTTTAATTCATGAGGAGTGTAGGGTAATCAAACTTGTGACTCATTTGTCTACTTTTTTGCTTATGCTAGGTACCTCAGTGCTTTCTTTTCCGTTGAAGGATAGTGTTCCAAGCCTGTCAATGGCTCACATGCCCATATATTCCACAAAAGAAAGGCCAGGAAACTCAAGCGCCTTATGGAAACAGGGATGCTGAAGCCAGTCCATTTGCCTGAATAAATTAGGGTCCATAAAAAGCTTACTCACAATTTAAAAACTGACTTTCTTCTTATTTCCATCTTTTGGATTGTCATTGTTTGCTCAGTTATAAAGTGGCTTGTTGACACCAAATATTTTAATAATTTGCTTCCAAGGCTTTGTGCCTATGCCTTTGAGAGGCTGGTGTAGTAATTAAACTGTCTTTTAGCTGAAATGCTTGCAAAGCGTCCAGTTCTGTGCCTGGCAGCTGGTGATGCATTATAGAGACATTCAGCTAATCGATTAAAACCGCAGAGGCATGGGAGTTGTCTGACAGCACTGTACTAGGATGAAATTAGTTGGAATTGCATGGTGAAATTAAAGGGAATGCAACTGATTGCAGCCCTTCTGGGAGAATCCTGGGTGAGAGGGACACTGTGCGTTGATCCCTGTGTAATTAGGACAGCCATGTTTTAACAGTATTTCTAAAGTATTAAAATGGACTGGATAAATCAGCAGGGTTGCTTCCAGTGAACTTGGCATCCATCCACTGTGACTGAAATAACATGAAATTTTTCGGCTGCTAGAGAATGTGAAATTGGACTAATTGTCTTTTAACTAGTCTGCTCGACTGCTAGCCTGGAGCAGGACAGAAAAGGGGATTGGCTGGTGGGACTGCAGCTGGGGGATGAAAAACGTAGATTCATGACTGTTATTTCAGCCCAACTGAATGGATAACACCATCACATATTCAGACAGCTCTGATTTGTACTATCTCAGCATTCGGATTCCTTCTTCATATTTTAAAAGTCATTTTAAAGTGAGATGCTTTGATTCAATGAATGCAGACGTCTCACTCTGTCCCGTTGACTTATAAGTGGTGCTCATTCCATTCTTGAGGTTCTCTTAGAATAGAGGGGACTTAGGGACTTGCAAATCACTCATCAGCTGTCCACAGGTGACTCTGTCCCACAGTCTACTCTGCGTAGAGCACAGTATGCAGAGCAGGAACATCAATGCATGTTACTGATTCTGGGTTTCACATAAAGGCTTGTTCCATAATCACTGCATGTAGTGACTGGCCCAACATTCACACTTACATGCCATTAAAGAGAGAGCCAGAGAATTCAAATGCCATGTTCATGATCAGAGTTAAGTCAGCCAGCGTCCAAGATTACTGTTCTGTTCATTTCATTGTAGTGAATTGATAACACCAGGTAGTATTATTTGGTTTGGGTTTGCACTTTTCTATGGATACATAACTAAGAGGAGAGTTTCTGTGATGTAGCTATTATTAACCGTCTTAGAGAGCTTGGGTTATCCTCTCCCTTTCTTTGACATCACTGAGGTCACTCAGACTTGCTACAGTGCTCTCTACCACTTCACTTTATGTTTCTAAAAGGGAAAGCACGTGTGCGTACACACACACACACACACACACACACACAATTTCAAGAAGTCTCAAAGAGGTGTAGGAATCATCTGACCGCATTTTCTTAACATTTTGAAGGGTATGTTTACCTATCACCATTTTTTCCTCTAGAGCAGACTCTCTACAATCTATCAGAAAGCCTCATACTAGAGTGTATCATTTTGACCCACTAGAGAATTTCTTGGGTTGAATTGTGTTGTGGCATCGGGCTTACTATTAATGGACAACAGACAGAATAGTCAAAAAGAAAAAAAAATATCATTGTGCTGACTGCAAGAAAGTCGTGGTTGTCATACTCATATATCAGATTTCCTTTCTTTCGGGACCTATGGGAAGATTTCTCTTTAGCCCTGTAAAGGAATAATTGTTCCTCTCGAGTGACCAGTGGGTCTGTATGTTACGAACCCTGTGAATGGTATGAAGGTCAGAGTTGTGGCTTCCCTCTCCAAGTGCAGAGAACTCCATGACGTGCACTTTGGTATTTCACTCCTCTCTTACCTTCCTCTTCGTTCCCCAATCTTTTTCTCTTTTCTTCATAGTTATTGTTTTTTGTTCATTTTCCCCTGCTGGATTGTTTGCATCTTTGTAAACTTCTTTAAATTTTCTAATAAAGCGTGATAGTAAAAACAAAATAATCCTCATAACATGTTGCCGCATTCCGAAGTGCAACCAACAATTATTAGAAAGTGAAAAATATAACATTATCTGCCCAGGTACTTACGCTGTCTCCAGGATACTTCCCATGCCCTCCTGTTTAGCTGTATTTTTAAATCATATTATAAATGACTTAAAAGATGTTTATTCGTAGAGACGGTATTCAAGTTTTCAGATAGTTTTAATTCTATATAATTTCTATGAATTCCAGAATTATGAATAATTTGTAGAAGCAATCCCAGAAATACATTAGGCAGATGTGGATAATGTATGCCAATATGGGCAGGAAACTATAGCTGTGGGTCAAATATAATTATACTAATGGAAATGAATAGCCTCTCTATATATGAATATGAATATATATATATATATATATATATATATATATATATCCCCTTGATTTGCATCTGATCCTCAATATTATGTACAATGCTGATTATTAGGACCATAATCAAATTACTGGCACATTACTCTTCTATTACCTTAAAAATGATTTTTCTTTTCAGTATTATGATGAAGGAAGGAATTATGTCTTAAGCAAAAAACAATTATCTGGCATAATATGTAACAGTTGTGAGCACTTTCCATGTACCTGTCACTCATCCACACATTTCATGTCTATATATCATTTAATCTTCTCAACATGCATCTGTGGTAGGTACAAGCTCTCTCATGTTGAGGAAGCCAAGGGTGATAGAGGTGAAGAAACCTGCCCACAGGCCTGTAGCTAACAAAGGTCCAGTCTGATTATAGAGCCCATGCGTGTAACCACTACGCTAGTGTGCACTTCGGAAAGATCCAAGGAGATAGAATATATATGACTTCCTAAGTGGCTTTCAAATGCATTTCTTCTCCAAGATTAATTAAAGGGCTTATGGAGCACTTGTTTCCATTCCTAGAATGGTCATATGGAAAAATGAAAACATACTTTATATAAAGTATCCATTTGGCACTAAGAGCAATTTAAGATTCTGATTATAAGAAATTGAGCTCAATTAGCATGAGGAATAAAAAGCCAATGAATGGTAGTTGGGGCTGTCATGGAGGGATCGTCTCCTCCATGATTCCACACCACTTGGATGGGGAAATTATCTTTCTAGTTACTAATGGAAACATTAGTGACCATTATTTAGTTTAAGAATTAAGGAATAATTTATTGTACATTTTAGATTACCTCGATAGTCTGTGGCATGCCCCTTAATTCTTAAATAAAATATTTTCTCATTCTGATTAATCTGGATCATCCAAACTCAATGATCCGCCCCGGGAACGGCAGATGGAGCTAAAATCAACAACAGTGAAACAGGAGTGCAGCTACGCTTTGTTCCGTCCCCAACATGATCTAGTGGAAAGTGCCTGAAGAAGTTTCTTTCTCCTTCCTTGTTCCCTGTCCCATAATGGGACACTGTGCCCACTTCTCTCCAAGTCAGATTTGGGATAATCTTTACAATTATAGGCAGCAATTAGAATAACCTTTCCAGGATTTGGCAGCAGATAAAGCACAATATCCAACCCTCAGAATACACCCCACTTTTTGGACTAAGCCTCTTAGGATAGAAAAAAAAAAAAGAGGAAGGAATGGAAATTAATATTGTGCATTTGTTCTTTGGGACTAGAACCTTTTTTATTGTAGGAATCTTCAAGACATTGCGAGGGAATATCACGTGAAATATTACGTGAAATATTACATAAAAGTGAGGACAGAAGAGGCTAGTCGTGCTCATCTTTGACATGGTAGACAAGACACTTCATGATCAAGATTCTGCCTTTTTCTGCAACCTTGTCTTTCCCACAGCGCTGTACACCCTCGCCTGACTGACCTCCCTTTCTGTGTGCCAGCCTCTTTCTCTCACATCTTCAGCTGTTAGTACTTTTGGTACCTGTCGCCTCATTTGCTCCCCACGTCCCTACCCCGGCCCTTTCTGTTTAAAAATCTAAATCTACTTCACTTCTTGAAGACTCAGAATTTAAATCATTATGTTTACCATTCCTTCTCCCATCCCCCACTAGTTAAGACTGAATTAGGTGCATTCTCCTATGAGCCCCAGTGGTACCCTGTATCCCAGCCCATCTGATTTCATCCTATGCATAACTTTGTCCTAGCACCTATTACACTATTTTATGGGGTCTCTTCATTAGTCTGTCTTTACTTCATAGGCTGGTAACATACTTAAAGGTAGGGATTATCACTCTTGTTTTTCCCTGTTGTGCTTTTAGTGTGTGGTATATGCTTGAAACACAGTCAGTGAGTTGAGCTCCTAAGGTCATGTAGCCTGTTAAAGGTTGTACTAGGGCTCACCCTCAACCCCCTAACTCCAGGGCTCTTTTCACTCCTTCTACAGGTCCTAGCTAGATCAATGTTTTTGCCATTGTGTTCCCTCCATAGAATGACATATAATTATATCTCATACTTGGTAGGATTTTGTCAGTTTAATTAAATCCCTTCTGGGTAGTTATATATCTTTGTGTGAACAATGCTTTTACTCATTCATTCGTTTATTCTACCAACTATCTGCTAGGTTTAGTGGATATAGAGACAGAGACAATCATCGTTGTTTTGTTTTTGTGTTTTTTTTTAAAGTTCAGGTCATCTTAACTTTTTTTTTTATTAATTGGGGAAGAGGAAGAGGATTTTATTGGGAAACAGTGTGTACTTCCAGGCCTTTTTTCCAAGTCAAGTTGTTGTCCTTTCAATCCTAGTTGTGGAGGGTGCCATTCAGCTTCAAGTTGTTGTCCTTTCAGTCTTAGTTGTGGAGGGCGCAGCTCAGCTCCAGGTCCAGTTGCTGTTGCTAGTTGCAGGGGGCGCAGCCCACCATCCCTCGCAGGAGTCGAACCAGCAACCTTGTGGTTGAGAGGACGTGCTCCAACCAACTGAGCCATCTGGGAGCTCAGCAGCAGCTCAGCTCAAGGTGCCGTGTTCAATTTTAGTTGCAGGGGACGGAGCCCGCCATCCCTTGTGGGACTCAAGGAATTGAACTGGCAACCTTGTGGTTGAGAGCCCACTGGCCCATGTGGGAATCGAACCGGCAGCCTTCGGAGTTAGGAGCGTGGAGCTTTAACTGCCTGAGCCACCAGGCTGGCCCATTGTTGTTTTTTTTAAATGATTCCTTTTTTTTTTTTTTTTTTAAGGAGGGCACAGCTCACAGTGGCCCATGTGGGGATCAAACCGGCAACACTGGTGTTATTAGCACTGCGCTCTAACCAACTGATCTAGCTGGCCACCCCTCATAGTTGTTTATTAACAACTCCGTGAGACAGACAGCAAGCCAGTAATGGTAGTATTGTATAAGTACTGTGTTGGTGCCCCCAAATACTTTGTATTAAAGGACTCCTCAGTTACCAAATGTTTGTGCTTAGTCAGCTGAGGTAGTTGTCTCTTGTGGGGCCACAGAAGATTGGCATGAATGACTGGCACTGCCTATTGTCGTCTCATGCTATTCCGGCTCGTAATGGTGTAGACATGAGGCCCTTTCTTGGCACTTCACCATCTGAATTTGGTTTTGTTCTTTTCTATTAGGTGGTTTCTAAGTACACAACTTTCTTAGACCCTTCTCCTCTACAGTCAGAGAATTGACTTGCTCTGAGAATGAGGTTTCTGAAATCGCCGCTTTTCCTACTGAGAAGAAGATAGAAAAAGAAACAAAGGAATATCCCTTTGATGCAGTGGAAATAGGATAGTTCTCCAGAGTGAAATAGCAGCCACGATTTCTTTAAAATCAGCCCCTAAATGGGAGTTGAGGTACTTCCTCTGCAGAGAAGAGTGGTTATCCCTGGAGTCATCCAGAAGATACATGGTTAGCAATGCTAGGGGAAGAAATCTAATTTGCAGATAGGATATTTATCTTCAGATAACAAAAGCCTGGAAATGCAATTTGTAATTTAAAAAATAGCTGGTATATGAATATAGGTTAAAAGAAATGAACTTTGCCATTTTGGAGTTATTTGTGAGGGGAAAAAAAACCTATGTGAAAATGCTTTTGGAATAACTCTCTCTCTTGGAAATGCTGTGGAGCTTTCTTTGCTTTTCATTGTATGGGCATCTTGCTGCAAGCTCATTTTGTTGTTAAACATGAAGTTTTACAATGTAGATTGCCCTACGAATTTTTTAATGGATCAATTTAGAGCAGCTGCAAACTGCCCTGGAATTCCCAGGGATTAGTCTACAGACTTTTCTGTGATTACAAATCCCACGGTGAGAGGAGTTGAGGCATGCAGGCCCTGGGATGGTGGGGTGAGAGTAACCAAGCGGGAAGAGGGAGATTGTCAGGATGCAGAGATGGACAGACTGCCTGGCTGTCTGCTTTTGTCTATCCAATTCCCTCACATGTACCTACCTGTTCCCACCTCATGAGTTTACCCCATTCTGTCTGTGCTTACTTACCCAGTCATTCCAGGTTAACTTCATTCTCTCCAAGTTTGCCCCTCCCCCTCATTCTCTCCACGTAATTGTCCATTACTTGGTACAGTCCAGGGCTGTCCCTACTCTAGGCTTCAAACCCAGACTCACCAGTATACCCTTAATCTGGCCTCCTAATAACTTGGAGAAGTGTTTAGACTTTAGAGCTAAAAGGAATTTACTTTCTAGATGAGAAAGGAAGCTACGAGAGATGGAACACTAGGGCATAAAGAACTAATTAATGGCAAAACATAATAGCATACAAGGTTGCTTGAATTTACTGCATGCATGTTTCATCAGATGGGTGTATTTTGTTGTATTATTTTGAACTCATTAATATATTGCTTTATTATGTTTCAAGTAATTTTGAGTAGGTGGTTTTTTTTCTCTCTCCCAGGAAATCAAAGATTTGTGAAAGGACCAGTTGTATTTCACAGTAACAGTATCTACCATTTATTGATTACTTATTATGTGTGAATGATTTTATAAGTATTTCCAATTTATTCCTTGCCGACTTCTGATGCAGGTTAGCCCAAACCCGGAAGCTGGTGTAGGGAGGTTAGACATTTGCATCTCATGGCACACGTGGATGTGGGAGAGCCAGGTCTGTGCTTTGGAAGTCCCTTAACCGGCCCTTAATCACGCTAAAGTCTGATCTCAGTCTCAGCACTCTGCAGTACCTCTTCATCTGCATTGGGCCTTGTACCTTTTTGGTGCATTCTCTGTGAACTCTAAACACTTGTTAACTAAGGACAGACTTTTCTTGAGTATCTGTCTTGTCGAAGAAATTTACATTTAACAGTCTACACAAAGCCAGTTGTCCTCATTTCATCCAGGCTGCATATGTTGCCCAGGGTATTTCAGCTTGTTCAGAGATGGTTATATTGAAATTATTACTATGGCAATACTACTTCAAAACTCCATTTTATACATTTTGCATTATTACGAAACCTGAGTCCAGAATGAACTCACTCGGGGAGTGCTCAACCATGAAATGCCACCTAGCACAGTACCTGGCACATGGACGGTGATCAGTCAATGTTTAAGTGAAAAGATGGAATAATAGAACAATTTCATGAAATTAGGGTACCATTCGTAGAAAGAGTATAACTGTGTTTCCCAGACACTGAAGGAGAGAAATAATGATACATAATGTTTTCTGTTTTTTGTTTATCTGGAGCTGTGCCAGGTACTGTGGTAAGTGCTTCACATAGATTATTGCTCTTAATCTTTATACTCTGTTCCGTCATTCCTATTTTGCACATGAGAAAATGGAGTACTAAAGCAGTTAAATTATTTGCTCAAAGCGTGTGCCTAGTAAGTTTTGGAGCCAGGATTGAATGTAGGTGTTCTAATTTCAGAGGCTCTGCTTATGTAGGTGTTCTAACTTCAGAGGCACTGCTTTTGACCGTGATGTTGCTGTTATGTATTGTGGTGTGTGTGTGCACGTATTCACGCACGCATTCATGTGAGCTATATACGTATATGTTTATGTATATTTAGATATGGGCATACATATCTTTATTTCTATTTGGGTATGTACATATGTGTAAAACTTGGCACCTGCTCCAGCTCTGGCACACAATGGTGATGCCACACTGCCCTTCATGAAACCCAGCTGTAACTTTGGTGATCTACCCTGGCCGACTCCCCATCACTGTAGAGTACCGCCTGACACTGGCTGTGGTCTTTTTCCAGCCTGATCTCATTTCCCATTAAAATGCTGCCCTACTCAGAGACTCTTTCTAACAGCTCTGCCCATCGCAGAATTGAGTTTCCCAGTGGATGCAATTCTTCTTACTACCGATCATCCCCTTAAGAGAGGTGGGGCCAGAGCTCTTTTCCATTGCCTTCTGAGAGCTGCATGTTTCATGTCTGATGCCATCAGGAAAAGGACAGATTCAGTATATGTATAGATTTTTCATTCTAAGAACCTTGAATATATCTCTCACAGCTTTAAAAAATTGTGTGTGTGTTCATGTTACCTGCCAAGACTGTCCACTGGTAGCCTGAGGGTCTGTGTAATATTCACAGTTCAGGTTATCAGTGTAAACCAACACTCTAGAGAATAGACCCTGGAGGTACAAGCATGCTTTCCATTCCAGGATTATATTTAAGTTGTCTGGGTCCGGAATGGAAATGGAGAGGGAAGTCTAAAGCAGGGGTGGTACCCCTAGGAGGGATAACAAAGCTAGGGAGAGACCAGCCTGAAGCATGTAGAATCTTCACTAAAGAGGTGTTAAGCGTGTTTTCCTTCTGTGCGAGTGTGCACTTTATGGGATTCATAACAGATTTATCAAGTTCAAATGTGTGTATGAATAAATGGACACGTGCTTAATTGCTCACAGCAGTTATAGGGTTTGTTAACAAAATATGCCCCAGTGCATCTCAGCAGTTGCATTTCCTTCTTGCAAGTTGGGTAATCAACTGGTTGTTCACCCAGGAAATAATAATAATAACAAAACCTTCCTGATGTATCATCCACACTAAAAAGAAATGATGTTTTAACAATTTTAATTTTAATTTTTTTTAATAGGTGGTTTGCTTTCTCCCATAACTGGATATTTTGCCCTCAGAATCTGGTTTGCCATAGAACTCAGCGACTCATTTTGTGGGAACCTAATGTTTCCATTCCATGCAACAAAGAATAGAATTCAGAAGCATCTGAATAATCCCTTTTGTGATGCAGTAATTTTAAACTGGCAGCATAATTGTTTCAGATTTCCAAAGAAATACAAAGAATGAAGTAAAGCAGATCCTTGTTTGGAAGGGACCATTTGGACCCAGTCCCACTTTTTATGACCGTGTTTACAAGTCAGGTGGCAAGTGGCATCTACAAGTGTCTAATTGCACCTCTTAGCATGTCCAGACTCTTTAATATGAATGGCTTTAATTTGTAAGGTGAATGGAAACTACCAGTCTCATTCCAGATTGAATTGTAGATCCAATTCACCTTACAGAGCCAGAGGGGAAAGTAACCCTCTGCTTAATTTACTAGGCAGTCTAGCTTCTAGTTTCAGGGTTTAAAAGTGTATCAACTTTTGTTTCGATAACAGATGCGGATGCTGTAAGAGAGAGGCTTTGCGGAGGTATGGTGCTAATGCAGATAGGTGCTTGTGCCTCGCTTTCTATATTGTGTTTTTAAAGGCCTCATATCTCAGCCTGGGCTTTATGTAGGGACGCCAGGTCTGAGGTGCATCTGTTTCCTCTGATGGTAATACAGGGCAGAGCCACATTAGGTAAGCTGCCGGCTCCTAATGCATTTAAAGTCTCAGAAAGTGAACGGTGATTTCATAACGGTGGCCTAGATTTGTTTTCCTCTAGCTTCAGCCTCACGATGAGGATGAAGGAAATGAAATTTTAATCACATGAGGTTAGGATGAAATTCCTAGTTAGTTAAAATTAAATTAGCGAGAGATTTTGTTTATTGTGAAAGTCAGGCGAGATCCCTTGCTGGTTTTATATTTTTGAGGTATTTCACTTTCTGTTCAGGTACAAGCTGTCAATCAAGACTAATCAAACTGGCACAGTTAACATGATATATCATAAAACTTCACAATAATGTCAACCTGTAATTCTGTCAATCTGGTTAAGGAAAGTGGGCTAAAAACAATATTGTCATTTTGTAATAACACTGGGAAGGTGTTCCAGACTAATGTTGCCATCATCTCACTTAACTCTGTACCTGACTTCTCCTGGAGGCCGCTCCTGCTGATGACAAATGGCCAGGTGGCGAAGGTCTTTCCCTGCTCTTGCTACTCATGAGAATCGGCAAAGGGCCAAGTGAATGGAGGGTGCTGTCCCACAGCCTTTCTCCAGTTTGACCTTTCCACTACATCAAAAATGGATGTGTTTTAGAAACTGGTGCCAGCATTTCACACTACTTGCCTATGTGGTATCATATGCATTGGCATTGAGTATTCTTATTTAGTCAGCATAGGTATCATACATACGGTTTTTATGAACTTCTATTCTGGAGTATTGCAAAAGCATCCATTTGAGAAAGTGCTACACAAACAGTGAAGCACAGGCTGCCTGTTATACAGAGCAATTAAATCCAGCTCCCTCTGCAAACTTTATGTTTGGTTTTGCAGCCCCAGACCATCTTGGTTCCTCATGGAATTAGGGAGGATAATAGACACTCGACTTGGGAAGCCGCTAGATTTGGCTCTGTTTGTCCTTGACGTTCTCTGGGAATCCTGGCCTGCGCACATGGACTGCTTTCAGTTGGCGGGTCTCCCTTGTGGGCCAGTATGACTAGATTTTAATCCTTAAATATTCCTTTTCCTCAGATAGACAAACAAAAAACCCCATACATCTGTATTATCGATATAGACTCAGATATATGTTTTGTTTTTTTATTTTAAATAGTCCTTAGAATGTCTTAGAGAAAATAAACATTCTATAAAAAGAAAAGATTCGACCAGTTGGTGGTGGTCCGTTTTTCAGTTTTTATTATTGTTTTAAAGCTGAGGAGATTTTTTGCAAAATGGTCTCACCTACAAGCGGAAACACATAAAACAGACCAAGTAGAGCGTCTCACATTGGTGTTGCAGAAGGAGTCCAGGCTCAACTGCCTCTGGCCTCCCTTTCATGGGGCACATTTCATAAACAGCCACAGTACATGATTTCTCTGTCCCATTCTAGGAATCTTCCTGCATTTTCTGGAATATGTTCTGTTTGCTCTGGTGCAACACAAACTACTTTGGAGAAAATGTGTTGGTCACGTACCAAAGGTTCAAGAGACTGAGAAATGTTCAGGGTACCACAATTAATGTGGATGTATTTAAAGTTGCACAGGGATAGAAGAAAGACCAATAAGAAGCTTTAGCAATATCACCTGGCATTCTTAATACAAATGGCATGCCACTTGCTTTAGTCGCAGCTCTGGTGACCCATCAGGTATTCTGACACTTGTTTCCTCAGAATTGAGCATCTCTTGTTGGCTGTCCTAGGCAATGGGCTGCATCCATGTTATGGGGCTTGGCCTACTGTCCTCGTTTCTCCACCTCCCTCCCTTCTCTGCTTACTCATAGGTGAATGGTTAAAAAATATTAAGATGTAGGAAAGAAAATGAGTCCTATGGATTAGAAACATATTTGAAAATCAGTGTAAAAGCAGGGGCAAGAGTTATTTATGGCAGCCACATTTAAGGTAGCCAAAGATAAAGGTGGACATGGTAGAGATGGTGCAATCCATGCCTCCCTCTCACCGTTTCATCCTCCTTTTCTCAAGCATTTACGGAGCATCTTCTTAGGGTAAAAAGTGTTGAAATATACTTTTAAAATCTTCTAAAAACCTTTTTAAAAATAATGTAATTCAAGTAATTTGGTAAGTATAATGATAGAAAACAAGGAATAACAGTTTGGTAACCAGCTTTTTCTTAACCAGTTTTGATAAGAAAGTTCAAATGATGGAAAGCTGAATACAACAGTGAGTAATTCAGGCATAGGGAAATGTTCTCATGAATGGTAGATAAATTACCTTGAAAAGGGTGGAAGAAAGGATCTTGTGATTATAAAAGGATATAATTAATTGAAAAGAGATACATAACTCCAAAAATTATACTGCTGTATTTTGCTTTATGGCCAAAGGCAAGAGATAAAAATAATTTACTTCTGGGGGCGAGCAGATGGCTCAGTTGGTTAGAGCCCGAGGTCTCAACAAGGTTGCTGGTTCAATTCCCGCATGGGATGGTGGGTGGGCTGTGCCCCCTGCAACTAAAGATTGAAAACAACAACTGGACTTGGAGCTGAGCTGCGCCCTCCACAACTAGATTGAAGGACAGCGACTTGGAGCTGATGGGCCCTGGAGAAACACACTGTTCCCTAATATTCCCCAATAAAAAAAATAATTTAAAATATAATAGTAATAATTTACTTCCAGCAATAGTTAAGTGTTCAGACTTAAAAACTTAGAGTAGTAAGGTAATATATGAAAATAAACAGAGGTTTTCTAGTAATTGGATAGTTCCAGGTAAAAGATCTCCAGTAAGATAACATTTGTTGAAGTTAAACAGTTCTAGGCAGCATTTGTGCAGGTTCTAAGTAAGGCAAGATGTGTAAGCAAATGTATCACAAATAACCACGAAACAAGGTAAAATGTAGTGATGGTGCCACAAGAGAGATACAAATGTGCAACTGACGTTCAGAGGCCAGAGAGCTCATTTCCCTCCCATGAGGGAGCAGAGCGTGGCTCCGTGGAAAAGGTTTCACTGGCTTCTCATTGTACTTCAGCTGTGGATGTGAAAAATCTTTGCCACGATAGCACAGTCTGACCCTGGCCCACTTCTCAAGCTGCTTTCTCTCTGTTGTTCACCCATATGTGCCTTCTTTCAATTTCTTGAACTCTTCCTCTTCATTTCCTCTACTGCCTTTGGATACAGTCCCCTCCTTCTGGAATGTTCTATCCAGTGCCCCATTTTACTTCTCACCTCCCATCTTATCTAAAGTGTAACTTCCTGAGGGAAGCCTTTTATATGCCCTACTCTAGGTCTGCTTCTTTTGTTATAAATGCTCAAGGGCTCAATTCTTTCCCTCCATAGCACCTACAATTATCTCTCCATTAGCATGATGGATTATTTAATCTGTCTCCTCCGCTGACTGTAAACTCCATAAGAGAAAGGGTAGTATCTGCTTTTGCTTGACATTTTATTTCTGGTTTCTTGTGATTTGACATATATTTGACAGTAAAGACATCTGTATTGAATAAAAAAGTCTCTATGTTGGGTCTTAAAAGAAGATCAGGAATTGCAGCTGCCAAGACTGGAACGTGAGGGAAGCGTGTCAGCACACCTCCGTGGTGAGCATTCCTGATGTCAGGGGCTGATGAGGCGCCTTTACTGAAGCTACCTGGGAGGAAGGCGGGACCGGTCGTGGAGCACCTTGCCCTGGATTGTGATGCTATGTCACTTGGAATATTGCAGTGGTGTTTGAACCATTAGCGAGTGAGTTTTTAGGACCCTAAGAAGAAAAGATAATTTCACAGAAAAACACAGATCACTTTTATTTATTACAAACTAATATTTATAAAAGGATTTCAACAAATTATGTTGTTGGGATCACACAAAAGTAGTAGGCTAAAATAGTATTTTTTAAAAAATGAGACTATCAAACACCGAGTATCTATTATGTGTAAAACACAATTCTGACTATGCAGAGATAAATAAAATGTGACTCTTGTCTGCTTCCTGATGAAGAGATGGGGGAGTGAAGATGGAGGAGGTAACTACACTGTTTGGCAAAAAATGATGGAATTTCCCCCAAAAAGCCTATGATAAAGCCACGCTCTGATGACCGAGAACAGGATAAACACCTCCTAGCTTCTGCAAAGTAGTGACTTAAGGGTAAGCCCTCAAGTTGATGTCTTCAATTTCCACTATTCTGAGAGGAGACATTAATAAAAAAATTTCATTTTAAAGTCCTTTCCGGATACTAAAAACCTGACACTGTGTGTGGCACATGGCTGACTGCCATTCCTATCCAGCTCCATTCTATTCTCCCACAGCTTTCCAGATAGTATTCTGAGGGTTCCAAAAAATAAGGTAAATCCTACTCTTGGAATAAAGGACTGACTGGCAAATTCATTAAAAACAAAGAAGAGCTGCCTACTGCACTTAGTGTCAATGTCACAGGGTAACTTCAGGTTCAATTGCCTAGATAAAACATACGGATTGCTTCTAAATAAGCATCGTAACCTATGCATAATTGAGACTTGATTATCCTTTTCCAAAATTTTAATTAGGGTGAATATGAAACATACTTTGTTTTAAAATAGAAGTATTCATAGAGTCCATTAAGAGTGATCTCGGTTCAAACATTTGACCGAGGGAAAATAAAGGCTTCATTTGCTTGTGGAGCGTTTCCAGATACCCTTTTGGTGAAGGATAGTATTGCTTACTTAAACAAACAAACAAACAAAAACTGTAATCAAGCAGAATGCAATGGAATGGAATCAGAAATCCCGGTTTGGCAAGCTAAGGTTTTAATATAGTGTCCCTGTATAAACGAAAGGGTGTTAACTCATTTGATCACGTATGCTGCAGTGCTTTGCAAACACTAAACTCTTTAAGCAATGCAAGATGTAACGTATTCTACCGTTTTAAGTGACTAAAAGATGAAGACTCTTAGTTTTGCTCAAATGTTTTCCAGAAATAAGACAGTGGAAATGCAAGCTTTGATGAAAAACGGAGGAATTACACTTGATTTTCAGATGATGTTCTACTAGCAGAATGAGTTGAACCTTCATTCTCCCGTGTAGAAAATATTCACAAAAAAACTACATTTAATTCCTGTAAGAGATACTTTTTCTCCATTGAAGATGTTGCTGTTATTTCAATGTCTCCTGTCATCAATATGCATTTATATAGACATTATTCAGTGTGTATACACGTACACACCAATGCCCCCAATAAACACACATACTCACATACCTTCCTCAGTAGGTATGTAAGAAAACTTCAGCTGAAAGGTTCTATATAATCTTTTATAAATGCAGATTCTTCCAAACCTACCTGTCTGTGACTTTGCAATGTTGCTTTTCTGGTGTTAATTCAAGATATTGATTTAAATCTATTAAGCCCAGTGGTGTTCTGTGTGTCTTAGATAATGCTGTCCTAACAGATAAGGGTACCCAGCGTGCAGTTGCGAACCACCACTATATCACAATTAGGTTTGGGTGTGGTGTAACCAGCTATACATTGAGATCCACATCCAGATCTGCAAAAGCTGCATAGAAATGTAGGGTCCTAAGATAGCTACAGAAATTTGAGTAGAAATTCTCTTAACTTCATTCTTTTTGGTTCATATATAAACTAATATGAAGCTATGCTGTCTATAAATGACTTGAGAACAAGCTTGCAGTGTCTACTGCCTGATTCTAATCCTCGTGCTGCCATTTGCTGGAGTGTTATCTGAGCGAGTTCTCTTTTTGCCTCAGTTTCCTCACCTGTAAAAGGAGCCACTCTACCTGTGCATTGTTGCAAGCATAGACATGTTAATACAAAGCACTTGATTTATGCTGTATTTATCATAAGCTCCCAGTAAATGTTATTTATTAATTATCTGGAAGCATGTATACTGCTATTCAGAATATATCAAAGAAAAATCACAGAATAAAAGTGCCTGCTTCCCATAATGAATAAAGGGAGACTTATTGTCTCCCTGTATTTCCTTTTTAACTTTCATTTGTCATTATTTTTTACTTGGAGATGCTGAGTATGTATTTCACTAAAAATATTGCTCAGTAGCCAAATGCTACACATTAGCTTCAGTAATTTGACTCATGGCTACGACAGGAAAAAATAAAATAAAAAGAAACACACCAAAATGAACATATTAAGTCAATATTTTGGGTTCTCCCTGGTCTGTCCTGCTATCAGAAATCCTGCTGCTTGCATATAGAAAGAATCTTATCTTTCATTAGGAGGAAATGGGGGCACTGACATTTCCAACTCTTTCAGGAGAACCTTTCTGAGCTCGCTAGTTCACTGGTGTCTGAGCCCTTGTCGGCCACTGTTGTGTAAGGGACCTTATTTATCATCACAGTGAGTGTCACTTCAGCTGTTCCAAGTTTTCAGGCTGCTTAAGATGAGTCCGTGTACACATTGGAGGTTTAATCACACACTGCGCCATGGAAGGAACAATTGATTATTAACATTTTTGAGGCACATCCTGCAGTGAAAGGTCTGCTGTGGTTTCCAGTAAACCACCCAGATGTTTAATTTTTTCCCCAATTAGTTCTTTCAGATTGTGCCAGGATAAAGATTAAGTTTCAGGCAAAGCTTTACACATTGCACTTCAGTGACATTTTTGCCTGCCTAAGACTCATCAGCTTTCTGCCATTTTTAGATGATACTGTTTTGCTGACCAGTTTATATGAATAAATCAATATATTAAGACCAAAGAATGTTTTTATTTCTACCTCTTGCTAACTGTTTTTGTCTTATCACGGTCTGTCCTATCCTTTGTGTTTTCTCTTTCCATCTGCTCTTTGAGTATGTACTACATGTAGAGATGTAATACAATCTTTATTTTAAAGGATTCTGGGCTGATATTGTAGAGGGAGGAATGTAAGTTTAATAGTCAGTTGTCTAACCTATGAAGTCCTTTTCTGTGTGAATGAAGAAAGGTAATATTTATAATCTGACCATATTTTTAAATTAAATATAGTACCTGCATTTGAATGCTTAGACAAACAGGAAGAGAAATGATTCTTCCTTCTTTTTATCATTTGCCATTGCTAACCATATCCTGTAATGATGCCAGCTTCCAGGGCTGGCCTTGGGAGCCTGCATTCCTTTTACATTCTGTATGACCGCCCCCCCAAGTCACCCCAAATTAATATGCAATTTAAATAAAACCCAAATGGTTTTCTATGCAAATTAAGTGTCATGACAGGGCTGCTTGCACCCCTTCCAATGGATTCTTACTTTTAAGGCTCCAAGTATAGAATCTCTGGAGCTTCCGTAGTTCTATGTCCATATACCAATGTTAAGCTAGGGTATAATAGTGAACTTTGGCCATCTAGTGTTCATTTACTCTGCTCCTGATATCAGTTAATGCATATACTTTTCCTCTGAGGTACCATTGTTATTCCTACATCTCAGCCCCTCTGTTTGGGCAGAGTTGTTTCCTTGTTATCTTGGGAATGGATTTGTTATTCAGGGTTTCCAGGTAGAACTCTGGGTGCTCCTGGCGATGCCATGGTGAATGGTTTACCAGTGAACACGTGAGCCCTTTGCTGGAGTTATTAGAAGAAAAACACACCCTTTTCTCTGGATTTGAACCTGAGAAGACAGGACTTTGGTGGTGGTGTCAGCCATTTTTTAGCCTCCTGGAGCCTGAGCTTAAAGTCCACCAAGTAGAAGGCACAAACACAAGATAGAGACAAGCATGACCTTGCTAACATTATTGGGACGCCTCTAAAATAAATCTTATCTGAAATCATAGGTGTCGGCCTTCCTTCTTTCCTTCTTTCCTTCTTTCCTTCGTTCCTTCTTTCCTTCTTTCCTTCTTTCCTTCCTTCCTTCCTTCCTTCCTTCCTTCCTTCCTTCCTTCCTTCCTTCCTTCCTTCCTTCCTTCCTTCCTTCCTTCCTTCTCATTTTTGTGCTTAAGTCTGAGCTGAGTTGTATGTGCTTAAGTTTGCGCAGAGTTGAATCTTCTCTCTTTTTTCAGTTAAAAGAATGTTAATGCTCCAAAGGGAGATAGAAGGGTGGCAGGGAAGCAAAGATAAAATATATGGGATTCCTGAGGAGTAGAATAAAATAAGTGTCTATGAAAATATTTGGAACATTATTCAACGTCAAACAATGAATTGTTGCAGCGATTAAGTTCAATACAGTGGTTTCTGATTAGGAAGTGATTTCTGTAAGCACCAAGCACATGTGTTATAGGTTATGCAGTTAAAAGATGTAGTTTTAGTGTAGATGTGGATAATCCTTATAATAATGCAAAATCATGGCACAGAGATTAGCTTTTAAATTTTGGAGAGTGGCAAGATTTGCTCTTTCAGGTAGCCCTGCAAAACCACTCCCAATATCTTTATTAAAATAGACTTCAGAAATTTTTTCTTTGTGATTCAGAAGTGTTCAAGATTTAAGTTTAATTTGGTTAGAAATTGAAGCATTTTTAGGAATGTCTAGCATAGCATTCTGTAAGTGAAAAATGTTGCTTGATAGTTTAGTTAGGTATAAAAGTCTTAGATCCAGATAGATTTAAGAAGGCATTCAAAATCAGGTTTTAACTTGAACAGTCTGAGGTCTATGAGTTGTGATTTTTATCGCTCTTTATTCTTTGATGTTGGGCACTAAAACAAAGTTAACTTTCAACAGCTACCATATTATATTGGCTGAACTATTGTAATGAATGTTATTTCGGGGGATTTAATAAAGCTATTTCTATTTAAAACTTATTCCCTGAAGTACTTGACATCTGAAGCATGCTACTTGAAGCATACAAAGTGTATTCCACTTTAAAGTTTGGAAAAGCTTTACAATTGTACCATCATGTTAACAAACTTGTGGGATATAGTGGGAAGTCTTATGAAACTTCTGGTCAATGGTGTACTTTGCAGATCTCCCAAAACTAAGCATAGTTGGTGCTTTTGGAGAGCTTGAATGTTAAAATGTCATTTGGGCTTGAATTTAACTACATGAATGTTTATGGCAAAGTTTACATACTTTTGGAGCATTAAAACACTTATATAGGCAAAGAAACTTGTATATTTTAAAGTACAAGAGCAAGAGCAGGGATGAAAGAAATCAGCATAAACTATTCATTCTCTAAGTTACCATATTAGTGGTAACACACAAGAGAATTTGTTGTCTCGTGTCACACATAAATAAGCATGTTCATTTTTAGTAGTTTAATGCTTATCATTGTTTCTTCTATAGCTATTGATAGGTATTAAATTTTTTATAACTACACAAATATATTTTTGTACACTATTAGGTTGGTGCAAAGGTAATTGTGGTTTAAAAGGTTAAAAATTATTGCAAAAATCACAACCACTTTTGCACCAAGCTAATATAATAGAAGTGGACCAACAATTGTTCCAAGTAAACATTGATCTATTTCTGACAAAAATTGTAATGGAAAGATGCTGAGCTCTCCTATTCGTGCCCTGCCTCCCCTTCTGGATTTTAGCTTTATGAAAGTAGGCACCTTGTCTGTTTTATTAACCAACATAATCTCAGAATCTAACTGGATTCTCAATAAATGCTTCTGACTGTATAAATGAATTAATAAATAATTATTACATTAACAAGCAAATTAATGAACAGAAATAAATTCTTGAAGAAGGCTTAGGAGGGCTGGACTTAGATATGAAAATTTGTTGATAGGTGGACAGCAAAACAATTTTTTCCTACTAGTAAGTAAGAGTGGCATTATGAAGGAATTAGGAAGAATATTTAGAGAAAATCACTGAAGCAAATGGAAATCTCAGAGCACTGTGGTAAAAGGAATAGGTTAAGATCTAAAAGAGTGATGACATATCTAGCCCTATAACTGGGAACTAAGTGAAAATAAAAAAAATGATGGATGAGAATTCAGAAATTAACAATGGGCAGTGGTAGCCAGAGCAAAATTGGAATGAATTGTAACATGGGGAAAAATGGTGAGATCCAATGATCTATTTGAGTCTGTGCATCAAAGTATGAAAAGTAGTTGATGAAAGAAACTGAAATGGGGTATCATATTTAGGTTTTAGAAGAGGATAGTTGGAAATACACTAGAAAGACATAAAATAAAACATGGACCTAAAGTTTTATGAGACTATAGTACCCCAATGTTAAGTAGACTTCCATAGGGATAACTTTATTATCCCTAACAATCTACATTGCTGCATAAAGCTACTGGTAATAGTTCCAGCAGATGTTCTTACTCAGTGATGATGTGACTATTTCAGAGATTTCTATGGTAGACAGAGGTACATGGGCTTTCACTAATTTACTTCCCATTATATATTTCCACACAGGGCAGTCACAATCTCTGTTTGAGTGTTGTCTAATGATGTGGTAGTGCTTTCAAGTGAGTGTAACCTTTCTCGCCTTTATTATTGCCTTTATATATTCTTTTCTATTAGGATCAGAAAGGCTGTCAGTATCTAAGGCCTTGATCAAACTGAGTCACCACTTTCTCATCTTTAAAAATGGTTTCTCAACTCTATTGTATTTGGAAAAGCTGTTTATAGTTGATTACTTTTGGCTTTTAGGACTTGTACTTAACTATACAAAATATTCTTTGAAACTTTATCCCCAGATACTTTTCTTCTTTTTAATCAAAATAATGTGGGGAAATTTAGAATCTTTGTTCTAGGAGTCACTTGTGGCTTTTTAATGGTGAATGGGATTGTTGTACTCCAATAGGGAGGGTACCAAGGAAATTGTCAGGATATGCAAAAGGGCAGCCAATTACAGGTTTATGCTTTACAGAGGAAAATAAGAACTTACTGAAAGTTCATTTACTTTAAGAAATCTATTATGAATCCTATGGCAAATTGAAACACTACCGTGTTTCCCCGAAAATAAGACCTAGGCGGACAATCAGCTCTAATGCGTCTTTTGGAGCAAAAATTGATATAGGACCCAGTATTATATTATATTACATTATATTATATAAGACCCGGTCTTATAGTACATTATATTATATAAGACCCGGTCTTATAGTAAAATAAGACCGGGTCTTATATTAATTTTTGCTCCAAAAAACGTATTAGAGCTGATTGTCCGGCTAGGTCTTATTTTCGGGGAAACACGGTAATATCAATTATTATAAAATATTTACTGTGTAAATTTCTAACTCTTATTTACAGTATAAAAGACAAATTCAGCCAGTGTCTATTGCATATGTAAAGAAACATTACTGCACAAGTTTAAATAACCAAAGTTAATCTACAGTACTTTTATTTCTAGGTTTTTTTCTAGATTTTTTCCAAGACGTTTTAGGAACAATGAAAGATGGCAGTTTCTGAATATAGCAAAAGCAGACTGGTGTTGTAAAATGATGAATAATAGAAAGCCAAATAAAAGCTGTTGCCTTCGAGTCGTTATTCATAGTATTAGGGGTCACATGCTTTGAGGGAAGAAAGTGATGCATCCTATTGTGTATCACAATGTTGTTTGTGTTTTAGGAACAGCTATCATGCTGAATAAATGAAGAAAGTAAAATGTCTGGAATTCCAATAACTGGTCTTGTGTTTATGTTGTCCTTGTAAGACAGTTATTTTAGGACAGAAATACTGGGCATTCACTACAAAGTTTCGATTCGCATTTTTATAAAAGAGTCATTTTAAGGTCTTGAGAAAACCAGCTACTTCGCTTCAGAGTTCACTCTTGGAAACCATTCATAAGATTGAATGTGGAACTTGAAGTTCAACTAATTATAATAGTCCATTCTGGAGGTGATTGGAATCCTCTCTGACAGTTGAATTCAGTAATTCTTTTAAACTCTTTTTAAGCGATTTGAGGTTTAGGAGTTAAATTATCTAGTTTGAATCCTGTTTTACAAAGTCATCTTAATTTTACTCATGGAATGTTGATCCTCAAACACAACCTTTTTTTCCTTATTTTAGTATCTATGCAACATAGCAAATATGCAAAAATAGCAAGGTGTGTGTGGGTGTTGGAATAATATCTAGTGGCCTGGGTTTTTATTTGTCTGTTTTTGTTGTTGTTGTTGTTGTTGTTGTTTTCATATCATCTTTTAAGCATAAGGAATTTGGATTAAAAGCAAAACATGTTTCCTCAGGGTTACACATGTAAGATTGATCCTACTATTAACTTTTTAGTAGTTGCTCAGAGACATTATTGGTGTTATTACTATATTAGCTTAAAATACTCATTTATAAGTAGCGAAATGGTATTAAGTAGGCCTATCTAGTAGATATAATCAAGCAAGGAGGAAATACTTCAGTGTAAGAGATAGTGTGTGTGTGTGTATTTTATTTTGTATAATAATACCTCCCCATATTTGCAAATATCTGTTTTAATAAATGTTCCCAGGATTGGTTAAATTATGTAAATTTCACATATATGCAGGCACTAAGTAATAAGGAATCCTCACCCTCTCATTTGGAATCCTCAGAATTTCAGACATCCTGTGCAGCCACTATATACTCAATTCCAATTGCACATATAGTTAGTTACCTGTTTTTCGCCCAGCTTTATTGAGATGTAACTGACATATAACATTGTGTAAGTTTAAGGTACACAGTGTGTTGATTTGATACAATTACGTGTTGCAAAATGTTTACTACAATAGCATTAGCTAGCACCTCCCTCTCATGTAATTACCATTGTTTTTAATAGCTGTTTGTTAATGTCCAGAAATTGGTGTGGGTGTCTGAAGCAGGAGTAGATGAGAGGCAATAAGTAGGCAGATAATCATATTGCCCTGGAGCAAGGGAAGGATTTAAGAGCTAGAGGGGAACTGTGATAAGGAGGTCGATGTTTTTGAAAGTGCTTAATCCAATGGATGACATGGAGGGAAGGAATGGCCATCTTTTTGAATAATTCGTGTATTCCAAGTAAATGATAATTTTTTTGTGAACAGTTATTTAAGTAGTTACCTTGCCTCATAAATTAGCTATGTGTTCTTAAAGAAGAAAGTAATTAGAATCACCTACTTGCCAAATTTGTCTAAGTCCTTTAAGGCAATTCTGTTTTTAATGAAATACCGCTGTGGAAATCAACGTAAAAACAACTGACTTTAATATAGATTGGAAATTCTCACCTGCAATAACTAAAAAAAACAGATTGTCATTTTCCTCCTAAAATCAATTTTGTTTTACTGTGAATGGAGCTTTTGCTAACAACTTAAATATTTTTTGGAACTCAGAAGTTGTGCTTGATTTTTTTAAAAAATAATGTATTTTCTGATAGATAGATATTTACTTTTAACCACAACTAAAAAGTATGTGGGAGATTTTTTTTAATTTTTTTTTTGAGATAAGTAACTAGAAATGAAGAGGTTGATTAAAACAGTACCCAGGTTTTATAGCCTTTTAGGAATACTACCATCATATTTTTAATTGAATGCCTAAATCAATCAATAGTATACCAAAAGCTATAGGGTCTTATTGAATTCTCCAAATTCTTTCCATCCGTAGGTTTTATTATTATGTCATATAGGAATAACTATATTGGCTGTTTAGGAAACATGTCCATCAAAAGTTCAAGTTGACAATAATTTCAAAGAAAAGTGCTGCTTCTTGTATACCTGGTATTCTCCGAATTTGTAAGTGCAGGGTAAGCAATGAAACTGGATGTTGGATTTCTTGGTTTACTTACCTAGGTATGCTGGCCTAGGAGTAGGGTAGGGGATGGTTGAGGGTTTGGGGTTTATTAGGCTATCATATTTTATTAAAACAAAATTGTAGTATTTTTCCCATATTCTTCAGGTATAGCTAAAATGAAAGTGAAATATTTATTTGGTGAAGAATAGTGCATAAAAAGAATGCTGAATTCATGATACATATTGCTACAAAATAGCAACACATGAAAAGCAATATTCTTAATATTTGACCAAAATTCACTTCAGGTTATTTTTATTTCTTTTCAAGAATGCCTATGATTTAATTAGTAAGAAATGCCAAGACACTTTAGAAATTCTGTCTACAAATAACATTTCCCTCATAAATTGACCTAGTGATATTAAATTGGTACAAAGCTCAAAATCAGTATTTAACATTTAATGGAACGAACAAACTAATTCTGCAATTTAACTCAACATTTGCAGTAAGATGACTTGTACCCTAATGGCTTGTAATTAATTTTTCTGAAAATCATATTTATGATAGTCTGCAGATTCGGGGCTTTATCTAATACATAATGTTCATTTTGAGCCTTTAATTGCATTTAAATTAAAATTGGCTTAGCAGGAAGATGAATTGTGGGAATGCATCAAACCACCCAGCATATCCTGAAGATGTGAGCCTGAAAATGCAATTTGGTGGAGATGTGCAGAGTCATTTGGAGTTCATTAATTTTTATTGCACAGGTAGTTTTACTAAAGTAGGTTATTTTCTTTGAAATTTATATTTATGTTTGTGTCAATAGCTGAATATTGTATTAGCTCTTACATCTCTTAGAGTTTATTAACCTGGCCTAATAGAGGTTGTTCATATTGAGAAAAGAGATAATTTCTGTTTGCCCCTCATTCTGAATTGGTGAGACTGGTACTGTAAGGATGCTTTATCGATTTATTTATGTTTGGAGTCTTGGTGAAATATGTCAAACAAGTGTCTATTCAGGTTTCAGAGTAAGGACTCTGGAAGAATCTAGCGAGGGCTCATCTGAGAGATGTTCTTACTATTGACCTTCTGAGGTCTTCTAGGCTGACTAATCTTTTTCTCTGTGCATGACTGAGGTTCTGACCTGGCCATTGCAATGAACGGTTATTGATGTGCAGCTCTGTTTGGGATTTAATGTGCCTGGGCTTTGGCCGGCCAGCTTGTAAGTGATTCCTTAACTTGCAGATGCTGCTGAGGTTATCCAATTTAATTATAATGTCACTTTACAATTATAAGGGAAAAGAGGTTTTTATGTTGTCTAATGAATACAAATTGTCCGCAATTTGAAAATACAAAGAAATAAAAATTAACATTTGTCCCCTTTGCCAGAGAATTTACATCTGTGCAACTGGTACTAATAAGTAAAATAATCCCATTACCTAAATTCATTAAACACATGTGCTTTTTATTTTGGAGATTGTACATCATTCTTATTAATAAAATGATATTGTTAGCATTTGCCATTCTGGACTCATTTTTCCCCTTTTGCAGACAGTGTAATTAGGGATGAAAAAGCTTCAGGATGAGCAAATGCCTCCTATAGAAATGATTTATATAATTGTGGTAATGATTTTTCCCTAAAATTCTTCCTGCCAACTGTAACGTTTTTCACCTCACTGTTTTTTTTAACTTGTGTGTGTGTGTGTGTGTGTGTGTGTGCACGTGTGCGCGTGCATACACACGTGTTTGAAAATGTGGAAATGGTTCTCCATTCTGACAATCTGCTGCAAGTTCCTAGTTTGTGGTCAGAGATGATAGAAGCCCATATTCATTTAACACTCGCCAATCAGAACTTGACAGAGGTATTGCTTATTTTCTCATTTTATCACTGAAGCATGCTGTTGTAGTTTAGTCCCTAATTACTCTCAGACTGAGACGATCCAAATATCCCCATGGTGGTAATATTTTCCTGCCTGGGTGAGTCATTACGTTGTTTGGCAGACTGAAACACCAGTCTTCCGTTGTTGGAACACTACCCCTCATGTAGCACCACATTCTCCCCTCAGTGCTGTCTGCTCTGCGACTTTGGTCCTGCTGTGACATTTCAAGCTATCCTGTAGGCAATCACATTTGCCTGCCTTCTCTCTGACTGATTGGACCGCTGCCAGTTCCCTCTTCAGGGCCAAGGACAGGAGAATGGGGGGTATCTGAATAGAACTGCTTAATGATCTAATGGACCAGTGCCTCTCTCCTGCTGAGAGAGAGGGCTTATTTGTTTGCTGGTTACAGGAAAGGTCAGGGAAATCCTTTTCAACAAAGGCTATGACAGTGAGAATGTGCAATACCATACATTACTGGCGTTTGAATAACTTAATACCTTGGGTGCGCCCCACCTCCCAACAACAAAACCAGACACTTTTGGGTCTTTATTTCATTTTCAATATCCTCCAGATGGCAGAAAATGGAAGTGATGAAGCTTGGGTTCGCACAATAGTTGACACCAAATGCCCAATATCTGGAAGCTTCACAGGTATTCAGTTCTGAAGAAAGTGATGAAGTCTGAAAATCTGCTAATGGTAGCCAGTTTTTCCTACAGGGGCTATTATCTAATTATTTTAAAGTCTGTATATTTAAACCAGCAGGGAAACACGACATCTTATTTAGTGGAACTCAGATATTGTTATTTTCCTTTTAGAGGGATGTTTCTTAAATACTTTTCCCAGCTGATCTTTTCATCTGTTTACACTTCAGCAAAACAACCACAAATAATTATTTACCACAATATTCTGGGAAGTTTTAGATCAATGCATTTAAAAAAAAAAGTTTAAATAAAGAAATAGATGCAGTGGCATGAAATTGCATTAAAAGTACTTGAGTTAAAATATTAAGGATAATGTTCTAAGAAAAAAACGGTTATCTATGTATATCTGGCATTTTTCTTTAAATCCTTGGTAAACAGTGCTAAGAACTGGGAAGTGGTTTCTTAAACAGAAAAGGATCATTGAAATTATAAAACATACTGAAAGAAAGGGAAAAAAAAATATGAGCAAGCTATCACACTAGGTAGAAATTTGGTGAGAAAATCACTGACTAGAAAAGATTTAGATTAAGCATTGGAGTAACCAACCAGTTGCTGCCAGGGCCTAGTTCTATTGAGATGTTTATTTAAACAAAGAAATCCTCAAACAATAGTTTGAAGGAAGTTTTTTTCTTTCTTTTTTTGATATTTTCTGAAAAAGGAATAGAGAAGGCAAGAGAGGTTTGTCCCTCTGTGTCACGGTTCACCTGCCCTGGAGGTGGAGGGTGGGGAGACTTGCAGTCTGCTCACTCAACTGTATTTGACTAGGGCCGTCAGCCCCTCAGCTTTCACAGCATTGAATATGTCAAAAATTCTTTCAAAGAAAGTGTACATTTTAACTGGGCTGTTTCCGGTTCATATTTAATGCTGTTTAAAAAGCTTCAAGCATGTTGATGTCCTAGAGGCTCTCGGATGTGTGGGCTGTGCCGCTCTGCTGAGGTGTCTGTGGGTTGTGATTCCAAGCAATTAGGAAAAGAGACTGTGGGTACAGATAATTTCTAGAAAGCTAAGAAGGTTGGAGTATTCCGTCAAGCAACCTGAAATTAACCCTTTTCTTCAAGTATGCGGGCCCTGCCCAAAGTATGATTTTTCTACTTGGTGTTCTACTTTTAAGGAGCTTCTCTTCTGACAAGTGTAGCCGCTGATTTCCTTTAGAAAACTCGCTATTTATTGCTTATTTTTTTACCAGTGGGCTGCAAAATGCTTTATAAGAACAAATTATTACTGTGATTAACATGGAGATAATTATTTTCTGTGAGCCTGCATGATATATTCAAAAGCTCACACTCAGCTAGCTGTGGAGTTGGGGATAATTATTGCCCCAGTTCCCTTGTAAAAAGTCTTTGTCCTACAGGGCAGGGGTAGGGGGAAGGGTCGCTCTGACACCCACACGTCCAGCTGGAATGTGATAGATGGGTGAAACATGGAGAGTCATTGCTTTAAAGCCATTGGCACCACCCAATTTGGTTTTGCTTTTACTACTATAAGACTAAAGAAAGAAATGTAGCCATAAAATGTATGGAAATGTGGCCTTGGGTGCCTGAACATTCTTTTCTCAGCTAACATGTAGAGAATGAAGAGTGCAATATCCATGCCTGTAGGTCTGACCTGGGATTGGAATTTTGACATGTTAAATGACTTGTTTAGAAGGGTAGCCTGTGGATGTCTGGAAAAGTGGCCCGGGTCTCTTTCTCAGCGAGTAGCCACCAACTGTATAATCCATAGCGTCTTTAAAAAGTGTGGCTTAAAAGAGCTGGTTAGCTTTGGTGCCAAATTTCCCTGCATAATGTATTTCCAGAAAAGTACTAGGGGATTTCCTCCAAGGAAAGAGGGGATGGGGCAAGAATTGATAAAAATGAGTAAAGAGGAAGACAGACCCTCACATATTGAAGAACAGATTCTGTAGTCGTGGGAGCTGGCAGAAATGTTAAGTGCTTTTCACAGTCAACATTCAAACAGATTATCAGATGGCATATTTCACCCTGTTGTTACTTTAAATGAAGTGACCATGAAATCAACAAATCTGCTGTCAGGTGCCTGTCACTAAGATAGTTCTTCCTGTCACACAATGCCTCACATAGCAGGTAATGTGTTTTTAAGAATCAGTCCTGTGTCACCTCATCAGGTCCTTGTTAAAAAGATGAAATAAGACGGATGGTGTTGTCTACCATGGAGTTGACTGAAATTCAGTAGAATGAAATGTACAGTCACAAAGAAATGCTTCAAAGAGAGCAACCTAGGGATTAAGAAAGAATAGCTGTCTCTTACTACCCTCCTATGGGTCACTATGCACTTTTTCTTCTTCATTAAATTCTAGACTTAAAATCAATTAGATCAGAGTTTGAACTCAGCGCTGCGGGCTAGGTGACTTACCTTTGTACCATCCAGCATATGATTCTGCAGAATGCTGGCACAATGCTTCTTGGAAGAAAGAGATTAATTTATTGAGTTAAAAGGGGTGTCTCAGAATATGTTTTGTCAAGTTCTCTTACTTGATTGTAGGATATTTTCTGGATTTTTGTCATTGTCCTGTTTCAGCTACCCTGTAACAAGATGCTCTTAATATTTTGAAATGATAATGGAAAAAGAGAAATCAGAAATCCAATAAAAACCATGTGCATATTGAAAACTATATGAACAGTGTAGTAAGCACCCATATCTCAGCTTGTATATTGATTGGCTGTGGTCTTGTTTTATCAGAAGCCTTATTTATAAAAATAAGTGTAAGTTTGGTCTGTACCAGAGTATGATTTTCTCTTTGTAAAGTACCAGTGTTAAGTATACCTACCATGTTTCTTCGAAAATAAGACCTAGCCGGACAATCAGTTCTAATGTGTCTTTTGGAGCAAAAATTAATATAAAAACCAGTCTTATTTTACTATAATGTAAGAGCAAGTCTATAATATAATATAATATAATATAATATAATATAATATAATATAATATAATATAATATAATATAATATAATACCGGGTCTTATATTAATTGTTGCTCCAAAAGACGCATTAGTGCTGATTGTCCAGTGAGGTCTTAATTTTGGGGAAATGGTGGTATTGTACCAGATGAGGTACAGCACTGAACCTACATAACCAACAACTTCTAATTGGCATCATTGATGTCGTGAGGCATTAGGTTTTTCGAATACTGCTGAGTATCATCTAAATTCAGTTTATACAGGTGGTAGATAATTCTGCCCCAAATCTTGTTATATCATCAAAGTTAAAATACCAGAATATGGACTGAAATGCAGGGACCTCTTTATTCATGCATCCATGCATCCATCCCACCCATCCACCTCTTTCTGGATAATTCTTATGGAGCTAAACCAAAGTCAGGCATTAAAAGGAAGAGAAGATCATTATCTGCTTTCTAGGAATTCACTCTGGTGGTAGAGATACACAGATGATTATTAATACCCATGGGTAAGTGCTAAAGTTGTAACTTGGCCAGAGAGACACAGGGAAGACTTTACAACCAGGGTAAGTAACATGGAAAGAGATCTTGAAAGATGAGTAGGAGTTCATCAGGAAGACAGTAAAGGAAGAGTTCACGAGCCAATGCATGACAGGATAAAAGGGCATGATGTTTGGTGGAAGGCTGATTTTTGTTGGTCTGTGACACAAGGAAGATTATATTCCACAGACTTCATTTTTGAATGGCCTAGAGAGGGAGGCTGCCATAGAGCAACATTAATGCATTTGGGGAGTTGAAATACAGCTCATGTGGTCACATTTTAACATGGGTATTATTACGGGAGAATCTTGAACTAGTAACAAATCATCTAAATGTCTTTTCCGATAGGAAGAGTCTTAAGAAAATTGGTGTAATTATGGTTTATTGTTAATTTGCAACTATGATTGTTTTTATTTCCCATTTAAGTTTAAGTTTAGCACTGGCCTTTTTTCTTAGCTATCTCTAGACTTCTATAGGTGGATTTCTAGATGTTCTTCCCCAGGTTGCATTTGTAATGAGACTTGCAGTTTTCTTCACACTTCCTTACAGCTTGGTTGATAAAAATCACAATTGTGTGTGTGTGTGTGCGTGTGTGTGAAATACTTAGATTAGCACACCTGTGGGCTCTTGTAGCAACAGGAATAATGCATTTTTTTAATTGCTGTATTTCAATTACTATTTGGATTAAAATTTTGCAACATGGAGTTGGCATTTTTACTGCTTAAAGATTTTGAGCATAAGAATATCGTTTGCAGTTTTAAATGATCTGATCATGTCTTCAGTATTATTTTTGGTATGTATTACACATTATGGAGTAGGTTGACAAGTATATTTTCCTTATGCTGTGGTTATTGATTCTTCCAGCCTTTGAAGTGAAATTCCACACTCAGATGTATGTGGGATAATTAGTATGTTTCTCAGATGTTGTGAGGACATCTGAAACAACATCAAATGGAAAATAAAAGCCTGTAGCTATATATATATATACATGCAGCTTTTTGGGGATAGGAGAAGCCACTTATCATTTTATTAACTCATAGACATTTGAGTTTATGATTTCCTATTCTTGGTCATTATGTATAGGATTAGGGTAGTTGGTCTTTTAATTACAGCATCCATTTAGAATATTCTGGTATCTTAATGTGTTTACTGGGAATTGTGAAACTTGCTTTTCCTGTCCTGAAATGAGCTCATGAAAATGCATGAATACTCTTGTCATTCGAGGTGGCAGGGGGTGTTTTTGGCAGTACAATAAGTTTTTCCCTATAAAGAATAGCTAGGATGTAGCAGTGAAGTGTCGGAACGCATGGAGATCAGATTAAATATATTTGAATTAGTATCTCTATGGGTTTTACATCTCAAAGTCAAAATAGTCATTCTCATCAGATAAAAATATTCTTGACTGGAGAAACTCTGATCCAGAAACAATCTATCATTTGAATCCCCTGATTGTAATATGAATGGATATTCAAGTTCTAACACACTGAGACTTAATGCCGTATCACAGTGGTTTATTGAATCACAGTGCCATCTAAAGCGATCCTCTAAGAGCAAACCAGTCAGAATAAGTATTTCGATACCTACTACCGGGACACCACTCTGTAGCTCAATTCCTGATGGTAGAATTTGTAAATGAAATGTCTGCTCCCGTTCCTCATCCACATGATGTTAGTTACCGAAGTACAAAAGTCCTTGATATAAGGCAGTCTTATCTTTAAGGTCCTGTGAGTATAAAATGATGAGAGTTTTATAACAAAAATTCAGTGTTGATGCACGTCATCAGTAGGTATTTATAGCCGAGGGACCAATTGTAATTACTTGACATAATCCCTGTTATTACTTTAAGTTATCAGAACTTTAAACTTGAATCACTCTACCATATCAGACTTGGGGATTATTTCTTAAGTAATGAGTGGTTAATGGAGTCATCATACCAGAGAAACCTGATCACTATTAGATTTGGAAAATAGGAATCTCTATAATTGTGATATGATATTTTTATTTAAGTGTCCCTTTTAGTGATATTTGTTTTTGTGGTTTTCTTTTTTTTTCTTTTTTTTTTTTTGTAGCACCATTTCTCTTTTACCTTTCAAACATTACCCATAATTTACTGAACTCTACCCAAAGTCTGCAGAGGCATTATTTCCAATATATAGAGCCTAAAGTACTGCAATTTTCTTGTTGTTAATTTAGGTTATTTTACTATTTCCTGCCTCTTTTTCATTCCCCTTGGGTTTCAAAATATTATGTATGGCATTATTAGACTGAACCATGTAGACCACCTTATAAATAAGTGTCTGACTATAGATTCTTAGGTGATAGTAGGTAACATTTTAGGTAAATCCCAGTACTTAGGGATTATACATTGAATATTAACTCAGTGACAATCACGTACACATATTGATTTCAGCACTTGTTTTAAATAACAGATTTGCAAAACTTGTTAATCATTCATTAATATTATTTTGGCATAGTAGAAATAGCAAGGCTTTTGAACCATATAGAATAGAGTTAAAATATTAGCTCCTCTCATGACAAAGCATGTGATTTTAAGCAGGTTGCCTAAACTCGTGGACATTCAGCCATCTCCAATGTGAATGATGATAATGGTATCTGTATCTAAGGTTGGGATGAGAATTAGAGACAACATATATAACGTACCTGACACATAGTGATACATAGTGATACATGGTGATGGTTGTTATTATTATTTAAAATTACTCCTTCCCAGTGTCCTCTGAGTACATGTAAACAACATACTTTAATTGGATGGTAGAATATCATCTATATATAGAAGGTATTCTGTCCACATAACGAATGGTAAGGCTGCTGCAGGATACTGAAAACATATTGAATGCATTCCAGTAATATCTGGACCTGCAGTGCCGACAATTTGAATGACATGGGACATTCTGACTTTACTATTTCATAGTCAGAAATATTTCATAATTAGTAATGTTTGCTCACAAACATAAGCCAACCTTGTGGCAAAAGAAAGCCTTCTTAAAATAACAACAAGTAATATCTCTATGTATCAATTTTTATCATATGGCTTCTATTGCTTGGTAACTACTTTTTAAAAACTAATAAAAAATAGCTGACCTCGGTTTGCAGCTTAGCCTCCCCCAAGCACTACCAAGGCCAGCACAGAAGACATTGCGCATCACTCTGTGGCTTATGCCAGGTGGCTCCAGGCAGGGTACAGACTACAGCTGAACTTGGACTATAGCAGGGGCCCTCCCAGGAAGCCCCAGGGACTGCACACCCAGTGACCAGCTTCAGACCCTGCTGGAGCACCATCAGGCTGCTGCCACAGATGACACACCCAAAGGGCAGATTGGGCAGGCACCAGGGCCCTGCTGAAGCAAATCCTGCTCCATAGGGTCAGCCCCTGTATATTAGTTCCTCCACTGTAGTCAAGGCCAGTCCTCACAACCAATCAGCCTGAGGGTCAGTCCCTCTCTTTGATGTGCCAACAGCAACCAAGGCTCAACTACAATAAGCGGTCACACACAGCCCAAACAAAAGACACACCTGGAGTACTCAGCTCAAGTGACCAGGGATACTGTGGCACTGGGCCCCAAGGGACACCTACTACATAAGGCCACTCTCCTAAGACCAGGAAACATAGCCCTGTGTAATACATAGAAACAAACATAGGGAGGCAGCCAAAATGGGGAGACAAAGAAATATGTCCCAAATGAAAGAACAGGAAAAAGCTCCAGAAAAAGAACTAAACAAAATGGAGATAAGCAATCTACCAGATGCAGAGTTCAAAACATTGGTTATAAGGATGCTCAATGATCTCAGTGAGAACTTCAACAAAGAGACAGGAAACATAAAAATGGAGATATAAAACATAAAAAAAAAGAACCAGTCAGAAATGAAGAATAAAATAACTAAAATGAAGAATACATTAGAAGGAATCAACAGCAGATTAGATGAAGCAGAGGATTGAATCAACCATTTAGAATATAAGGTAGCGGAAAACACCCAGTTAGAATAGCAAAAAGATAAAAGAATCCAAAAAATGAGGAGAGTTTAAGGGGCCTCTTGGACAACATCAAATGTACCAACATGTGCATCATTGGAGTATCAGAAGGAGAAGAGCGAGAGCAAGGTATTGAGACTCTATCTGAAGAAATAATGATGGAAAACTTCCCTAACCTGGTGAAGGATTCAGACATACAAGCCCAGGTAGTGCAGAGAGTGTCAAACAAGATGAACCTAAAGAGACCCACACCAAAACATATCATAATGCACCAAAGGATAAAGACAAGAGAGAATCTTAAAGTCGGCAAGATAAAAGCAGTTAGTCACCTACAAGGGAGTTCCTGTAAGACTGTCAGTTGATTTCTCAAAAGAAACTCTGCAGGCCAGAAGGGATTGGCAGGAAATATTCAAAGTGATAAAAAAAAAAGCAAGGACCTACCATATGATTTCACTGATATGTGGTATGTAAACCAAAAACAACAAAAGAACAAGACAAACAAATGAGAAACAAAAACTCATAGACACAGACAATAGTTTAGTGGTTACCAGAGGGTAAGGGGGGATGGGGGTGGTAGATGAGGGTAAGGGGGATCAAATATATGGTGATGGAAGGAGAACTGACTCTGGGTGGTAAAGACACAATGGGATTTATAGATGATGTAATACAGAATTGTACACCTGAAATCTATATAATTTTACTAACAATTGCCACCCCAATAAACTTTAATTAAAAAAAAAAAGTAAGGACCTATGACCAAGATTACTCTACCCAGCAAAACTATCACTTAGAATTGAAGCACAAATAAAGAGCTTCCCAGACAAGAAAAAGCTAACAGAGTTCATCACTACCAAATCAGTATTATAAGGAATGCTAAAGAGCCTTCCTTTAGATGGGGGGATAAAAGATAAAATATATGAATACTAAAATAGCAATAACTACATATCTGTCAACAATTACTTGCAACGTAAATGAATTAAATGCTCCAATCAAAGGATAAGGTGGCTGAATGGATAAGAGAACAAGACCCTTACGTATGCTGCCTACAAGAGACTAACTTCAGATCCAAAGTCACACACAGCGTGAAAGTAAAGGAATAGAAAAAGTCATTTCATAAAATTATACACACACACACACACACACACACACACAATAGGATATTACTCAGCCATAAAAAAATGAAATCTTGGTATCTGCAATGACATGCATAGACCTAGAAGGTACTGTGCCGAGTGGAGTTAGTCAGACAGAGAAGGACAGATGCTATATGATTTCACTTATGTGGAAATCTAAAGAACAAAAATGAACAAACGAAACAAAAACAAACTCATAGATAGAGAACATTTTGATGGTTGCCAGCTGGGAGGGCACTTGAGGAGATGGGTGAAAAAAGGGAAAGGGATTAAGTACAAATTAGTAGTTACAAAATAGTCATGGGATGTAAAGTATAGCATAAGGAATATAGTCAGTAAGATTGTAATAACTCTGGTGTCAGATGACACTAGATTTATCAGAGTGATCACTTTGTAAGTCATATAAATGTCTAATCAATTGAAAAAAAGACAAAGAAAGAAAAGACTAATAAAAAATGGAAACCATAATCCATGCCTTCGTGAAGTTTCTGATCTAGCTATAGAGAACAATATTCAGTAAAAGAGATGAATAACAACTTTATAGTGTAAAATGACAAGACAGCATGGAAAAACTATATATATATATATATATATATATATATATACACACACACACACACATATGTGTGTGTACATATATACATATTCCAGTATGAATATATATATGTATGTACACATACATTTATACATATATATTGATACATATGTACACATATATATGAATAAACACATATATATACATATATATGTATACACACACAAACACACACACAAGGTCAATTAAGTTCACAAATTCATCCTAGGAAAAGTGCTACATACCTCATTGCTGAATATCACTATGGTCACCTTCGAAGTACTCCCCTTGGGATGCTATGCACCAGTGCCTAGTCCACCCTTCAAAGCAATTTTGGAACTCTTTGTCTTCTGAAATGGCCATCAGAGCTGTCGTCGTATTACCCTTCATGTTCTGAATGTCATCAAAATGTCTTCCTTTCAATATTTCCTTTATCTTCTGGTAAAGAAAGAAGTCATTGGGGGCCAGATCAGGTGAGTAGGGAGGATGTTCCAATACAGTTACTTGCTTGCTGGCTAACAAATCCCTCACAGACAGTGTCGTGTGAGCTGGTGCATTGTCGTGATGCAAGAACCATGAATTGTTGTCAAAAAGTTCAGGTCGTCAAACTTTTTCATGCAGCCTTTTCAGCACTTCCAAATAGTAAACGTGGTTAACTCTTTGTCCAATTGGTACAAATTTATAATGAATAATCCCTCTGATATCAAAACAGGTTAGCAAGATCATTGCAAGAAGTTTGCGAAATTTTTGCTTAATTGTCTAACCCTGTGTGTGTGTGTGTGTAAAAGATATTGAGAAAAGGAGACATTAGAGTGTGTAGTAGGTTAATGTTCGGATGCTGCTTGGCACATAGGAAGGAAAAGGAAAGCTATTAGTAGCCAGCAAACAAACACCCTACTTGGAATTTAGGGGAAATATTGTCAGTTTAAGAAAAATTATGAAAATATGCATGAAAGATCTTTGTTTATTAGTCACAACTTCATTCAGTAGACAATATGTACTAATTTTAGGCTTTTGAACAGTGGATAGGTTATTGCATTTTCTGTGTACCAAGGGTGAGGATAAAGTCATTAAGAAGTGGTGGGAATGTTAGATGGTGAACAGCTGAGAGAGTAACAAAACTAGGTATGTGTGCTTCAAGTGAGAATTTTTGCGTGAGAATAGAGGAGTTATATTCTGGCAGTAGTGGAAGCTAAGCTACCTTTACACCTAGGCACTTTGCATCTTGTTTTGAATTCTGGAAATGAAAGATATGCATGAGATTTAATAGCTTCAACATTCCTAACTATGACATAGGTGGGTTTTAGTGCCAGACAGAACTGGCTAAAATTCCCAGTTGGTGACAGTCCCTGGTTTATTCATTTATAACCTCCATGTGGAACAACAGTTTCTCAGGAAAGTTAAAATTGTGCTTCCTTTAGCAATTTTAAAGAACACATTCCTGTGAGAAATGAACTTTTATACAGTAAAGTTTAAATTTTTCTGTAGTATTTTGAGTAGAATTCGTGATTCCCAGAATCATCTGAAAAAGCGGGGCTCACTGAGCATTTCTGTTAATATATATCAGTTATCTTAATAGCAAAATTGTGCCTCACAGTTTAGCTCAGCACTTCAAAGTTTTCATAACAGGTTTAATATGAATGAAGTCTCTTATAGATTTGTTTTTTATACATAGGACTTATGTATGGAATTCTCTCCTGAAATCTATATCACCCTGCAAGTGGAAAATGTATTGATCAAATTGATGGATTTCTATTTCTCCTATTGCCCAGGTTTGACTGTGCAAAGCAGATCACATGAGAACTAGAGTGGTTATATGACATTCTGCAGAATCATAACCTCACATAATAGCTCTTGCGATGTTAATTTTAAGCCCCAAATAATTTCCCTTTGTCTCTGGACCTGGGAGTCTATATTAATTTGCATGACTATACTAGCCTCAGTGTTCATTAATAAAATAAATTCAATCCATTTCATATGAGACAAGCCATTGTTGCATTGTTTCTCATCTGGACTGTTGAATGTCATTAAGAGAGACACATCTAATCTTGAACTATCACCAGGAAAAACTTACAGGCTCTCTTGTGCATGCTTTAGCATAAAGAAAGCATGTCATGTACTCTTAGAGCTGGAAGGGATGCCAGAGGTCAATTGCTTGCTCTCTAATCTAAAACAGGAATCCCCTCTTTTGTACCCCCAGGAGCGAGCCAGAAGGGCAGGTATTGACTCGGCCTGAGAAACAGCAGTCGTATCAAGACAGAACAGCAAGGGACTGAGCTGTGATGTGTTATTCCGAAAAAGGCTGGGAATTAAGTGAACAACAAAGTTTGATTGGAACACTGCTAAAGTTCCCTCTAAAATTCTATAAAAACATTCTAGTTTGACTGGATCTCAGATTCAATATAGGAGTAAGAGGAAAAAAACAAAAAGAAATACTTAGCCTTGCTAGAAGATTTAAGCAAAACAGATTTCACTGAAAAAAACAAACACAATACTGAGGAGCCTATGTGTCCCTTTTAAAAACATCTTAAAATGATGAGTGAGGGCTATAGCATAGCACTATTCGGTGGTATAATGATAGAACAATACCACTTTGCCCAGTGGCAGAAATATTTCATCACAGCCGCCATACATTCTGAGAATATATGCCCTCTGTTTGGCACTGTGCTGTATGTTTCTGCTGTCTTACTTTCTTACAGTGTTCCCAACATGTCTATGAAGTAGGCATTCTTATTAACCCATTTTAAAGATGAGGAAATCAAGGCTTAGCAAGGCTGAGTAGCTTTTTAAAGTCACAATCTGTGAATTGAAAAGCTAGCATGCAAACTCGGGACATCAGCTAACAGATACTATAATGTGAACCTTTAACCAATAAAAGGAAAAACTCGCACAGAGGAATATCCTCATTCTTAAGTCATACGTTTTGAAGTATTCAGGAGTAAAATGTCTTACCTATGACCCAGCGATTCCACTCCTGGGTATATAACCAAAAGAATTGAAAGCAAGGTCCTGAAGAGATATTTATTTGCCCATGTTCATAGGAGGATTAGTCACAACAGCCGAAAGGTGGAAGCATCCCAAGTGTCCACCGACCCATGAATGGATAAGCAAACTGGTGTATATACATGCGAGGGAGTATTATTCAGCCCAAAAAGAAGGAAACATTGACACATGCTACAGCATGGATGAACCTTGAGGACATTATGCTAAGTGAAATAAGCAGTCACAAAAAGACAAATGCAGTATTATGCCACTTATATGAGGTACCTAGAATAAATTCATAAGAACAAAGTGGTGGTTGCTGGAGGGTGAATAGGGAGTTGTTGGATAATGGGTGTAGAGTTTTAGTTGTGCAAGATGAAGAGAGTTCTGGAGATTGGTTACACAATGATATTCTTTTGTTTGTTTGTTTTCATTTTTTAATTTTTCACAATGATATTCTTAATACTACTGAACTGTACATACAACATAGGCAAAGATGGTAAATTGTATATTTTACCATAATTTTTAGAAATGTCATGATTATGATTTACCTTCAAATATTCCCCAAAAATGTGTGTGCAGGTGAATGTTTATGTTTACAGATTAACTATTGCCAAATATTAATAATTGTTGAATCTAGATAGAAAGTAAATGGGTATTTATTATTATTTTAACTTTTCTCTATATTTGAAAATTTAACAATGAAAGTTGGGGAAAATGTATAGTTATATTAATAATAGACAAAAATGATTCCATGCTTTCTTAATATTTAAAGTATGAATCAAATATCCTTCAAGTTACAGCTTAAACTGAACATCTTTCAAAACGTTTTCTGACTATTCCAATTCCTATTTACTTCTTTTTTTATATAAATTGCAGCATTTAGAACTCATGCTAGTTATATGTTCCAATTGTATTGTGTATATTTGTTTTAATTATCTATTGCTCTATAACAAAGGAACCTCAAATAAGTGGCTTCAAATTACAATGACTTAATATCGTACCTGATTCTGTGGACTGCTGGAGAGGTTTTCTGTCTGTCCCTCCTGAGACTGACTGTGAGCCAGCATTTACCTGGCACATGGGCAGAGGCTGTCAGACTGCATAGGTTTTCCTGCGTGTTGCTTCTCTACATAGATAGTTTGAATTACTGCGCACAATGGAGAGCTCAGGGTGGTGATACATAACATTGCAGCTGGCTTTCACCAGAGCAAGAGTAGAAGTTACCTGGCCACTTAAAGGCTGGGCTGAAGCTGACACAGCATCCCTTCCTGAACTTTCTCATGGTTGGAGCAAATCACAAGGCCTGCTTAGACACAAGGGAAGGTGAAATAGACTCCACCTATTTCACCGTCTTTGCTGCTATTCCCACCTCTTGTTGGAAGAAGCATCAAAGAATTGACAGCCATCTTTGATCCAGAGTGAAGCACTGTTCAATCTGTCAAATGTTATGGTAATGATTATGTATTGATGAGTAAGAGACAATTCAGTTCTATGGAAAAAGAGAAGGAAACTGGCATGTATTGACTGTGAAGCACAGGGCTGGTTACTTAGCGTTAACAACAACTTCTACGGTAGAACTATTACTATTTCTGTTTAATAGGTGATGTAGCTGAGGCTCCATGGGGTTAAGGACCTGCTGACCCGAAGTGTACAAAGTGGAGAAATACAACTCCAAGTCTGCTTTCTTCTTCCTCTTTCTTTGATGCTACACATGGGAAAAACAAAAAACAAACAAACAAAAACACCTCGTCAGTTTCTAAGATCCATTCTAGTGATACAACAATATTGACCAGATGGTATATAATGAATGCATTATAATACAAAGTCCTGCCCTTTCCATCCTCACCTTGAACCTTCTGGACCATTCATGTGCAGCCTCCACTGTACTTAAGATCACCAGAATATCATTTCATGTCTCATGTCCATGTCTTCACTAAAGCCTGGATATGTCCCACAGCACATTCGTTCTGAGATGCTTTTCATCTTTCAAGGTCCAGTGGTGTCATCTCCTTTGTGAAGCGTATCTCTCTGCCAGGCTTACCTTTCTGTACACCTCCAGCACACTTTGTGACACCATGACACACAGTCCATTTCTATTTGGGGCAGTTTTTTTCCCCCCAGAAGATATTTAGCAATGTCTGAAGACATTTTGGGTTGTCACAACTTGGGGTGGAGGTGCTCCTGGAATCGAGTGGGTAAATGCCAGGGATGCAGCTAAACATTCTGTAATAGCACAGGACCCCCTCCCTGCCACACACCCACAACAAAGAATTATCTGGCCCAAAATGCCCACAGTGCCATGGTTGAGAAACTTCACAAAGAGCTTTTGTCACATTACTTGTTGTTCGTTGTGTACATGTGTGCTTCTCCTGATAAATTATGAGCTTTTTATGAGCATGTTTTATTTTTCATTTTGCATCACCATTACATGGCCTAATGTAAGGACTCAACAAATATTTTCTGATAATGAATCAAAACCAAGCTATGACAAATGCTTTATGGGAAGTGTAGCTAAAGTGGGATGGGGTTGAGGGCAAGAGAGATTTCTTCCCACTGTGACTGGCCAACCAGGAAGGACTTCTAGACATGGTAGGATTGGAGAAGGCATCAAAGGAAGGGGAGAATATTGACTGGCAAAAGAGTGCTTTAGGGAAAGGGAACAATGTGACCAGCGTCTGGGGAGAAAGAAGAGCATTGTGCAGTAAAGTAAGAGTTGTCCAGTGAGGTTGTAGCACAGTATGTGTAAGGGAAGAGTTAGATGTAGGGCCTGGAATTTTGGCCTGGAATGACTGCCTGGAGAGGGTACATCTCCATAACCAGTGAGGAAACTTAGAAGGTTTTTGATTGGGAGAGGGATGAGGGTTGTTTGTAGGAAGACTGCTGCAATAACAGTATCAGAGAGACAGGAAAGGCAGACTCGTCGAGCAGTCATTGCTCTCATTCAGGTAATAAGTATCTCCTCAGCGATGATGCCATTGGAGGTCAAACAGAGAATGTGGACACAAGATATGATTTCATTCCTCAGATAGATGGCAAGCTGGGTGAGGACAGGAACCATGACGTCTCCATCTGTGTCACCCACAGCACTTCACATGGCAGAGGGAAGCACATAGGGTATATGTTCAATACATGCACGAGACAGATGTAATCTAGTGACTAATTTCCCTATATAATTCAAGAAACATCTTTATTTGTTTTGGAAAACAAAGCCTATTCTTATTGATTGACTAGCTTTTTATTAATTGGTTGATCAGTGGTGAGAGAGAAGGTCGGATATATAAAGTTCAAACAAGATAAGGTGACCACAGTTCAGAGTATTGTATAAAGAAGGGCTAGAACATCCACTAGCTTCTCCAGCGGGTGCCTCTCTGCTGAATGCTTTCCTTGTCCTGCAAACGGCAGAGGACGTCACCTCTCAGAGTGATGTGAAGCACTACAGTACGATGTGTTTCTGTAAGCTTCATGTGTTTATTTTGTTATCAGGGTTTTGCACACCTCCCCTAGGGTGGAAGAGGTAATTAAATTTTACTATAAAAGACTTTCTACCAGACATCAGGCTTCATGGGGGAATAAAAGTAAATGATAGATAGCAGGGAGTGTCAACCAATGATTAGAGCCCATCCTGCTTCTTAGTGGAAATAACTTCAAGACAAGTTTGTGGAGATTGGTAGATACTCTAGAATTGACCAATACAGGGTGGGATTCAAAATGGGATGGAATTTATCCTCACGAAGTGGTATGGGCTGGGAAACAATGGGAAATAGAGTGTTCCAGGCTTTTTGGCTTTTTCAGTAACTCCTGAGGTTACCTGGGTAAGGCATATCTTTATTTAGATTCTGCAGTCTAATTATAAATAAGAGGAGAACAATGTCATCCTATACTCTGCTTGGGGAAATTTGAGAGTTAATATAACTCATGTCCATAGACATAGTAACACAGCGGAAAGAGAGTGTGGGCCATGATGCCAACTGGCCTGGGTTTGACTCTTCGCTTTGTCAGTTCCCAGCTAGTTGACCTTGAGCAGATGACTTGGCGGTTTGCTACCTTAGTTCCTCAACTCTAAAGTGGCAATAACGATTGTCTCAACCTGTGTGGGGGGTGATGGGTTAAATCATGTAAAGTTCTTAAAAGACAGCCAAGCACAACGTAGCTGCTCAGTAAATGTAAATCCCTGATATTGATCACTATTACTATTGCTATTTTATTATTTCTTTAGGTGGATATATCATACATGAGTCAGTGTATAGATAGAACTATCTAATGCCTGGACTGTCCTTAAGACACAAGCAAAACCCAGCATTGTTACTAGTCTCACAAGCAAAAATTATTTAATGTGCCTTAAAAATTAGGTAGGATTTAGACAGGTGGGAGGAAGCAAGCATTCCACAGGTGGCTGACAAACCTACAGGAGTGAAGGAGAACCAGTTAAGTTTCCTGAGAGAGCAAAGGAGCCGAGCCTTGCCAGAGATTGGGTTGTTTTGTGGAGCAGTGGAAAATATAAGCCCTCTGAGCACAGGAACTCGATGCACCCATAGTGGCTCCCTGGTACAGTACCGTGGACGTGGTAGACACTTAGCCAAAAGCATATTGGTTACATTGTACCAAAATGATGGAAATTACTGGTAGTGGTAAAATCAAGATATCTTTCACTGAACTACAATGCCACTGGGGTTGGATGCTCTGAAATGCTTCTAACTCCCCTTGCCTCCGTCGTTGCCCTCTGATTAAATGCATCTGCCCAGGCTGCAGCTCTCATGGTATGGAAGCAGAGTGGTTAGCTTTTTAAAAAAATCTACATACCATCTGCCAAATTATATGCTTGGTATTCAGATCTGCCTTTTGCATTTGTGTCCGTGTTAACTGTATTATATATCTGTGTATGTATATACTGTGTATAGTTATGTATATGTATTTCACATATACATATATACATCCATGCATATGTGAAAGTAAAAGGTTTATTAAACAAAATTTTAAAGAAGCCTATTGCTATGGCTCTTTCATCTTTTTCCTTTTGCTAAACATCTAGCCTTTTTATTCCCCTTCATGTTGGCCTATGCTTGTGACTGTATTTATCTAATCCCAAACTAAATGTTCCTATCAGCTCTCAATGCTTAATAGATGAAACGGAGAACATAAAGCTTTGGACAGAACCAAAGGAATGACTTAGTAATGGTGAAATTTCAAGTTGTACAGGAGGTATTTTGGGGTAAGACACCCTGCCCCAGCATGCTAGTCTGACCATAGTAACATAGGTACTTTCTGCCTATTTGTATATCTGACCCGTTTGATAAAAATCATAAAATATTTTTTGGACTTACCTTGAACTAGAGGTTCTGCCTACAAACTGAAATGTTCCTTACTTTTTTTCAGACATTGCCATCCCTTCTCTCTATTATAACTTAGCTCCTCAAAGACAGGGGCCATGTCTGAATCATCTATGTTTGCCTGGCTTATACCACCTCACATGTATAGGTGCTTAATAATTATTTGTTTGATGGAATGCTTTCATAATGCATCAGGCTCTCCAAGGTTGTTCGCCCAAAGGTCCGTCTTGGATCTGTCTGTTTAAACCAAATAGCTCAATGGGCTATGAGCTAGTATCTCATTTATCTAGTACATATTTCATCCCCCTTCCATGCCTACACCTTCCTTCCCAATCTTACAGAGCACTCAATAATGTGGAGAAAGGAAGAAACAAATAACATCATAGTGAAAATAATCTTTTCCCTCCACTTTGGGTTTCTTGATACTCTGAAAAAAAAAAAATGGTTGTTGACTATTAAGAATATCAAATAAGTAGCAGAGGGTAGTTTTTGCTGAAATACTCAGGTCATTCCCAAAGAACATTTTGCCTCTCCTCTTGCAGGCATTGACAACAGGATCTTATTCAGTTAATAGTTCTTAACTGGTGCATGTGTGGAAAATGGTAGCACTTTGGTAAGTTTTGGTCCTTATAGAATTGTAGCGAGGTGTCAGTATGTGAGGAACTGTGTAAACGGGGCACTTAGAGTCAGGGTAAAGGGAGTGAGGGGAAAAGGGCCCTCTGGATATGAGTATCACTTGCTGTATTGTTCCTCATGCTTATTCCAAAAGCATAGGAACAACTATGAGGAGAGAATACTACCACTCAGTTTGCATTAAGGAGTAAGACCGTATAAACTGGGACAAAAGGCTGATGCAGTTATTTAGTAAAAATACGAATGCTATGGTTCCGTAAATTATTCTAGGATAAAATATTCTGCCTCTGTTACTTCTTGAGGCAGGCAGGTAACAAGTTCTCTCCTTTCTATGTAAACCTAGTATCCAGTCCTGATTTAATATTCCCACTCTGTTTTTGTAATTAAAACATCATTTATACTGAGAATAATTAAGACAACTGTACATTTGATTTTAAAATCAGTTTTGAGTATTGTGCCTTGTCAAGCTACAAGAATGGCTCCTGCAGCTTTTACAGCGGAGCGTTAAGCAGCAGACAGTGACCGCAGGCACCTGAGTGGAAGGTTTGACAGTTTGATAAATTAGGAATGACACTTGCCAAAATGGCTGTCCTTCGTGCAGTCTGCCAGTGGAGCATTTGCACACTGTTAATTGAATTGGCAATTTGTGTAACAGTGCCTGCCCCTGAGCTTTTGTAACGCCGGATCTGCCATTTAACTCTGATAATCCAGGACTTGGGAATAAGGACGAAAAGCTTCACATGATATTACTGCAGATTTAAAATGACAGTCGGGGACCTTGTTGCCAATTTCCCATTAAATGAGAAATAATTAACAATAGCAATAACAAAGTCTTCTAAAGCTGGAAAGTTAAATTGACTTTTCAGCAGTAGTATCATAGAAAATTGCTTCTAGTGTGATTATCGGATTGCCCTTTCAAGATTATATACCCTAAATAGTATCATATGATGAACCAAACATGGGATATTTTGCAAGCTAACCTGTTTTATTACTGTGAAAATCTTCTGATTATCTACAGGGATTGTATTGTCATTAAGAATTTGTTTTATGCTATACAATTTCATGGAGATAGAGACCTTAATGAAATAAGAGATTCTTATTTCCTTACTCTTGCTAGTAATTTAATTATAGCTGCAACAAAAATGTTGAACTACTGCTAAATAATGTCAATTATAAGTTTTATGAGTAGTATACGTGGCTCTTTGGTGTCCTTCCTTAATGCTTCCTAGAGTTTTGAGAATTTCTGAGTATTTGTGTCTGTGTGTGTGTGTGTGTATTCTACCATCATATTTTGAATAATGGTTTAGAACAATATAGATTCCTGGCCCAGGAGTCCATTCAGAATATCAAAATGAGTCAAGAATCCACAATTCTCAGTAATGTCATAGGTCATCACTGTTGTTTGCTTAGTTCCGAATTTCAAATTCTTTGGGGTGGTATTGAGTTAGTTATGTGAGCATGGTCAATGATGGTATTTTCATGGTACCATCTAGATGGCCATACCCATTGGGTGCTGTGGTTAAATACTTTGTCTGCCTTTGACCATATACTGGTATGTGGGTAGTGACTAGGTAAGGGGTGGACCCCAAACCAGCTAGGAAGGTTTGAGGAACCAACCAATTTGATAGCAAAAGTTTACCCTTTTCAAAGATTTTCAAGTTAATTTTTTATTACAGACTCCCACTTCCCAAGTGCAGTTATACTGGTGTCCATTAAAGTACTTGACCAAGAAGGGAAAAAAGAGTTTCCTTAGATACTCAGGATATTCAAGAATAGGATGAAACTTTCTGTTCTATTTTTTTTTTTTTTCACTGTGGTTAGAAAGTAAGATGGTCTTTGCTCTGTTTTTTAGAATTTGCTTTTTTATTTTTATTTTTTTAACAATGAGTACGTTTCATTAATTTAATGTGATGACAGGATGTATGAATGGAAATCTCCAGATAGAGTAGGAAATGAGGGAGTGTCATGCTGGGTAGAGATCAGGGCTTTTCTATGTAGAAGCTGTATTTGAAGCCTGAAACTTTGGTGACTCCAAGGGAAACAGCAGAGGTACAAAGTGTTACAAGCATTAAGCATTAAGGCTTAGGAGGCAAGAAGAAGCCGTGAAGGAAACTATTAATGCAGATGAGAATAGAGGAGAGAATAGGAGTGAGAATGAGGTGGGACTGAACTTGAAAACAGAAGACACTATATCTGGACCCAGAATTCCTGGGTGTGTTTACACCCTAACTCTATAAATTTGGACAAATCAGGAAATCTATTTTGGGCTTCCATCACTTCCTTGAGAAATGGCAATAAATATATTCCTATTTCACCTCATGAGTTTTTCCCCCTTTTGGTGTGAAAATTAAATGCATTATTATTGTGAAAACAGTTTGCAAATTATAAAACACTATGAAAATTTAAGCTGCTAATAGAAGTAGCAGTATGGTAAGAGCATAATTTAAAGAAGGGTGGTCAAAACTTTCAAACTCCGTACAACTGTGAAAGAAAATGAAGAGGAAGAATGTCCAATGACTAATGAGAAGCATATTCTCTTGTGCAATTGTAGAGTGTTTATTTTCAGTACAGTGGTGAGGACAGACGGCAAGGTCCAGAGCTTTTTACAGAGACTGAGTTTGTGAAGAAATGCAAATAGCGGCGTTTATGTAATGATGGTGGTGGACGCTGCCCATTATCCAGAATAATGGTGATATGCGTGCAAAGGACTGATGAAAGTTACAAAACCGGACAGGAACTTGGCGTGAACATTGCTGCATTTCCACAATTTGAAATATCTCTGAAATTGAAATCGTGTCTCGTAATTGATGTATATATTTAGTATGATAGTTTTTCTTTTTTTCCCCCAGAGAGCTGATAGTAATTGATGACATATTTAAAAATCAGTAGTGCTTTAGGACTGTTGCAATTTGGCATGGTATTTATATGGATATAACTTGCAAATGGCTAAGTTTTGCAGACTTAATTTTATCAAAATATTTGAAATATTTGAAATATCTGTACTTTTCCTCATTCGAGGTTAGGATATTATTTTATTTTTCATTTATCAGATGCATGTCATTTTGAGTGTTAACTATGTACTAGACACTGTGGTCAGAGTTATATGTACATAATGTCATTTAATTCTTAAAATAACACTAGGAGTTACGAACTGTTTTTAGCCCCCACATTATATATGAAGAAACTGAGGCTCAGAGGTTATCTTACTTAAATTCCTGGCTTGTTACAAAGGCTGATACTAGGTTAGATGCTGAGGAGAAAAACAAAGACACACATGAAGCTCTCCATCCCTCTGAGTTACGTCACAGGAAAGCTAAAGCTTGTATTCAGAAAACAATCATGCAATGAAAGATACACCATAGTACTGTAAATACCAGAACAGACGCAAGAGCAGCCCAGAAGAATTGCGAGACGAGACATCTTTTCTAACTAGGAAATAAGGGGAAGTTTCTTCATAGAAGGAAAAGTAGAACAAGTAGAGATAAAGCAGTGGTAACACAAGCAAGAGGAAACAGGTGAGAAAAAGGAATGGAGGCATCAAAATATGGGGTGAGTTCAGGAAACATGAAATGACCGTGTTTGACTGCAGTAGAGCATGAATGAACAGGGATAGTGAGAAATAAAGGCAGAATAATCAATGCATTTCAAAAAGATACCACCCAGGGTTTTGTTGGTATAATTATGAGTTCACTAGTAATCAGTTTTCTTTTATCTGCCAGTTATTTTGATCTCTAGCCACTTGGTAAAACCATCTCAGGGATGATAGTAGGTTTCAGATTTGTTCTTGTTTATTTTGTGTTTTCAAAATGTTCCACAATTCTTTTGTCCCTAGAAAAAAAATCATGGTGGATATTATTTTAATAGTGTAATGGACATAAAAAGTTTATTTTAAAAGTTCAGTGGAAGGAAATACCCTGATTTTTAATGGTGATGCTGAACTGCATATCATGCTGGAAAAACTTTGGGTTGAAATTACCTCAGTGGGGATATGGAGGAATCATTTTTAAAGCTTCTTTTACGACTGTCGTTATTGCTTCTTTTTTTCTTGGATGATATGTGTATCTTTTCTATTTATTTCTACATTTTCTTATTGAGGTTATGTATACAGATCTGAATATTCTCATTATTTGTCTACTTATTCTTTAAAAATACAATTCCATTCCTTAGACTTCCCTATTATTTTTCTCTATTTCATTTGTTTATGCTCATAAGATAAATGTAGCTTTATTTTCTTCCTTAATTGTTCCTTTGGGTTTTCTCAATTGTGCTTTGCCTAAATTCTTCAGATGAAAATTTCTTTATTTTTAAATTTTCAGTTTCCTGAAATCTGTATTTAAAGATACACATTTCCCTCTAAGTACTGCTTTAGCTCTGTCCCACAAATTTTGACAGAGTGTTTTTGATATTATCCCACTCCAAGTCATTTGAAAAACTTTTTCTGATTTTTATGTTTACCTCAAAGGATTTTTTTAGTAATACATTAATTCCCAAACATGTCAAGATATTTTCACTATCTTTTTGGCATTGTTTTTATTGTTATATTTTAGAACATTCCTTACCTTTCAGGCAAATAGTGCCTTCAAAACTCCCTACATTAACACCTCATGTATAATGCTTTGCTATTTGTCTTAAAGATAGGGCACATTCCACAGATACTGCTTAAGCACGCGGTATGTGACGAGCCCTGTTCATTAAGCTTTTATTCTGGAGAGGGATGGAGGGAGCAGACCATAAATACGCAAGTGAACAACCAACCTGATAAGATAGTGATAAGTACTAGGAAGAAATGAAGCAGGGTGCTGTGACAGAGGTAACCTGGTGGGGGCAGGTTTGCTACTTTTGATTGGGTGGGTAAGGCTGGACCACTTCAATTGATGTTTGGGCTGAGATCTGGATGGCCAGAAGAAGGCAGCCACAGCAAGTATGGACACAAAGCAGTTCAAAAGAAGCAATAGACACAAAACGTCTCAGGTGGGAAGTTTGGTAACTTGGTAACTTCCAAGAACAGATTTTTTTAAAAAAAAGCCAGTGGGGCGTGGATGTAGGAAGAGGCCATTGGATAGGTCTATACAGGGAATAGTATTAGTAAGTCTTTTTTCTAAGCTTGTTTTGAAGATTAATATGAGATTCGTGTGTGTGTGTGTGTGTGTGTGTGTGTGTGAATTAAAAAGCTTCCTGGAACGCAGTAAACTTTGTATTTACATGTATTACTGTTAGATGACAGTAAGCAATCTTTCATTGTTCCCTGTAAATACTTTAGCACATATTAGGCAATTTAATGTTTATTGAATAAATAATTGGTGTTTATTGAATAAATAATTAAAATGTTTATTGAATAAACACTACATGGATATACTAACTTCACTCCCACCCCTTTAAATTTGTTGGTTCTTAAAAACATTTGTGTTCTCTGAATGAATGATCTCCGGATTCATGTTAGTAACTTCCTGTGTAACCCTGGGCTAGTCATTCTTGCAGAGCTGTCGTGAGAATTAAATGAGGTAATACGGAGCAGCAGACGTGATGCAAGGCACATAATATGCAGTCAGCGGTGGCTATTTTAATGATCTAATTATAGGTCAGTACACTGTTTAGGTTCATAATTTCTTCAATTTGTGATTTAATTACTTGGAAGGATAATTCTGTTCACTGTATGCTAAACATATGAAAGTATAAAATAAGAATAAAAACAATGTTTCTGTCTTCATAAATACACTTTTATACTTATGAGACATCTCATGTTCTACCGGCCTTTTCAGAAGCAGACAAATAAGTTGAGAGTCAGTCAGTATGCGGTTCAGAGGGTCAGGAAGTAGAATTTTCTGGAAAAAGTTATTCAGAGTCTGTTTTTCCTGGATTTATTTGTGTGTGAGAATAAAGAGAGATGCTATTTCTAATTTCTATTGAGCAATGACCTAGCTGTAAAGAGATATTTTACTTATTTATGAAGAATAATTAATTATTTGCGGGAGTGAAGGAAGAAAGCATTCTAATGAAGGCATACATTTTAAAGCTTGAGGTGGAGGAAAGGAAACAAAAGTTGCCAAATTTAAACTATTTACATTAGGTGATTTAGTGTGAAGGAGATAAAACATCCCTCAAACTGGTATCATTACTAAGGGTAGCAGCGAGTTGCAATTTATAATAACATTTTATACACTGCATCATAGCTCTCGAAATTCAAGCTTCTAAATCAGGAATCATCAGGCTGATAGCTCATCAGCATCCAGACATTTTTAAGGCCATAAAGTTGCTCATCATTTATACATACGATTATAGTATATGTACAGGAAAACTTCAGCTATCTGGAACTTAAAGGAAATTATTTTGGATGAAAGAGAGTCTCTTCTTTCATCCCCAAACTTTTCCTTTTTAATTTAAATCATTTAAGAAAGATTTTTTTGTGTGGAAGATAATTGAGCCTTTTCTTTATAACTTAGGAGTATCATTATGAGTGCATTTCAATACCATGAAAACAATATGGTGCAATGTCCTCAGGGACCATTGAGAACAGGTCTATGAGAACTGTTTTGACTGTATAGTAAATTGGCCCAGATTATAGTGCATTTGGAGAATTTTTTTGCTGTTGTTAGTTTTTCCACCCTCCCCATTTTTTCTACTCCTTCCTTACGATCAGCTATAACTCCTTTCTGCTGTTAGTATGCCTGGAACTCCCTTTTAATTTGCTGCTTCAGATAGGCTTTTAGATCAGACACCTAGGTTTGTTGGGATTATATATAAACTCAGCATGAAAATAATATAGAACAAAAGGGCTCCTCGGTAAATAAAGTACCTGGACTTTGTAATACCTCTTTTGGCTTTTCAAAGGCATTTTTCAGTGTTTTTAATCTCATTTGCATGTTGGATGAGTTAACTATCCTTAACATAAGGCACAGAGACAATCTGGAAAAAAAGTACTTTAGTTACGTGTGTGTGCAATATGCAACATACACAGTTCTCCACACTTGAAATATATTTAGGTCCAGTTTTTGGCTCTATTGTAATGCTACCCTCTAAACAAATGCCCTCCTAATGAGCTGGGAATAAACCCGACTACTTCTCTAATTCCCTTTGCAGCTTTTGTTCCTGAAAATATTTTAGCCTCTGTTTTGTGCATTGAATGTCAATAAAATTTTTGATGGTGCTACACAAAAGTTTTAAGGAGCAACACTTCCCCTCAATTTTAAGTAATTAAAGCTTCTGGAGGGTCCAAACTTTAAACTAACGTAAAAGTATTATTGTTGTAAACTTCCCAAATTGATTTTATGTATTTCTCCCACTAAGTTTCTTAACATGGTTCAGCTGCTTGGCTTGACCTCCTGACTAAAATAAGTTTACCAGCATTTCACCACAGCGATACTTATCTTTACAAAGACAAATATGGCCATATTTCTCAAAAATTCAGATTACAAATGTAGGTTACAGGGATTTATGAAGACTATTTTTCTTTTCAAATATTTGATCAGTATCATGGAATGTAGTTAGACACCTTGGAAAAACATTAAATAAAAATACATCATGACTTTTAGAGGAAGAAAAGCAAACAGAGAGGAGAGCATGTTAAAGGATTCACCCATGTCCCCAACTGACCATTTGGGGCCAAGGAAGCTGATTTTTATGTTTTAAAATTAATCTAACCTAGATTAGCCATGTCACGTCCCCTTAACCACAAGCGTATGAATCTCAGGGTAGACAGCTGTTTGGATGTCCCACTCTGGGACAGCTGCCCTCAACAAACATTTCTGATTCTCCTACATGGTCACTTGGCAGCGTCTGTGTGCACCCATATGGCTGGGTGGCATGGTGCCTGTTTACAAGTCAGCGAATTGTTTCACTAGGACCCAGGTGCCAAGCAAACATGAATTCAGTATAACTGCCTACTGAATTAGGCAGATTCTAAGGGAAAAAAAATTTCCTTGGAAATGACCTCCAAGTTAATGCAATATGTTTATTGGCATTTCGTTGCTTTCCCTACCATTTGGACTTTTTTTTCTTCTATCTGTAAAGATAACAGAGGAAAGAAAATCTCCTGCAATTACTAAGCAGATAGTGCAGAAAATAGGGATACACAAATTTGGGCTGTTAGATTCAGTTTATTTCATTATTAAGTAAAACCTCCCAATAGTTAAGAGGTTGATTGGAAACTAGATATTAACACACTCATTAAAAGTGACTTTAATAGAAAATATTCCCAAGAGCTGCCATTGTAATTTATTGCTTTTATTTTCTTTTTGGACTTGCTTCTTGAGTAATGTTTTGGGTCAGTTTCTTGGCAACAGTTTTGATTTGGTTGTTTCCTTTTGTTAGAAGGTCAAAGAATTTTCGTTAGTCTAAAAGGAAGAAAATTTGTCAGGCTTTTAGAAACCCATACTACTCTAGATGTGACATAAACCTTTAAATCTGCACTATGCACTATAATTAATACCAATTCATGAGCACTGGCATGTTTCTAAGTCCATTTCATTGCAGCAATTGAAAATAAATCAAAAAAGGTATAAGTAAAGGAGTTTTGAAAGTGATGTTACCTAATTTGTTACCTAATTTGTTATTATCTGCCACTTTTAGATAAGACATGTGTCAAAATTCTCCCACGGAAAATTTTGAATGAGAAGTCTAAGGTAAATGGGAGAGAAAAATTTTGTAGTCAGGTAGATTATAAGATACACTCTTAATGTTGAATATGAATAATAAAGGGTTAAAAAGTTGGATTGTCTATGAGTAAATGTTTGGCATCTGAATATTTGGAAATATTTTGAAAGTAGGTATGGCAGGTCCACTTAGCCTTTTTATAGTGCAGATATCCCACTGTTTCACTCCTATTTATAATGGTGTTTTGTTATGAAAAAGCCCTTTTTCACTTTTAAGAAATTTACTGATGTATATTTTACATATCATACCATCCATCCACTGTCAGTGTACAATTGGATGATTTTTTAGATTAAATTTCAAGTTTTATCTCCATCACAACAGTTCAGTTTTGAAAGATTTCCATCATGGTAAAAAGTTCCCCGCTCCCACCCCCTAGTCCCAGGAAAACGATCTTCTTTCTGTTTCTCTATATTTCTGCCTGTTCTAGAGATTTCACGTACATGTAATCGTAAAGTAGGTCTTTTTTGCCTGCACTCATTCAGTTAATATACTGTTCTTGAGACTATTTCAAGTTATATGTGTCTGTAGTTAGTTTTTTTTTTTTAATTCCTGAATATTTTATTGCATGGATATACTATGTATTATTTATTCACCAGTTGATAGACATTTGGATTGTTTCTGATTTGTGCTATTTTGAATAATGCTGCTATGAACATTCATGCACAAGACTTTGTATGGACTTTTTTGGAGAGGCTGTTTTTATTCAACAGTCTCATTACAAAAAAATAACCAGAATGTGTGTATGTTCTCATTTCTTGTGAATAGATACCCAGTAGTGAAATTTCTGAGTTATATGGTAAATGCATGTTTAATTTTTAAAGAAAATGCAAAAATTGTTTTTCCAAAAATTGGATTGAACCCTTTTTCATTCTCACCAGCGACATATTCCAGTTTTTGTTATTGTTGTTTCTTATAAGCAGTTACATCTTTTTATTGTGTATTTGGTATCTCATGGAATTTCTGTATAGTAAGTTCTCACGTAACATAGGTTCTTGGAACTGTTGTGAAACAACATAGAACAAAACCAGTTTTACCATAGGTTAATTGACATAACAAAATTTAAGTTCCTATGGCATCTCGTCAACATTATAGCGAAATGATATTATTCAAGGACCTGCTGTATTTGTTTTCTATTGCACTATAACAAATTACCACATGCTTAGCAACTTAAAGCAATATACATTTTTTAAATCCAGTTTCTGTGGGTCTAGTTTGAATGCCAAGTTAACTGGGTCCACTGTTGGGGGTCTCCCTGGATGAAATCAAGGAGTTGCATGGGACCACGATCTCATCTGAGGCATGAGGTCTTCTTCTTAGCTAACAGGTTGCTAGAAGAACTCAATTCCTGGAGGTTGTAGGACTCATGTCTCCATTTTCGTAGAGGCTATCAGCTGGGGATCACTCTTAGTTTCTAGGGAACTCCCTAAAGTGGTCCTTGCCATATGGCCCCCTCCAGAAGCAGTTTTTACAACATGGTTGTTTGTATTTTTTTAGTAAATTAAAACAAAAATAAGCATTTATTATCCTTCACAGTTTCGTGGGTTTGGCAGTCAGGAACATCCTTGCTGGGCGAGTTCAACTTGGGCTCTCTCATGAGGTTGCTGTTAAGATGATGACTGCTATTGCAGTGTTTTAAAGGCTTGACTCGCAAGAATATGCTCTTTCAAGGTGATTCACTCACCAGACTGGAAAGTTGGACTGGTGGCTTGTAGAGACCTCAGTTCTTCCCACAAGGGCCTCTCCTTAGGTTGCTTGAGTGTCTTCAACAGCATGGCAATTGGCTTTCCCCAGAGTGAGGGATCCAATAGAAGAAGAGAGAAAGCCAGTCAGAAGCTATCTTTTTTAATGGCCCTGCCTTGAGAATCATATAACATCAATTCTGCCACATGCTGTTAGAGGCAAGTCACGAAGTCTGACCCAGATTCAAGGGAGGGGAATTGGGCTCCACCCTTTGAAGGGAGAGTGTCAAGAATTTGCAGACATATTTATTATTTTATTTAATTTTTTTAACGTAGACATCATTGTTTTCCTGTAATTTTTAAGATTTTTATTAAAATATAGTTAGCATACCATATTGTATTAGTTTCAGGTATACATTACAGTTATTCAACATTTATATACCTAAAGAAGTGATCACCGTAAGTCCAGCAACCATCTGACATCGTACTATGTTATCACGATATTATTCACTATATTCCCCATGCTGTACGTCACATCCCCATGACTTATTTGTTTCATACATGGAAATTTGGACCTCTTAGTACCTTCACCTTCACCCCCCTTTTTAATTTAATTACAATTGACATTCAATACCATTTTATATTAATTTCAGGTGTACAGCATAGTGGTTAGACATTTATATAATTTAAGAAGCGATCCCCCTGACTAGTCTAGTACCCGTCTGGCACTATACATAGATTTTACCATATTATTGACTATATTCCCTATGCTTTACATCCTTATGACTATTTTGTAACTACCAATTTGCATTTCTTAATCCCTTCACCTTTTTCACCCACCTCCCCAACATCGTTCCACCTGGCAACCATCAAAATGTTCTCTGTATCTATGAGTTTGTTGCTGTTTTTGTTGTTGTTGTTGTTCTTTAGATTCCGAAATCACATTGCACTTGTCTTTCCCTGTCTGACAAGGAAGATAGTCAATAATATGGTTAAATATATGTATAGTGCCAGGTGGGTACTAGACTAGTCAGGGGGATCACTTCTTAAATTATACTCCACTCAGCACAATACTCTCCAGATCTATTCATGCTGCCACAGATGGTGAGAACCCATTTCCTCCATGGCCAAGCAGTATTTCACTGTGTACATGTACCACCTCCTCTTTATCCATTTTCCCATGGATGGACACGCAGGCTGCCTCCACATCTTGGCCATGTAAACAATGCTGCAATGAATAAATGGATTCGCATGTGCCCTTAAAGTAACCTTTGGGGTTTCTTTGGATAAATATCCAGAAGTGAGATTACTAGGTCAATTTAAGTCTATTTTGTCTGGTGTAAGTTTTGCTACTGCAGTTTTTTGTCTGTTTGTTTGTTTCTATTTTCGTTAAATATTTTTTTCCATCCCTTTACTTTCAGTCTGTGTGTGTCTTCCCATCTGAAGTGAATCTCTTGTAGACAGCGTACGTAAGGGTCTTGTTTCCTTATTCATTCAGCCACCCTATATATTTTGATTGGAACATTTAATCCACTTACATTTAAAGTAATTATTAATAGATACCCTGTTTCCCTGAAAATAAGACCTACCCAGACAATCAGCTCTAATGCAGCTTTTGGAGCAAAAGTTAATATAAGACCTGGTATTATATTATACCCAGTATTATATAAGACCCCGTATTATATTATATTGTATTATATTATGTTACATTATATTATATTATATTATATTATACCCAGTATTATATTATATTATACCCAGTGTTATGTTATGTTATGTTATGTTATGTTATGTTATGTTATGTTATGTTATGTTATGTTATGTTATGTTATATTATATTATATTATATTGTATTATATTATACCCGGTCTTATATAAGACCCGGTTTTATAGTAAAATAAGACCGGGTCTTATATTAAATTTTGCTCCAAAAGACACATTAGAAGTGATTGTCCAGCTCGGTCTTATTTGGGGGGAAACACGGTATGTAGTTATTGCTGTTTTATTATTCATATTTTTGATCTTTCATCCTTTTAGTCCTCGAATTCCCTTTAACATTTCATGCAATACTGGTCTGCTGGTGATGAACTTCTTTAGCTTTTTCTTGTCTTGGAAACTCTTTATCTGTCCTTTTATTCTAAATGATAGCTTTGTTGGGCAGAGTAATCTTGGTTTTAGGTCCTTGCTTTTCATCACTTTTAATATTTTGTGCCAATCCCTTCTGGGCTTTAAACCTTCTGTTCAGAAATCGGCTGAGAGTATTACGGAAGCTCCCTTGTAGAGAACTAGCTGCTTTTCTCTTGGTGGCTTTTAAGATACTCTCTTCGTATTTAAGCTTTGCCATTTTAATTATGATGTGTCTTGGTGTGGGCCTCTTTGGGTTCATCTTCTTTGGGATTCTCTGCACTTCCTGGTTTGTGTGTCTGAATTCTTCACCAGGTTAGGGAAGTTTTCAGTCATTGTTTCATCAAATAGATTTTCATTTCCTTGCATTTTCTCTTCTCCTTCTGGTACCCCTATGATGTGAATGTTGGTATGCTTGATGTTGTTCCAGAGGACCCTTAAACTCCCCTCATTTTTCAGATTCTTTTTTTTTCTTTTGGCTGTTCTAACTCGGTATTTTCTGATGCCTTATCTTCCAAATCACTGATTCTATGCTCTGCTTCATCTAATCTGTTGATTCCCGCTAGTCTATTCTTTATTTCAGTTATTATACTCTTCATTTCTGACTGATTCTTTTTCATGTTTTTTATCTCCATTTTTATGTTTCTCATCTCTTTGTTGAAGCTGACTCTGAGATCATTGAGCATCCTTATAACCAGTGTTTTGCAATCTGCATCTGGTAGATTGCTCGTCTCCATTTTGTTCAGTTCTTTTCCTGGAGCTCTTTTCTGTTCTTTCATTTGGGACATATTTCTTTGTCTCCACCTTTTGGCTGCCTCTCTGTGTTTCTATGTATTAGGTAGAGCTGCTATGTCTCCTGGTCTTAGTAGAGTAGCCTTATGTAGTAGGTGTCCTGTGGACCCAGTGGTGCAGTCTCCCTGCTCACCTGAGCTGTATGTTCCAGGTGTGCCCTTTGTATGGGTTGTGTATGGCCTCCTGTCGTAGTTGAGCCTTGGTTGCTGTTTGCATGTCAGTGAGAGGGATTGACCCTCAGGATGATTGATTGTGAGGACTGGCCCTGACTACAGTGGAGGAGCTATTGTTCAGGGGCTGATGCTATGCAGCAAGATTCACTGTAGCATGGCTTTGATGCCTGCCCAGTCTGATGTTTCAGTGTGTCATTCCTTGGAGGCAGCTAGGTGATGCTCTGGCTTGGTCTGAGGCTGGCGACCAGGCATGCCATCCCTGAGATATCTTGGGTGAGACCCTGCCACAGGCCATGTTCAGCCTCAGCCTGTTCCCTACCTGGGACCACCTGGCATGAGCCACAAAGCAATACACAGATGTCTTCCACCCTCACTCAGCTTGGAGGTGCTGCGTGGACAGTCCAAGCTGTATACTGAGGCTGGCTGCCACTAGTCCCACTTGGGGCTGCTCAGCAAGAGGTTTCAGACACACTAAAGTTAGATGCTGCTTATTTGGGTCTTGTGAACCTTTGAGAGATTTTTAGGAAAGGCCGCAGCATGAGCCAAGGCAAGCTGTTTGTGAACAAAAGCCACTGGAAGTGGCTTGGGTGTGGCCAAAGTTGGTTGCGGTGGGATCTCAGAGACTTATCACAGTGGGGCTTATAGAGTTAGCCAGGTTGATATAGACTCAGATATGGTGGCTGCCTGAGTCTGCAAGCTGAGTGGGGAGGACTCAACAAAGAAATAATGGATTCTGCCAGCGCTTCTGTCTGGGAGAAAGCTGCCCTTCCAGTCCCTGCCCTGAGGCCAAACATCTCAGTTTCTCTCCTTATGTCCCTGGCAATTTCCGAGCTGCTGCCCAGCACAAGAGCTCAGAGTAAATGAGTCTGTCAGTGAGTGAGTCCATGTATAGGCCCTTTAAGAGGAACCTCTGGGACTCTAGCAACAATCTAACTCACTCGGCCACAAGCTCCACTAGTTTTCACAGCCAGAAGTTTTGGGAACTTCTCTTGTTGGCCCTGGAACACTGGGCTGGGGAGTCTGTGGTGTGCCTTGGATCCCTTGCTCCCTCGGGGGTCCTCTGCAACTGAGATATCCCTCCTGATATGTAATGGTCACACCTGAGTGTGGTTCTAGACCAGTCCACTTCTTTGCCCCTCTGCCCAGTCTCAAGGTGGCTTCTTCTCTTCTTCTCTAGCTAAACTTCAGTTAGGTAGACTTCAGGCAGTTTTCAATGATGGTTGTTCTGTAGTTTACTTGTAATTTTGATGTGGTCATGAGAAGAGGTAAGGGCAGCTTTTACCTACTCCACCATCTTGACCAGAAAATCTGGTTGTTTGCATCTTCAAGGCCAGCAGAAAGATCCCTCTCACTTCCAATCTCTCTTTCAGGGACGTCCTGAACCCACTTTTGAAGGCCTTACCTGATTAGGTCAAGCACACCCAGGATAATCTCCCTATTGATTAACTCAAAATCAGCCGTTTAGGGACCTTAGTTACAGCTGCAAAATCCTACATTGTCTTGACTTCTGTCACTTGAATTCAGGAGGTTTTAATCCTACGACTTTGTTCTTTTTTTAAAAATTGCTTTAGCTCATTTGCACTTCTATATAAATTTTAGGATCAAGTTGTTAGTTTCATGAAAAAAATCTGATGCAGTTTTGATAGAAATTTCACTGAGATCTATTTGAGCCGAATTGCTATCTTAACAATATTGAGTTCCCAACCCATGCACATGGCATGTCGCTCCATTTATTTAAATCTTCTTTAATGTCACTAAGCGATACTTTTTAGTCATCGTATACTACAGGTATTATACTTTTTTTATTAAAGTTATTCCTAAGCAGCTTATTTTTTTATGACTATTGTGAATGGAATTGTTTACCTAATTTAATTTTCAAATATTTGCTAATATAGCAAAATACAATTGATTTTTATATATTGATCTTTTATCCCCAAACCTTGCTTAACTTGTGTATTATTTCTAAAATTACTGTAGAGATTCCTTAAGATATTTAACATATAGGATTATGTCACCTATGAATAAAGACAGTTTTAATTATTCCTTTTTAATCTCAATGACTTTAATGTTTTTTTCTTGCCCTACTGCAATGGTTAAGAACCTCCAGGACAATGTTGAAGAACGAAGCCTTATAAACAGTAAACTTGATAACTTTTGGCATAATTTCAGGATAAAACTTGAATTACATCTGCTGTGTGTATCTGCTTCTTCGACATAAATGTTCCTTCTGAATAATTTTTTGAAAAATCATCTTTTGTCTAAGACCTATCATCTCCTTGTATTCTTCCTAAGAATTGTGATGCATCTAATTTTTGTATAAACAATTAAATATGCATGGTTTAGGGGGATGGTGGAGAGTTCCTTTTAAGTGTTTGCCAATGTCCCAGTGATTCCCAATTTATGGAGCGAGATCTTCATTGTGTTTTGTCTATGATGTTACCAACTCTTTTAGGCATGTTTTGGTATACTATTATAAGTTATACTCAATTATGGCATGTTTTTTTCTTTCAAACCTCTTTTTCTCTCCTTCCTTCCTTTCTTTTTTTTTTTTCCAAGAAAGAAATGGAAGGTACAGTGACTTGACAGTCATGTCAGTAGACCTAGTTGCTAGTTAGCTGTTTGGTTTTTGGAAAATCTCCTAACTTCTCTGAACTTCTTTTTTTCTTTTTTATCTGGGTAGTAAGATGGTTGAGTCTTATGTTATAAGCTTAAATAATAGTCTGTGTTTTAATATTTTATGGTTTGAGGACACACTACTTTATGCATCTTAAATAAACAAACTGAAATTAATCTTACTTTAAAATATTTTGTAGAATTCAAATTTGTTTTCTAATCCCCTGTTAAGGAACTGAAAAGCCTCCTACTTACCATACAATCACAGAAGACACCTATGTTAAAACAAAAATGCTTCTCAAACAACATGGTTATCAAAAAGGTGAAACTTAGGAATTAACATAAGGCTTTCCGAGAAACTGCATGTTCTGAAGCTCATATATCTTTTCTCATTTCTATTAAGACATAATGTAAAAACTATATTATTGCAGGGATCTTTAAGGAAGTCACCCAAAGTATTTTGCTTGCTGGGATTTTGTGGCATCAGTAATGTCGAATTTTGTTTTAATTGTGTTGTGTTTGGCCTAACATAAATGAACCCTGTAAATTAATGGTGTGATAATGCATGCCATAAAGTTTTCTGCTAGTCTACCATTTATTTATTATTCTTACACTAACTGCATTATCATAATAATTATTAATCTGAATATGGTACATGATTGTATTTTAACCCTGATTCAAATTGACCTTTCAGTTGAAGATAGTGTGCTGTGTCATTGATGAGACTTGAAAGTATTGAGGATGACTTGTTCTCATGGGGGTGGGGACACAGCGAGGCAAGGCACAGCATAGCAGCATCAGCTTATAGTGTTTAGCAGTAGCTCAGCTTTTTCAAAGCCTCTTTTTTTCAAGCGCTACTAAAAGGGTGTTCAAAAAAGATGAAAGCTACATGATTAAAATGAAGCATGCTATAATGTTTAACTGGCAGTTTATGCTACATAGTCTATATACTCTGGTCTAATCATCCTGTATTGTGTCTGAATAGTTTACTGTGGTTGAAAGTTTCTTGGCCAGAAAGGACCTTGTAAAATTAGTTCTTATTAGAAAAAGTATGGATGGCTGCAAAATTTGGAGACAGGCTGATTTTAGTCCTGTCAAATGACATAAATAAATAACCAACGGGAGCTTTTGGTCTAATTTGGAGGAAAAATATCCAGTGGTGTTTGTGTTTAGAATTTCCTAATGGATAGAATTCCCATGAAAATTAACATTTCAGTTCTTCTTATAGATTTTTCTCTGAATTCATGTTTTAAGAAAATCTATTGTGTGTGTGTGTGTGTGTGTGTGTGTGTACTTCAGAATTTAAAATTGACATATGACAGGATGCAAAACTTGAAGTCCTAATACCTTGGGATCCAGAGACAAAAAGGTTAACTATTTTCTTTCTACCCAATGTTTAGACAGTTTGTTGTTTTTTTCTTTTTTTTTGGGGGGGTGGCGGTTTTAGTTATTTTTTTTTTCTATTGGTAAAGCCTGTGGTCTCCATTTCCTAAATGAGAAAACATGTGGTTACTATACTTGTAGCTGGTCACACAGTATAAAGAGTTTATACCAGAACAGTATTTTTGGTGTTTATGTATTAGATTTGTTTAGCTTCTTTCTTGTTAGGTAACAATAGCTTTTTGCTTTCATTTTGTGAAGTTAAACATTTGATAGTTTATTAATTTACCACTTATTAAGACTGTGCACTACTGCTTGAGTGTTATTTATAGGTTAAAAGATAAAACATGAATATACTTCAATATATTGTTTTGGTGAAAAGAACAGGACAGTTTTCTTAAGGTTCCATAAATTTTTAATCCTAAAACTCAAACCTTGCTTGATTAGTTCTGTAAGATTCTGTTTTGGCATGCTAATAATGGGTTAGCTCCAGAGATGCAGTTCTGTTAGGTGTGATTTCCTAAACAGTATTTATCTGAATAATGTTGAAACTGTTAGCTCAAGGAGCTTGTGAAAGTAGTCTAGAAATAATTACAGAAGAGAGGAGATTGTTTTATTCTTGTGATCTTTAGTAAAAATGCTTGCTCCATCTAGTGAGAGAGCAATACCAGCCTCACCTCTGATCTCGAAATAAACAAACATCTAAATACAGAGATCTTCCAAGATATTTTATTTCTTGTTTGCTTTGATCTCAGCTTTCAGCTGAGGATGTGTAGTTTTCTTGTGCCAAACTCTAGCTGAACGGGAAGAATTTTCCTTGACCTATAAATTACAAGCATGTGCTACCTCCAATTAATTTTTATAAGCTAGTGAAAGGAAATGTAGTGGCTTGTAGAGCTTGACAGTTTAAAAAAGAAATTATCTTCAAGTAGATCAACTTTTGAAATTAGAGAAGCAACATGTAAATATCTCAAAATACATTTAGTGACACCTGCTGAGTATCAGGTGTTTATAACTTGGTCATAAAAATTCATTCCAGCCTAAAATCTAAAGTCTCAACCCAGCAGGAATCTTAAAACAAAATTTGGCTAAAATGATTTATTTTTTGTTCTGTAATCTAAGAGATACAGAAGCAGAAGGCTTAAGGTCCTGGATATTATGATTGTATGGAAGAACTTTAAAATAAACGTAGGTAGGCCATTTGTCTATGCTATGGGCTGGTGTCCCTGTGAATTAAAGAAAGAAAGAGACAAGTAGAAGGTGGGAGAGACGGAGGTGGAGATGGGGGGATCTGGAATGTTGATGGGAATGGCTGCTTCATCACAAGTTTATTGGGTGGATATATGTTTGATTGTGGAATATGGTAAATACCTTTACTCTAAACTTATCAGGTTGGCAGGTGTTAATGACTATGCTGGTTGTTGTAGGTTTCCTATCTTAGGTTCTGTTTCCCGTGCTATATATCTTGTTGATGTAAGGAAGATTTCAAATAGCACAGTTATACCTTTAAAAGCTAGGAAACAATTTTGAGAGGTGAAGAAGGTTCACCTAAAGCAGTTGCCATTAATTGTATCTTGGCCACTTCAGAATCATTATAAGTAGACAACAGTCCTCTTAAGCATACTTTTATCTTCTGGGCGCTATTTTTATTTCAGTCATCTTATCTGGTTTATTGACATGTTGTCACCAATCCTTGCCCCTGCATGATACACAAGATTTTACTTTTTCCTTTCACCTTGGTCTAATGCCCAACCCCTCCCCCCACCTCCTCACCCAGTGAACATGGCAAGAGGAAGTCTGGTCAATAAATATTTTCTAAAATGTTCAACAGAGAGCTTTGGTGTCTCTCAGCTGGCCTTCCAAGGGTAATGGGTTTAAGGAATCCCAGATAAATTTTTAAGGGAGGGAAGTTGAGGTCCTCAGGGAGAAGCAGAGGAAGAAAAGAGTTTGGAAACAAGGTTCATGGATGCCTTTTGTGCTTTGAGTTGATCTTAAGCTGTACGAGGTCTGACAATTAAGCTCTCAAACTTGTTGCAACGATGTTGCTAACATTTTTTTATATCAGAGGGATTATCATTATGCATTTGTACCAACTGGACAAACAGTTAACCGAGTTTACTATTTGGAAGTGCTGAAAAGGCTGCGTGAAAATGTTAGATGATCTGAACTTTTCGCCAATTCATGGCTCTTGCATCTCAACAATGTACCAGATCACACGGCACTGTCTGTGAGGGAGTTTTTAGCCAATAAACAAATAACTGTATTGGAACACCCTCCCTACTCACCTGATCTGGCCCCCAGTGACTTCTTTCTTTACCCAAAGATAAAGGAAATATTGAAAGGAAAACATTTTGATGACATTCAGGACATCAAGGGTAATACTATGACAGCTCTGATGGCCATTCCAGAAAAAGAGTTCCAAAATTGCTTTGAAAGGTGGACTAGGCACTCGCGTCAGTGCATAGCTTTCCAAGGGGAGCACTTCTAAGGTAACCGTAGTGATATTCAGCAATGAGGTGTGTAGCATATTTTCTAGGATGAGTTCGTGAATTTAATTATCCAACCTCGCACATTATCCAGGAACAGTTGTCCAAGTAGGATTACTTATTGAACCACCCAGGAATATGGAGGGAGACTGGGTTAGAGGCAAAGCTGTTCATGCCTACCAGCTTAGAGCTACAAGGGTCTTCGTACATTACTGCTTGTGAGATGTGTGTGGCCCTGTTTTCAGTTAACCTTTGTGTCTGGAACTGGAGCAGTGTCTCCGATACCCGCAAACAATTATGGTATTTCAGTCGGTTACCTGGTGTGAAGCTCTTCTGGGCCAGCCTTTCCACTGGGCAACCTGCTGGCTTTTATTTTCCTGCCCTGCTACAGGTCAGCTTTGACATCTCAAGGGTGGTTTTGCAGAGCATGAATTTTAGTGTGATAAGCATGTGTGTTTTTCATGAAATGTTTGCACTTATGTATTAACATGGCTATTTTATAAATTGGGCTGACATTTCCATTGTTCCCTCCCTGTATTCTCTTGCTTTGTTGCATGCTTTAATAGTTTTTATAAAGTTTATTGCCCCCTACTGCTCACTGTCTTCATAATCTGTGTGTTGTTCTTTATATCCTGCTGGGGTACAGTTTAATGAATTATTTTTCAATGAGAATGGTATGATTTTTACAGCCTGCCCACAGAGATAGTGATTTTAATATAGGATTTGATTCTGTACCTTTGCTTTTTTTTTTTTTGCCCTTACATGTCACCGTTACTGGCATCTGAGTATCACAGACATTGGCTATCCAAGCTCGATGACATGTATGTAATGGTCTCTTTTATTGCATGCTTAATTCTTTATCTCTTCTAATCTTCTCCCTGGATCTCTATCTTCAGTTCCATCTCAGACTGTTTGGCTTTTATGCTAACATCTGTACATTTGCTTTACATTGAAATTCCAAGAATCACATCTTTGCTGCTGGTGGTCTGTCTTGCTCAGTAATTGAATCCACACATTCCTAGGATGTGTTATGTGAGGCGATTTAGCAACTTTAGGTTTTTGTCAAACTAGGGCATATTTGAAACTATAGAAATGAGTTAGGGTTTATTTTACGGGCACTTTTCCTGCTTTCTTTTCTTCTCGTTGTCCCGAGTCTTACACCAAAGCACTCTTTTCCCTGTTCTGGCTGAATTGTAGAAATTCTCATTTCTATTGCCAGAAGTGTAGCTAATATTTAAGTTAATAGTTAAGCTACTATTAATATATCCCATTTCTTTCAGTTTAGTCTTCTTCTCCCATACACTTTCGCTATATACAGCACTATCACCTCTTTTACTCCCCACCGCTACACACCACATTTCTGCAGTGTTAGGCTTAATTTAATTCATGTAGGCATTCATGGCAAGGGATGTCCCAAGCTTGGAACATTCAATGAAAAAAAAAGTCCCAACACTGAGGGCCACACCCACCTCAGTACTGACTATGCAAGTTCTTATCTGTGGTTTAAAAACAAAATTTACGATACGTTAAAATATGTTTAGGTGCAAATGATAGAGTCTACGAGCTGTAGTCGGTTAAGCAACAATATGATTATCTCACAGTAAGAGAAGTCTGTGGGTACGTGGTCCCAGGTACTGCTGTGGCTTGATGAGCTCAGCCAAGACCCAGACTTGTTCTGTTTTTCTGCTCTGCCATCCTTAGTGCATTGCCTTTCCCACTCAAGACTTGTCACGTTGTGGTGGAAAAATGGTTGTTGCAGCACCAAGCATTGGTCCTTATACAGCATCTTTGGAGATAATGTGAAGAAGTGTGAAATAGTTCCCAGAAGCTTCATAAGGGAGTTCCCTTCATGTTTTCCTGGGCAGAACTGGGTCATGGTTCCATACTTAGTGTGGTCATAGACATGGGGTCACAGATATATGGGAGAATTGGCTTAAAGCCAAATATTATTCATTTTCTGGAAATGGGCATACCTGTCCAGGAACATCAGGAGTTTCTTTGCGAAGAGGAGGAGACAGAGTAACAAATTTGGTTCCACTTGGATGGGCAGCATGTGTATTTACTTAACCAGGAATTAGAAGTTGTTGGATAACACAATGACAGATATAGGGCCTGTGCACAACTGCACTGTAATTCTCAATGTAAGTAGTGAATCTGGAATTCCTTTCTTCATTTTAGAAGTCATCAATTTCCACGTGTAAAGCTTACTTACTCAATAGTCTTATAGAATACACTCGATTTGCAACCAGTTGCATTACTACTAGGCAAATTTTTCTTTCAACACAGTAACATCCATATTTTCAAGTTTTGAGAATATAGAATAATAGCTGCGGTATAACCAGTGCTGTGCTTGGGGTTCCATTTGCTTCAACCCCAATCCAAAAGATTGTAATCCCTATGAAAGCAGAGGCCATATCTCATTTTGTTTCCGATCATTTCCTTAATGCCATCTGAGTCCCTGGAATATAGTGAGTGATCAATACATACTTACTGAATAAATGAACCTCAGGCATATGGGAACGACATTTTGAACTCATGTTACTTGCTCATACAATAAAGTACTCATATAAGAAAATGCCATAGGCTAGGGTGAAACTTAACATTTGAATCAAATAATAAAGTGATTTTATTTGTCGACTTATATCTCCCTGTGCATTTAAAAGGATTTAATTGCATATAGTTCCAGGAGTTCTTTTTCTAAGTCAATCAACAACTCATTTCTGCTTCCCTGGGCCTGTTGTAAGGCCAACCCATTGCATAGTTGATGCCATTTTAAAATATCAGAAGGAGAGAAGGAAGGCACGTGTTTAATGTTATTGGTGTGTGATACTATGGATCAAATGTCACCCTGCCTCCCACTTTTCCTCCGTTTGCAAGTGGAAAGAGATGGTGCTAAGAACAGTGAAGGCAACAGTCCTGAAAGGAGAGGAGAGGAATTGAGTGCAATTTCTGATGTGCTTCATCTTCTTTCCTTCTCACTTGGCCAGGTAATTAAAGGAAATGTTAATGGGAAGCGAGGTGGCAAAGGAATATGTTCCAGAATATTTACATTTTTCCAAAACAATAACTAATTTGCTCTAGAGGAAAGTACATCAATCTGAAATAAATGGACACTTTCCTTGAGCCTATGCAAAGCTCTCTTCTAAACTTAGCTTTTCCATAATGAAACTTGCCCTAAGAGATACAAACCAAATGAGAGATGCAAGAAGATGAATCTGGTTTCAACGGCATCAACATCGGATTGCCATTTGTACTGATTTTCAGATGCAATTAAAAAATTAATCCAGAATGTTAGGGTCATAGGTATTATGAAAGCTTTTTATTGTAATTCTAGACGAAAGTTTATTATGCCATAAAGAAGTCAGGAGTCGTTAGTGAAAATTGTAGTTGACAGGAAAATAAAGTCAGTTCCACTTAAAGCTAAAAGGTATATTAGGTCAAGAGATCCTTAGATATATCTTTTACTTCAGAGTGCATTTATAGCTCGTGGAAGGAAGTAGATTGATATTCTCAAAGTTAACTTCCTTCTCCTGTGTTCACAAAACCAGGGTTAGCCAGGTGGAAGGATATGGAATTAAGCTTTTATGACTCTGCCTGGAGCATGTGTAATCAGCCCAAGGATGAATGTGCAATTCCAGAGACAAGCTGCCCTCTGCTGAGACCACAAATTTCCCTCCCTTATTTTTCAGATCTCGGCTAAGTACTTAAATAAAAGTATCTTGAATGACACTGTTTCTTGGAATCTCATTTCATTCTTCACTAGTCGCTCTCAGTTGCTGGAAATTAATCATTATCGTCATCACGTATATAAGGCAAGACTATGGGGCACACAGAACTGGTGGTTCAGGGTTAGGAGCATTTCAGCTATGAACTTTGCCCTCCAGGAGATGAGGATCTATTAGAAAGATTTATAAACATAAATTTTCAGTTTGTAAAGCTAGCAAATTCCTTCAAGGAAATAATGGTGTCAATAGAGTTGGGTTCCTAGCTGAGTCCACAGAACCTGTATACCCATAATGGAACCCAGGAATAATAGTGACCATCCTTTCATACCTTATAGGTCCTGGGGGCAGGTTTCCTCGTGGTCTTGAGGCAGGGGACAGTCTCATCACCCCACCTGGGCACATGCATGGTGCTGGGCAACATTTTGAAATGGGTCGAAATTGTTTGGAATACCTTTCTATCAACATTGCTGATGCCTTCTTCACCTGCTAGTTAAGAAGGCCCACAATACCCAGTCATCTTAAGGTTATTCTACACCCTAAGTCTACCATTTGGGGAAAAGGGAGTCAAGATAACCTTACCTTGCAAGAGGTCCGTGTGCAAAACTAATATTTATTTCCACATTTTCAAAATTCCGATTCTCTTAGTACAGCTCAGTTCCTCTAGTGATTAAGGGAAAGGCAAACTGGTGGTGTCAATGCACTATGTGAATTATTAATCAATTTTTTACCTACTCAGAAAATTCACTTTTTAAACAAGCATGTGTGTTAAAATCAGACAAATTTCTAACTGGGGTAATTTGTATTATTTCAGACAGTTTAGCAAAAAGTGAGGAAGAATAGCTCAAAACATTTCTCAGATGTTTTCAGGGAGGCCACTCAGAAATATTTATTGGCACCATGGGTTATAAATAAGAACGTTGACATTGCAAATTAAAATGTGGGTGCACACACAAAGAATTATAAAGGAGGTATAATGTGAAAGCTAGAAGAACAGTATGGAATATGGTGTAGGAGCTCAGAGCAGGGCAAGACACTCTGCGACTCTTCATTGAGGGAAGGCTGCATGAGTGAGGCCTCTGGATGAGGCTGCAATGGCAGGGTTTGTCATCTGTCAACTAAACTTAGTTGAGGGTGATGGGTAGTCTGAGCGAAGAGAACAGTACAAGCAAAAGCAATGCAGGGCTAGTCAGGAGGAGCCTGTTCTCCAGGGAGGTCCCGGTTTCTCAAGAGTCCTTCTGCTGTGGAGGGAGGGAGAGAGGATTGGAAATCAGCCCCTGTGTACTTGGGACAGCCTGTGCACTTTGCATCCTTGAATTCTCTTCTCAACCCTGGGCAAGCATCTTAGAGAGGAAGAAATCAAGGCTCAAGATCAAGTAAGGTGCCTGAAATCCCGTAGCTGGTAAAGAGCAAGACCACTATATCACTCTTGATCTAGCCGATTCTAGAGCCTACTCTTGTATCAACGTGCAGCCTCTTGCCTACTTTTTCCCCATGGGGATTCGACGCCATTAGCGATGAGGGTCTGAGGGTTGCAGGGGGCACACACAAGCATTTGTAAGTTGAGAATTGTCTATATGTGGATACATTTATTTAAACTCTATGTAACTTGGGGAGACTTATTAATGTTACGTATTTTTCACAAAAATAATGGCAAACCTTCTAAAGGGAGGACTAGTAATGGAACCCTTTATTTGGAAACCAGTGGTACAAGTGACTTATTTTTAGCTGTTTTTGAGTTCATTCAGAGACAATGTGAGTTGTCTAGAACATTATTAATTATTTGAAAATGTGTCTTTTTTTTTTTTTTAAAGACCTTCTCTGTAAAATGTAACATAATTCTACTGCATAAACACCTGTGTTCAGGTGGTAGCTTCAGTGTTTCTAGTAATTCCCAGAGCCCCTTGGCCATGCCAAGGTCTGGAGTTGTCCTTCTTATCTGTCTCTTCAGGGACACAAGAAACTTCGTCTTATATCACTTTGTTGCCGTTACTTCATGTGTCTTTAGCGATATGGCCTGCTTTCTGTTTGGAGAAGTGGTCAGGACTTTTTTGTTGGGGGAGAGGGACTCAGTTTGGTGTCACTAAACCACCTCCACTTGGATTTCCAGCCCCTGCCCTTCCTTCAGGCCTTGGTTGCAGTTGTGCACCTCCCAGGCTCATGGTGTTTTCTCGGCCCCTCCCATGGCTCATTAGCAACTCCATCCAAGAGTGGTTTCCATCTGAAACCGAAGAAACCAAAACCAGTGGAAAAGCTTTTGGGAGAATTTTGTTGAGGAAGAAGGTTTTAGTAGCATGTTTTTAGCATCATGAAAAATGTGGGGATTGTGTAATGACTTCGTTTAGGCTAACTATGTCTGTAATATTATGGTTAGGAAGATTTTTCTGCACTTCAATTATTGGCAGGGATTTGTTTAGTGTTTGTTTGTTTTTCAGTTACAAATGTACCTTTAATGTATTTTCCAGCCTATTTTATACTGTCAAATGAGCAGTTATATTCAGGAATGGAAATAGAGGGATAGGACTCTGAATGCAGACTGGACTACGAAAGAGACAGGTATAATCAAGTACTTTTCATGATAGAATTGTTTTAATTAGGGAAGTTGAGTATATATGATTATCTTTTTGAGACCTAGTTGGCTACATGTTGTATTTAACAAATCAACTAATTGACAAATGCTCTGACAATCATGATTGTACCAGCCAGTGAGGTCTTTGCTTATTTCTAGTTGTCTCTCGTGTTCGAATTCTAAGTGGTGATTTTTCAGCATTAAAGAGGTTTGCAAACATCATTCTATTTGTTCCTGCCTAGCCCCCATCTTTTTTTTTTCGGTTTGTTTGAAAAGAATAAACGTGCTAGTCTGATTGGATTCTTCTTTCCTTCTGGCATCTGACAGTAAACTTAATTATGCACAAATCGTTATGTACATTATGAGTCACTTGCTATTACATTCATTTTTGGTGAAATTGAACTTGCCCTTTTCCCGGACTGGTGGGAATATGAGCTTAGTGTGTTGGCCACCTGCTCAAAGGGAGTGAGGATGCTAGTGGCATAACTGGAGGGAATAACTTATATCCTCTTATACAGTCTCTGGATGGAATAGGTGAAGGACAGAAGATTTTTCTCCAGCAGGAGAGAGACGTTTGCCCCTTGATACAGGAATCTCACACTCTGGGTCCTTTGACACATCACTGACTGTTGCAAAGCGTGGAGCCAGTGTTTACTGCTGGTTCTTGGGTGTTAAACAGCCCTCCACTGCTTTTTATTGTACCATTAATTGCACTTAATGCAGCTGCATTTCTAGTACGCTTGGCTAGGCTCTGAAAATTAAGTAGAGGGTACTTTGTTATAAAATTCACTGTAATGAGCTCTGGTGGGACAGGGTCTGTTAAGTTTGAAATTACCTCAGGCCATTTCTAAAGGACTTCTTAAAATATTTCACATCTATAAAAGTTTGTAACTAGATAAATAGCCATGGAGAGTATTGTGCCAGGAAGAGGGAAATCCACATTTCTCCTCAGTACATCTTTGATAAAATATGAATGTTTTGACTATCTGAGAAAGGCGTTTGTTTTCTACATTTTCTCTGCCCCCGATAGTCACTAAATTCCAACTTTTCGGCTGTCATTGCGTAAGCTTAGCTTCAGCTGTTCTGCACCACGGTTTGTATATACAGACCATTTTCTTTGTTGGTTTTGTTTTGCTCTTGAATCCAAATCATACACTGAACTAGAATAAAATAGGACCCCCTTCTAGGTATACATAAATTGGTTCAAGAACGGATCACACCTCTAAGAACAAAAACACTGAAGAGACAGCTGTAACTATTAGCCAATTAGTTTAATGTTACAGCTAGGAGCCAGGGCCTGAAACAGATTACTTGTACCAGCTAATAGGTGCTTAAAATGACTTTAATTCCTCCGGTATTCTTGGGTTATGCAACTGACTGCTGTAGTGCTTCGTGGCTAATAAAATTTCAGATTGACGAATTTACCAGGTAGCTTTCCCAAAACATCCAAGTAATCCATACACACTCATTAGCGACAGGTCCAGAACATACCCCCATAGGACCGATTTGAAAAACCTCTCTGGGATCAGCCTCACTGCGCTTTAGATGCGCTGGCACAAATCAGGTGGAGGATCTTCTGTGGTTTTAGTGCAGCAATTTATCTGAGTTTTGTAGTTAAAGTTTGAGCATGAGGTAATTAGAGCCCTCCAAGCTTGAAATTCATGGACCTTATTCCTCCTTTAATAGACTCTATGCAAGCTCACCGAGCTCACAGTTTGACTGATATATATGGAGGCTTTGTCAGAAGCCTCTGGTCAAAATGCAGTTGCGAAAGTTCAAAATTGGTTTTCTTTTCATTTTAGCTCTAACACGTGTAAACAGGGAAGATTGCCGTGTGTTATTACCGAGGGTCAGCCAGCATTCTGTTGTGCCCTTTGGAGGTAGTCACTAATCAATAATCAAATGCACGCAGCCACGTAGCACACACCTGCTGTCCAGATGGGGCTGACAACAAACATGACAGGACCAATCAGGACCAGAGACTCGAGGGGGCAGAAGGCTGTGGGTCTGTTGGGTTTCTTCTACTGTTTATCCCTCGTGGCAAAGAAAAAAAAGGGAAATAATCTTTATTAAGCTGCTATTACTGTTGTAGTAGGAAGTGCTGAGCATGTGTGTCTGTGTTAGGCCTTCATGATTCAGTCAAGCTTCCCAGTGCCTACAATACATCTGTGTTTTTAGAAGTTAAGAAGATAAGCGTAAGTTTTTAAATATGTATATAGGCCCATGCACACATGCTTGTGCATGTACATGCACACAGTATGTATACGCCCAACACTTCCACACCACCTTTCTCTATTTACTCTCATAGAAGATTATTATGCTCCAAACCCACAGTATAAAATCAAAGTTCAGCTGTAGTCTTACGGATTTAATATATGCCAAAATAGCCATATATCTCCAGTAAATGTTTTATTACTCCTGTGTGTGACCAAGGCCATGCTTGGGGGTCCTTTTGTTTGTTTTTAAAATTTTCATATGATTCCTCACAAATAAAAAGCATTTTCTTTTTCTCTAATTACTTAATGTTCTTTTAGTTCATAACTGACTATATTAATAATCTGTTGCAATACTTTCCTATGGGTATTTGACATATCTTGGCTACAAGGAAGAAGTACTACTTTCGTGATCCAATAGTTTTAGGGACTCCAGAAAATTCCAGGTAACTCCTCTTTTTATGACATTTTCAAAGTGTTGCCATGGCAAGAGATGCAATGACAGAGGTTTAGGACCAACTGGATAGTAGAGAGAAAGGATGGAGATTTCAGGAGGACAATGATGGCTTGATTTAGATGTATTTAGGTAGCTTTCCTACAGAAACACACTTCTGAACATGGATCACAGATCTTTACGTTGTTTGACCATCACCTAGAAGAACTTGTTGTAAAGCTGAGATCCTATTGGCTGGAGAGGCCATCGTACCCCGGAGCATAATCTTTGTAGATTCAGGTTATGGTAAAATGTGGAATTAAAAAATAAACAACAAAAAAAACTTGTGTTAACCTATTTCTCAGCTTGACCTAAACTCTGGAAAATTCTGTAGCTTCTTTTGAGGGTGTTCCATCTTTTTATATCTCATGGATGTTTCTTGCTTCTTCCTCTCAGGATATAAGCATCCTCAAGTCACTTTAAAAAAAATTCTCTTCACCCTGGGTGTTTTCCCACTTCTCCGTCCTTATGCTCCAGCTTTCATCCCTTATGCTCCTTTCTTTCACTTCCTCATTTCTAGAAAAGGAATTTAAGGCGCATACCTCATGGTTCTCACCTCTCATATGCTCTGCAGTTGACAGCAGTGCCCCCACCCAAGGTCTTCAGGGCTCTCCTGTGACATCTGACATAGTTGATGACTATGTCCTTCAAATAACCTGCTCTTCCTCTTGGTAGGACACCACCACCTCTTTATCCCCATCCTACCTTTCTGGCTGTTCATTCTCAGGATCTTTGCTGGCCCCCCTCCTCTCTGTAAATGCAGATGTTCCCAGGCAGGCCCCCAGCACTCCCCTCAGTCTGCTGTCTTGTGGCTTCTACCCCCACCTGTATGCCAGTGCCTTACAGCCAAGCCCTCATCGCTGCCACACTGCAACCAGGAGCCTCAGGTCTACTGGATATTCCATCTCAATGGGTCTGTCCTAAAGACACCTCCAGTTCAATGCCCCATCTTATCCTTGACACCTTCTTCCTTCCTAAATGTTCCATTGCAGCAGGGGACTGAACAGTCTCTACAGTTTGCTAACCCCAACATTGAAATTCATACTTGACTCTTTTCCCTTAACAGGCAATCACAAAACTCTCTCAATCCTGCCTCATAAATGCCTTTAGAACCAAACTTCTCTCTACAGTCTTTCTATATTACTTAGTAGGATTAACTCATCATCATCTGTGATAGCCACATTTCCACCTTCCTCCAGACACAGTTTTGCCCTGTGCACCTCTGCGCTGTTGATATAACACACGTTTGCTCCTGCCCCTCCCCTCCTCACCTCTTCAGATGGATCCCAGTTACTGTATGTAAACTGGGGACACCTTTGCAGCGTTTGTGAGGCCATTTGTGACTTAGCCTATGGATGTCTTCTGACAGTTCTTCCTCCCAATGTGGAACTCCCATGTCTTGCTGGCTTTGTGCCATTACGCTTGCCCTTCTCTCTACCTCAACCACTCCCTTCACCCCCACCAATCCCTGGCTTGTTTGCCTGGAACATTTCTACTCATTTCTAGCTCAGATACCCTCTTCTCTCTTACATCTTTGAATTCCATTGGAGTTAGATACTCCCTTTCCTGAGCTCCTCCAAGTAAACCTTTATTTTATGACAGCTTGTATTTCTCTCTCCCTAGTCTCTAGGTGCCTGTGGATACTGGCTCCTTGCCATTTCCTGAACCTGGTAAGTTTTTTTCCATCTCAGGGCCTTTGTACTTTCTTTTCTCTTCACCTGGACATTATATCACGTCTTCACTTTGTTCGTATCTCTACTCAGATATATTGTTGGACAGGTCTTCTCTGATTTTCCTATATTATACAGAAATTCTTGTCACTTCTTTCCTCTCCCCCCCTTGTTTTTCTTCATGCTGCTCTTCGTATTTAGGTATGTGTATTATTATGTTGTCGTTGTCCATCTTCCACACTGGATTGTCAGCAATATGCAGGCATGTCTGTCTGATTTGTTCACACTTCCGTGGCCTGTCCCTAGAAGAGAGCCTGCCACTTAGTAGGCCTTCAGTGATCATTTAGGGGAGTGATTGAATGGCATCCTTTCTAATTAGCATAATACTTGGCACAGAGTAAACACTCAGTGAAGGTTTATTAAAAGATGAAACACGGAGTATGCATTTGACCATGGTGAAATGAATTCCCATGCCTGAACTTACTAAACTGCAGAGACCGGTGACTTCCTGGAAAAGAGAAGCAAGACAGCTGGAAGACAAATAAAAATGACTGGCTAGTGGCAAAGTCCATTCTCATCAGAATGCTGGTTCAGTTATTCAGTTCAGATTTTTTGGCAAGGGATGCAGTTTCTTTTTCAGAAAATGTTGATTGATTGCACAGTTGTACCCACTTCATTTGCAAACCTTCATTATCTCTTTTTCCTTTCCTCTCTCCGTCTGCATTTAGAAGGGGAGGAGCAGTGTATAATTCCACAAAGCAATTTTTGTGAATAAACCAACTAACTGGCTGCCGCTTTCAGTCTCACAGTTCCACACAGAATACAAGTGTCTGCTTGAGTTGTGTATTCTCTCTTGACTGAATGTCTTCCATCCCTTCATTTGAGTATTCATTTGATTACTTACTCATTCATTCAAGAAATCATTCATTCAGTCCCACTAAGTGCTAGATTGGTACAGGCCCTATGTGGATACTTGGCTCTTGTCTAAACAAGAGTTCTTGACCTGAGGTCTACAGATAGGTTTCAGAGGCTCTTTGGAATTTTTGTAATTGTGTATGCAGTTTTGCATTTAAATATTTCCTTGGGAAGAGGGCTTGCTTAAACAGCTCTGTTATTCAAAGATAGAAACATGTTAAGAACCTCTGATAGAGAGAGGCTTGAGCTGAACCTTGAATCTAAATAATAGGTCTTTATATTAGGTTTATTCTCCTTGATATGTTTCATGTTGGTGATGGTGGTGGTTGAGTATGAAAGCATGAAAGCATTTGCTTGTGTGTGTTCTTAATTCTAGGTCTGACACTCTTGTCAGCCTGTTTATTAATCTCTGCTCTCCAAATAGTGCTCACCTTTCTTATTTGGTTTCTAACTCTGCCAAAATCATAGCCTCTGTAGGTCCCAAAGAGGCACAGGGCAATGATGACGGACCTTGATCTGCTAATACAGCAAGACCTAGCTTCTGCTCAGTTACCGTTGCTGTGTGTGGGCTTTTGTTTATAGGAAATCAAGAGGAAGATGGTGGGGTGTAACAGCTGATTTTGGTTTGCAGTGGTGGTGGCTGTGTATATTTACCTAATCAAGTTATGTCTGAGGCGTTCAGCGTCTTAAACAAATGCCAATTACTGCTGGATGGGGCACGAGTGAATCCTTCAAAGGAAAATTCAGTGGGCAGTTGCTGACACTTAGTGAATTGCTGGCCGTTTGCCCAAGTATGTGTGAAATGTTTGTACTGGTTTGAGGCCCTGATTGCAGTTGGCTTGCAGGGCCTGTGGTGACACTGTAGATTTGACATCATGCTATTGGAAGGGCAGAAAGTAGGGACAACATGCAGAGAAACAAAATATTCCTACTATTTTAGGAAGTAATTCTGAAATATTCCTAATATTTAAGAAAAATAGTCCTAAAATTCCTATTAAAATTGAGATAAATACCATGGTTTAGAAAAGTCATCTCTGGCCCAGCTTCTGCTTTTCATACCAAGGAGGAGAGAGCTGACACGAGCTGAGCCCCTCCGTGGGCTAGGTGCTGTGCTGGAGAGCGGTTATTTTTTCCCAAGTATTTATTGTGCACCTCTGTGTTCTGGGCCCGACTCTAACTGCTTGGGTCTCAGCACTGCACAAAATGATTCCTCCAACTTAAGAAGGTAGAAGAGAGAGTCAATATGCAAATAAGTTATGGGAGGAAAATTAAAGCATGGGAAGGGATGTCACATGTCCCCACAACAGCTCTGTGAGACATTCACCCTTTGGACAGAATGAGAAATTGAGGTCCACAAAGCCCAGTGTGTCCCAGAACATCCAGCTAATTAGAGATCAATGCAGGATTTAAAACTTAGTCTTTCTGACTCCAGAACCCAAATCCTCTCTTCTGTGCACATCTGTCTCCCAATGGTGAGATCCTCCCCTTAAACATTCCCTGAAAGCAGAGGGCAGGCAGCATCTTGGAAGGAGTCAGATGTCCTACAACAGGGACCTGAGTCACGCTAGTCTTCTTCCTACCTCCGAGGTGATATGACAGTTCATTTCAGGACTGAGGTGCCTCATAGAGATGCCAAGCTGGGTGCTATGATGGAGGTGTGCACTTCAGGGCTTCCAATGCAAGCAGTGGTGTTTAAGTTGCACAGGACATCAATTTGTAAAGTGAAGGTTTTCAGACAGATCTTTGGTTCTCCTGGGCATAATCAGTGACAATTAAGCTGGTTAAGCCCCATGAAGGTGCCGTGGTCATGGGGAAAGCCAACCCTGCACATGTTCCTAGCAGTGTGACAACTCATTGGTGTTGAAACTTAAGGAGAAGCAAGTTGCAGTGGGCAAGATGACACACCTAGTCCCTTGCATGTGTCGTCTGTAACTGTGCATTTGTCCTGGCCTTCACGTCTGACCTATGGATCCCAGGGTCTTGACTGTTGTAGTTCACCGTCTGTGTGACCTCACACTCTATACCCCAGTTCCAGGAGCCCCCATTCTGAGGTCTTTTTTGCCTCCACTTTCTCTGCGCCCATCCTAAGTTGATCGTTGATAGTTGCACATTTATTGCATTTTATTCATTTGCCTATGTGTCAGTCTCTCCACTAGACTCTGATCATCTGGAGAGTTAAAATGATGCCTTTTCATTTTTATCTCATCTGACACAGAGCCCAGCTCTGAGTAGAGGTACAACAAATATTTTACATGGATGCTTTTCACTGTCTTCTGCAGACATATAAAAGAAGCATCTAGAAATGGGAATGGGAGCCTGGCTTACATCTCTAGCACCTAGGTCAGTGAGGTTAATATATTTCATATTATGAGTATTCTAAATTTTGGATAAATAAATATAATACCATAGTCTGAAATGGTTGAGCTTTGGAAATTCATCACAGTGACTCTTCAAGCAGGTGCTGCTCTAAGCAGAGCATTGCGTCTGTTGGGTCAACACCCCACTGCTTCGTAGAACTATTTATGTTGACTGTTCTTTCGGCAGAAAGAAAACTCACTGAACACACTGCCGAGCATTTATGTGGCCCAGAAGCAAGCCAGGTGGGAGGGGGAAAGAAGAAAGAGAGAACGTGAATATGACTGAATATATGACTGGATGAACAGGGGGAAGAGAGAGAGAGGGCAATAGACCTCTTTCTCCCTCAGAAACATCAGCTGCTCTCGCACATCCAATGTTCTCAGCTCCCTGTTGTATCAGTGGCCTAGGAAAGCCCAGAGGGTGGATGCAGCATTAGACTGGAAGTAATAAGATTGTGCCTGACTTACTTCAGTATTTGTAGCAGATGTTACAAATGTCACAACATGAAGCTTTGGGATCTTACTTGAAAACAGAAATCAAGATAACAGATGTGGACCTCTTCCTTTTACCAGGAGTGCTAAGTGACATGGTCCTGATTCAATGATAGTCTCCACCCCCTTCCTACTGGGCAGAATCATGCCACTAACAGTCTGTGTGCCGCTGAGGTCAGGGGGTGACAGCAGTATGGCAGCACTCAACTGACAGCCTTTTAAGACAGTTTACAAAATGAAAGCATGCTAATCGTTTCTTTTTCTTTTTTCTTTTTTTTTTTTTTTTGGCCTTTACTGAGGGAGCATACCAAATCTCACCTCCATTAAAAGTTTTTTTTTTGTTTGTTTGTTTTTTAATTTATTTACTTGTTTTTTAATCAGTTTCAGGTGCACAAGACAAAGCAAAACTTAGACGTTTATCATTTATATCCCTCACACTGTGTGAACCCCCCCCCATCCACTATCCCCAAATTAATTTTCAAACCCCCATGACCATCTTGTGGTTACCGACTATTTTTCAAAACCTCTTACCTTCCCCTTATCCCCACCCCCCGCCCCTCTAGCAACCCTCTGTTTCTCCTCCATGTTTCCAAAACTGTCTCTGATTAGTTCATTCACTTATTCTTTTCTTTAGATTCCGCATATAAGTGAGATCATATGGTATTTGTCTTTCTCTTTCTGACTTATTTCACTTAACATAATGTTCTCTAGGTCCATCCATGTTGTTGCAAATGGTAAGATTTCTTTCTTCTTTATGGCTGCATAATACTCCATTGTATAAATATACCACAGTTTCTTAATCCAGTCATCTACTGATGGGCATTTCGGTTGTTTCCAGGTCTTGGCTATAGTGTATAGTGCTGCAATAAACATAGGAGTGCATAAAGATTTTTGAATTCACCTCCATTAAAAGTTTAAACTTCTGAAAATATTTTCAGCATATTAGTGGAGAGATCATTTCTACCAATTAAAGGACAAGTAGGAAGCTTTGCAAAGTTACTGCTGCATTCAAATCCCAAATTTGATGTGTTCTCTCTGGTTTACTCTTTGAGAGCTATGGTCAGAGAGTACTTGGTGTCTTTCTATGAACTATGCACTTAATTGATGAGAACATGCAGCATTTCTTCCTGACATACACAGAGTTGATGGAAAGGAAAGTGGTCTTTGGAAAACAGGAATTTTAATGAGAGCAAGAATAATAATGACAACAACAAAAGAAGCTCAAAAGTATAGCTGGCAGATTGTACTGAGAAAGCAGAGCACCTTCCTACATCAGACATGTATTCAGGCCACAAGCTCAGGCCAGAGACTGGACTGCCCACTCTCTATGGCCCACTGGATGTTCTGCCTGTCACAAAGGGACTGCCTCACTCAGGGGACTGTGTCTTGGTCGTCTTTGTGCTCAGAATATCCAGCTGAGTGCCTGCCATGTAGTATGACTCAATAGGTGTTTGTTGCTGTAGCCCTGAAGCCAGAATTAATTAGTTTATATCTTCTTGCTGAGTTTATGTTAGATAAAAATCAAGACTCTGCCACTGGAAGATTCTCCTATTCTACACTCTTCATTCTAAAATCACTCTGTAACTGCCTCACTCTTAAAACTTTCCCAGATTGGGAATGGGAAATATGTAATAGATCATATCCTATTACTCTGCTGGAATCCAAAACCTGGAATTAATCAGGATCGATTATTTTTTACCTTGTATTTATTTCATAAATACAAAGAGGAAAGTCTCCTTCCTTTCATTTTATAAAGGGAAGTAAGTAGTTAGTTTTAAACTTAGCATCCTAAAGTAATCCCTGTAGCATCTAGTTGCTGAAGCCAAGAAACACATTGGGAAAGGAACTGGAGTTATTTTTGGACACCAGTCTTTTGAAAGTGCCCTCTCTTTATGTAGATTGTTATTTTGAAATGATTAAGAAACTAAAATTAGAATGATTAATACCTACCATTTTTAGAAAGTCCTCTTTGCATTTGTAACAATTACTTTGAAGAATCAGGAATGTAAACATGTCCTTATCTTTTAGTCCAGTCCCATGGCATGCTCTCCTCCCTCCTGCCCCCTTGCCTCTCTTAAGGGTCTCCCTCATGTACCCCACTCCCCAACCATCAGCCTAGGCTGTGGATCATGCCTGAATTTTCCCGAGGTCTCCATCCTCAGATACGTTGACTGTCAGGGCTTCATTATTCCCTCAGGGGCTGTCACTCCAAACAGCAGCTTAACCCACTGTCGTAGAACTTCATTGTCAAGGGGAAGTTTGGGTTCTCTCGTGAAGAATGTTAATCACCTTATATGTGGCCGTATAAAGGGCATATAATAGTTCCCATAGTAAATATCAGATTGTCAGAGAAAGGCTATTTCCCTCCTTTCTCAGATACAGATGAAGAAATATTAATAGCTGCTTCGGTAGCTAGAAACACTCATTTCCTTTAATAGAAAAGGAAGGCTGGTGGGCAAAATAAGTCTTTAAATTGGAAAATTTTTACTAAAAAGAAGTCCCTGAAATGTGTTTCTTACCAAATACACAAAACAATGTCAAGACTATCATAGTAATGCTTGGCTGCTATTTCTCTTTTAGAGGACTGCTATTTTGGTGTAGAATATTGTAAATAAAAGTTTTCAGAAGTCATCTGAATACTGTTTAGTTCTTCAGAAGATGAGAAGTGCATGATAAACACACTCTTGACTCAACAGAGATGTTGAATGCTGTATGTGTCCACCTTCGTTCTTACTAGTTGAAGACATAGAGATATGCTTTTCTGAGAAAACAGACACGGTTTCTTTTCCACAAATTCAACAATTCCTTTGTAAGTACTGTGTTGCCCCAAAAATAAGACCTAGCCGGACCATCAGCTCTAATGCATCTTTTGGAGTAAAAAGTCAGGGTCTTATATTACATTACATCATATCGTATCGTATCATATCATATATCATATCATATCATATCATACCAAGTCATATTATATTATATAAGACCGAGACTTTTATTAATTTTTGCTCCGAAAGACACATTAGAGCTGATGGTCCGGCTAGGTCTTATTTTTGGGGAAGCAGGGTATTAATACTTTCACAGTCATACCATCCCTAATGCTTTTCTCTAATGTATTTAATCCATACTCGAATTGTGGGAGGAATTTAAGTATGTCTTGTATCCGAGAATTTTTGAATCAGCATGAGACTTCTTGAAGTTTCAATTATTTTATTGATTAAATACCTCTTTTGGTCTCAATTTGTAAAAGAGTGTACTATTGGCTTCTGGAATATGAATTATGAAGGCGTATTTTTTGCTTTTTAAAAATCTACTAAATATGAATTTTGAAATAAGCCCAGAGTATACTACTCCTGAACACAGGGGGTTTCCTTTCTTGTGTTTATTTTAAATCAAGGATTCAACTGATTGATTAACAATGCTTGCCTTTAGCTCTCTTCTCCACTCATTAGTTATCCGCTATTTTAAATGGCAAAAAACAAATCGTGGGTGAAGTACATTGAAAAAGTATTGCAATATTTGTTTTCAGAAATTTGCATGATGCCCTGAGTGGGAACTCCACATATTGTGCTTGCCACAACAGTTTTAGTTACAGTGCTGCTGTATCAGTGAAATCGGTACTTAGCACACAAGTTTCCAGTGTCTCATCTCCATCCCAACCTGAGATGCCCCCAGTGTCTAAGGCATGCTCAAGCAATGAGGACATCAGTTTTGAAAGTATGCAAATTTTGACTGTGGGTAGTAAGCAGACTTGTGATGACTAGTTCCAGCAGGAAGATTTGGTCTGCTAGTAAATGAACACACAAATTGCATTTTTATAGGGAAACACACACACACACACACACACACACACACACACACACACTATAGACTTCTAAGGCTCCTGGGAAAACCCTCTCTGGCTTCCTTTGCCCTACAATGAGGGAGGCTAATTGAGATTCTTCAAGGGAAATCCCTTTCTTTTCTTCGATAGCCATGGAGACTCATTAAGCATTCTATACGCCGTTCTTTCCCATCCCCTGACTTTGCTTAGCCCGTGCAGAAGCCCAGGGAGTGCACTAAGCAGGCCCCTTAGTTCTCCCTTCCCCCTGAGCTCCGTGTGAGAACAGAGACTTGCCCCCTGGATGATGGATTCTGAGGGTAGCCATCTTGGCACGAGGCTTGCCTTCTTAATACCTGCAGAACTTTCAGACTACCTTTACCTATGCGGCCATCTTGCTCCCCAAGGAGTGGGGCTGGATGAAAAAATACCTCTACAGTGGTCTTCCCTATCTGCCAATGACTACTTTTTCCCAATAAAACTATCCATTGGAAACTCTCCCTCACAATGTCATACTCATGTACACTTGTAAATATCTTTTTCAAGTGATCCCTTAAATGAGCCCCTTTCTCTCTCCCTGCCTGTCTTCCCATTGTGAACTGTGCTGGGGAGAAGCTGGGGCAGCTCCACCTTTTCTGGAAATGGGGGTGGGGAGGGTTGCGGAGGTAAAGGGCAATGCAGGACCCAAGGCAACTAGGGCTCCTGACTTTTCCCCTTTCATTATGTGTCCACTGAGCTGTCCTGTTTCTATTTTGTAATGGGTTCTTCTGTGGCAAGCTGACCTTTTGGCTGAATAGGTCAGACTCTCACTGAGTGCTAATCCTCAGCCTTCCTGGTGTTTGTACCTCCCTGAAGGTGACGAGCACTGGTTCAGAATATGACTGGGGTTGTGGGATATATTTCTCCAAAGAGGAACTGCCTTTTACTGCACTGAAGTACTTCTCAAAGGCTGCCTCACAAGGTTATGCAGAAGAGTCTAGATACCTTCTTCACTATACAGAAGAGAACCTGCAGTCATTTTTGCCAAAATTGTTGAGAGACAAAACTAATTTTTCAGATACATGTTTCTGATTGTGGTTTCCATATAGTGGTTTCCACTTTTTTAATGAAAGGCCAAATGTATAGTCCTAATGATTCATCATATTTTAGATTTTTGAGACAGGCAGTTTTTTTAGTTGATTTAAAAAAATCCTTCTCCCTATGTGTATCACACTATATATCTCTTCTATTTAAAATCTCTTAAAACTCCTGGTGTTTTATTTTTAACCCTTGCAAAACAGGAGATAACAGTGGTGAGGTATTTGCTGATAATTATACGCTGGGCCTTGGTTTGTTGTAAATTGCTTAACATTTTCTTTAGGGCTGTTTATTGGGTTTTATAGCACTAGTTATCTTATAGTCACTAGCAATTTTAAACATCAAATAGATATTCAGTGGATTCTGAATTGAGCTTGAAGTTGAATTACTACATATGTTACTGTGGTTTGATTTTTTTTTTTCTTTTAACAGTTTGTATAAGCTGTTCAACTAGAAAACTTACATTTCACTGCCAATGAGTTATGGACATACTCTTCACAGATTAGTGATTATGTGTTCCATTTATTTAGCATTTTCTGTATGTTTTTTTGGGGGTGGGGGGTTTGTTTAATTTAGTTAGTGTTCTTTACATTTCAAATTTTTTAGTTTACATTTGAATTGGACAAACAAATAAGTGAAACATGTTAAATCAAATAAAACAGTGACCTATTCAGCAGTAGATATGCATTTTGTCTGGTCTACCAACTGGTTTTAGAAACTGTCAACTTCCAAAATCCAGAGATCTGAGAGAGCTTCATAAGCATTGATTGTTACTTCTCTGAGGATGATGGACCTATTGAGGAAACGCCCCTTTTGTTTTTGTTTATTTATTAATGATACTCTATAAACACAATAACGTGGTGAAACAAGAATAACTACATTTGCACTGTTCCTGAGTTATCAGATTATTGTCTTAATCTCCAAATGCCAAATGCGATAGGATAAAAAGTACAAAATAAGAAGTACATTTTAAGCATCTATTCAGTTACCAATAATGCTGGAGTCAGAGAGCTGGTCTTCTACCAGGGACATAATGGGCTCCTGTTTAACATATTTATGTTGGTTATAAAATTAGGAACTGTCATTATAGCCCCACATCACCTACATAAATGCAAAATATATAAATCAAGAGGAACTCCAGTGCCATAAAAGTGCCATTGAATAGAATAGCATGAAAGCACTTAGGAGATACCTGCGTGTTGTGCTAGCATGTACTGGGGTGCTCACTCACATTTCTAGAGGATTTGAAGAACAAAGGGGAATACCTGTGCAGGGAAGACTCGAGGACGTGGGGCGATAAAGACATTTGGGATCCCCAGGCTGACTAATTAGTTTTCCTAAATAAAATTCCTAACTATGTACACATTTGCAACATATACTTAGAAGACAGCCTGAGTCCTAAGTGGGACAAAGGAAGGAAAAGGAAGGCCACTAAGAGTAAAACTTGGATAACTCCTGCAGCACCCCCTGAACTCACCTGTTCTTCTAGAAGTCAGAGTTGCCACCTGTCCTTACTGGAGTATTGGGCATTCTAGTAAATAAACACACTCCTTATATTGCCTGTGATGTTTTAGGATCTCCTCTAGGTTGGTGATTCTTGCTTTCCTACCCCCCACTCCAATCCAATTCTTTGTAGAAAAGTCTATGTTGTCGAAAATCATCCTATTTTCTTTTGTGAGGCGCAACGATTTATTTTGAACTTTGTAATTGGAAGTCCTGAAGTGCACCCATATTATGAACTATTAAAAAGGAGCTTTCTGGATCCCAATTACTGCCTCAAAAACCGAGTGGACACTTTTGAAGTTTTTCAACTCCCCCTCTCCCTATCAACCCTCCCTCAGCAATCTTAAAAAAAAAAAAAAAAAAAGGACTGCAGATTTTATTCATGTGGGATCATTCACACCAAGCTACCATAATGTGCAATTAACACTCTAGAAACTGAAAACAGTATTCAGCAAGACAGCTGCATTATCAAAAATGCCAAAGGAGTTTTGAAGGGAGTAATGTGCATGTTAGAATAGGAAATTAATCAGAAACACACACACACACACACACACACACACGCACGCACGCACACACAGACTAGTACTGTCTTAAGTATATCTGAATATTAAAAATATTATGTCTATACTGATAATAAAGATTAATCTTTATTATTCTGGATAAAAAACTGATTTTTCTGTGTTAAGATTTTTTTGTGTGTTTTGCTTCTGAAGCAAATGAGGAAGTTGGAGGTCTCTAAGATCCCTTCCAGCTGGAATATTTTTTGATAATAATCACTCTTCAATTATATTTTATAAATTTTGCCATTGAAACAAAATGCCCCTTTTATTTCTTCTTGCCAGTAATAATGATGCTTAACATTCATGTGTTTTCAAAGTGCCTTTCAGACATTGCAGACACTAACACAATTGCAGGGTAAACTGCCTACTTTTGCACAACACAATAATCACAACTACATTTATATTATCATCCCTACTAAGCTATGGATCCAACTGACTGACTGACTAACTGAAACAAAGCAGAATTATCTCAGCAGCATTTTGTTTGAATTTTCTTGTCAACTAGTTGAAAGTGGTTTTAGAAGTAAGAAAGCAGGGGATTTTTATTTTATTTCAAATCCGTGATGTCTAGGTATGAGGGAGCAGAGGCTAGTAATAAAATTTCCAAAGAAAGCAAGAAGACATCGGGAATTTACGTGTTGAAGAGATGGAAAAGATCTTAATATTTGCTTTCATAAATTACTATAAATCAAATAGAATTTTTTTGGAGCGGTTACAAGGCGGGAGGAGAATACCCAGAACAGATTTCAAAGCACATTGTGACTCCATGCAAAAAAAAAAAAAAAAAAAAAAATGTGTATAGAGAAGACCAACCCTCAATTCTGGATCCCACAAATACAATACATGAAGCTCACTTTTGTTAAGGTTTGTGGGGGCTCCTTGAGTTAGGTGCTTGCAGACAACATGTGTAATATGCCAGAAAGAGCAGGACTGACTGCATAGGTGGGTACAGAAACAGGAGTATCCAGAGAAGAAAACGCTCCCTGACCTGGTGAGGCGCGTGCTGGGCAACAATCCCCCTGGGCTTCTCGGTGGTCCCGTAGGAACAGTTACACATGAATGACTATTCAGTAAATACAAAATCCAGCCATCCTGAGACACTTAACACCAGTGCAAACAGTCATTAATGAGAATCTCTATCCAACATGTTGTGCTTATTAAATTATGATAAAGTTGTTGCATTAGAACATTTAAACATTTTCCTTAGAGTATATGAAAAGTTTAGGTTTTATCTGGGGGGGGAGGAGGCGGGAAAGGCAGTATGTTGTACATTGTGCTGTAAAGACACCTAAATTTTAGGAAAAACAGTTTACCAGTTTATTTTAAAGGGATGTGAACATTCATGTTTTTACTGCAGTACAGGAAAAATAGCTGGGAAAAAAAGTCTGGATGTGGTCGTTGATGTTTGTAGAAGTTGTTATCTGAGTTGAACATTCAACCTGGGTTCCACTTATGCTCAGGCAACTCAGAACCGAATTAACACCAGGTTGTATGTCTTTGAGATGTCTGATTTAGTAACTAGCTAGTGATGCAATTAAAGAGAAATTAGGCTGGAGATGTGAATCAGAGCTCTAACTTAATTTTTTCTTCTTTTTTTCCTTTTTCTTTCTTCCTTTCTTTTTTTCTTTCTTTCTTCTTTTTTTTTTTTTTTAAGTTATAGGTACACAACGAAGGAGAAGCCCCAGTGCACTGGCCATTGAAGTATTTGAAACACATTTGGGAAGTCACATTTTGCAGGTACGTTTAAAAGAAGCTTGCTTATCTTTTACTAAAAAAAAAAAACAAAAAAAATTGTTTCATCTTTGTATTAATTTTTTTTTTAAATTTCAGCTATGTATATGACTGTTGTTATTTTATCTCGGAATTCTGAAATTCTTATGAACTCATTTTTTCTTTTTAGAAAGCCATCCCTTGAGAGAATATTAATGAGAAAGGGAGGGCAAGTATTATTTGTAATAATTGAGATGAATTGCACTATTCAGTTCATGCTCAATGTATAGTAGCTGGCTGTTCCCAGAATGACTGTGTGTGTGCCGCATTTGTAAGTAGATATATGTGTGTGTCTTTGGAGCTCTATATTGTTTTTGGAAGAGCAAAATGTTGTGAAAGTAATGTGACGTTTTCCTGTGTTGCCAAATGTCAGTTCTTTGCTTGAGTTTGCATTCATAAGTGCTTCCAACCTTAATGTTGCTCCTCCCCCAAACTTGCATACTTGCTCAGGATGAATTTTGAAAGTCAATTTTTAAGTGAAAGAGACACATAATACTAATTTAATTTCACCAATGAAGGTCATGCCTGATAAATGTGAGAGTGACTACAAGGTCCTGCAGTTACTTGTCCCAGAGAAGATTCATCCCAAACTCAGCATCTCACTTCCTCAAAACCTGTTTTCTTAACACTTTGCCATCAATTCTACACATCCATGAATAATGGTTCTACATCATTTCTGCTTCCAGGGTAGATATTGCCAGAGCGAAAGCTTTCTTTAACTATGCAAGATACATTTTTAACACAGAATTAGAGAAGCAAACGTGTTTGGGATATTTAGGCAGATTATTTGGAAAAGATGGTTATTTATTTATTTATTTATTTATTTATTTTTTGATAAATGAAAGAAAACTCTAGATTCCTGTTTATTCAGAGTTAAAAAAAAATGACTTCTACGATGCTTTTATTTTCTAGATAGCCACAAGTAGTATCGAATCTAGCCTATTATTCCTGAAAGTATATATTCTAGAAAACTCTCATCAGATTCTTCACAGTCAAATCCCAGTGGTTCTCCAAAGCGGTTCCTTGGCTAGTGCCTTCAGTATCCCCTGAGATGCTTATTCAGAGGACACGTTCCTTGGCCTCTCACCAAACCTACTAAATGAGAATCTCCAGGGTGCCATCCTGGAATTTGTGATTTTTTCACAACCTTTTGAGAAAATTTGGTATTTCATTAGATCTGAGCTGTCACAATTCACATTTGCAAATTTAAGGAGCTTACTTTGAAGCAACTTACTTTGTTTATTTTTGTTTATTCTGATGTTTCTCATTTCTCCACTAATACCTGTTAAGATTCCATTAACTGATGTTTCTTAAAATACACCTTGGGAGATACTGTTCTGTTGTGCACATAAAATTTTGAATTACCTTTGTAGTAGATTAGTTTCAGGGGTACATAAAGGATATTTCTTTCTAGGTCTTCAAATTTTTATTTCTCTCTCTCCTTTACACACTTTTTCCAGAATCTCTTTTATAAGTTTTGTATGAGCCATGCCATTGGTGTACCGTTAGATGCTGATGGCATTTAGGATGACTCCTGTTTATATTCTGAAGCAATCAGTGCATAAGACTTAATGAAAGAAATGGTTCAGAGAGTAGCCCCAGATTATTATCCTCTGACTTCTTTTTAGAAAGCTCTCAGGGGAGGGTGATTCAGGAGGTGCAAGAATTTAAAAAATTTAAAACACAAAGCTTACAAGTTGAATTGAACATAAACTTAAGATAAACATAGAACGGCTGTCCCACATGCCAATTCAACATGAGACTTCAGTGAAAAAGTAGAGGATCTATAATGAGGCTGCTGAACACTTCTGTTCTTTAGGTTGGACATACCTGACTTAGACAACCTGCTTTAACAGGCACATAGACAGCAGGATGTTATTTGGAGTGGAGTAACCAGAGGGTGTGTGAACTAGAAATCACGTTGCATGATGAGTGGCACAGGGCTTGGTGACGTTTAGTTTGGAGAAGACAATACTTGAAAGGGGCATTAATATTCTCTCTCTATATTTGAAGGCCTCATGTGAAAAGAGAATCAGATATACTCTGTGTGGATTCTGAGTGTGGAAAAGAGAAAGGGGTCAAAATTAAAGAAAAAAAAAATCACCTTCATTAAAAAAAAACCCTTCCAAATAGGTTTGTCCACATTAGGAATGGGATATGTTCAAAGCCTTTGGCTTTAAGGAGAAGTATAGGTGGCTTGATAGGGATGCTTTCACAAAAGTGAGGCATCCAAGAGTGGTTGCAGCGGATACTCTTGAAATTGTCATAGAAACTAAAACTTCTTATCATTTGATTCTAACGCCAGTGGTTATGGAGTGGAAGAGCTGTAACTACTCCTCTAAATGAAACACAGGAGTTGTGGGCAGGAAAGAGTTGTGAAGTAGTAGCAGTAATAAGAAGGGCCTTCTCTATGCTATCTAATTAGTTATCTTTCCTCCTAACATGGGACCCTTTGAGACCATAGACCCATGTCTGTGCCATGTTCAACAATACCTCAATGGTCTGCAAGGATGATATGGTTTCCATATTTTCCTTCACGAGGGTCCATGCATGGTGGAATGTGGTTGAATCAAGGGGAATGGGATGAATTATTTCTTTCTTCTGTGCTGTCCTTCCTTCACTTTCAAATATCTGATAAAAATTTATCTGGTCAACAAGGTAGGCATGGTTTCTAACCTCATAGTTTATCATCATTACCCACCCCCCAAAAAATGCCTCATAAGAACACAGAATGCACTCTGGTAGGCACGTGGCTGGTCCTTAACCAACTCGCAATCGTTTGTGGAAAGAAGAACCAGGAGCCTCAGAAAGTGAGAAGCATCACACTGGTCAAGTACTATAGGGCTACAAAAGAGTCAGGCTCTGAGTTTGCCACAAAGCATCAAATAAGACTTCTCTAAGCTGCTGATGGATGAATGGAGAAGTTTATTCCTAAGAAAATTGAAGAATATGCTAATCAAAGGCAACGTCAAACACAAAGTCATGGGGGCAAGTAATACAATAATAGATCTTGTTTGGGAGCTGTTCATATGTTCAGTTTGATGGCTGCTTCACATGCACATGAGGCTTTGAGCACATAAGAGATAAAGATGGAGACATTGTATGAAGCATATTGGGCCCAGTGAACCAAGCCAGGATGCTGTAACCAGTAATGAGCCCATGGAGAAGGCTTTTGTGCAAGAGACTGACCAGATCAGGATTTGGTTTCTTCTTAGAGTTATTATCAAAATACAGTGTCTAGAAAGTCTTTGAATTGTGAGAGATTGCTATGGAGGTCATTTAGGAAATTATTGCAATAGTCCAAGAGTCCAAAGGAAGATATTCTCCAAGATAGAGGCTCTACAATGGAAAAGCAAGTATGGAATTAAAATGAAATCATTAGATGTGAAAGGCTAGAGGATGACAGGAATTAATAGCGATTACAGGTTTTCTAGATTTGGTAACTAGATGTTCAATGATCCTCTTACCTGAGAGATGTTAAATGGGATATTCTCTTAAATAGCCAAGTTAATAAGAGATAAGCAGTTGGAAACCTGCGTCTGATTCTCCAGAACACGGTCAAGCCTAGGGCTGAAAATCGAGCTGGGAATTACTAATCACTCGCATATGTATGAATGATAGTTTAAATTAAGCAGTGAGTTGCAGCCCCATGGAAATGACAGAAGAAGGTTGAGGGGCGGCATCCCCATTGTGTGTCCATTAAGATGCAAGTGGAAGATGAGGAAGGAATAGACAGAAAGCTAAGAGGAAACCACAGGATTTGACTTTGCTTAAGGAAGGAGCATCAATATCAAGATGGCTAAGGATAAATCCTGTAGTAGGATAAATGCTGGACATGTCATAGGTTTCATGTGTTGAAACAGTTGCAGTGAAGTTTTAGGTGCAGCAGACAGCCTTAAAGAGTGCTACAAGGTACAGGTGTCTGGATGTTGGTGATAAAGGAGGGACGGGAGGAGATAAGAAGGTAGTGTGACGGGAAAATTTTGTTTTTAATGTTGTTAGAGTATGTTTATATGTCTGAGATTCATGGGATCAAGTATTGGCCAATTATATGCTGTTTAGCAATCGGCTTTTTAAAAATCAATATTTTGTGGTCATGTCTATATTAAAAAGGATAGGCTTTCATTATTATTAATGGTTATATGCCATTCCATACTATAGATGTATCATAATTTCTTTAACCATTTTCCTGCCATTGAATATTTCAATTATATGTGTAAATTTGCATTTCTAATGCAAATGCCAAATGAGGGGTGTGTATGTGTGTGTGTGAGTGAGTGATGTGTTTGTGGGTGGCTGTGTTTCAATTAGAAAGAGCCTAATCCAGATTGATTTGAGCTTAACTTTATTGAATTTTTGTATGTATGATGTTCCATGTATTGTGCTAGATTCTCTTCTTATATCATCATTAAATACTCACAGTATGTCCCTATGAGATAGGTGCTATGATTGCGGACATCTTAAAATTGAGAAAACTAAGACCTAGAAAATTTAAATAACTGACTCAAGCACACAGGGCTAGTTATGTGAGAGTTCAAAGTGAACCCAGCATATTAACATTAGATTATAATACTTCCCAAGAATGACGGGGAAAATTTTAAAGAAAATGGAAATAAAAGGAAATAATTTATATTTTGAGTGAACAGGATCAGGGAATTCATGGAATTTGGAAGTAGAGGTCAGTTCCGAATAGCAGGGTGGGGCTCAGGAAATGCTTGTGACTTCTCTGTACCAGGTGCCAAGTTTCCTGCTACCCCAGTGATGTTTCATAGAAGAGCGTGCTAAGGACCCCTTGATGTAGAGAGTTGGGGGTGGGGTGAAGGTGGACTCCTTAATTTTTGGTCCACCCTTCTGTGGCAGTATGTGTTTTTGTAGTGTATATCTTATTAACTATATATTCGCTTACTCAAATTTAGAAAATTTACTGGATTTAAAATTTGACTTATTTCCTGCTGAGAGGGGAAAAAAATTACTGGTGATTCTATCAGTATAAAATCAACAGTTGCAAAGTTATTTTCCAATTTAATGATCCAATAGCAGTGTACGAGGTCTGACAATTAAGTTCGCAAACTTGTTGCAACAATGTTGCTAACTTTTTTTGCTATCAGAGAGATTATTCATTATGAATTTGTACCAACTGGACAAACAGTTAACTAAGTTTACTATTTGGAAGTGCTGAAAAGACTGCGTGAAAAAGTTAAGACGAAAATGACCTGAACTTTTCGCCAACAATTCATGGCTCTTGCATCATGACAACGCACCAGCTCACACAGCACTGTCTGTAAGGCAGTTTTTAGCCAGTAAACAAATCACTGTATTGGAACACCCTCCCCTACTCACCTGATCTGGCCCCCAATGACTTCTTTCTTTACCCAAAGATAAAGGAAATATTGAAAGGAAGACATTTGGATAACACTCACGATATCAAGGGTAATACTATGACAGCTCTGATGGCCATTCCAGAAAAAGAGTTCCAACATTGCTTTGAGGGGTGGACTAGGTGCTGGCATCAGTGCATAGCTTCCCAAGGGGGGAGTACTTGAAAGGTAACTGTAGTGATATTGAGCAATGAGGTAGGTAGTACTTTTTCTAGGATGAGTTCGCGGACTTAATTGTCCGACCTCATAAAATCAGCTGTTGCAAAGTATTTTCCAATTTAGTGATCCAATACCAGTGTATGTCGGCATGACCATCACTCAGGTCGTGCACCATGCAATGCTAGGACCACCATTCACATCACTTACGTGGAAACTTTCCTACTGACTGTGACCCGTATTGTAGCCTCGGTGAACCTGTAGCTGTTTCAGACATGAATTTCACAACAGAGGCATCTTCAGGAGAGTTTAAGGGCTCAACTGATGTCAGCCTTGCAACTGCAGGATTTTAAGTGTTTGCATTGAGCCTGAGTCAAGGCATTTTAGTTCACTTTATTCTTTGACTTTTATTAATCAGATGAGGAGGAGGCGGGCAAGGGGTCAATTTGGAGAATTGTGCTTTTTGTGACAAGCTAAATAAGCATCCAAGAACTTTAGGCCATTATGTGGGATTTTTCCTGAATATAGTAGACTAAGCACTAATCTGGCTCTTGCTTTAAAAGCTCTCTGTAGGCATTACTGTTTTCCATTCATATCCTTCATATGAAAACAGATGAGTATTTATTTTGACTTTCCCAATTTGGAGACCAGATAGAATATTCATATTTTACTTTCTCAAAGTTAATGAAACACAAAATGATAACAAATATCTTTGGAACTCATAGAATTAACCAGTGGAATGACTTTCCCTTAGGTGTATATTTATGAATGGAGTGTTTTAATTATTTGCGTGCCCTTAGCAGTGGGGTTTAAATTTTTTTTGTCATTCTGTAAATAATGTTTATATAATTGTGATATAAAATTGCAGTCTTGTTTTTGCATACTCCATAGTAATGCTTCTTTACTCACGTCACAGGCATTAAAACAGCAATCAAATCAAACCTTGTATGTGGAAGATTTTTAACATTAATGTTTGTATTCTTGTGAGTACATTGTGGTGAACTACAGATAGATATTATATATGTTATACTACTGATATTGTGTAATACATATCATTACTAATGGCTATTAATAGTTATAAAGTGACTGAGAGATGATTTTTATCATAACCAGTTTTGGATATAAAATAAATGAGATTTTGTGAGTTGGATAATACAGTCATAACCAGTACCAACTTTTTTAAAAAAATAAATGATATAGGAACATAATCGTTATTTTATCTAAGTCTTGGGAGAATAATAATATTCTATATGAAATGCCGTAAAAGGAGATAATGCAGAAGTATGATATCCGTGTATCAGTTTTAAGGTTGGCTATATTGCATGAACCCTCCTGTATCTGTGTAATGGAGCCTGCATTATTTCTGGGTGTAAAATAATTTTTTGCATGGCTCTTAGAACATTCAAACACCAAACAGAGAATCTCATGGGCAGACCCTTTGAAGAAGACCAAGAGTGAACTGCCAAGAACATTCCAGTATTATAACACTGTGGTACTCTGTCTGGGAATGTATCAGGAAAGATTGGGAAGATTGGTTGCATGACTGTCTGTCTTCCCCAGCATAACTAGGGAACTAATTGTTTTACAAGGATCATTTTCTGGTAGAATACCACTCATAGATATGGCCATCACCTTAGCAGAACCATTTAACTAATGTATGATTCTTCTGTGATGGTGGAAGGAAAGGAACTCAAATGTAGTTGTTTTTCTACTTGATAGACAAAGTAGTCAGAGATTTGTGTGGATGAACTGAAAAACAACATGGATCTCAATGAAATGTCAGATTTCAATCATATGTTATTTATTGCCCTTAAAACCTTCAACCATGGAATGGAGTGTAGAATCATATCTCAAATAAAAGAAGAGCTTAGGTTTAAAAGAGGATGTTATGGATCAGATTTAGGAAAAAAATCAGATCAGGATTTACATTGAAATTTCTATGTTTCCATTTTTAATCACATTTTGAAGATTGGTTAAGCGCATGCCCTGGAATCATGACAAGTTTGTCTACGTACTATTTTGGTCCTGCAGAATTATTGTTATATAAATGAGACATGAAGATTCTCTACCAGAAATGTTTAAAAATTGGGGGTTGATGAAGGAAAACAAAATAGTAAAAAGTATGTTGTCACATTTTATATCTTTGTTAGTGTTCAAGTATTTCTAGCCATAGCCTTCTCCAGGCTCTGAGACCCGTTCAGTTGTAGAAGACTAGAAAATTCTTTAGAGAATGATTGGATTGGAGAAAGAGAAAGACATAGATTGGATATAAAGGCAAAAGTAGCTACTTTTAAGAGTATTGGGGTGGGGGATAGAGAATGTCATATCTGTCACCAGCATCTCCTTTAATCTCATTTAACACAAGAAAATAAAAGGTTGACTAGTACAATTTAAACATTTGAATGAAGAAAACTGAATAATCCCTAAAAGAGCTCAAAAGCTGACTAATATAAAGATACAAATTATTATTTAAAGATGCTGCCTAACCAAGTCAGCATTCATTCTACCTTTGATGGTATTGTTACCAAAAGACTTCTGTGAATGATAATGATACATTCAAGCCTATTTTCTATTTTACTGATAAGCTGGAATTTTGCCTTTATTTATTGTTTTATTGGAACTTATAAAAGAAACTATCATCTTTGGGGAAGTTGCATGGTCTTACTCCTGATGACCTTTGCTGGCAAAGTGGGATCCTGCTGGACATTAGTGCTAAAATAAAATAACTTCGTGCAATAGAGGCATTTTTAGCTGTGATAGAGAAAAAGGTGAGTATAAAGTGAGTGAAAGGTGAGTGACCCTATAGTCTACCTATGATCCAGAATGGTAAGAAAATGTAAAACTAAGTATAGAAAAAGAGAAAGTTAGTGAATATATTTGCATATGCAAATTAGCTTAATTGATACTGCTTGCCTCTACAGGGATTTTTCATTACAAACTGGAGTGTTACATTGTTCAGCTCATATTGAGTAATTTAGTAACTAATGAGACCAGTTTGCACTAATTTGCATATGATAAATGAGCTTAATTGCAGTAAATAACTTGGAGGCATAATTACTTAATTTTCCTGTGTTGCACGGCTTTTAAGTTCACGTATGAACAACTCAAGATAATTTTGCATATTTAAATTAGTTGCTTTAAAATTTTCTTGAACAAAAAAAAAAAGGAACACACCTTATCAATTGAGCTGTAAGACAATCGGAAATAAGTTTTCCAGTATTTTTATTTAAAAAGAGAGGAAAGGAAAAACAGAAATTTCGTGAGGCTGTTCTCCTCTCTCACATTCTTACCTCAAATAGGATATCAGCATTGACATTTAAGAAAATATTTTTAATGTTGAAAGTTAATGCACAACTTCTATTAGTAACTGACCTAAGTATAAATTGAAATATGTGTATGAATGAATCATAACTTTTGAAATGGGGTTTATAAAAGAGATGTGATGTGTCCCTTATCTGATCTGGCAAAGTAATATTAGGGAGTCCATTGAATCACCCATCTGCAATGTTCATGTCACCGAAGTTGCTGGCCTTTGATAAAGCGGGTATCACTCTGACCCTAGCTTGTATTTTATATCTAGATGAATGTTTCACATTTATGCAACTGGTTTCATTGGAGAATCTCAGTGTAGTTTGCCAAGAATTATATCACTGGTCTTCACATTAATTCAAGAATGTATATTTTATCAAAATCTCCATTCCCAAATTTAAAACAAAAACACAAAAAACAAAAACTGAAGCACACAGAGGTTGATGGCTAAACCGTTATTTCATGATACTGTATTGCCTTAGAATTTTACTTTGAGGGAAAAAGTACTGTTATTCGAAATTAACTTAAGTCGTATAAAATCATGTTCATAATTGAGTATCAGAAAATATTTTATGGTTGTGAAAGTCTAAAACCTGTCATTTAAAAAAAACCATTGCTACCTTAACTCATTGTATATAAAAACCAGAAGGCGATATTAGGGTTATTTATTTGCCACAATCTGGAAAAATAATTCATGAAACTTTTCTCTGAAAAGCTCAAACCTCATTAAATGCGGTATAAGTTTCCTGTGTCTTTCAGAGGTGGCCCAGAAACAAGCACTCATAGTAGTATATTCCAAGTATAAACTTTGAGTCCTTCATATAATAGGTGCTCAAGAAGGGCCTGGTGAATAAATGAATGAACAAATAAATCCTTCCCAGACAAAGTCACATTTAACTAGGGCCTCATCTCACCTTAGTGTTCCTAGCCCTGTTTTTTATTCACAGCCTCTAGATGTGGGACAGAGTATGGCAGATTCTTTCCGTGTTGTGTGTTTTGACCTTTGGCTAACTTGCGTTCACATCCCAATTTGCCACTTATTAACTCTACAGACCTAGAATGATCTCTTGCTCTCTCTGACCTCAGTTTCGTCATCTTTAAAATGGAAAAAACAGTAGTAGAAGTGTTTCTGACAGGCGTGTTGTGAGTCTTGAGCTTTCAGTTAAAAGTGTAGTTAAAAGTGCTTAGTACAGAACCTGGCACATAGAATGGGTTTAATAAATGTCTGCTGGTATTTCTGTCTCTATGTTGGGTAGTCCAGAGTAATGCCCATGTTTTTGAAAAAAATGGTAATGCTTATTGAGATTATTACCAACACAGGAATACAGGAGCATAATCAATAAAATCCTCTCGGGTTAAAAGCAAGATAAATAATTTTCATTGAACACAACATAAATTATCTGTTTGCGTAAATGATATTTATATTTGGTAGTATACACTAGTTCACAGTAAAAATGTTGACTTTGGTAGTAAGAATATATATTTACCTTGAGAATGAAAATCCTTCTCATAACAAAAGGCATTGTCAGAATAATCCCATTAGCAATCTAGAAGCAACTAGAAAAAGCAGAATTTGAAAAGAACATAATCAACATTTTCTTTAGATCAAAACGTGATATGCCAGTATTCTTCTTATTATACTGTACAGTCTTCTCAATTTGCTTAGAAAAATGGGCATAAACAGTCAACCGAAAGTCTAGAAGAGCTGGATGGTAGAAGCAGTCATCGTCCATTACTATAAGTTATGTTGAGAAGACATTGAAGTACACATATGATTCTCCTCATGCATGTTGCTCAAAATCCATCATTTGTCATGCCAGAAAGAATCCCTTCCCACATCAAAAGCAGAAGGGAGAACTTCCTAGTAAGATTTTCGTGGTGGTATGTGTTTATATGTGGGAGATACAAATCCCTTTGAGTTTCCACATACCTTACTAGCTTTGATTGGCAGGGTGAATATATGTCATTGTTCACAGAGAAGTAGTGTGAGAAGCATGTGTGAGGGGAAAGCATTTGAGGTAACTTATTGTGGAAAAAAGCTATGGGTTTTGGCCGCAAGACTAAAAACAGTGCTAATAGTAAGTGGGGATTTTCTAGGCACAAAATTAATGATCTCATGTAGCCAGGATCTAGGAAAATGAGACAATAAATCTAAAAATACTGAACTTCAGTAAATATTTTCTGAGTGCCTAATTTGCGTTAGAGACTGGAGAAAATACTGAGATACAAAGATGAGTCATGTTTTCGCCTCTGGGCATTCCCAGTCTGAGTGGAGAAAACCAATACCAAAACAGACCCACACAGTTCAGTGTAACAAACTAGTGGCTTTTGAATCAGTTATACCTGGATTTGAATCCCTGATCTTAGTGATGTAACCTTGGGCAATTTATCTCAACTCTCTAAACATCAGTTTCCTCAACCCAACACGGAGATCGTAGCAGTTCTTACCCATTGAATGCTGTGAGAATTAGAGGAGACACTACCCACAGTGCCTGGCTCCTAGTGAGGGGTCAACAAAAGTTGGCTGTGACAGGCTGCTCTCAGAAGCCACAACAGGGAATCAGATCACCCAGCTCAGAGGGACCTGGTCAACGAGCGCTTCGTGTGGCTACAAACTTACATTACACAGTTGGCCCCTTCATCCACCACACACGCACACTTTTAAGTCTGGTGTTCATGTGGGTCTCTGTGGGAGTGTCTGAGGGTCCTGGCCTCACTAAGTGGGACACATGCATCCTCTTGGCGTGGTCGCATATAGTAGAGATCAGGGAGGAAAAAGAGCAACGGTATCATGGTGTTTGGGCAGCTTCTGTTTGGGACCTGGTGATAGTAAGATTGTTTACAAGGTACAGGTACGGATCTTTCATTCTTCCTTAGGCACTAGGCTGGCCGAATTATTGGGAGATTAGAGTGGAACAGAAGAATAATTATACTTTCAATTTTAAAATTGGACGGAGGTCTTAGCAAATCTTAGGGTATGTGTCACATATGAATATGAACAGTGTGCTGATGGATAGAGATATCTGCAAATCTGGGTCACATTGCGGTGTTCTTTTTGGCTTTAGAATAGTCATTGGTGGCCCTAAATATTGTGTTCTTACTACCAGCATCAGGTAGGAATGATACAGAATAGAGTGGCACCAGCTGCTTATCATTTATTGTGGACCTCAAACTCAGTCGGTATGGGCAGGGTTGCTTTCTCAACTTTGCAAGCTTTTTGCACTCTGGGGGCATTTGAGTTTGAGGAAGGATTGGAGGTGGGGACTGGGTGAGTAATGTGCTTTCGTTCCCAAACTAAGCCGATGGCAGATATCTGTGAGCATCGTGGAACAGTGTTAGTGTGCAAAACACACTTGGGCAAAGTCTGGCTCAGAAGAATCAAATCAAAATTAGTTTAAGGTATTACAAAAAATCTCTAAGAACTAAATTGAACACATAATTGAACAATTATTATATGATGATGTCACATCTGTAGTCCACTTCACTAGCTTTTTACAGACCAAAAGATTATTACTGAAGAATCTTCCTTAAGTAGTTGTCCCTCTTGGCCTGTACATGTGTGCATGTGTGTGTGCACACATGGGTGGTCAGTCACCTCTTTTTTTAACTGAACAAAGTAGAAAAAAGGAAAAAAAACTGTTGAAAAGGCAAAAAATATAGACGAGCAAAATGAAGAAAATAAAAGTCAAGTATTCTCACCATAAAAGTTTCTGTTTCCCTTTTTACATCTGACTTCCTGTAAATCAACCAAAATGGGATTGTGCTCCTTGTCTCTTGAAAGCAGTTGTGGAAGGAATCGCTGTTTTCAAGAGAGAAATTGTACAGCACATCATGGCTGAAACATCTTTGCAGTGGTTTTCTTCTTCTGAACCTGACCTGGGCAATACCATACCCATTAAAGACCAGTGACCAAGACTTGCAGGCAATAGTAACCAGAAGGCACTGGAAGGTTCTACTAGGGGGTGCAGGCATTACTACCAGACTCTACCCTCTCTTGAGTGAAGGCAGGCACCTGCCAGTCAATGCAGGAGCTGGACCCAATGCTCCTGGTCACCAATATTCCAGCTGTTTTTGTGAAGTCTTCTAGTGCCTTGGGAATATCACGTCCCAGACACTTTCCAATTTGAGATCTGATGACTTAGGATTGCAAGGTAAGGAATCCATGGTACAGTGTTATTTTGTGACAGAAGGATAGAACCCTGCCTGAGAAAAGAAAAAGTTGCATCATTTGGCTTTAGCTCTATAAATAATAAACTTTTGGGTGAATTAGTGAAAGTATTATAAATATTTATTATTCTGGACATATAAAATGTGTAACTGATGGTTAGATTGCCCACCCAGAAGAGCCTAGTCAAATTCCCATGAGGCCAGATAACTGCTGCAGAAATTGTCAGGTCAGAGCAGCTGTTTCCCTCATTGCTAAAGATATTAAAAAATGCAGGTGACCAACCCATCAGGCCACCAGTAAAATGCCCTCTGAAACAATGCACTCTCAAACTGCGTTTTAGGGTGATGCAATGTTTTAGTAAATTTAGTCTGGTGTAAAAATTAGACCAAGGGTAGAATTGACCCAAAGAACAGAAAATTCTTTTTTTTTTTTTTAAAGTGGGAAGTCTGTGAGTTCTACATAAATACAAAGGCAAATGATAATATCAATGACTATTTTAATTGCATCTTTAATCCATAAGGATAGTTCAATGACATTTTAAATTATACTTTTAGAATTGCAGTCACATAGGAGATAAAACTCAGTAACTATTTAATAATGCATAGTAAGATCAACTGTATCCTCTCTTGAGATCACATTTAGGTGGACTGAATGTAAAAGCCCAATCCGAAATTTAGGCAGCATTTAATCTTCCAGAAGACATTGTTGGGTCTTTATAAATATAAAGTACCCAGACCTGGTCCTTTCAGTTGGTACCAGTTATCTCTACAGAATTATTAGTTTCACTGGATTCACAGCTAAGCTATGAATATTAGTTTTCACAAGAATTGTATTGTTGTAGATCAAACCATTCTCAGTACTGGAAGGTTACTAATCAACTTGGGGAATTTATGTGACAGAATGGTCACTAATTGATAATTATTTAACCTGGCTTTACTTAGAGACGGTGGTATAGTTAAGTAATTTTTAGTGGGGACAGATTCCAGGCTGAAAAACAATCCCTTCTCAAGACATGTCCTGTACTGAACTTGGCAGGATACCTCACTTACTGCTGCTCATTATGTCTTTACTGTACCGTATCTGACTGATCAGTTTAAATAAGAATGGAAACCTTGTATGGAAAAACACTCACTCTGCTAAGAACATAGGAAAGTAACGCAAGTTCTGGATTCTCTAAAATGGAAAGGTTACAATTGGATCCAAGCAGAAAGTAATTTGATCCCAGTCCCCTGGATGCAGATTTTCAATACAGAATTATACAAAAGTTTGGGGACTAATAATATGTCTTAGCACATGTTTATCGAGACTTTGTCAGGAACTCACTGAGTGAGCTGCTTACATGCCTTATCTCAACTGGTCCCTTCACCCGGCTTTTGAATTAAGTACTGTTATCATTTCTACTTTAAGGATAAAGAAACAAATTCAGAGTGGCAAAGTGACTTGCTTAGGACCCACAGCTGTTAGTAACTGGCCCAGCTGGCGTTGGAATCCTAAAGGGGAAGGGAGAGACAGAGAAAGGAATCATAAGGGAAGTATTAGGTATTAAATTATTTTGCAGTTGAAGTTTTCAAGTCACATACTTTAAGCTACGTTTTGAATGGAAACTACAGGACATGCACTTTTGTTTAATAAAGAAATACTTGCCCTGAGCAGAAGACAACATTTTAAAGCTTGTCATTTCATTCCTGGGGAAGTATTTGAGGGAAATAACAAGGCTCAACCCTGTGTGCTGACCATTTTGTTGTCTCCTGCTGAGACTCGCCATTCCCGTAGCCAGTGGGCTGTATTGTATCAGACAGAAGCAATAGGTCATTAACAGAAATGGAGACTCAGGGCAGCTTTCAGAGGCTAAAAGAGGGGGGGAGTCATTTGGGCCCCATCAACGAAGCTGTGTCTAATACAGTCTCACGCAACTATGTTTGGAGAGTTTAGCCTGATTTTCAGAGAAATTTAAGAAGCTTTAAAAAGCACCAAGTAATTTTTCCCCAAAGTACCATGCTTACCATGACAATATAGGTGGGAGAAGATATTCTTTCTTGTTTTTACATGCTACATTTTCTCCTTTAGTCTCACCTATTAAAAATAACTATTTAGTTAAAAAAAAAAAATCAGGTTTTATTTTCCTATGGACATCTGCATTAACCTTGAGATTTTTAACTCAGCATTAATCCAAAGGTAGATTATGTTATTTATTTCCACCAAGATCTAAATTATCACATTATGTTTCCTCTATCCTTGGAAATTCTTCTGGATTATTATAATTGAGACATGGGGTGGGGGGGCGCAAGTTTTGCCACTGAGATCAGCGCCTATTATTTTTGGTATTAGTGAGGTTATTCATTTTAGAAAATATATATAACCACCTCCTCTGAAATGTAGACCAATTTATCTGGGGCAGAAAAAATACAGGCCCTGTATGTTCACATTGAACAAGTATATTCATTGACAGCTTGCTATATATACATATGTGGCACACTAAATAAAGCTTTGGTGAATATTAGATGTTTCTTTTCTCAAAGAATTTATAATAAATTTTTGTATCCTAATCTGTCATGACAGGTGCAGATCGAGTGACAGAATCTAAACCCTCAATGATTTCATTTACAATTGAGTAACATTTAGGAAATGGATACCATTTTTAGGGTCAACTATCATTCATATAGTTAAAAATCCCTCCATTTAGATATACGTGAATTTACCTGTGTGTGTTCTGCGGAAAACAATTTCCAAAATGATTGCAGATGTACCTTATGTCTCCTATTAGACCGTAAGCAACTTAAAGACTAGGATCGTGCCTGGCTCATCTTTTTGTTTTCTACCATGTTGTGCACTTAGCAGGTTCTCGCTTTGTTTATAGACTGACTTGAACTGATGTAAACAATGCATGCAACTTCTAGTAGATTGATCATTAATGACCTCAGATGTTTTGGGCAATGTTATTAAGAAGTCTGTGGTACTGGATGATCCCAAGGTGGGTTTTTATCACTTGAAGAAGACGTTTACATGCGGGGCTCCTAGGAGGGTTAATGTATTTATGCACCCAAGTCCCCATGCAACAATGTGAGAATGTCCTTCTCAGCCAAGAGGTCATTAAAGAAAACACAGTCCCATCATAATGTCATTTCCCCCTTAATTTTCTGATTACTTACATTTGATTTGGTCCTAATTATGAATACCTTTAATTGCTTTATCACAGTGATGATTAACTGTGCCCGAGTCAAACCCCTTTGAAAGAGGACAATTCCTTCTGAAGGCTTTACATGATTGTACTTAGGAAGAATATTAGACAAAGGAATAAAGGTATTCCAACTTGCCAAAGGCTTGTCAGCCTTTCTACATTCCTATAAACCCAGGGGTGATTTTTATTCTTGGATTTTTCGGAAGTCGAACAACTTAACCCTCTGTTTATTTTCCCAACATGTTATAATCTGCTGCCTTATTTACATGAATCATTCTGCCAGAAAACAATATTGAAAATAAAATACATGACCGCTATCTCTAGAGTATTAAAATATATATATAAATAAATAAACAAACAAATAAACAAACTTTGAGATCTGCATGCTATCACTGAGGGAGTAAATGACTGTGTTTGCCTTTGTTGTTTTCCAGTTATGTATGTGAAATAGCAATGATTGAGATATTTTTTTATGTTTGATAAATTAAAATTTTACAATGCCAAATATAAATTATTTCTTGCTGAAATGCCTGGTAGCAATCAGGTTCATTTTAGGCAATATGTATGAGTTGATAAAAGTGATTCTGTTTCATCTTTAAATGAAGGCACCAACCTCAAGATTTAAAAGAAATAAAATCTTGAGAATGTGTATTTTAATTCAATTTCTGTAAAATGGACAAATTTGAAATTTTAATTTTTTAAGATTAGTCATTTTAATTTAAAGCCAGCACACAATATTTTAATGTTTCTGTTTTTAAAATCTCATTTACAAGGTTTATTTAAATTTTACATCTATTTCATGTTCCTCTCAGAAATATCAGTTGTATCATGCTGACATCTATCACTCAGGAATCTAATTGATGGAGTTCATATCAGTCAAAAAAACACACAAAACAAACAAACAAAAAAAACTCATGTCATTTTTCCCAGATCTTCCTCATTGTGACATGGGCCACACAGAGGGGATCAGGATGGAGACTGTTCATTCCTTGATAAGGAGTAGGTTTGGTCTGGCAGAAATAAGAGTCTTTGCTTTGGGAAAGCGGGCGCAGATGAACAGGAGGACATGTCGTTGTCGATTTATTATCAAGCTATTCTTTCTTCCTTGAGGAAGGCTTTAGCATTTATAATCTATGATGATTCACACTTGGGAAGCATCTCTTCTTCCCATTTTGTTGCTGCCCCCTGGAAGGAAGCATTTATACAGTGGCTCATTTTGCAAAGGTGCAAGTAAAAGAAGTGATGTGTAGTTGAAGACTCTCCCTTGCTTTTGTTTCAGGCTAGGTGCCTGTGACACACAGCCATCCGTTCCAGTGTTGTGGGGAAGCTCCAACAGAATCAGAGAAGCACTGACACAGATGAATCTGCCACAGTGCATTTTCCTTTCAAGCTAATTTTCCCTGTTAGAAACTTGCATCATATAAATACAACATTACCCATTCCTGTTTTAGACACTGCACCTTATGCTTTGATCAATGGAGGTTAAAAAGAAAAATACTTAAAAATTAAGAATTGAAGAAATAGCACCAATATTTTTCAGTTTCCCCTGGATAGACTTAGGTCCGAGAGCTGACGAAACAGGTAAATTCCTGGTGTGCTGCAGTGTAAAGTGATTATCTAGCTTATTGTTTTCAGACACACTGAAGTCTAGGCAGTGCCCACGTGCCAGCACCACAGGGCAGCGGCAGACTGACCCCCAGCAGAGAAGCAATCAGGTCTAGCAGCACATTCAGCTGTGGAGCCAGGAAAGAAAAGCTGACATCCAGATGCCAGTGCTTTGGAAATCGTATCTGGAGTTGCACATATGGGTCCTGCATCTGCTCGGGTTATGCCAGCAGTGGCATCCAAATTGACACAGCTACCGTGGCATGAGCAGGCAGCAGCATGGCTCTAGGTCTGGGTCTCTCGGCTAAGACAGCTGTCAAAGGCAATGATGTTGGCCTTATCGTAGCTAATTTTCAGAGGACTGATCTGGGTGTTTTGAGTGATAGATTTTAGACACCCACTATGAGTCAGTTTTGAATGATGGTGGTGGTGGGGATTGTGTGCACACAGATAAATCTATGTGTGTGTGTGTGTGTGTGTGTGTGTGTGTGTGTGTATGCGTGCACACATGAGCACATATGTAATAGTAGTTTTCTTGGCCAGTGTAATAATGTTCAAGTAAAATTCTGACCAAATGATTCTGGACAGTGATTTAAATCAGTGCGTAGTGAACAAACTCTTGATGTACATATTCTATCAGAGGAATTTGGTTAGCAAACCTAATAGTGGCAGTAGTTTTCTCCTCTTTCACGTGAAAAAAAGAGAAGCTCAAGTTCATAAAATGTGAGTATTTGCCTTTCAGTAAATACTTTTCTTATCTCATCATAATTGCCCCAATAGCAAGCTGAATGACTCAACATAAACAATTCACCTTTTCATCTCTTTTATTTCCCAGAATCCTTCTTAAAAAGAGAAAAGAGCAGGTTTATCTCTTATTATTATCTCAAGTTAGTGTCTTGAACAGGAATGACCAATGAGAAGGTGCATGCATTGGGGGCCAATTTATATATCTACTTTCAATTTCAGCCATTTGTTTATGTTACTTTTTATCTTTATTGAAATCATCCATTCCTGATGGATGGCTTGCTAGGTATAAGAGAAAAGAATGATTTGTGCTGTTTGTTCTTTTTTATTTCCCTCTGTACGGGGAACTCATTTATCAACAATTTTGGAGACTTTTGTTAAATTGCTCTGTTTCTATTTTATTATGATAACTTTTCAGTTAAGTTACAAAAACAGTTACTAAGCTTTAAATGTTATTAGAGAAGTTTACAGATTTTGGAAGATAATGCATAACAAGTGATTGACATTAATGGGAATCAGGCCAGCCTCCTTACACGCTGTTTATAACTATACATTCCAATTTCTCTTTTGCAACTGGATACGCTAACAAAGAAAATATTTACTCTTAGCATTAATGACATTTCTAAGTCATTCTGAAATGTATTGTCTCATTCTTGGGAGTGGCCACATCTGTGTTACTCCTGTTGATCCAATGTGTGCAGCCAAGGTTGATTTAGTCTGGCCCTTGACCTTAGTGGTGAAACATTTATGTTGAGGTGAAACAACCAGCATGGAACCGGGACTTCACATGACCTGCCTCCCAAGCTGGAACAGGGGCCTTGGCTTCATAATTTTCACTTTGATATAATTCATAGTTTCACATATATTTATACATCTTTCCTATCCAGAGTTTGGTCTATTTAATATCAGATGAGTAATGGTAATTTTTAGCTACTTCAGGATTGTGTGGCCACATACAATAGAATATCCTGCCACTAAGGGAAAAAGCTGGCCAAGCTCCTTCGAAGGTGGCCTGTGTATTTGAGCGTTGGGTGCTCAGCGTGAAGGAAAATATACCCTCTTCTCCCAGTCTAACCCCACTGCTGGCAAGATCAGAGGCCTGGAGCTTACTCAGGGAGAACTTCTGTGCTGCTGTCTAGCTACGGTCTTTGACTGTTAATTTTTCTGGGCTGAGTGGCTGGTAATGGTGAGGAGATTCCCCCAGGATGTCACGTCTACCAAGTACTGCAGGTGACCATCAAAGCATGTCCCTGTCCTTATTCAGTAGGCATCCAGATGGTGAAGTATAATGGTCTGGGAGATGCCTGCACTTGTGCCTAAGTCCTACAGTGAAGGCACAAGAATAGAGGGGAGAGCTATGACAAGGAGCAATGCCGGGTCTCCTCAGAGTGAAGCGCTGGTATGGTGGGTCCCATAGCATGGGCCTCTTAATGAAATGAAGGTTTGTTCTCCACTCCCTCACTGCATACTAGTCCACACCATGTTCATTTGTGTAATTCTTTACTGAGTACTGGCCCCTGCAATTCGATGCTGAAATACCAAGGAGTAGTTTTCTGGTCCTTGTTGTTGTAGATTTCTCCAGTCAGACTACGGAGGCAGATATAAAAATAAATAACTGTGATAAAATGTAGGAGGAGCAAAACCAGAGTCATGGAAGTCTCAGGGAGACTTGAAGGAGAAGGTTTGAACTGTACATAGAACATCAGAGAAGGTGCCACTGGCGCTATAATCCTTGAGCAGGACTTGGTAGGCCAGTGTGGTTCTTACCAAGTGGAAAAGGATACAAGACACCATAGGTGGAGAGATTGGCACGACGAGATGCTCAGGGCTTTGTAAAGATCTAGGAACTGTTTCTGCGGGGATACAGCAGGGGGGCTATAGAAAAGTTAGCGTTAGCTTTCTATTCATTTTTATTCAGAAAGCACTTATTGAGTGCTAATTTTGTGCCAGGCCAGGGCTGGACTTTGGGGATACTACTCCCTCCTCCAAGGAACATACAATACTGTAAGGGAGACAGCTGTTTATGTAGTAATCTCAGTACAGTGGGTAAAAGAGGATCAGGAGGTAAATCTAGTTATAACGTCTGGTTGAAACTAAATGCCAGTGCTTAGGGTTTGGACTTTACCCCAAAGGCTCTGGGGAGCCGAGAAAAATTTTGAATCTGGAGGTTTATATAATTGTGATATCCTTGGGAGGTAGATGGGGGAGCAAAGGAACAGGCAGGCAGGGGGAACAACCAGCGGTGTTTAGGACAGTCTTGGGCAAAGGTGCTGAGGCTTGAACTGGGGATGTGATGATGAGATTGCAATAGAGACAGAGCTGAGTGATGTTTCTGAAAAAAATAATCATTCCTCTTCTACAGATTGGGAGAAGTTTAAGAAAAAGTTTAGTAACTTATTTTAATTTATAGCGATAGCAAATGATAGAGCTGGAATTCGAACCCGGGCAACCCAATACAGAGATTGGGCTCTATGGCCGTGGATATGAGAATGGAATCTTAAATTTTAAAACGATAGGTTTTCATCATACCAATGTCACAGGAGTGACATGAGAATTAAATAATATGATCCATGCATTCCAAGCCCTTTCTGCCATGCCTGACAAACAGTATGAGTTCCATAGCTGATGCCTTTATTATTTTCATCATTATCATTATTAGACCACTTTGTCCCTCGTCTCACCTTTATGGAGCACATCACCTGTAATTATGCTGTGGGCTCATTAATGTCACAGAGCAAATAAAAGGAACAATTCCTGCAAAAGGCACTGTGAGTACTCTGTCCTTAAAAAAAACAGATGTCTTGGTGTTGTGTAAAATATATAAGACACTCTTGGCAAGGCTGTGTAAGGAAGTGAATAATGATAACACCTTGAAACAAGTAAGTGATCATTATTAATTCATTTGGAATATAAAAATCATAGTCATTTGGAAAATATGTCACAAAAATATTCTACTGTGAGTACGTTGTTTTAGAAATTACGTTTTTTTTTCCCTTTAAAGTACTTTTAATAATGACAGAGTCACTTCTCTCAAGATCCCTTTGAAAGCGACTTCACAGTGGCGGAAGCAGAAATTACTATGAGAATGCCAGCATAATTCGCTGGCCTCCCTAATCACCCTCAAAATATGTATGTTATTAAGAAAGGAACTTCATGTTAAGTTTGAAGTTCAACTTCAAAAGTGAAAGAGTTGGACACCTCAGTTCTATTCTTTTGTTCATATCGTCATTTACAGTGTGGCCTTCATGCAGCTCTCCTGTTTTGTAGCGCTTGAGTGAGTTTAGCAGGGGCTGCTGCTTCGGATGGAAGCCACAATCTTAATTGTATTTAATAAATTTTAGTGTGACATTAAGATAAAGCAAAGAGTTGAAATTTATCTTGATTATTCTTCATCCTAGAAAAGAAACAAGCTTAACAGTTGTTTTTCTTTTAATGTTAGAGCTAAAATGTGATTAGTTATCTCTCGTTTATAAAATGTAACATTTTTTCTCTTTTTCTGTAAACCAAACACAAATAATTTTTGAGTGAAGCACGTAGTTTCCTCTCTTTGTGTGTGTTCACACTCAGTGCTGGTATAATTCCATTATGTTTTGACTTGAACATTAAATATTACCTTGAATATACACTTCCCAGCAGTCGTGTTCTGATGGTGACATATTGTACTGTTTGAAGGGTGTCATATGGTCATCTGTCAGCCGAATGTTGTTCCATGGGAAGAATTTTCTTCTTCAGATGTCATCTAAAATGCCTCATGTTAAAAAAAAGAGAAACACAACAGTATGCACAAAATGTGGATGGGAGGAAATTAGAGGTGGGTAGGATTTGACGTAAGGTAGGTGGAAAGGGATTAGTCCATTCAGAATACAGTCACTCTGAAATAAGGATAAATAATTGTTATATTTTGAGTATTATGAACTTGACATAACTCTATTTTATGGCAGAAAAGCACAGGCTTCCTTTCAGAACTTTTGGTAGCTATTCCTCCCGGCTTTTGCCATACAGAAAAAGGTGCAAGTATGATTGCTGGTAGGATCGGGCAGAAAGAGTGCGACCTCCCCAGAAGAGACAGCAATCTGAAACAAACGTAGGAGACTATGGCTTACTCTCTCAGAGGTTAGAGTGATAGAGAAAAAGAACGTGTTCTTGCTTCAGAATAATTTAGCAGTCAATATTTCTATCAGCAATATTTCTTTCAACAGGAATTAAGATGCTGGCCCTTATCCAAAGACACCTCATCCCCTATTACATTATAGATCTGATACAGCTGTGTCTGTCTCTGTAGAGAGATGAGGGCAGGTCTAATAGCCAATTTGTAGGGAGTACTGCTCCAAGTAGGTAAACGATGGATGTTCCCCTCTGGATGCATTTTCCTTCTCTTTAATCTTTGCCTGGAATATACCTAGAATTTTGTGGATGCTGTTATATTCCCATCTTTAAAATGTAGGGAAGAAAGCGCATCTGTGTTTGTATGTCACATTGCATTTTTAGGATATAGAAATCTAGAATCTATATTTACACTAAGAAAGAAGGGTAACACCTGTTTAGTTTTTTCTTAATTTATCACTGCATTTCATTCCTGAACGCTCTTGAAATTAAAATACTGCCGCCCACCCCCCATTTCTTGTCATTTCATTTAAAACTGTAGTTCTGTTTCTTTGGGGGGAAAAAAAAAACAAAACAAAAAAAAACCTAAAAGGCGGGCTGTATGTCCTGTACTTTAGTTTACAGATAGGTACGTGGGAACATTTGCAGATTTTGTTCTTCAGCTGCCTCTGCCGTTTATAATATCACCTTGAACTACTTAGCGTCCACCAAGGTAACAATACAGGGAGTACTACATCATAGCAAGAAGTCTGAAACATCATAACACCAAAGCAAATAATCAAATATTAAGAGATAAGAGCAGGTATTTAAGCGGAAGGAAAAGAGAAGTCCATAATCTTTGGCCCATATCTTAATTCACTTCCAATATCATCAATTTTAATTTTCATTCAGGTTTCTTCTATCGTAAAGGCTTTTCTAATTTTTTGAGCGAGAAAGAAACAGAGAGGTAGAGACATCAGAATGAGAGAAGTGATTTTTTTTTTCAGGGCTGAGAAGATATTGTGTTGAAGTTTTTATAGTCAGATATAGAAAAAGCACAAAGGGAGGCCAGTGGTAATAACCTTGCAGTTAATCCTACGGGATGCCATGTTATTTTTCTTGGCTCTTCCGGAATTTCAGAGAAATGTTCACCATTGGGTATATTGATGGCAGGAGAAGGTCTTGGATCAAACTCCCAGATATACTTTATCGCAAACATACCACAACTTAAAAGTGAGTAATTGGATTTCAAATGAATAAAAGAATAGTTGTATTGATGAAGATGATCCCTTTATTCAATAAAAACATTTTCTAATAAATCAGCAACTGAATATTTCTAGAGCTTTATTTTCAGATTAGGGTTGACATTTTCAGTTTAAAGAAAACAAGTTAAAAATGACTAAAATTCTTCTGGGATCATATATATATGGAGAAAATTAGTTTAACTAATGGATTATCTCAATAGTTCAAGGACATGTGGGTTACCGTTCCTCTTGTTATTGTCTACTTTGTACAGAAACATAAAGCAGCTCATTTTTCCTCTTCTTAAAAGACCCCTGGATTGTAACATGTCTATATTAAACAAATATAAACTAGAGGAAATGAAGGGATTAATACTTACTGAGCATTTATCAGATCCTACATAACTGAGTTCTTAACGTTGACAATCTCCCAGTGAAATAGCTGTTATCATTCCCATTTTATAGAGAAGCGAAAAAAGACTCAAGATCATTTAGCTAATAAACAATAAAGATAGGATCTGTACCTAGGTCTCTCTGATGCCAGTGACTAAGCTTTTTTTTTTTTTTTTAAATACAAATCTTAATATAAAAAAAAAATGCAATAAGAAGTACTGAATCCTAGAATCGCACTGGGAATTTATCAGCATAAGACCTGTATTAATATCTTTTAAAACAATAAGTAGTAGAACATTCTTTTGTGTTTTGTTATGACTATTTCCATGTTTTCAAGAAGCCTGGAAGCTAATGAACGAAATCGTGTTCTTGTGTGTTGTTTGCATAGTGTCTAACACAAAGACAGGTTTTCCATTTTACCATTCAAGTTATCCTGTTTTCTACCTCACTGCTGGCCTTCTGCCCACTGCATTTTGCCTTCTTCCACTCCATGTTTTACCTCCTCTCTTACTCCGAGTATTCTCAATGCATAAAATGTGAACGGGGAACCTGGAGGTAAACAGCAGAAAATAATCTATCAGTCTCAGGGCCATGATTCCAGGCTGTGATTTCCTGAAGGTCTATAGGAAATCCTATTGGCCGGGGTAAACTCTTCTTTTACATGCAGTCTCACCCCTTAAATCCTTTGTGATACTGATGAGAAATTTTCCTTTCACTAGAATGTATTTTTCCAAGTAGATATATACTTAAAAATTATTCTGTATGAAATAATATAATGCTTTGTATGTATTGAGATAAGTGATGAGTGGGAAAGTACGGGCCAACACCTGTAAATTAGAGCTTGTTAATAAAGTATGCCTATATCAAGATGTTTTCCTTAATATGGGGCATTATTAATTGATGATTTCCTTAACCTATCAAAATCATGTCTGTTCAGCTGAGGCCACCCTATTTACTGTTAGTTTAAATAAAGGAGGTGGGGGTGGGAAAGACTCCTTATGAAGATAGTTGAATAAAGAAATAGGATGTGCTATAAAAATAATTTGCATTTCTATGCATGGCATACATTAGCCAGAGGGTAGATGTTAGTCACAATGAAGAAGCATCACATCTTGCAAATTCTGGTGGGGCTTTTGAGCCATTTCTCAGGCCGAGTGCCTACTGCTTCCAGGTCTTTCCACTTCAGCTAGCTGCTACCAGTTACACGTATTTTCAGTATATACTCTCCCTTCACTGTTAAAAAAAAAAAAAGAAGAAGAAGAGGAAGAGGAAGAGGGCGGTAGAAAACTTTATTTACTCATGTAACAAACTAAAATAGAGTTAATTTTCAGGATTGCAGCTGAATTATTAGAGATTACTGTATTATAAATGGCAAAAGAAGGGCCCCTTGCCTGCGTGGTAATGCTGTCAGGACCCCTGTGGCTGTTGGCTCAGTTCATGATGTATTATACTGCTAGCATTTCAGCACTCTCAGGGGACCTCTGGTCCTGCCATAAGGTCAAGAGTTAACTACTTGTATTTTAGCTGTGTACCGCTATCAATACCGCTCCTATGGAAACCTCACTCCACGTCATTTTTGAATCTTTGCGACTGTAGTCAAGCTTTAGTAAAAGTCAATAAGAACATTAGGCTGTTGTCTATATTATTACTTGCCACTTCCTGCCAGCAATCTACCAATTCATTAGTGGAGAGTTTTGGAACTCTTGCTTGATTATTTATGCAGTCAATAGCAAGGCTTGTCTGCATTCATAATTGTTTGATTTTATGGCCTCTTCTTTAAACAAACATTGTCTATGGTAATGTGATGCCCTGATGGATGGGAAAGGTTTTGTCTGTGAATATCATTTAGATAATTAAAAATGACAGATGAAATCGCCCGCTGTCTTGACCTGTACTTTGTTCCCTCAGTGATGCTGAAGAGACGCTGATTGCTGTCAATCAAAACCCATTGGAGGTTTGTAAATTCTGGCTGCTGTGAACTCTGACCCCCACTGTTGATCTGAAATAGATAATAACCTTGAAATTCTATTAGAATTTAAAAACAGTTTTACTAAAGGGGCACAGTATATATTTCTTTTCCTCTAGAACACAGTTACTTAATGTCACTCTTTGCAATACCCGGAATTAAAATAAAATATAGTGTTTAGCAAAGTTTAATGTAACAAGTCAGAACTACGATCTTATTCTATAATCCCAAACTGCTAATTTGGATTCTTATCTTCTGACAAAAACTTAAGGACAAAAACTTAAGCTCTTGCCACTTCACTGGCTATTAATGGTTGGACTTTCTTTTTACTCATATTTGCTAATTTTGTTGTTGAATGAATTATTATTTTACTGTAGCATGATTTCATTTATTATACTTTTTCCATATTTATCCCATAAATCTTTTTAACTACTATTTTTCGCAAGCCAAAGGAAAACCACAACTAGAATTTTAAAGGTAGTTCAACAAACATCATCAAAGCCTTAGGTCAAAAGATCAGGCTGATAAATGTATTTGCCTTGCAAATACCCAGACACTTAAAATATATCCAGAAGCCCTACTGATATTGCAACTATGCTTGCAGGTAAATGATGATGGAAATGGAAGAAGAGAATACTCGTTTTTCGATATAGAAACCATCAAACTAGCCAACAGCGAGAAATCATTAGCAGTTTCTGCAGGCTTGAAAATTATGACAATTAGGCTTTGAGGGTTTTTCTTTTTTTCTTTCTTTTTTTTTTTTTTTTACTACACTGGTTGTTGCAAAATGTATTAATAGCAACAGCAGTGCAGGAAGAGAATTGCAAATAGCTGAGATCTCTTGAAAGGTAATTGAAGTAGTGTTGGTTTTTCTACTAGAAAAACTTCTTCAGAGTTTAATAATGTATTTGTGAAGGGTCACATGAAGAGTTATTACAATTGTTTTTGCATTTTGTAATCATCAGATGCTTTAAAATAATATGAGTTATGCCAGTGCCTCAGTGACAGTGGAAAACAAATATTATCATTTATATTTGGCAGTTGATGAAAGTATCAGAAGTGTAATTCTTACCTTAATTTTGAGGGCATTTATCCAGAATCAACCATTAGCTACCTAAGGATAATGCTATTTTACAATTCAAGTGTTTTTTTCTCCTTGACAAATGAATTCTTTGTAAACATTACCACTTGGGATAAATTTATTATTGCCTGATAATAACCAGGTATATACAGTAAATATAAAGGTGAAAATATGTATTTTTAAAACCTGTCCTTAAACGCTTAGCCGATTCCACCTTTTTAATGACACCTTCCTTGTTCCTTGAAATCCCCTGGGATGGCCTATTCCTCGGCATTGGCATTTATTATAGATTGCCTTATTAGTACTTGCATTTATTCATTCATTCACTCAATCATTTATTTTTTATTAGCAAATATCAATTAAAGATCATTTAGGTATTAGGCACTTTATAGCACTAATTATTCTGTGTGTGTGTCTTATGTCCCCAGATAAATTATATGCGCATGGACTTGAAGACCCAGTGTTGTCTTCCCAGCTTAGGTGCCTCCAATTCTGCATGAGTATCTTTGTCTCTCTTGAGCCAAATCAGGAAGCATCTAATTAACCTTTGATGTGGTCTTGTTTCAGTTGGGTGTTGTGAAAATAAGGAGTGAGAAAGGGATAGTGAAGAGCCTATGAACTTCATTGAGACAACTATCTTGCAAATTATTTTTAGCCCAGATTAGCAGGTTCTGTGGCAGCATCTGCAATGAAGACTGAGTCTTGGCTCATTTGGCTCATAAACATCACAATCATAGCTGAATCAAGGAGCTGACTATACTCTCAGGTTTCCATCCTAAAGCCTCCCTTCTTGGTGTCTTTGACACCGTCCCATTTGATTTAATGGTAAAAGTACAGGCAGTCTCTCCTTCCCTTGACTCTGAGAAGGGCTAAGGGTTAAACTTGTAGGATTTCAGTTCAAGGAAAATAATTATCTTATTTTGGCCTTATGTATTATAGAATTCTCTATTAGCTCCTAGATCAAGTTTTGTATGGCAAAACTATTACTTGTTTCAGGATGAATTCATACCACAGAATTTTGATGAATTCTGCCACAGTATTTTAAGCCTCTCTCATCAGGAGAGAAAACCATTTAGCTACTGAAAACTCATGCTTCCAGGCCGTTCTGTTCCTTCTTCTGTTCTCTGTAATATCACATTCACAAATCATGCATAATCTCCTAAATACTAAGTTTCTTGAATAAGGGAATTTTGTGCATATTTTATCCAATTTCTTTTCAAACTTTTTATGATGCCTAAGACAGTTCAAAGAATTTCAGCTAAACTTATTACTTATATTCACTATATATTGAGTGTATGTGTATAGCACATCAGCGTATAGTCTGCCTAGTCTGACACAGCATACAAATGCTTTATTTATGGGAATTTTATAATGCACAAACTTGTCCAATTATCAGTCATTCCATGGTAGCCTTACTTACATGCTTAAGACTTTAATTCTGGCATATGACGTAGACCCAAAGATCAAATGGTGGTTTAACAACAGACTTGCACAGTATAAGGAGCCACATCCAGTATATAAGATCCACAAGGAAATGATGCGCTTGCCGATGCATTAAGAAAAAAGTACTTGTCATGCCTTTAAAAATCAGTTGCTATATTAACATCTAAGAAGCCATTTTTTGCCAAATTCATGCCAGTTACAGATCCAAAAATTGCTGCTGACCCAGTTTTCTATGTCTTATCTCTTGGAAGACAGGCTTATAATTGGAGCTCTGTGGGAAAATTGCACTTCTGCTAATATTTGTTACGTGCTAAGCCACAATACAAGGCACTTTCAAAATCACATTATCTTTTTTATTCTGTATTGAGGACAGTGATTGTGCCCATTATTCATACGGAAAAACTGAAAGCCAGAGAACCTATGTAACTGGCGCCAAGTCCTACAGTTACCAAGAAGTAGAGGATTCTGTTTTTAATTTTCTGAATCTAAATCCAGGGTTCTTTATGTTACAACACTCTGCTTCTAGGTGGCTCCTTTATATCAGCATTTTATTCTAATTAGTCTCCTGGGTGAGGTCAATGATAATCATTTTTATTGCTGCAAATAATTGCCATTGCACTGTGTGTGCCAAGCTTTGTACTAAGTGTCCTATTTCAGTTGGTTCTCCCAAGAAACGTAGGAGACAAGTACGCGTATTATCATCTACAACTTTGCAATGAGAAAACTCATTTTAGAGGTGAATTCCTCCAAAGTACAGAGGGATCCAGCCAGAGTTCAAACCCAGCTCTGCGTCTGTCTGCAGCGGGGCTCTTGACCATCACACTCTGAGCAGTAGCATGTATGTGGCAGAGCAGCCACTTGATCAGATGCCTTTGATGCCAGCACTAGAGCAACTAGTTCTGTGCAGATCAAAAATAGACACCCAGGTCCTCTGGTTATTTAACTGAATTCAATCCATTTGGGGATTTATGTTTGGCTTCATTTCGCTAACTTCAGTCAAACTGATTTATACAAAGCCCCAATTATGTTTTCACTATGCCTATGACAGAAATTTTGTTAGCAAAACATTTTTTTTTTTCTTTTTCATTTCTGCCTCTCAGGGTGAGATGATTAAGAAAAATCAAGGGCTAGTGGCAGCTGTGTCTCAGAGAGAAGATCTTTCCTACCTGGTTATCCAGTTGTTTTGAGAATGGCAGTTGACGCTACTCGGAGAAGAATCTAATATCCCAAAGATTGATAATATTAACGAAAGTTAAATGAAGCAAATGGTATACCACTCTGCAGAGCCTCAGTCAAAACCACACTGTTCAATTTCCCTCTGTTGTTGGGAAGATAATTACCAAGCCTTTTTGTTCACGGGAAGTAAATGAATTGTGAATCCTCAATATATTTAATTATTCAAGACTGAACCTCTGTTATTTTTCTTAAAAACAAAAACAAAACAAAAAAACAGGCAACTTCCCCCCTCCATGGTATTTTCTGAGCAATAATTACTTCCCCCAAATCTCAGCACTATTTTCACTTGCTCTTAATAATATGTCCTAAGTGTAATTTGGACTGATTAGCATGTTTTTATAGGAGCTTTCCCTGAACAAGGATGCTTATTTTGCCAAATGGCTTCTGGTTTATGATTGACTTTGGTTTTGTCTCTAAATGTACGCTGGCCTTAAATAAGTGCAGATTTTTTTTTAATTTTTTTTTTTAAGATTTGTGATATAGATCTAAAAGCATAAATCTATAAGATAGTGAAAGTACTTTGCCCATGAATAGAGCCCATCTATTCTTTGGAAAAGGAATTTTTACAGTATTGGTCATTATTTCCAGAAAGCAAGGAAGTGTTGATGGTTTGGTTTTAAGAGATGGAAATAGTTTAAAATTACCAAAATTTATTTAAAGCACAAAAGCTCTATATTTGAGTACAAAGTGTTTTGTTTTGTTTTTAATTCTAAGGGTCTCCCAAGGTTATATTTTGCTACAATATACAAGTTAATTGTGACATTAGAGGCCATGATTATAAGCCTTTCACACTGTATCACTGTGACAATTAGCTCCCAATAGCTAGACCACTTATTTGTTAGAACATTAAGAGTTGGAGCTGTCTTGACTTGTAACTGAGAACGGATTATTATTAAGGTTAGCTATAAACCCAAAAGACCTACCATAAGATGTTTCATTGGTTGAGGATAACTGTATATTTTAAGATAATACAGTTAGGTCACCTCTGATAGATTCCGAGAGCATTGTGGTAAGAGATGTCTAGCGGGTGACTTTCCTCCCAACTTTGTCATACACTAGGTTTTCTTCAGTGAGAAAGAACTTTTAAAATAAGTGTATTGTTCGTGAAGAGAGTCTGACATATAGGCAGCATGATCAAAGCGATCATTTTTCCTTAGGAACATGGAGTGCTTGCCTTTTCCAGGAGAACAAGGTAAGGCAGACGTCCCTGAAAGTATGCAGGCTGTTTCCTAAAGAGCAACAAGGAGAATGAGGAAAAAGCCTCCATTAAAGTTTCAAAGAGACCCATGTTTCAAACAGACTTGTTCAGCGCTTACTCCCTGGGCATGAGTACAGGAGCTCTGTAGAAGTCTCTGCACCTGTGGATGGAAAACCACCACACGCCACGAGAAAGAAGACATTACAAAGATAAACAAGAAATGTACAAAGTCCTTTCTAAAATACTGTCCTGAATACTCCTGATTTGTTATAGTGAAAGTTTAGGTGGATTTTACCCCCCTCCTTTGTCCCACAGAAGTAAGTCATTTCCTTTCTTTTTTTTAAGTAGTTATTTTGATTTATTTAGATATTTTTAACTCACTAGACTTAGGTCAAGAAGATTTCTTTTAGATTTGCTCTAAATCTGTGTTCAAAGACTATATAAGGTTATGGTAAGGGTATGCATTCTATACTCAGATTCCCTTTTTTTAGTACCAGGCTCAGCAGTTTATTAGCTGTGCCATCTCAAGCAAGTTGCTTCAACATTCTGTGCCTCAGTTTCCTCAAATGAAAAATCAACACCAAACTGATATTTGAAATTAAACGGAGAGAGCATTTAGAATAATAGCAGACACACAATCAGTGCATTATATATGCTAGCTACTATTATATTTTTTTTACCCAAAAAAATAGTTTTGGTTACTTATGAAACTTTTTTGTGGCTTATTAGCATAAAACTTTTACTGTTTCTGATGATTAAATTTGTTATTTCCTTCACCTTTTTGATATTTTGTAAGAATTTATATTTTTAAAAATAGCTCTCAAGTCCATTATAGACTAAATATCTTTTTAAAAATCATACACACTTGTCATTAAAAAAGATTAGTGAAATACCCAAATCGAAGCACCCAGAAACTCCAGCAATGATACTCAAATTCCAAGAAAATATCTTGAGGGTCATGATAAAAAATGTTCACCTGCAAGTGTGGAAATCTTACTCACACCTTATCTCCGTGGAAAATCCAAGTCAAGTTCTGACTTGCTGGGGCTGCAGAGAGAAAGAGTAAAAAATTTTTCTGGTACTACATGGGTTTATTTTAAATCTAAATTCTTACAGCGTTAAGTAAAGGCTAAGACTGGTGATTGGTTAGAAAATTAGAGGTGTAGTCTTTCTGTGACATTGTTCTGCCAGATAAATTTGTGGACCTAATTAACAAAAATACAAATGGCTTTAGAAAGAACGTAGACCAGAATTTAGCAAAACGTAACAAGACATTCTTAGTTCAACTAGAGGAAAGTTCCATTCAGAAAGGCTCTTGCCTATTTGAAGCAATTCACAGTTAGTGGCATTTGGAAACAGTTTTAATTAGATTAGATGAGATGAGTGGTGGTGGTGTGTGTGTGTTTACCCATGGGAAAAAAAAAAATGTTATACCAGTCATTTTATTTAGGATTTTAGTTTCATCAAAGTTGACCTGGGCTGGAAACCAACTTACGTGCTTTTCAGTCCTTTCTCTTATGATGCTTTTCTCTTCTCTTGAAAAGGGATCCTAAGTGGAAAGAAGTAACCTCATTAAATTTCATACAAATTAAATGTTGCAGAATGCAAAGTTATAATGTGTGAGTTAGCATACTGAGGCTATTTTCAAGATGTTAGAAAATTGCCTTTTAGAAATCGTTTACCCCTTGAGAGCCTTATGAAAAACAGGCCTGTGATATACCTTGAAATATTTGTTGATTTAATTGCAGAAATCTGGCTGGTCTAAAAATTGGATTTCCTCCTTCAAGCGTTGATCGTCAAAGGCCACTGCAGAGTACAGGATGAGAATTCACTTTTCCTCCTGGAGGTCTTTTTTGGAATGTGGTCCCTGTCGCATTCCAATCACAGATTTCAGTAACTCCTCATAGTAGTTTCAGGAAGCTTTACACACAGCCACCTTATTTTCAGGAAACTGGACCTTTCATTATTTGTTCGAGAAATATTAAATAGAAGAAGTTATCATTGGTTAGGTGCTTTTCTTTAATCTTTTGAGAGGACGTTAGGAAAACATTTAATTTGTCATGTCATACTACCTGCTCGAGTGTGGACTCGAGACTTATTCCATTCTGGCCCCTGTCCTTGTGCATAATTTAAGCATATTTCATTTCTCATTATACATTGAGTCCTATATAATAGAGCTTCGTGTGGGAGGAGGATGATATCTTGCAGATTAAATGAGATGCTATATATGAGGCATCACTAAGTATACAATCAGTATTGGTTAATAAAAAAGTATATCTATTTAGTTGATTGCCGTTAAATATTTTTGTGTAGTAACAATACCCTTTCAGCAACACCAGCTGGTATCACCACACAGTTCTCTGCAGAGTATACAGCTGCCCCGCACCTTGTCCAAAGGCCTTCCTTGCCGGAGACATCAACAGGACTTTGGTAGAAACACTCCCTCGCTGTGTAACAGGGAGCCCAAGGATGGCATTGACAAGAGAATCATCTCTATTTCAAGTTAAAATCCAAATGAACTTGTTTATTATTATTATCATTATTATTATTAATATTATTATTATTGATTTCAGGTATACAAAACAATGTAATAGTTAAGACTTTTACATCCCACACAAAGTGCACTTTTTTTTTAATTGGAGGTAAAAGAAATGTGAATTGTCTTCCTGTGGCCTGGAAGAGACCACCAAAGACCGAGGCATAGCCGTGTAGCAGAAATTTACCTGGAAAAGCCATGGCTGGTCCCAGGTCCACTCTGAGTCATGCAGACCAATGTCCAGTATACATTCTAATGAGAAAGTTTTTTTGTGTGTCCAACTTAAGAATCTCATGATAACTTAGTTTATTTCTGCTTTCCTGATACTTGAAATCCTTTTCAAAATCAACATCCACTCAGTTTAGTGGTGTCCCATGTTCTCCAAGCTCCTCGCTGGAAAGTGGAAAATCCCACTTAAACTATCAAGAATAAATTGATATTTTTTCCCAACCTCCTCTGTGTCAAACTGAGACTTTAAGTAATACGACCACCAAGAAGTGGGTTAAAAAAGTAATACTCTTTGGACCTAGACAACGTCTAACTATACTTCCAGAAGTGCTTCTCTAACTAGGATGAGTGGAATGATGTGAAAAGTACCCTAAGACCTTCCCTTTCCGTCGAGTGGGCTCTGGACTTGGCTAGCAGGCCTATAGAATCGCCACTGGTCTCCGGTGGGGCTGAGAAAGTTACCCATCCTCCCTGGTCACAATCCTTCCCTGACTTTTGGATCGGGAAGTAATAAAGGTTAAGCATCACCCAAATGGCCTCTTCTATGGCTTTCCCCAACTTTCCCACCCTCAGGAGGCATAGCCAGTTTTCTGCAACGTGTTGTCATCTGTTATTCTTTTATTTATTCATGTATGCATTCTCTCAATGAGGCTCGTGTGCCTTCTGCGTGCCTAAGTGCTGGCTGCAGAGGCCATAGGCATTGGCCCAGAGCCCCAGGAGTCCATCGCTGCAGAGAAGCACTGTTTTTTGACAAGGGCTACTAAGCGGTTATTCATGTGTGCTAGTTTGGTGGCTGGCTGATCAAGTTCCAGCAAATAATATGAAGGAGAAAGTCTCCAGCTATCACTCTGTGGAGCAGGGCTGGGAAATAGTGTTTCTGTGCCTCTGTAGGTGAGCACATTTGTAGTGCATGCTGAGACCCGGCACTGGCTGGCGCTTAAGAATTTCTAGATCAAAGAGGAACCCCAGAAGAGATCTGTGAACAATAGAAAGTCACCAGGCAAAACCTTCAATCCCAGCTTTTCATTTTTATCAGTCATTGCATTTTCCTACATTTGCAGCACCATTTTTTTTTCTTTAAAGAAATATTTCTAAAGCCACAAAGCTTAGAAATACTAAAGAAATGAACCAGAAACTTAGGAAGTTGGTTTGCTCACAGGAAAATTGTGGAGTTTTCTGTTTGTTCGTTTGTTTGTTTGTTTGTTAATTTGGAATTAATATTAATGTAAAGGCAGTTCCACAAGTACAATGGAAAGCTTATTTATTTGTTTTTATAAATAGGTGCTTTTTTCAAAAGAGCTTAAGAAATGGGTACCTCACTCTTTGATGACTAGCAGGAGGCTTGTGACTTTTTTTCATAACTTAGGCCTGAGAAAAATGCAATACTACAATACGCCGCTGATACAACAGTCTGATAGATTTATAAAATGTTTAGTGAATGTATTCTGCATAGACCAGCAGGAACGCCTGCTTCTATTATTCCATCACTGATAAAATGGTAAATAGCTTATGTCAGTCATGCAGCTTGCATAAAGCCACTGGAGTTTACTTGTGGGGAGGGTCATTTGTATGGAGTTACATGGCGTTTGTGTTACAGCTCTTCATTAAGTGACTGCATAGAATTATAGGGTCATCAATGAACAGTGACACCATTTTAATCTTTGTTCATTTTATCTTTTCTACCCACTCCCTCCTTCTCTTGATTGCACTTCCTCCAGTACAAACTAGAAGATGTTCCTTCAGTGATTAACTATTATTGTGGTCCATGGGTAATAGTGGGCATCCAGGTGGTCAATCTGATGCCATTTCTTTTTTTCCTTCTGTTTTAAAGCAGATCAGTTTGATTTCTTTTCTGATCAATGGGAACTATAATTTAAACTCTGACAGTCTATATCCTCCCACTAACCAATTTAATTAAGCAGTAACCACCAATATGTAAGAAGAAAAAGTGCAACAATATTCAAATGTCATAAAGATAGTGCTATAAAATAGCAGTGATCGTAATGCCCAATGTCCCTTCACTGACCTGGGAAGTAGGGGCAGGGAACCAAGGAAAATGGAAAGACACTTTTTTCCCCCCTAACTGAAAACACTCTCCTGTTCTAACTTAAAGGACTGACAGTTCCTGCTGCCAAGTCAAAGTAACACCTGCTGTTTCATCTCTCCTTGGACTGAAGGATTGAACCCAAGTCCTTCACAGATGTGTGAAGTACTTGCTGCTGCACCAGGCGGGGCGGGCATTCTTCATTTCTTAAGAGACTAAAAAGGAGAAGTATTTTAATGTTGAGGCATTGCTCTTTTACTCTCCTGGATTATGCAACACAGGGTACTGACTAAACTAGGATTTTGCTGAAGTACTGTATAGCACATCTCGGCAGAAATTACCCTTGTGAAGGGGGCATTCTTTAGTAATACTGCTTTTTTCCCCTTTTTCCTTCTCTTTAGGTCTTATAGCTCACATCTGTTTTGTTTTAGATCAGTATCTCAAATATTATTTATGCATTTTAACTAATAATATCAGTTTATAATAAATATTTTCACGTTCACTGAGATGCATGTCTTTTTAAATCCATGACTGGATTTTCACATCTTTGACTATCAGATTCTTGAATATTAATTAGAGGCCACCTAACCTAGGTATCTACATTTAACAATGCCCGAAAAGTTGATATAATAGGGACTTTGTGAAAATGACATAGGAGTATATGGAAAACCCTCTGGAATAAGAATTGTATATAGTTTACTTGGTTTCACTGGATAAAATCAGTCATAGAACAAATTCAGGGGGTTCTGGTACCCACTTCCTCCCTCCCTGGAAGACAGGTCATTTGAATAAGGGAATTTTCCTGTTCTGGCCCAGTCTTTGTCTGTTTGTCCCATGTTGTACCTGTTCTCCCCTGTCTGTATTGTAATGCCTGCTTCTATCTTTGGGGCCTGTTCACTAAACTCAAAGAATCCTTAGTCTTTGCTTTTGCATCTGTCCAAGTCCTTGGTCTTGCTCAGCTGATTTCCACAGAAGGCTTTGCTTCCGGTATGCTCTGCACAGTGTTGGCTGCCTGCTTTCCTCTTGGGTGGGAATGGCTGAGAATGGCTGCATGTTGCTGCAGCTCTCTGTCTCAAGCACCTGGGTGATCTGGGCCTGTGATCTTTGTCAGCTGCATCCTTTCTGAACTGTCAGCATTTGGCATCATTGGGACATGGGGGAGGTGTTTTGAAGCCCTTTAGGCAGGAAGAGGCCATTTCTGAACAAAATAAAAGCTGAAATTGGATCTCCCGTGGGCAGAGCCGCAATGCTACTTATGAGGGAGATTTTCCTTCTTATTCTCACCTCAGAAGTAATTCGTAAGTGGGTAATTCTGAAGTGGTTAATGCTCCTCTGCAATGACTAATAAATAATTAATAAACATAAATCAATGAACCTGAATGAAACCATGAAGCTGACTACTTCTTTGCACACCAGTGGGGTTTGACCAGATCAGGTCTTCACTGTAGAAGGCTCCCACGAGACACCTCCGAACCTCTTTTACTATCTCCAACTCTTAGACAAGCCTGAATTGTTCACGTTATTTTACAGTTATATTGCTGTCTTAGGAAAAACTTTTAAAGAGCTGCTCGCAAATCCCGTCTTTAAAAATCTTATAGCATCTATGGGAGCCTGTTTCAGATTCATCACAGATTCCTTTTTCCATAACATCAGGTAATTTGAATTAAAGTATTGTAAAACCATTTGCCATCACCATCCCAGAACTCTGTTTAGCAGTCATCTCTTTGATGGATAACATTTAACTCAGTCTGTTACTGAGAATGTCTTGTACTAGGATTACTTCATCAGAGAGCTGTGTGACGGTCCCTTCACAGAAGTGTTACTCATTCATCAACAATTAGAGAGTAAAAAAAACAGTGCATCCGTTTGAATCTGTCCAGACACCTCCTTCATTATTATTACTATTATTTTGTATTAGCTCTTGACTAAAAAATAAATAAAAATAAGAGATCTAATACTCTATATCACAATAAACTCTTTACCCAGGTAACGTAAGAGACAAAGAAGAAGAATGTCTTTCAAAGTCAACTGTCTGAAATGAAAATATATAAAGTACATGTCTTCAGTGTCTTGATAAAAATATACGTTCAGAATTAAGCCTCTCTCCTACTATTGCAGAATCGATTGCTTATCTGTTTATGGTCAACCTGACACTGATAATCTGTCTTAGAATATTAAGCCAGGCCCTGCCTGAAACAAAATGGTCAACAAAGTGTGTGGGAAGAGAGTGAAGTGTAAAAGGGAGGGAGAGAAAGTGAGAGTAAAGAAAGAATTGGAAAGAAGATAGATTTCAACAGCAAAACAAGATTTTTTTTTCTGCTTTGCTAGCAACCCTTGAAAGAGGAATCTATTGGTCATGGACAGTCCTGACCTCAGGGTCTGTGACTCCAGTAGAAGCTGCCATGTGCTTTTCATACACTGCATGGTCATCTGGCAGAAGAAAGCCAAGAAGAAAGAGAAATGGATAAATCCTGGGAAAGCTGGTTTCCTTCAGCCCTTCATTCATGCCTTTTCCTTTTTCTAACAGTGTAAGTTAACATGTGTATTTTCATTGAGTCAGATCTAGTGAGTAGCTAGATCTTACTCAAAACTGCATTTAAAAATACAAAATCAACATCACAGCATAAAGCTCACAAAAATACTTTTCTCAAAGTTTTTCTTATATGCTCGTATATAGAATGGGGAGAACACAGAGGCCTGGTACACTGATTTTAACCAAACTACTCCATTTCTCTAACCCAGAATCACAATTTATGAATACCTTCAGAGAGTGTGTTTGGAGGGGCAGGCCCTTCTAATGACTTGATAGCTTAAAAATAAACCATTGAAACTACTAATTTGCCTATAAACATGCAATCCCACTGGAATTGCACTACACAGTACAGTTCAAAGGGCCTAATAATTGCCCTGTTCGTTTACATGGAACTGTTTCAACCCCTGCTGAGACCCAGAAGATTAAGAATGGAAAGGAAAGGAAAGCTTCATTCCCTGTAAACTTGGCTCAAGACCTGCAAATTATCTATGGTCACTAATTGAACTCTTTATTTCCCCCTCACTGAAGCTCTTCAGTGGATAATGCGTTTACATGGTTTTCTGTTCTCCCCTCCCCTGGATGGTCTGTGTTCCAGTCTAGAAGCAGTGTCATCCTTTGTAACTCCCCACATAGCTTAGAAGATCATGGCACAGACTCAGTGAATATTCTTTTTGACTGTAGGATCTCTCACAAAATCATCTTTTCCATTTCAACTAGACCTTGGTACTTTCTGATCTCTAGGGTCATTGGTAATACTTATTACCAAAGCTCCTGAGAGAAAAAGTGTGAAGTCACTTCTTCTGAACTGGTATGTCCAAAACTAATCCTTTGATCTAAATTGGACCAGCTCATTTTTGGCACCTGTAGGTCAGTTCTTTTTTTCAATTTTTAGTGTTGTGTTGAATCATATGATTTATCATTTTTACATCAAAACATCCAAGTATCACCAGTGGCTTATGGTTTAATATAATTGAAACAGAGACTGGCATATTCCCAGTCTAAATGTCATGCTTTTGTATAAGTACAGACTAATAAATTACTATTTGCTCCCTTCTTAAAATTTTCAGTGTCTTCATTTTACTCTGCTTTCCTTCATCTTTACCTTTATTATTCCTCTCTTCCAAGTTCAATTTGGAATGAATATGAGCACCTAGCAGATGTCCCTAGGGGCTGTGGTCTTTCCCTGCCCATCAAACATAAGGGATAAGTTGGTCTACTCCCCGATGAACATTTTACTGCCTTTTTTTTTATTTTTTTGGCCAGGATATACTAAAAAACCATGGATGCTATTTGTAGGATGCTTCTCAGCCCATAGTGAGGTGGTGGCGAAAATAAAAAAAGGAAAACAAAAGTAAAACCTGAACACCAAAAACATCTTGACTTAGCAAAATAAATGAATTTTAAAACATTGCTTTCTCGAGTAAGATTGAATATGTAAACAGACAGAGAAAATAAGAAAATACAGTATGGAAATTACTGGACATACTACTTGTATCATTGTGAATTAATCTCTATAGAAGCACAATTCTTAATACAGTTTCAAAAATACTAATTGAAAGATGTTGTAAATACACATGACTCCTTTCAGTAAAGGAACTATAGACATGAGTATTCTTTCCCAAATTTTACCCCTGATTTATCAGTACTAGATTGTCCTCATTTATAAAATCTAATTATGAAAATTTGACTGGTTACCAAGAGTTCTATCTCCAAGTCTTCAAGGCCATTCATTTAATTTTCCCTGCAAGAGTTGGGTTCTGTACAATCAGTTTGCCCTTGGTTAAGGCAAGGAAAAACATCCCCAGGTTGAATATTTCATTATTGGCCAAATGGTTACAGATTGTCCCTGATTCAACCTTGCCCTAAACCGTGTTTGCACTCCTGCCACACACAAGGAACAGGGAGTAAATAACTCTTCCCTTTTTTATCTGTTCTTTCTGGGAAACAGCCAAACATCCTTTCATAATCAAATGCCTGTATACCCAGAGGGCATTGGCCACCATCCAAACATTTATTGGTCATTGAACACCTTGCATGAGGTAATTTTCAATTATATTATTAAACCGGAACAGGGATCTGGTCATGTTTCCTTTGATTATAAATGTAACTCGTGTTCTTATTCCTGTTAATAGCAGTGCTCGTGGGGTGCCAGCAGTTTTCTGGGCACTGTCCCATAGGAAATGCTGTCCTGTGTCCTTTGTGAAGGAAGACACCAAGAACAAAGAAGTGGGGGGCTGGACCATTTGGTCTCTGTTTATTTCAGAGGAGGGGGTCTAGGATGGGAAATTGCATGTGACCAAATGTGGTGTTGTTCTGGCATGACAAAAGTTTTTCAGATTTTTATGATGAAGTTCTTGGAAGGAAGGTAGAGAATGTGGAATGTCTTGAGGGAAACGACTATTTTGTTGATGTACAGTTTTATCTTTGGACACAAATGCTTATGCAGGGGCAAAACAATGCCACAGAGATACTAAGAATATAAAGCTTCTTCCTCCAGGGTGCCTGAGTTCTCCCCACTGATACAATCCTTTACATATTTCCTGCTTTTGAATTAAATACTTCAATTACTTTATTTGCCAACTAATTTGAAGAATAGGGTCCATACTGTAGGCTACAGACGATTGTTTAAACAATTTTAAGAAAAAGAATTTGTAGAAACTCGTAAGTTTGTGGTGAGGGAAGTTGAGGGGCCCCGTTTAGTGATTCTGAGATGGTACAGAAGGATAATAGCTGATAAAAGGACCAACAGTGTAAATAGAAATTTATCACTGAAGAATAATTGCTTTCTCACTCTAGTGGCCTTTATACTAAAAACAAACAACTACAAAAAAGCATCTGATCCTATGTGAAATATAACTGATTATTATATATGTTCAGTACATGATTTAGGTTAAAGAGATTTGAGGTTTGTTTCATCTTAATTTGTAATTTTAGTTGTCATTGTTACATTTTCATCATTTTAAAAGATAAATCACTTCTCTCTAATTTCATTTTTTTTTAGTAAAGCATTAGCTTAATAGGAAAAAAAAATGGTACATAATTAAATATTTCCCTGACCTATGTCTTTTGTAATGTGGGACAGCAGGGTTTATTCAGATCAGCAGCTTAATTTGAAAGTGAAAAGTGCAGAAAGTTCAGTGAGATTCATTCATAAATTATGATTTCAGCAGATTCTGTCCCTGGGCCTTTATACTTTACCCCGGTTGAATGCTACGGTAAGGAATATGAATGTGCACTTCCGGAGCCCACGACAGTGGAATTGCCTCACTCTGTAACCTAAGTGAATTTTACCAAAATGCCCAGCCCAGCAAGCAACTAGGGGAAATCACTCCTAAAACAGTGAACACATGAAATATTTGGCAAGGAGGTGATGTACCAAATGCAAGACTGCAGCATGTGCCGAATAACCTGGGTACTTGACTGCCCTCTCTGGAGCTCTAATGTTGGCAGTCCCGAGTTGAGTTGCTCTTCTTTTTTTTTTTTTTTTTTTCAAAATTCCTGCATAAATAAATCAATTTATAAATATTTATAAACTTATTTCATTAATCCCTTTCTGGTCAGGTATTACGAAGCTGCATAAGTCCAAGAAATTAAAAATAATAAATAAAAGAAAGTGTTGAAGGAATCTTCTTGAGGTGCTAAAATTTACCAAATGTGACCAAGCGCATGCAGCTTTTCTACTCATAGTTAAATTACAGTGACAGTTAGTTTCCAGAGGCTTAAATTGAGTGCAATACATTTAGCTTATTTAAACTTTTGATGATTCTCTTCGATTTTGACATTGTTTATCCATCCTTTCCATATGTGTCACAGAATTTCAGGCTCTTTTTCATTGCACCCTAATGATTGCTAGCCACTCCTAAATTGTTTCCTGTCTTCCTGCCTTCAAGTACTGGTTGATATAATCCATCCGATACGTAGTCCTTGGATTCCTAACTGGAATATGCTCATTATTTTTGTCAATCTCCAATTTAGGTAACAGAAAATTTGTTACTCCCATTGCAGTCCAGCGTTCTTTTGCAGATATTCAAGATTCCTTTTCCAAAGGTCACCCAAAGATAAGTCCAAACCTACCTTGTGGCCCAGGAACAAAAAATGCCAAGTCTGCTCAATGTCCCTGGGTTGCGTGTGGATTTCAGTGACACACCTTCTGAGCCTAACCTTAGAATCAGTCCTTTTCAGTCTTCCAGGTTACCGCTTGCTGTTAGCTGGAGCTCATACTTTGACTGAAACCAAGCTTCAATCCAGCTTCTAGCCCAGTGTTTCTCAACCAGGGGTGATTTTGCTGTCCAGGAGACACTTGGCAAAGTCTGCAGGTATTTTCATTGGTCACAACTGGAAAGTTGGTACTGGCGTGGATTGGGTAGAGGCCAGGGCTGCCACTGCACATTTGCAAAACATAGAGCAGCTCTCAAAATGAATTTTCTGGCTCAAAATGCCAAAGATACCAAGGTGGAGAAACTCTTATGCCCTGTTGATCACTCGGATTTGTGTAAACCTCAGACCAGCTCTTTCAATATGACTACCTGCCCCTTGAATATGCATTGCTTTTCTCCTGCCTTTTTGCCTTTGCTCCTGCTGTTTTCTGTTTAAAATGTCTTCCCAACTATCTACAAGTGCTTATTTAGTTTCAACCTCTGGAAATTCTGCCCATTCTTTCCAGCTCAGCCAGATGTCATCCGCTATTATGAAAAGTAAAAATAAAAAACCTTCCCTCATCATTCCATTTAACAGTGATGTACTCTCTTCTGAATTCCTGCAGTGTTTAGTCTTTACTTGTAGTCTGATACCTTTATGGCAAGTTACCTTGTAGGGTGGTTATATCTGTGTCTTATTTCCCATTTTAGATATTTCTAGATATTTAGATACTCTACAGCTCAATGTATAATGTAAAGCCAAACAACATGGCACTCTGAGACTTGGACTCTCTTCTGTAGAGTTTTGCATATTTTTAATCGTAGCAGAATCACAATGTAGAATTTATCTTTTTATCCACCCAACAGTATATGCTTTTTCTATATTGTTAAAAAGTCCCCAAAATTATTTTTAATAGCTGTGTAGTTATATTCAATCAAGTTGATATGCTCTAATTTACTTAACTAGTTACTTACTTTAAAGTTAATTGGATTTTGGTTTTTGACAAAATAAATAATACCAAATTGAATATCTTTGGTATATAGCTTTTTTTGGCCTTTCATCTGCAATATTCTCTTTGAACCAATTCCAAGGAATGGTCCAAATGGTGTGGCATGTTTTACTGCTAGTGATATGTATTGCCAAAATTATTCCAAAGTGATTTACCAGTTTAAATTGCCAGTGACCATATTTTAGGAAACTGTGTATTTGAAAGAGTCAGAAGACATCTGATTCAAGTGATATCTGATTGTCACTAATTATATGGTCTTAGGCAAACCACTTAATCTGTTTGATCCTATATTCTGACCTGTGGAATGGGATAATAAACCTAAATCTTAAGGCCATGAACATTAAATCATATAATATCTTTGGAAATAAGTTGTAAACCATAAAATTACCAATGCTTATTCAATAAATATTTATTCAAATACTTTTATATGTCAGGTTCTGTGCCAAGAAGTAGGGAAACAGAAATCAACAGTCTTGGCTTCAAGGAGTTCTCAGTCTAGTGCTATATAATTATCAAAGTTTATTATTTTAGATACAAAATTGAGAAGAAATTCCTTTTTATAAAATATAAGGGATTGAAAATAAATGCAGTCCATGTCACAGGAAATACAAGTGTGAAAAGCCCACCAATTTAATAAGGTCATTCATAGATTTCTGTTGATACCACTGGTCAGTTTATCTCTCTAGCCTAAATCAGAACAGCACTTCCTTGCTAGAATATATTTTTAGTTGTCCCCCACCCCCCACCCCCCGTATATGTAATGACAGCACTTTCCTTATTGCTATACTGAGGTGAATTTTTGTTCCTCATTGTTTTGCCCTGGGGAAATTCAAAGTGTTTTTTTTAAAAATTCCATTTGCTACTGATGTCATTTATCCTTTTCTGAGCCACAGGTCTCTAGAAGCTGCGTGAGGCCATGGCCCCACTTGTGGCTGGTTTGTGCCTATCCCATCAAGACTGCTGTACTTCAGAGTAACTGGGAGTATTCAGGAACTCCAGCAGCCTTAGATCTATCTTTTGGAAATAGATATTGATTTTGCTGCCTTTGAATGTAAAGGCCTAGAGTGAGCCCTTTAGCTCCTCATCTCTGAGCTTGCTGGGCATCAGAAGCAGAGGATATAGACGTAACTGCAGTAAAATGCCTCAGAACTGGCCGTGTAAGGCTTGATAGTGTGAGCAGACACTGCAGCAGGAGTTCTGGTCTAAGGACTAGAAGCCACAAAAACAGATGGTCCATGGGCAGGAGCAGCTAACGTGGATGGAGATCCAAAAAAAAATGTTACCACTCTGTGCCTCTAAAAAGACTTCCGACTGTTAGAATGCCAAGTGTCCTTTCTGGCTGGTCTAAATTCTTGATGGACCTAATCAGATCTAGGACCTTAAGGATTTTAGAAAAAAATTCTTTTTTTCTGGATTGAGCTCTGGAGTTAAAGTCGTTGTGTTCCAGCCTCTTCCCCATTATTGCTGTTAAAATACGCCTATAATTCTTGACTCATTCTTTTCATATTGGGTCATAAATGAAAATCAGCCTTCCTCTTTTGATGGGATTTTTCTCTTTCCTTCATCTTTATTTTTCTCAGAATCAAGTGCCATAGATTATGTCCTTACTTAGAATAAACCCATACTAGGTGGATATTGCAATATTCCAAGGCATTTTATTTATTTGTGCAAATGAAAAGAGACAGAGTAAGCTTACAGATTTCAGGTGGAGCATAGAGAGGTTAGGTTAGAATACCTCCCACAATTCTTTTCATTCCATAACAAACGTGTGTTTTTGCTTCCTTATTCTGAGGTAACAAAACATCAGAGCAAACAAAAGGTAAGTTGGTGGAGAGAAGTAGAAATCTTTGTTCATCTCTCATTTTTCTCCTTTTCTTATTTTAGTATTTCCAACATAAAATTAAGTCATAGGAAATCCCTGTGAGATATAAGGAAGGGTACCAACCTTATTTTATAAACCCCGATCATCAATTAGTAGATTCCTTCGATAATGTCCTAAGTGGTTCAATGACAGAGAGGTAAAATTCAACCTCTAATTGAAAATTTTCTTAAATTTCTATACCAAGCATTTCTGCTTCAACACTCCCCTCTTTTGCCCATTACTGACAGTTTTTACTACAAATCTAAGAAACAACTAAGGCTTTCATCTATAATCCTTTCCAAACCTGTAATCTATTATAGAGCCTTTCTTTACATTTCTTTTTGAGAATTTAATTATTGATTTCTGACGTGTTGGCTCGAAACGAATGCTCTACTAGAACTGCTGCGTTCTCAGATAAGAATACTCAGAATAGACGGAGGACAATTTGAGGGCAGTGGGGATAGATCTCCTCTTGGTGGCAGGCAGAATGATTTGAGTCTGACAATGTCTCCTCAAGAATTACCAATCTACAGAAACCAACAAACTTTAAAGCAATAAAAGTAGTGCAAAATTGCCTTCAGGGTATAACATTTGTGGATTTCTATGGTAAAATAGATAAGAAATTTGAATGGTGGAATACCCTTTCCCCTCTCTACCCTCCAATTCCTAAAATATGCCAAAAGAAAATCTCCTATTACTTGTGAAGTATCCAGTGCCTGAGTTTGTCCTGAGGTATGTCAAACACCCAAATTTCATCAACAAATCTACTTTGCATCCAAGGCGCATATGAATATACTAATGTCTGCACATATGTTGCTTGTGCTGTAGTGGGCAGCCTCCACGCAGAGTCTGAGAGTTGTATTTAAAGGATTCCAACTCCCCCCGACCCCCATTTAATCCCCTAGAGAGAATTTATCTGTACTTTTTATCAATAAATGGAAGCTTTCTCATTCTTGCTCTGTTAACCTTATTGAGGAGATTCAATCCTTATCAGGTAGATTCTTCACATTATTCCATAGATACAGTTTTGTGGGGTCTCAGCTTGCCCTCATTGAAAAATCCACGAAGTCTGCAGAGCAACATGAACCCACAGAGGCAACGGACCACAAGAAGAATGGGAAAGAAAACACTCTAAGAAGTTGTTTCTACTTAGCATTTAATAAAAGCCAAGCCTTTCCCTCCCCTCCCCCCGGTATACCTGGATTGGACGTTTTCTAGCCTTCAGCTTAATGTAACCACATTCTTACCTCTTTGAGCAAGCCTTTTATTTATTTATTTTTGTCCTCTCAAATCGTCTTTCTGTCCAAATCTTATACTTCCTTCAAAGTTTACTTCAAAGCGCATTTTGCCTGAGAGGAGATTTTTCTTATACTGTTCATCCTACATTATATTAAACACTAGCTTCAATCTTCTCTCAATAGTATTCTGTATGTAAATCACACGCATAAGTACCAAAGTATAGTCGACGCATAGACTACGTCTCTTATAGCATTTCATGGAGTAATCTGTGTGTAAAATGCTTCTGGTCCTCACTGTGGTTTCTCCATAACACAGCTCTTCCATATTTTCCATCCAAAATAATTGTGGTTCTACATGTAAAAATCTCTCAGCCCTCCAATTCTGTGTTTCGTATCGAGGACATTCATTTCTCGCCTTCTTGAGAGTATATGTCCTTGATATCCTATAAGATTATGCTCCACACTTACCTTTTCTAGAAAGTTTTCTTTGATTAATCCTATCTCTTTCAAAAAAATTGAATGTGGTTTCCACTTATTGCTGCTATCTGTAATATAAGGCTTGCGTGGATGAATTGCTCTTTTGGATTTTACAATGTCCAAGTTTCTTTCAATTCTCAAATCCCATAAAGCTCGCAGGATGTCTTTGTTCCTAGCTGTATGGGAACACCTCTGCAGCAAACCTTTCTCTTCTTTTAGTATTTTTAAATTAGTCTCTGCACACGTCAAGCATACAATAAGTGCTGATGAACCAACTCCATCTTCACACGTAGGAAGCTACGGAAGGTAACTTAAGCTTCAACATGCACGATTTAGGTTGAACATAAGGGATAAATTCTGTGATAATAAAATTGATTGAAGGTGAGAACAAGGTATTGAAGAACAACAAGGACTGTATTCCCCGGAGATCTCTAAAACAGGAAAAAATAATAATTTATCTTGGATGGAGTCAGGGCACTAGACTAGAAGATGTACTGAGATTTTTATCTGGCGCTAGGATTTTATTAAAATCCTCATTGATAGCACCTCTTTCATAACATGTTTCTGGTAAGAGATTTCTGGTTTTATTTTTTGTGTTAAAAACTACTAAATAAAAATAACTTAGGAAAGCCTAAATTATATTTAGAATTAAAGATAAACCTGAGTAATGAAAACGTGGGGGAACTACATGTTTCTATAATATATTTGTTCAGCACTATTGAATACATTTTGTTTTGTTGCTTGCTTTCTTCAAAAACCCAAGGGAAAAAATATTTTCAAAAACTTTCTATCTGGCAAATGATAATATATTTTTATTAGCGAGAGCTATCATTTTTACTCCATCACAACAATTAACTTTCTCATTTTTTAGAAATGAGAGACTGAAACATAAGTCCAATGGTTTCTTTCTAGAACTTAACACTTTCTAGTTGCTGATGTTAGTATTTATGCCTATTTGCATGTTTCTTCTGAGCTTTAATTTTTTTTCCCTTCTAATTCATTTATTTCTGATTGTTTTAATATGGTTTCCAATTACAGCAATGAGGTTTCTGGGGGAGAAAGAAATTTTTAACAGCCAATGAGATGAGACTCTATTTTTCTGAATAGCTTTTATTTTTATATGATTCTTATTAGGGAAATGGTGCTAAAAGTTGGTAGTTCATACTTTCAGGCAAGTGTATGCAAGATGATGTACTTGAGAATCCTATTTAGGTTAATTGATACAGATTTTATAAATAAAAGCTTAGAGTGTAATCTGTTTCAGCTTATCTCAGACTATGGAACATTGCCACTGATAGCTAGAAATATTAAATGCATGTTCCTGGAAAATCCTCAAAAATCACTTACTTATGAAATAATAGTTTTAAATCAATAGCTATTAAAACCTCTGTTGTGATAGCAATTGTCACCTTCTTGGTAATGACATAGTATGGGCTAAATCATGTCCTTTAAAATATAACTGCAATGTAATAACAGCCCAATCCGACATGGACACTTACGTGTTCCCTTAGGATTCGAAGTTGATATTACATGGCACAGGGTGTGCTTGTAGTGAATCTGACAATCCAGCTTTTTGTGATTACTTTCTAAGTGTGGAAAAGGGTTAGCAGGACCACAATAAAACAACCCTACTGAGACATTTGATAGGAGATGTATTTGGGTTCATATTGAATCTTTCCAATTATTCAGAGGAAGAAGTATACCCAGTCTTTTGTTTTGAACTGTGTCACTATATTAGACATTACCTCTACCCTCTGAAACCCCATCAGGTCACTAAAGTGTTGTTCTCTAAAATATCATCTGCTTTTGTGACGATACCTTTTACAAGTTATAAAGCAACCTGGCTAGAATAAGTGCCCTTCTGAAAAAAAAAAATAATAATAATAATAAGGAGATTTGACTGAAGTAAAGAGGAGCAGGGAAAGAACAAAGCAGTAATAAATAACTATTATTATTGTATGTAGTAACATGGTTTTAAGAAAAATCAGAACTATTTTAAAACTTTTATTGACAGAAGACTACTATGTGTGTTTTCCACAGCATATTTCCTTCAGTTCTCCTGGAAATACACACAAACACACACATGCATGCATGCATGCTTTGTATTTTTAATTTTTATTAAATTTGTTGGGATGACATTGTTACATAGGTTTCAAGTGTACATTTCTATAATATATTATCTATATATTGCATTGTGTGTTCACCACCCAGAGTCAGTTCTCCTTCCATCACCATATATTTGACCTCCTTTACCCTCTTTATCACATGCATGCTTTAAAAATGCTAAACTTTTGTAAAGGACATAGATTATTAAATATCAAAAGATTAACCAACCAAAGCAGTGTATGATGTATTTTCAGAAATCCATGTCTAATTACACACAAAAATTAGTTCAAGAGGAATCAAGGAAGCTGTTATTTACCTAAAACTTTGCAGTTTATGTTCTCCATGAGCGTTTCTCCAACTACTGCCCCACCTAATCTTATTGCTGGAGCCCTACGTAACTTATAAAGTAATTGATGCGTGTTCCCCTTTTGCCTTGAATCTCCTAAGGAAAGGGCTGATAAGCAGGGAGTAGTTTATAAGCAAACAAGAGGAAGAAGAACCAAAGGCTGAACAGCTTTTCACCCACTTTATAAAGAATCCAGAGTTTGCTACAAAGAATGATAATAATAGATGACATGGGAACCTCTCAAGTCTGTAGGCTCCTGGTTTGGGGCAGTGTGTTAACAGCTAATCCAGAGAATTTTCATAGAGATATTTTCTGAGTCACTGAAAATAAACTTTATTTTTAAAGGACAGTCAAGGCAGTCAAATATTTTTACAAATATTTCCATGGACTCTTTTCTTCCCTGTCCCTAGATACCTTCCTATAAAAGTATATTTCTCTGCTGACGACTTTTAACAGAATATGTTAATATAGTTGCAAGATTTTTTTATTATTTATTTATTTGTTTTTTAGAATGTCCTCAGGTTTTTATTTTTCTATATATTTTGGGAGGTGTAGATGGGAAAGAAATGCTTAGTGAAAATCCTTTCGGAATTGCAACACTTTCATTTGAATATTTCCATGATCATTGATCTTCCACACAGGGCTCCATTTATCACTTTAGACAGCCCTGCTTTTGCTTCTTTTTCTTAATATGTTACCAGAGGCTTGTCCTACTCTATGCAAATCAGTTATTTTAGCATAAACTCTCCTTTGTTCATCCGTTATCAGTTATTTTACCACCACCTACCATGGGCCAGGTACTAAAGATTATAAACAAGAAGATAGAAAGCTCTCTCCCCACAAGGTACTTCCAGTCTACTTGGAAGGACATTACAAAGCAATTAATAATACAGTGTTATATTAAGCAGCACCAGCTTCAGTTGATATTGTGAGGCACTATATTGTGTATTATAGGAAACTGTGATGAAGCTCTAGTGTCTGATGGTGACAATTGGGAATAAAAAGGCTTTAAGAAGAAAGAAGTCAATGTGACTGGTTCATCAAGGAAAAGCATGTAGGCTGGGCCTAAAGATAGACTAAGGATAACATGATTAAGGAGAAGGAGCAGCTAGAGAGAGCATTAGAGAAGGGACCAACGTAAGCACAGTAATTAGGAAAAAGACAGCAGTTTCAATATACTAGACTAAGATCACCCCATTTTTTCATTGTATACCTGAAAATTATGTATATGTTATGCAGAGGCATGCTTGGATATTTCAAAACCATAAAAGCTTTGATTTTCACGGGTGATGGGTAAAGAAAGCCACTGGAGACATACTTCTTGAAAGACACTTCATGAGATGTTGATAGAAAAGGTAAATCTTTATTTACTTGTAGTGGTTTCTTTAAAAGCATTTTTAAAAAGCTTTTGTGGGAAAATTCTTGTTTAATAACTATGAACAAGGCGAGAGAAAGAAGATAATCTTTTCAGATAGGAAAATGAGAAGATAAAGATTATTTTTAGAGGGGAATCTTCTACTTTCTAGATAATTAAAGTATTGCTATCTGATAAGGAGCTGAGTGCAACAATTTCCGGGTCTTATGATAATCTGGCTTGTCTTATTTTAATGATGACAAAAAGAAGTAAAATGAACTGTCTGCTGAAATGGTGAGACGCTAAATGGGAGGGAGCTCTCATACAAGTAGGTATAGAGGTAGCAGGAGCAATTGTTACCCAAGTGGCACCTATTTGGAGTGGGACAATATACTAGTGTTTAAAATATACTTTCAAGTTACTTTTTTAGCTTAACTTGAAAACGCAATGTATTTGTTGGTATAATCTGAAACACCGACCCAGAGGCAAATGTACCAACATATTTGTTTTCTTACAATTAAAGCTAAGCAGACGTGTTGAAAAGATCATCTTCAAAGATATTCAGAGGCTGTTAAATTTTTGTCAATAATTAGCCTTCACTTTGCTTTGACGACAAGGAAGTCATATATTTTCCTCCTCACATTTGCCAAGTCAGGGTTTTCACTTTTAAATTTCCTCATCCTGGTGTTTGCATTGAAGCATTTCAAACAGACTCTCCACCCCCAGCCACCATGTGTAGTATTGCATTTATGCATTCAACTTCTAACTCAAGTGATGCTATTTTTTTCTGCCTCAGCCTGACAGCCACTAATAATAACACATGAGGACAGTCAGACAAAATGAAGACAAATGCTGCTTGTCGCAGCAGAATCATAATGTCTCCAGACTCAGTAAAGACAGTCTAACTGTATGTGGATGTTCTTTATAGCTTATTTAGACCTGTGGTTTTTCCCTGTGGTTTTTTTTTTTTTTTTTTTTTTTTTTTTTTTTTAAGCACAAACATTGTGCAGAAATACATTAAGGCAACATATGGGCCTGTTAGTTAGCCAAAACAATGTGGAACCATGGAGAATAGAGATTGCAAAGCACAGATGGATACTGTAAAAAATTCATGAGTGGCATAAGAGATCTAAAAGGTAAATTTTAGTCAAACTTCAAGTGGAAAGCCTAGGAAATACTTAAGAATTTGGCTTTATGAGGTTTTTCCAAATCACACAAGATAAAACATTGTGAATATTCTGCAGATTTGTTTATGCCATAATGTGAAAATCAGAGCTCATCATTCAACAATAATTATGTCTATATAGATTCATGTCATCAGAAATAGATTGCTGATAAACAATAGCGCTTTGCTTCTATTTGATGTAAATGCTGCAGTATTAAATATCCATATTATTTCCAGCTCAATATTAGAAAGTGTCAGTCATTGTGACAAGTCACACAAGAGGAGCTCATTGAGCTATCCGCTGCGTAGGCAAGTGCTGTTGAATAACCAGGTTTTCATGCTGTATTACTTTGTTGTTAAAATTGAGTTCTAAGCAGTAAATTAGCAAATCATGTTTCCCCTCTTTTGCATTTGGTTCTTTAAACCAAAGCTGAAGCCTCCGAGGGACACCGCAGTCTTACGCGTACGTAGTCAAGATTCACCCTGAATTTTGCAGGACACCTACCTTTTGGAGTTGTCATCAGTGTGGCTCATTATTGTCTTTTCTTAGGAGGGAAGAGAAAAGTTCTGTTCCAAGTCTGTGAGACCAGCCTGACAAAGGTGTGCCTTGGATCCTTACTGGTGGCACTCTCATTCATAAATTTCCTTACAAGCAGTTCCTGAGTAAAAGTATTCTGGGAAATAATTAAGTTGGTTCCTAAATATCCAGTGAGGTGGGGGAGGAAACAAAAAGGCAAGGGGACTGTTTTACAAACACAACTGTGGATGCCTTTCCCATGTAGAAGCTTTCTGATGTCTAGTTGAGAATGTTGCCATGTGGAATCCAGACAGGTCTTGTTGCTAGAAAGGCAAAGTATAGTAAACCAATCTCTGTATACAGGTTTATGTGATATTCAGAGTGACCCACGAGATACTTTAAAATCTTAAACACTGGGGAGATAAGTTGCCGACTTACATTTTTTATGGTTACTGATATTGTTAATGAAGGATTTACCGAGGGCCCCAGTTTACTTGGAAAGGATACTGATACTTCATTCAAATAACTAGAAAATTATTTGTTACTAAGAAGAAAGATTATTAGATTAAAAGTAGACATGAATGGACAGAAAGCACTTATTAAATGGCGCTAATTTCTTTCTTTTTTTTTTTTCTTGAGTTTTTTTTCCATAGGTAACATACATCTGAGCAGGTTTTGTAGCTGGCTCTTCATTTTTGGCACTCATGCCACCGTTGGGACCTTGAGACAGCAAAGTGAACTTTCTGATGGTTGTCCTAATAGTCCTTTGCAGCGATTTTTGGTATCCTTAGTGAATTAAAGTTTGCATTAGTGAACCCACTGAGCAGCAGCCAAGACTAATTCTCGGCTCTGTGTGACATTTCACACATTGTCAGTTCTTAGTAAGTGTTATACGATAACATTTTGAGATCCTCATCTGAGATTTGATGGGGAAATACCAAATAGTGTATGTGAGGTTTGCCAACCACGTTGAGCCCAATTCAAAAGTATGTTGGAGGGGATAGGAAAAGATGGCAGTGTTGCGTCTCCTTTAAATAAAAAGTAGATTTACTCAGAAAATTTCACAGTAAGGTCTGATAAAGACAACAAGCAAGAGCAAAGAAGAGAGAAAGAGAGGAAAAACTATCTTCCTTCCTTTCTGATTATAACCGATATTCCTATGGAGATTCTAGGAAGCATATGGAAAATGTCAGATACATTAGAAATGTGTGTGTATGCAAACGTCTGACAATTAAGTTCATGAACTTGTTGCAACGATGTTGCTAACATTTTTTTGATATCAGAGGGATTGTTCATTATGAATTTGTACCAACTGGACAAACAGTTAACCAAGTTTATTACCATATTTCCCCGAAAATAAGACCGGGTCTTATATTAAGTTTGCTCCAAAAGATGCATTAGGGTTTATGTTCAAGGAATGTCCTCCTGAAAAATCATGCTAGGGCTTATTTTCTAGTTAGGTCTTATTTTCGGGGAAATAAGTATTTGGAAGTGCTGAAAAGGCTGTGTGAAAAAGTTAGATGGCCTGAACTTTTCGCCAACAATTCATGGCTCTTGCATCACAACAATGCACCAGCTCACACAGCACTGTCTGTGAGGGAGTTTTTAGCCAGTAAGCAAATCACTGTATTGGAACATCCTCCCTACTCACCTGATCTGGCCCCCAATGTCTTCTTTCTTTACCCGAAGATAAAGGAAATATTGAAAGGAAGACATTCTGATGACATTCAAGACATGAAGGGTAATACGATGACAGCTCTGATGGCCATTCCAGAGAAAAAGTTCCAAAATTGCTTTGAAGGGTGGACTAGGCACTGGCGTCTGTGCATAGGTTCCCAAGGGCAGTACTTCGGAGGTGCCCATAGTGATATTCAGCAATGAGGTATGGAGCACTTTTTCTAGGATGAGTTTGCGAACTTAATTGTCCAACCTCGTATATATGTTTTTATATTTGTATCTTCTATTAAAATGCAAGCTTCTTGAGGGCAGGGTCACTTTTATTCACTGCTATATTTCCAGCACCTAATAGAGTACCTGCTACAGAGTATTGAATTTGTTGAATTTTTCTGAATATTTGTTCGTGAATGAATTTCTTAAGAGGTAATTTTCCATATGTCCCCTTGTTATGTAAAGAATTATAGATTTGTTGATAACACTTTAAAAGTGTTAGTTAGGTTAATGCCTAACAACTAAGATTGCTGCAAAGTAATACATTTTAGCTAAGAGAGGTGCCACCTAGGGTGGGTGAAGACAAATAGAATGAATAGAGAACCTGTAAAACTCAAATGAAAGAATGTGTTGTCTTTCTTCTGATAGAAGAACCCATGATGGTCAGATCGTTTGGTTTGTTCAGTATATAATACATGCTGGTATGGGGAACCATCCAGCAAGAAACATTTGGTAGAGCATACTTCACACTAAGACAACTAAGAAGAATCCATGACTCTCCTGGTTCTATAGTGTATAAAGAGAAGACTCCATTGGTCATTGTGAAGGCAGGTGTGAATTCTATACTTAGCAATTGGGTGCACAGGTTGGGTTGCCTGAAGAAGTCAGGAATTATGATTTCAGACGTAGGTAACCAGAGATCAGAAGGGCATAAAGAGTTTATTGATGGTCAAGACATTTTGAATTGATTCTCCCTGCTGACTGTAGTCTTTTTGCCTTTTTATGGGATTCAAATTATTTAATTTAATTTTGCTTAATTTATGCACTATCACTAGATTCACTCCAGGGAGATGTGAGATGTAATTGGTTGCATTTGACATTGTCTTCTAACACAACAATTTTGCAGGAAAAAAAAAAGGCCTTGCTGAAAGTCACCAAAAGCAGAATCTATAGCAGGAAATGCACATTTTTATTCTGATCCCACCTTGACCAATGTCAGAGTATCATGCTTGAGAAGTTACTATACATGTTAATACTCACTTTATTCATTATACTTTGCATAATATATATAGCATTTTTAAGGAAATATTGAAAAGAAGGAAAATGTACTTTACTTCACCAAGCATAATTTGAGCACCTATTATATGCCAGGCACTGAGAGATTCAGTGGGAACATGTAACATTTCTCCCTTTTAGTCAAGGGAGAAAAACAGACTTTAAACAAATAATCACAGATGTGATGGATGTTAAGACAAGGATGCTACAGAAGTTTATAGCAAAGGAATTTAACTTAGATCAAAGCAGGTCAAAAAAGATTAACAGTATCAAAGAAGTTATGGTGCAGTGAGAGGAAGAAACGTGAAAAGAAACCAACTTTCTTTCCTTCCTTCCTTCCTTCCTTCCTTCCTTCCTTCCTTCCTTCCTTCCTTCCTTCCTTCCTTCCCTCCCTCCCTCCCTCCCTCCCTCCCTCCCTCCTGCTACCCTTCCCTCCTTTCCTTCCATAATTGAATATTTAACAAATACTGATTGGACCATGGGTCAAGCAAAATGCTCAGCTCTGATGAGCAAAAACATTTTAAACAGTAAACATGGTTCCCATGAAGGAGATAAAACACTCATTAAACTATCACACATGAAAACAAAATTATAATTTTAACAAGTGCTCCAAGGAGAGGCAAATGGTGCCACATAAGCATGGTTTGGAAGGTCTGGTTTGGAAGGTCAAGTTTCTGTGAGAAAGTGATACTTGAACTGAAATCTAAAGGACGAATTGGAGTTAGCCAGGAGCCAGGGGAGGGCAGAGCATCTTAGACAAAGAAAATAGCATTTGCAAGATCCTAGTGACAAGAGCAGGCGTGACAAGTATGAAAGTCTTAAAAGAAGGCTAAAGTGGCTAGCACTGAGAGAACAAAAGGGCTAAAATGAGAGGCTGCCTGGAAACACCTCTGTATAACCTTGAGAGCCAGGTTTGGATTTCAGACTAAGGGCAAGAATGCCTTCAAAGGGTTTTGAGCAGAGTGTTGTGATCAAATGCAGCTACTCTGACTATAGTCAGAGAAGGAATCAGACAGCAGCAAGCCTGGAGGTCAGGACCCTGGTGTGTGTGTGGGGCGGGAGGGGGTTGGGAGGGAGGAAGGCTTACAGTTATACAGAGAATGCATGATTCTAGTCTGAGCCTGGGAACGGTGATGGAATTGGGAACTCAAGAGATATTTAAGAAATATAATTAATGACTGATTGGAAACAAGGGGATAAACGAGAGGGATCTATGGGTGGTGCCCGAATTTCTCTCTTGGACAGCTAAGTAAGGATGGTGCCAATCTATAAGATACAGACTTGGGGAGGAAGAAGCGGGCTGAGAAACAGGTGGGTGGGAATAATGAATTCGGTTTGCATCATATGAGAGTTTGAGGTGTCTCAGGCATCAAGTGAAGAAGAAAGTACTTGAACATCTGGGCTTGGAGCTCACAGAGAGGATTGGTTAAGAGATACAGGTACCATCTGCTACAGATGTAATGGAAGCAACCCCGAACATGGGTGAGATTGAGGGACTGTATATAACAAGAGAAAATATGTGACTTCTGTATAATGCTACTATTTAAGGGCCAAGTAGGGAGAAGACTTAGAAGTAATAGTGCTGCAGGAAGAAAACCAGGAGAGAATGTCAGTACCTTGGAAGCCAAGAGAAAAAGAGTGTTTAAAGAGATTATAAATAGTGTCAAATACTATAGAAAATCAAATAGGATTAGGCCTGATAAACATTCATTATAATCAGAGGGTTATGGTGCGATCCTAGTGAGAACATTTTTTGGTGGAGTGAAAAGTGTGCAAGATATATTGGAGTGTGCTGAAGAGCCAGTAGGAGGTAAGAAAATGGAGGACACTTGTCATTTAATAAATTTATATTTAAATGGAAGAGCAAGATAGGGTTCTGCCTAGAGGATATAGAGAGGGAAAGAGGTATGTTTAGATGTCCGGGAGTTTAATTAGTTAGTTGTATTTGATTGCAACTAACAGAATACCTAACTAACAGTGGCTTTATTCAATGCCTTTATTATTTATCTCCCATAATAAAAGGACTGGAGATTGATGGATCCGGGGTTACTTGCAATGGTGCAGAAAATATCCTCAAGCCAGGTTCTTCTTGTGTTTCTATTTTACCTTTCTCTTGGCTTTCTGTCCTTGTGCTTGACACTTAATGGCCACTAACATGGACACCAACAGACTTCTTCAATTCCATATTATTTTATTCAAAGTGAAAACAAGAAACATCCTTGTTCTCTGTCTTTTTTTAAGGGACCAAAATTCTTTCTCAGACTTTTCTTTATCTCCACTCCATCAGACTTCTTTTTATCATGTTGACTAGAGCTGAATTATTTGCCCCTTCTAAATGAGCTATTAGCAAAGGAGAATGTGGCCATCAAGCGTGATTTAGACCAAGGGTTCTCAAAGGATGCTTCTCAAAGAAAATGCAGTAAGTTGGACTCCATACTGAATGAGGAAACTGTGAGGTAGGGCCTAGCAGTCTGTTTCAAATAATCATTCTAAGCAAATCTGATGTATTTTCAAATTTGAGAATCATCAATTTAGACTAGTCAAGTCATCTTCTGGTGCCAGGGAGAGAACTCATGTTCTCTTAGCTTATTGCTTTCTTAAGAAGAATGAAACCAGCTGTTGGTAGATAAAGGAAAATGTCTGCCATGCTTTACTTTAAACATTAAGAGGAAGGAACTAGTAAAGAAAGAGAATGAAGATAAGAGAGGGGAAAATTGTGGAAGAAGATGAGAGAGGAGGAGATTCTTGAACTCAGGTGGAAGGAATGGCCTTTCCTGAGAGGCCATGTTAAGAAGACAGCTTAGAGAAAAGGGTGGATGCAGACACAGATAGGCCTGTGGTCGGAAGGTAGGAGGTTCCCATATTTTGGTCTCTTGGAATAGAGGTAAAGTCATCTGGTGAGAAAGGGGGAAGTGTGACGGAGGTAAGACATGAGAGAGCAGAGAAGGTTTAAAATACGAGGTCAGATTAAGTTCACAAACTCATCCTAGAAACAGTGCTACATACTTCATTGCTGAATATCACTATGGTCACCTTCGAAGTATTCCCCTTGGGACACTATGCACCGACGCCAGTGCCTAGTCCACCCTTCAAAGCAATTTTGGAACTCTTTCTCTGGAATGGCCATCAGAGCTGTTGTTGTATTATCCTTCATGTCCCGAATGTCATCAGAATGTCTTCAATATTTCCTTTATCTTCAGATAGAGGAAGAAGTCGTTGGGGGTTAGATCAGGTGAGCAGGGAGGGTGTTCTAATACAGTTATTTGTTACTGGCTAAAAGCTCCCTCACAGATATTGTTGTGTGAGCTGGTGCATTGTCGTGATGCTAGAGCCATGAACTGTTGGTGAAAAGCTCAGGTCGTCTAACTTTTTCACACAGACTTTTCAGCACTTCCAAACAGTAAACTTGGTTAACTGTTTGTCCAGTTGGTACAAATCTGTAATGAATAATTCCGCTGATATCAAAATAGTTTAGCAAATTTGTTGCAACAAGTTGATGAACTTAATTGTCAGGCCTCGTACTTATGGAGAAGGGGAGAGCTTGCTAACATAGAAACAACTGGAAAGTGTGTAAGGTTGTAAAGCTGCTTGAGTTTGGTAACCCTGTGTTCACAGCGGGATAATCTGTCTGGTTGTATAATATGCAACAGAGGGATATAGGCTTGGAGCTCAAAGATATTTCTGTTCCTCTAGAGTTGTGGTTTTGCCAAAAGGCTGTGACAAAAGGTCATGGGCAAGGATATTATGATATTGTTAAGAGAGAGGTTAAAGTGATCAGTCAGCAGTTCATGCTGAAGGGGAGGATGAATGAAGATGTGGTACAGGAGAGGGTTGGTCCATGGATCCAAAGTCACAATACTATCTTCCTCTTTAAACATTTGGTAAGAACCATTGTAAAGAATAGGTCAAACTGTTTCCACAGTCTTAATGAAAATAAAGTCTTATTTGTATTATATCCTCCTCTCTCTTTACTATGGGAAGTTTGAGTATTGTTTGAAGGTGTCACATTTGCAGTGATTTATAGTAGATTTTTCTTTATCCCTCAATTGTAGGACATTATGCAGGAGAATAAACCAGAGGCTTTAATGTGGCTTACCTTGATTGCTTTTTGACCTGTTCCATTTTTCTTTATTGGTGGATAACACTTTTTATCGGCATGCTTTTGTAGGCCTTGCACACATCTTGGTCAGTCATATGTATAATATAAGGTGGAAGACTGTTCTTTATCCAGCTGGGATTATCATTTCCTTAGCCTAGCAGAGAGGTAGCTGTAATTTCCTAATGCACTTCATAACTTGAAAGATATTTAACTTTTTTTTTTTTAATGTGAACAATCTCCTAAGAGGAAAGGAAGAGTCATTGTTTGGGAAGATGCTGGTTTTCTTCCCGATCTGTATATGCAGAGTAGTGGCGGCCGTACATCCCAGCTATGGCCACATTGAACCTTGAACTTGTTTCTCTCTGCCACATGACATGTTTCTCTCTGGGTTGCCCTAAAAGAGTACAAACCAACTGTAGTAATCTGAATTGAAAATAATTAGGCACACATGTTTCCTGCTGCAAACATCATAAAATAAATCCCACAACTAGGAAGGCGTTACTTGATACTGTGCCATGTTTTGGAACTTCCACTGTCGACTTCTTTTGCGTTTCCCGTAGCATGTAGAGCAGAAACATTACTCTCTCCATGAATGTGACTAAAGGGAAGTCAGCTGCCAGCATCTGGACATTCACGATGTGAGTAGAGACTGTTCCTGTGGAACTTTGAATCTGCTTTCAAAGTCAATTACAAAAGAGCCAAGAACTTTGAAAATCAACAACACTGTTGGAATATAAGTTCCACAAGGATGAGGATTTGGGGGATTTGTACAACACTGTATTCCTAGTGCTCAGGATGGGGCCTGGCACATATAAGAATTCCATAAGTATTTGTTGAATAAATAAGTGGCTCTTTGAAAATCAATATCCTACTTTTAAATTCTGGTGTCTGTTAACAAGATAGTTCTTATTTCTTGGTAGTCATGGTGATGGGGACCACCATAGAGAACGGGGAAAATGCACAACATAGTCATTTACTTACTACATTTCTAGCAACTGTGAGTATCAAGTTTATTATTAGTTGGACTAATTTTTCACCAGTGTGGTTTGTGCCAACATGTAGTTTGCTGTGAATGATTATCCATCCGTAGGCATTAGAACCCTTGAAATGATGGTTTGGGTGTTTTATTTTAGTGATATTTCATGTGTCACAGTTAGGTTTTACAGAGTGACATAATGGAGGATCTGTGGGCTCAACTCCAAGACATGTTACATTAGAATCTATCTCAAGCCTCCATAGAAGCTACTTGTTTCATGAAGAGGTGGCCCTTACTATAGGACACTGGAGAGGAAGTACCTTGAGTTGATCAAGCATTAATACATGGATATTGAATTTGATAGACTTGGGTTTAGTTCTCACGTTCTACCGCTTGCCAGTTGTGTGACCATGGGCACATTTTTAAAGTCTAAGTTATGTCCATTGGTTAAATGAGGATGATGATGATGATACATGCAAAGTACTTAGCACAGTGCCTGGCACATAGTAACTACTTAATAAATATTAACTGTTATTATCAGCTATAGTTAGTTCTTGAAATTTGCATATGGATTTGTTTATAGATATAGTGAAATATTTATGTAAATATATATAAATTGTTTGCTGGTGGTAAAGTCCAGTCAAGTGGTATAAATTACAAGGTTGCTAATGTTGAACATTAATGTTTATTATAAATTAAAACATGAAAATGTTACTTCTCCAGCAACTTATTTAATCTAATTTATTAGGAAATGCTCTTTTATGAAAACAGTATCTTCACATTTTAGGTAGGTGTTCACAGGTGTTTAGGGGCCAATCCTTAGATTAATGGTGGACTTTCAACCATTTGTAAACATAAACTAGGATCTCAATATGAAGAAAGGGCCTTTCTCTAAATCCCCTGAGCTCTGTGATTGTCAGTGACTTATATGAGAGGACTAGTCTTCTTTTCCAGGCTATATCATTGTCTTCAGTGTTTTTATTTATTAGGATCATTCAGCTCTCTCATAGGAAATCCTAACTACAATATCATGCAGTCAGCTCCGTAGGTTGTTTTCTCTGTATTTTTATAGGGATACCAGCAAAACTAGAACTATTTGGAGAAAGGAAACCAAGATGGAGAGGAGCTTGGAAATCAGGTTCTTTGATGAATGTTGGGGAAACTATAGATGTTTGAGCCAGAGAGGGGGAAAAATAAAATAAAAGACTTACTAGGAATGTGAAAGTTATTCTCAAGTATTTTAAGGATATCAATGTGATGATTATAGACAAAAGATGAAAATAAATAGGTAGATATTAAAGGATATCACATTTTGCTAAGCATTGATCAAATGAACCAGCATCTGTAAAATATGTAATGATGATCTCAGGCAGCTGTCAGCTGACTTTTCTTCCCAAGGTAATGTAGCTGGTTAGGGGTAGAGTCAAAACCCACTTTTTCTGACTTCAAATTCAGGGTGTTGTTGTTTAACCCTATGCTATGTCTTTGATCTTCATGAAGTTCAGTTCACTTGGCTAGGGACTTGTACTATTGAGACTAAGTCCAGGGACCCAGTTTTCTATGGACAAATTGGTTTTGTCCAATTCTACAACCATACCTGACACCTTTCTTAGCCATCTAGCTTCCAATTGATGGTTTTGATTCAAACAGGGGGCAGAGTGTATATGGAGCTCTCATCATTAATAAAAAAGCCATTTAAAGGATATTGCCTTGTGTCCATGGCTCAATGATGTAATCATTATATGAGAAGGACAATGTATTTATTTGAGGGTAAGTTGTGAAAGTTTTCTCAGTAGCAACTTACTTATGGATGCTCTCCTATCTCTCCATATGAGCATGGGCAATGACAGCAGTTCAAAAGAATGAGCTTATAAATGAACTAAAAGATGCATTTTAAAAGTTTGTGACAATGATGTTTTGTGCCACCCAGCTATCACCTACTTCAAGGAATTTGTTCTTGTAAATTGTTTCTCTCTCCATATTTCTATACAGACAATTACAAAGCTAATTTTCCCCCCATTATAGATCCCCTTTGGGGCTGAACCAAGACTCTGGGGGCAGAATGAAACTCAGGATTCTCTGCAGAGTAACGATTCATGGTCAACCCCATGGGAGTGTGAGCCCTTCATTCAGATATAGGGCACTGTTGCCAGTGTCATTTCTGGAGCTGTTGGTTTAGCAAATTACAGCACAATCTGGGTGGGTATCCTGAAAACATGTACAGTTTTCAAGGAAAAGAGGCTTTATCATCATTGTAAACTAAGGCTTGCTTGTCATTGCTCTTGCATGTTGGCACAGCAGCTCAGGGTCAAAATCCAGTAGCATAGGACCAAACCCAGACCCTTGTTCTTGCCTTTGTTTACCCCTCCCTCCCTGGTTCCTTCCCTCCTTTCTTTCTTTCTTTGAAAAGAATTGTTAGGAGTAGAGAATACACTGGTAGGTTATACTTGTCTATGATTTGCTGACGCACACACGGAACACTTCTTGAGTCTTTGGGTCTTTGGTTCATGTAGCCCTCCTCTAAGATTTGCTCAGATTCTTTAGGGCATTGGAGATCCTAGCAGAGCACGTGTTGCAGCATGATTCCAACAGTATTCTTCCTTCTCCCCTCTCCCAACCACACTCCCACTCCTGAGGGGTCTGCCCTGTGATAAGACAACTCTTCCTAGCCCAGTGGATTGAAAGCACTAGTTTGCTGACACTTTGATATTACTTCAGAGACATGAGTCAGGCAGCAGAATCGGCATCAGATTTCCTCAGATACTAAGGTGAGTGCTCAGGGAAGCTTGTAGACTTACGTTTGATTTTCACATCCATCTTCTCCCTGCAAATTAAATTATTAATTTTCCCACATGTCTTCGTGTTTAATAAGAGTGGTGGCCTTTATCTGTGCATGTGTGCAAACAAAACATCACAGCAGGGGCTCCTGAACTGCCCAGGCAAGCTGAGGGGTTAAGCAGTCAGATGTAACTGTCTTGGTACAGTTTGTGTCATGTGCAAAAGTCTGGCTGGCTGTTGGCATCATAGACGTGGAAGGATGCAGGCTCCAAAGCCCCTCCTTGTACACATACCCAAAGATGAAAGCTCCTTTTACAGATACAAAGGAAAGATCAAAAGAGGGAAAAATAATAGCATTTAAAATGCACATGTGAAATGCAAAATTATAATATGATTGTTTCCCCAGGTTCCTGTAGAGTGGTGCCATTTTCTGAGGAGATATTGTTGGTTGATTACTTTTCCATGTTTGAGATAATAAATACTCACATCAACATGATTTTGGATTTGTTACTGTAGATGTTCTACCACATCTGACTTTTCCAGCTTTGCACAGTAACATATCACTGGTTAAATATGGATTTTTTTCTAGTCTCTAGTGCCCTGATTACCAGAGCCTGGCTCTAATTTGACAAAAACAAAACAAAACCACATAGATCCACCTAGGTTGTTTCTTATAAGGACTACTGAAATATTAAAACTTTATATATTACTTGTTTGTTCAATGGCTATTAATTTGTTGTTGTTTTATTTCATGGCTTTGAGTATTGGAATTGCTACCAACTCTAGAGCGATGCAATTACTATATCTTGAATCTAGTATCTATGGATGTAGGACATGGAACAAATTTCACTGTAGTGATTGTGAAGGATTTTAGGTTGTTATTTTAAAGATTTGTTATCACTTGTCTTTGTTTTATAAATGTCAATATCTTGTTTGGGGATCTAAAGTTCACCTTTTTTCAACGTGTTAGTGATATCATTTATTAAAATGAAATGCAAACTTTAAGGTTGAACTCAATGAAGAGTCAATTTTGGTGAATCTTTGTGCTTTAGAAGTTGTCTGTAACTCCCAGATCAAAAACATGATCGTCTCTGTGAGTTCCCAACCCCACCTAATAGTTATTCCAATGAAAAGATACAATTTTTCGAAGTTGTTACTAGACTTTCTTCTTTTAAAGTGAAATCACTCCAATGTCCGTGTGAAAAGTATTGATCAGTCCGATCACTATAACATTTTTATATCAATTACTCATACGTAATATAATGTATAATGTATCATATTTTTTCAGAATACATAAAATTATTTCTTTAAAAACTAAGAGAAATAAGAATCACTGTATAAAGAGAAAATTACTTGTCTTATGTAAGTATATCTAAATAATTTATAAAGGAAAATATCTGCTGAACTCCCAACTCCTATCCAACCCTATTGTGGGGAAGGGAACAATCTTTCAATGACAGCTGTAGTTTCTAATAAAAGGGGGAAGTTTGCATAGTCTTTTTTTTTAACAATATATTCCTTTAGAGGAAAATTGGTTCTGCTTTAGTAAAATATTTCTGTGCATTTGGTTTGTGTTGCTATATGAGTGTAATTAAATGTACATGTATTTATATAGCTTGTGCGTACTTATTAGTTGGTTTTGCTTGTATTTCATTAAAGAATGGTCTCAATCACTTTATAATTTTATAGGACAGGTATCAAGAAAATATCACTCATTCATTTACACATACATGAAAATATAATCTTTAGGAAAATGGATTGTAAACCATTGGCTGCTTTGGCATAAGCCTTTACTAATCTTTAATATAGTTTATTCAAAGTACCATGTTGGCTCCACTGTGAACAGAGCCTCATTTTTCACGTTCTGTTTCAAAGGAGCCCTCTGCTGGACAGCTCTGCATGATATCACAAGCACACACATATTGATATGTGATTTATAGGCTATAGCTAATGTAACCTAAAAGCCATTTGTGATTGACACTGTATCGTTGCAAATTGAATGCATCACTGAAACCTGTTTTGTCATCATTTTTTCATATTTAATGAACATGCAATTGTCTAAAAATAAAATGTTCATCCTTAAAGTTTACTGTAAATCACTGTACATCAGCATATTTCTCACACATGAGATAATCGTATGAAATTAACATTCATTACCAATAATTTTAGTAATGAATTATTCAGCTGATATGCAATTATCACACACATTTCTAAAGCAATTTCTTTATTGCATAGGTACTCCATGTCATTGATTTTACTTGTCTGCATTGCATATGTAAATATAATGTATATTTGTATTTACCACACTTTCAAAAGCAAAGGGTTTTTTTAATGTTTGTTCAATGTCATCAGGTTTGGGGGATGTATAGTTTGTATTAACTACATTTTGAGAAACTTGTAGTGTCAGAGAATTGCTGTAAAAAATGAGGGAAAAACAAACTAACAAAAATAACCCAGACCATGAAATTATAGAAGTGGGATGTTTTCTGAGTCCTGTATCAGTAGAGTCATATACTCATCAATTGTATTCTAAAAGCTCCTATTATTCAAGAAAATGTTTAAAAATGACTTCAATTTCCAGGTCCATCTGCATTTAGCCTTAGATTCAAGACTGCATGTGGAGACCACATAGCCTCACAGTCTTTGAGGTTAGAGAGACTGAGTTCAAATCCTGCTCCTGTGACCCTGTATTATTTAACCTCGTCTTCAGACAGGGAACAGTGAAAGTCAGAATGTTGGGATAAGGAGTAGTGATATAACCTATGCAGCATGCCCAGCCCCGCATCCAGGTAACTGTGAGCCATGCTAATGTAGAAAGTTCTCTGTACATTTAGAGGCAATACTTGATTTCTTAGGGAAGGTTTATGTTACTTTTGTTAGCAAACAGCAGCTAAGATAGAGTGATGTATTCTTAAACTTCATTTATATGTAGCAAATTAAGTATAGTGAAGCAGAAATCATGACTACTAGTATGATAGTACTAGTTTAGGCAGTATCTTAACTTACAGGCTTTAGAGTTATGCCCAATTCTAAGTCCAAAGCCTGAACCCGCCTTTTCTCTGAAGCAGCCTAACTGTCAGGAGCCGTGAAGGTTTTATTCATTGCAGGCATATATTTTTTAAAAATAATGTTCAAAATGAAAAGAAATGGCTGTTTTGGAACAGTGTCATAAAACACAGTTAGCAAATATCCATGGTTAAAAATGAAATAGAAATGAGGAATGGCATAATCTGAGAAAGTATTGTTAGGTCACCCCCCACTTATTCTGTCTCTGTTAGATTATTCACCCATTAAAATTCGCATCGCACCAAGTTAATTCTTTCTTTTGAACACGGTTTAAGGCAATGCTATGTATAGCTTTGCAGTAGTTTATATATGTGTGTGTGTTTTTTCACAGAAATGTAAACAAGTATCCAGACTATAGTATGAGTTGAATGAATTTTGTTCGAATAAATAGAAGAATGGACAAATAGATCATTCATTCTTCTAGCAGCTGACTTCAAAATATTCTTTGGTAGATCATGAACCAAGCCAGACTCTCACTGGGAGGAAAACTGTCAATACAGAGCCATTGACTCAAATCGTTTAGTCACTTTTTTTTTTTTTAAACCTATATACATGGCAGCAGCCAAAATGTTTTCAAGGCCAAAAAACTAGGGGGAAGTAGGCTCACCTACAAATTGAAATGTTTAATTCAGGGATCTAATATCACAGGCTTCTGCAAAAGTTATGAGTCCAATATGAACAGAAACACATTAATTTTTAATTTCTTCAAAAGCTTTTATTAAATATCCAGTAATATATCCAGTGCTCTGCTGGATGTTCGAGGAATATGATGAGGAATAAGACTCATTGTTTTTTGGCCTTTAAGGAGCTCATGGTCCACTTGGGGGAGGTATAAATTACCGTGACTAACAAGTTCCAGGTGGTATGGGCAGGACCTCGCCTGGGAGGCTCTGTGGAAGTTACAGGACTCTAATCAGCCCTAGGAGTTTAAGTATTAGACACTTAGATGGGTACGATATCTTTACAAATGGTGATACTTATGAGGTCTACAAAATACATGGCCACTGTGAAATCCATCAGTCACAAACCACTAGCCAGCTTCTGTGGATCAGATGGCGAACTGTGGACTCCAGATCGAGGGACAAAAATCTGGTCAAACAAGATTTGATAAAAAGCCTTAGATTTTCTGAGCTTGCCTAGCACTAGATTGTTTGGGGCATTTTTTAAATTTTAGTAAAATATCCTGTAAAAATAAAATAATATTGCTGCCATTTTATCATTTTAGATTTCTATTTCCAAAATGTTCTGGGACCATCCAGTACTTAAAAACCTGAGTTAAGAATTTAGGGTTTTTTTTTAAGCCCCTATCTTTGGTACTTTTCTCTAAGAAGGTACATTCATTTTTTCACATATTTTAATAATTCCCTGCATAAATATCTTAAATATTATCATAGAATTCTGGATTTATATCACATAAAATGCTTGAATTATGTCAACACCCTTAGTGTTAAATGGTTATCAGATATTGGCTAATGTAGCATCCAAATGCTTCTAAGTTCTAGGCAATGCCTTAGGTCCTGGGAGAACATAAACTGGATTTATTTACCCAAGGGTGGAGGTAGGTACATGAACATGACTTAAAAAGAGTGTGAGTGGTTTTATTAACCACCCTGCTAAAGCTTACCTGCCTCAATATGCGCTGCCCCTTTCAATGTATATAATACTATAGTAACCAATGTATACAACGTCATGGTTACTAGTGCCTCCTTCAGCATCATCATACATTTCCTTTAACAATGTTTATAGAACAAGCCTGATCTACCTCTTCTGTCCATACAGAAGTGTCCCTGGGGCCTCACAGCTATTACAAGATGCTGCAAAAGGGGCCACTGTTTCTGAGAGAAACTGCTGTTACCCGACTGCAGTGAGTCCCCACGCGTTCCAACCAGCCTCAGAAGAGGAGGCAGGTCCATTCGTCAGAACCAAATATCCCTTGACTCATTTCTTGGCTGTTTCATAAATGTCAGTATGCCTGGAGTTGAGTATTCTACGTCAGGGAAAAGGAGGGACGGGAAGAAAGCGTGAAGCACAACTAATGTATAGAGATCACCCCCTTCTCGTACACTAGTGGAGCATGATGAGGTCAAATCCTATACTGACAAGCAGATGCATGCAGCTATTACCTGTGTAAATAGAGCAAACTAAACTTATACATAAGCTTCAATAGGTACGTGGATTTTAAAAAACGCCTTAGTAGCTAATTAAAGAGATTAAGGGGTAAATATGGTATATTTGAACATACCTTTCTTTATACCTTTGGAAGTTAATATCTTGGACATATGACCTGCTTGTTTGAGTGATTGTGGCGTGTACACAGTCGTGTGTTAAATCCCAGAAATGTTAAACCCACAAAAAGTTGCTCCTTGAAAATTCTACCCACATCTATTGCCCTAATCTTTCATTGTGTTTAAGATCCTGAAGAAAGAGCTGCTGTTTTTGTACAGCAACATTTCAAGCACTGCCTACCATTCTATATCCATGTTACTAAAAGGTCAATGCATGTATTTAAATTTCCCCGGAATATCCAAGCATTGCTGCATATTTTCATCCAATTTACAGCCAATTTCATCAGTGTAAACAATTAGTTTTCCTGAATAAATATGTATATTTGATGCAGATACCCTTGAGGCTCTCAAGGCACCGTTCAGATGCATACATGGAAACTGTTCAACTAACTTGCAACTAGTTAGAAATCTGAGAAACCAAGAACATTGACTTTTTTAATTAGGAAAAACAACAGTACTTCCTCATTGAAATTCTAGTGGCTGTGCCCTCATTTTCAATTCTGATGTTTTCATTTTGAGGCTGCCTATGGCGGATGCTACTCCTACAGATTTTGCTTCCTAGTGGGCTTCCGAAAGGCCTGTTTAAAGACACCCGATGAGAAGGAAAACATTCAGCCTCTAGTGGTGATCACAGCTTATAAACCAGGAAGCTGCAGTCTGTCACGCACAAAGGAGGCCCAGGAGTTAGAACATTGATTGATTGTTTGCTATTGCTGATTTTGTTTATTTCTATAATTCAGAGCTTTAACAGAAGATGTGATCAGTTTCTTTTTGTTTTGTGTTGTCTTCTTAATTAGTTGATCTTGTCAATAGTCTAATCAGGGAATTGGTTTTAAAAATTCCGAGGTACAGGGATCCCTTACGTAGATACCAAAATCTGGGAACAAATTTTTCCAAGCTTGCCTGCTTAGGGAAAAAAAAATCAGTGCTGAAAATGCACCTGATATATTTCTGGCCATAGAGACAGACGGGTTAAGAAGGATGTGACTTATCATTGAAACCCTTGGTCCCTAAGCTTTGATCCACCTAATGGTTTTCTACCATCTGGATTCTAAAGTAGAGTATTCAAGGAATCTGTTTGACTGTCCCACACAGAGTATCCTTTAATCTTCAGAAAAGGTTGATAAAAGAGAGGGAGAGCCCCTTCCTGTACTGGAATAAATTGCCCTTCCTTTTGAAAGGACTACCACTTTGGGATTGAGCTGGGTTGAAGAATGGAAGAGAACGTGGCATAAATTTGACTTTGACCCTATTTAGTGATCCAAATATTTTATATATTTACAGCCACACGGATAGTCACATTGGACACTTGACCCCTGTACGTTCACATGACTTGCATAAGTAAGGGCCACAGCTAGAGACTTCCATGTCACAACTGCAGATATGACAGGCAGATGGATGGGGAGAATTTGCCAGACCCAAAATCTTCATACATTTCATTGTAGCCCATTTCTCTCCTTGTATTTCCCAATATATCTCCAGTATTGTCTTTTTATAGTTGTTGTTAAAGTGTGCCAGGAATTTTATAATGAAGATGTAAAGGGGGAAAATTAAGCTAGAAGGCACTGAAGTGCTGAAAATACACTGTAACACATTTGGGAAATATATGTATGTCAGTCAAATGAAGATAGAAATTGTCTTGATATTTAAAAAAAACAAAACTGATAATATGATTCCATGTGAAATTTCTTGATGGCTACTGACCATAAAAAAAAACATACGTGATAATGTGATTTCATATGGAATTCCTCATGGTTACTGAGCATAAGAAAAACGACACGCACCAGAGTCAGATCATGCTTTCACCCCATTTTTATTGTTTAGTAAAATAAAGCTGTGCGTGTAAGTAGTTTTTATACTAGTAAGGGAAAGAAGACTCTGAAAGTGGCCGGGAAATACAACTGAAGGGGGAGCTACTTCCCACACATGCCTTTCCTGGTAGAGCAGGGGAAGCAGAGGAGAAAAAATGCATCATAGCAGGATTTTCCAGTATTTTAACAGTAATATGTTGCAGTGGAGGCTGAATAGCAAGGTTGTACCAGAGAAGAGAGAAGAGAAATATTGGAGTGTTACAGAATTGTTGCTCCAAAAGGAAAAGACGTCTTCTGCATTATGATGGGACATTTGCCAATCTGGATTCTTGTGTTGTGAATGACTCATCGGGGGTATTGTATTAGCAACGACTTCACCTGCTCAGGGCCAGGCATCAGAATCCCTACTCAGAATCCCTGTGCTATCCTGCCTCTAACTCATAATAGTAAATACATGATATACTCTTTCACCATCAATTTTACCTTTAAGACAAAATACCAAAAAATCAATTCCCGTGATATGTAAAAAATTTCCACGTTGGCTAATAGATGACAAAGTTTTGCTTCTGTTTTGGCACTTCTAACAAGCAGTGGATCTTCAGTAACATGCCTACCTGCTGACAATTCTTGATGAATTTCTTTAATACTACGTAGGTCTGGGGTATTGAAATTGGAAAAGTGCAATATACTGCAGGAATTAAATTTTTGCAATTGTTCAATTTCTGAACTCACGCAAATTAAGAAAGCCATGAATCACATCATCTTAGGAAAATAATACCTTTTCTTGAAAGACATCAAAGCATTTTACAGGCACAGGTTTTTCTAATACATTTTGACGCTAGACTTTGTAAAGTAAATTGGGCATTTGTATGTAGTATTTATTCTATGTGGCTGATAAGAAAACTATTATGGACAGAGACTGAGGATGTGACTGCATAAGCTACAGAAAGAGAGGAAATGTTCACTTTTGTGTATGTTGAGATGTTACGTACCCCCCCCCCAAGGGTGAAATATGCAGTCTGTCTAGATAAAACAAAAAGTTTCATTGCTGGTTATACGTTAAAATGCCTTATAGTGAAGACACAAGGAAAAGGCATGAATCCCTACTTCCCCAAGACACCATTCTCTTCACCATGGTGGTCACGTGGCACATAAAGGTGACCTAGGGTCCTCAGTGTTCATTTTTCACTTGGAATTGTGGCCATATTCATGTCCAATCAGTACATGTTAAGAAGGAAAAGTGATAAAAAATGAGAATTCTAATGAAAATAATTTTAACATTCTTTCTAATAAATTACACCATTTTTAAGAAGTTAAAAATCTGCAGGATTCCCAAACAGTGATAGAAGGCAAAAGCTAAGCAGTTTTAATGGACGTTAAATTTGCTGGTTGTTTCAAACAGGTCAGAAACCAACCCAAGTGAAAAATGTCCGCAATTTGATCAACAGTTGAGAAAGAAGATAAAAATAGGATGCTTAATTTAGTGTTGTAATTAAGAATCCCTGTGCTGTAAAGTCTTTTTACAGTTGAACTCCTTATGCCGGCTCATATGCCAGCCATGGGTGGAAGTACTGAAGGCATCCAACAGCTGGATTTGTGCTCTGCATCCTCAGCTGGGCTTGGTTATGCCAAGCTAGGACCTAAAGGTGACAGTTAACCTAAGACTGTGATGAGAAGGAGTGTTGCTGAATGTTAAAATTAGGTGGGGCCTTGGAAGTGACCCAGCACCTCGTGTTAGACATGAGACTACTGAGAAAAGCTCTGACTCTGATTCAGGGTCCGTGTCACCGGACCATGATGGGCAGAGGAGGCTGACATGGAGAGGTTCCTCTGGGCCAGCTCAGGCTGGTCCCCAAGCCCAGTTATAGTGTGCATTTCACTGCACACCTCCCAGAATGCATTGACTGCTTTCATCAGGGTTTCATGCCACAGAAGGTACTGACCAACCACAATTCAGGGTAAGCTAAACGATTTACTTTACAACAATTCTCCCGTAACTTGATAATTAGCTTCACCTATTTGTTGTAGTGCCAGCTTTTTATCATTATGGTTTGAGAAGCATGCCCCCCGCATAAGGGATAAGAAATACAGAAATTCTATCCAAAAAGCACAAATAGTTGTTTTTCTTACAAGGACATTTTTTTTTATTATTATTATTTTTTTGTATTTTTGTTGAGGGTGTTTTCCTAGTGCCCCACAGTAATAACTAATTTAGCAAGTCATATAACCCCCATAATCTTTGGGTTTCTCATCAGCGAAGTTTTGCCATTGGACCCAAATTGGTGCATCTCAGCTCTGTGATTCTGTAACAGATCTGAGCATCAGCAAATTGTGGAAGAATGTTGGATAGTTGTGCTTTTACTTAATTTCTATGTGTTTCACTCCTGGCACTGTTAAACCCTTTCGGGAGAATTAGAAAAAAAAAAAATATATATATATGTATATATAGTTATGTGGCTATTTTCTGTAAGCTATTGTTCAAATACAAATTAGCCTTGTTAAATATATTGCTTTTCTGTATATAAAATTTTAAGACTAGTTCTCTGCAACATTCTTTATTAAGCCTAACTTTTTTGGCCAATATTTTATATACATTCTACTGTTGAAACAATAGCATAGAAAGAAAGGCATAACATCTCAGAATGCAGGGAACTTCTGGAAGTATCTACCGCTTCCTTCCAATGCAAGGATCTCTTTCAAAATATTCCTGACAGAAGTCACCTGACCACTGTCCAACTATTTCCAACGATCACAAACTTGCTCCCTTCCAAGGCAGCCCATCTTCTTATTATATTCTCATTTTTAGAAATATCTCCATATTTTTTCACTTTTCAATCCGAGTTTTGCCTTTTTAACCAACATCTTTTTTCCTCCCCCTCAGAGCTCTCTTCCACAAGTTCTCTCTTTATTAAATTTCTTTGTGATTCTTCATATGGCATACTTTGCACATTTCTTACTGTACTACTTCATGCTCTGAAATGACCCAGTATTCTGATGTGGTCCCACTAAGGCAGAGACTAGAGGAAGGACCAAACCTTGATCTGAAAATGATGCTTCTATTCTTGTGGCTTAAACATCAGGTCAGCGATTTAGCAGCCACTTAATTGTTGACTCTTCTCAAACTGTTGGTCAACTAAGAATTCCAGATCTCAGTCGCAAGAACTGCAGTCGAGCCAGGTTCCCCATCGTACACAGAAGGAAGTGAGTTGTTAGCCTCCGTGTGAGACTTAGCATGCTTTCTGTCCACTTTAAGCTTAGTGTTCCCTGAACCTTGTTCTGACTTACTAAGTATTAACCCTGATGTGAGTTCTCCCTCAGAAATACGGTTTCTGTATATATAATATCTTTAAGGAGCCATTGATAAAAATACTGAATGAGTCAGGGTATTTCCATAGTAAACCAATAGAAGAGAGCCCTTTATGACATTCTTTTGTCAATTAACACTGGATTCAGTTGCTTGGTAGGTATTATTCCATTTACCTATATTTTATCTACCTAGTCTTCCTAAATTTCAAGTCCATAAGATACGCTGCTAAAAACGATATTGGAGGAATCATTTGGCAAAAATCTACAAACTCAGTGAAAAAAAAGGAAAAATATGTTAATTCACCATGACTTGTAGTATATACTTCCTGGTTCCCAGTAGTTTCTCTTATAGATGTTTATTAATCATTTTAAATAAAATGATCCTGAGATTACCAATCATGGTATTAGAGCTTTAGGTTATGGATTGCCTACGTGCTGAAACATGAATGTATTTAATTTGGTCTATTTGTATTCTTTTCCATTGAAGCATATGAAATTTGTATATAGAGGGAGATATACATATATATCTAATATAAAGATGTATATACACACACAAACACACACACCATGCCAAGTCCTTCATTGCTATTTCTTTTTAATGATGCTCTTAAGCCTTTACAATTGGGTTTTTTGTTTTGTTTTACTTTTTCTGTACTTTCTTCTTGATAGGGAACCTGGAAGGAAAATGAAAAATAGTAATTTTAACCTTTCCTCCCTGTGACAAAGTAGTATTATATAATCTTGCCAATTAAGTGTCCTTGAGTCTTCCAGATATTGGTGGATGTGTGTGTTTGTGTGTATGTGTGTACATACGTGTGTGTGGGCATACTTATTATTATGCTATCTCTAGAAGTTTTTATAAGTCTAAGGTCATTTCCGACTCCAGCCATTCAGACACTTTAGTTTTTTAGTTCCATGCCATTTATTAACCTGTCCTACTTACTGTATCTCCTGCCTCATTTTACATATGCTTTTAATAACTGTGTTTACTTATTGTGCAGTCTTTCTCTTCTTTACTTCTTGATGTGGGTCATTATAGTAGCACCTATTTTAGAATTTCCCAGTTGCTTTGAAAAATACTCCATTTTAGAATCTCTAGCTATGGGATTATGCTTATCTATTCATTACGTTTTTTTGAATCAGTGCACCTAAAACTCAGGATATATGACTAAAAATACCCATTCTTCCTTTTCTTCATAAAAATGACCACAGCATAATGTTACAGCTTTTTCTCAACGTTCTTGCCTACATCTCATCAATATTCCTTCCTCATTTTGTCCAAAAGAAAACAAGCCTGGGTGAAAATGTGCAAAACAAGTCATGTGAACAGTGACTGAACAAAATGGGGCTTAAGTCTCTGAAAAAGAAAGCTTGAGGGAACATGAAATTGTCTTCAAATATTTAAAGGACCAACTTGAAGAAAAAGAGTTACTTTTCATCTACATACTCAGAGGAGTTAGAATTAATACCAGTGACTGAACTGGTTATAATCTCACTATAAAGGCAACTCACTCTAAACTGGCCAGATGTGATATGACCAGTCTCGTGACAGTCGTGTCACCTAAAGTGTTCGGGGACTGCCTGGCCATCCGGGCAGGGTAGGCACGGATGGAGTTCATGTGTTGGCCTGGATGGCATTTACGATCCTTCAACTCTGAGATTACGTGATTTTTATGTTCTAATTTCTTTACCTGTTCAAAAGAGTTTTAAGGTGTCTAAGAAAAATCAGTGTGCGTACTTCTACACATTTTTTCCTTTTCCTCCTGAAAGTTGAAATTGCCAATAAAGCAGGACTTTATCAGATGTTCTGCGTTTAGCTGAGTTATACTCCCAACAGATACACCAATGCTTGAGTTTCCCTCTTCACCACATTATCGTTCTGCTACTACGTTTGATCATCTACTTTCGGAAACCAGCTTCCTTATCTTCCATCAGGCATCTGTAATCTGCTCCCACAGCAAGTTCAATTATTTCTTTCTTAAATACTCTCCATTGAGTTCCCATCTTCTAGAATTATTTTTTCCTCTAGAATTGTACTTGCGTGTTTGTTTGTTGGTTCTAAACAGACTCTACTACTCCTGCCCAATTTGTTAGTTGTACTTTTCCTGATCAATGTGTGCCTCTGTCACCATTCTCCATGCATGAGCCGCATCCCAGAGTCTTGATATAACTGCTCACCTCTCTGTGAACATTTATATTATGCTTCTTTGTGCTAATATTTCAGATGTATTTTATTTTATTGCCTTCCTTTACCCATTAGTGTATATACTACTAATGCCATAAGTATTGGGTACAGAACTTCTGTTATCGTTTTATCTTTGCCAAACGTACTGTCTCCTGGAGTGTTTTGCCTGGGCCTCACCCCAGTTTTCTCTTTAAACTCTCTTGCTGCCAAACAAACATACATTTCCTGTTTTTTGTAACAGTTCCTCCATCTTGAGCCCTAAACGTGAATTATAACTCTGTTACACAATTTTAAAAGTACATTTTCATTGAAAAAACAAATCTGTTAACACAGTGTTTCCAACCAGCTTTCTCATACTGAGTCACTACCTCAAAGATAAAAATATCCCATCAATGCCTCCAGTTTCAGGCCCAAAGCTTTGAAACTCCTAGACGTAACTTGAAGCACTTTCTATAACTATCATTTATTTTCACTTTAGTCAACAGTAGTGGGTAGGAGTTTGCAGATTCAATGGCATATCCTTTTCAAAAACAATGAACTTCTCGATTGGCCGTATTCAATCATGAACCCGACAGCCAGTAATGAGTCACCAATGAACCCACCGGCTGTCTTCCTCTGGAGGCTGCACCTGGTGCCCTCCCTGGGCTGATGGCTGTGCCTCCAGGTTGGGCCTGGGGTGCTGCACTTTCTTTAGAAGATCTGAACTCACCTGTAGTGGGAAGTGCCATTTATAGATTTTATGGTTTTAGTGGAATCCAGTTTTCTTCTTTTCCTTGATGATAGCTTAAGTTCTCTAATCTTCTGATCCTCCATTTGATTCAGCACCAACACCACTGAAGTCTTTTTCTTCCAGTTTTTATTTTGGATTATTTTTTCCATTTTCTCTAGGAACGCTTCATCCCCTCTAATAAGCTTGAGGACACATAGCTATTCTTCAAACTCTTTCACTTTCTTTACTAGATAGTTTTTTATCTCGTTCCTCCCTTAGAGAAGATGAGGAAATACTTGTTCCCAGTCTCAGCAGAAAATTCTTGGTTCAAGTCAACGATTTCCATTAAATTTCCCTCATCTTTTTTTTTTAAACGAGTATTCCTAATCTTTGCCTAATTTCTTATGGGTTTTATTTTCAAAATATTTATGGTTTTCTGTGTGTTCCAGTCATGTTTTCTATGACTTTAATTACTGAGGTCAAAATCTACAGTGTTACTCATCCATGATCTGCCCAATGCTGAAAAATGAGAGAGAAACTAATGTTTTCCATGCTACCTAATGTTTGCTAATACTGTGTTTACAGGAAGTAAAATGCTGTGTTTTAGGTTCATGGTAATCTCATTAACTAATACAACTACAATTGCATGTAGCTGTTAATGGTGTAATGTATCTTACAAATAGTTACCAAATGTAGCAATATATACCAGATTCTATTCTGAATGGTGGGATACACTTGTGAACAAACTGGGTATCTTCCTGTAAAGGAGCTCACAGTGTGCAGAGAGAGAAGTGGACTTGTAACTGAAACCCAGTATGCTAAGTGTCATCATGTGAGCATATATTGAGGGTGCCAAAAAAACGTATACACATTCTAAGCGATGTTATGTATGCCCAAGCAGTAGTTCACCGTAACCTGAAGTGTCTGGATGCTGATGGTAACCACTTTGAACACCTCTTGTAATTGTGGAAGTCAAACGTGACTTGTATTCATCTTTCATTATCAGTATATATTGACTGTTACAATTAATACAGTTTTTTTCCTTTCTTAAAATGTGTATACATTTTTTGGCACCCTTTGTATATAGAATAATGGAGGCCCAAGGGATCATCTTAGCTTGGTGATAGATGTTTGGAGAGTCCTTTAGAGAAGGGTACTTTTAAGCTAAATTTTGATGGATGAATAAGATTCTATGAGAATTCTACATAGAACTTTCTATGTCTGGGCAAAGGCACAGAAACACAAAAGAGCGTGGCATACAGCTGTTAAGCTGTTAAATTGTACTGCATGGTTGGAATAGAAGGAGGAGAGAGTTGGGGAGAGAGGGAGAGAACGAGAATATGTGTATCTGTCTGTCTGTGGTAGGTAGGAAGAAAAGTATTGACATCTCATGAGATGCTATTGAACCTCATACAACATGCTGAGACATTTGAATATTTCGTTTTAGGCAATGACTTTTTCAGGTTTGAAATATGACTATAGTATGAAGGAGGACTTAGAGATCAGAACTAAGACAACCACTTTTGAGGGAAGAGAAAATTGTGAGGATCTGCAACTAAGGTAGAAGCAATGAAAATAGAGCAAAGATGGATTGAAACAATATTTAGGAAGTAGAAGATACTGGATTTGAAAAGTGGAAAAAAAAAATATATATATATACATATATATATATGAAAATATATATATATATACATATATATATATATATATATATATATATATATATATATATATATATGAGGAAACAGGCTGACCCTGGTGTGTCTGGCCAGAATACTTGGGTAATTGATGGTAAAAATTAATACTGTTGAATCATGTAGGAGATGACATAATTTGGGAGGGGTGGGGAAGATGATTAATTCAATTGGAAAGATAAAGTGTTGGAAGTGCTCATAAGACATACAGGTAGGTTCGAACCCTAATAGGCTTAGAGATACCGATTTGGTGGCCATCTGGATATGTATAGGTTACAGTAAAAGTCATGGGCTTGGGTGAAATCATCCAAGAATATGTCAAGTTTGAAGAGAAGAGAAACAAGGATGTAGAACCCTAGTGAATTTTGTAATTTAAGAGAAAACGGATTTTTTCTCTCTAGCAGACAGGGAAAGGATTGAATAGGAACCATAAGAGAGTAGTGAAGATGTGGAATGCCAACTGGAAAAGAGCCTTACAAAGTCTGTGTAAAAGGGTTGCTGAAAACAGAAGCGATGCTAGGAAGCCCCCTAAGTTCTGCTAGCATAAATTTGTCTTGCTTTATGCAACAGGGTATTCTTGATATACAATGCTGCAGTTGTCCTTACCAACTTAATTACGTTCCTCACTACCGTTGTTCCTAGTTTTGGCAAGATCATCTTAAATCGAGATTGTCTTGCAAGGAGGAATTCTTTTTACACTTAACCAGTGTTTGGTATCTGCAGTCTTGATGAGGACCATCTCTCTGCCATCATCTGGATCCTTGATGAAAATGTCAAAGAGCCCCTGAGACAAGGATCAAACACTGCTGAAATCTGCTTTCCCACCTCCAAACCTCTGCACAGATGTGGATGCAAAATAGCAGCATCTAAGCATCTGGCCTGGCTTGGTCAGCACAGCCTGAGAGTAAGTCAGCCAAAATCTGTCAGCACCACATGCCAGCCAAGTCCAAGAGACGGCCAGAATGATCTGATTCGAAAGAGGAAACCCCTGACATAGGTGTGGCCAAAATCACCAGCAGTAGAACTGAAAAGGCATTTGGAGGAGAAGGAACAGGGGACAGAGGAGGAATAAAGAAGAGAAAGGAAACAGTTTTTTAAAAGAAAGTATCCGTAGGTGCACAAGAAGAGGTAACTACCCCAGCGGTACCCAGTCCCGAAGGAGCAAGTATATGTGCTACTGTCTTGCATTATGTCCACAGGAAAAAGACTGCAGGAGATCTGGACAGGGTGTAGATTCACCCCTAGCATAAGGGTGAGTTTAAGATGACTGAGTATGTTTAAGTCCCATGTGCCCTCCCCAGTTCCATCCCTATGCCCCTCACTCTTGATCCCTGTTCATTTGAGGGAGTTTTCTGGGTAGGTGGAATAACCTGTATCTTAGTGCAAGAGTCAGCAAGCTGCTACCTCACAGGGGTCAAATTCAGCTCTCTGCCTGTATTTTTTATAAATAAAGTGGTTTTTTTTGGAACACAGCCATGCTCATTTATGTATGTATTGTCATGGCTGTTTTCATACAAAATGGAGGGATTGAGTAGTTGCAACAAAGCATATATGGTCTACAAAGCCTAAAATGTGTATACTCTGGCCCTTTACAGAAAAAGTTTGCTGACCTCTGTCTTAATATGAAGAAGTTCTAGCTTGAAAAACAGCTGTGCCTAAATTTATGTAATGTGCTCAAACCACTCTCTAGCATAAACACACACATAGATATACAGGAAGCTGAGAATTAAATGGCTGAAAAAATGCATTCTAACTCTGAATTTTATATTTTTTAAATGTTGCATAGACTTTGTTTGGATTCCCCTCTTTTTTATCCCCTAGGCTTCGTCTTAATCTTCCCAAGTGAAATCTGTCCTTTGCTTCATGTTGTCTTGTAACCATATTTCAATAGCACTTAATCAGTGATAAAACTGCTTTGATTTATTCCCAGCTGTGGATATTATTGTTGAAATCTGTGTAAGTGTTCCGACGTGTTATGATTGGAGCAATAGCATTTAAGAGTCCAGAGGCAAGTCAGAAAATTAACAACTGAGTTTTCTGATGCCTAAATTAACTGCACAGACAGCGCTGAGTACAATAAGAAAGTTCCGTAGAAACTTACTCGGCAGTATGTAAAGTGTGGAAATGGCTCACCCATTAGAAGTATTATATCACAAGGACAAGTTCTCAGTGGATATACTCCCCAAAGGCAGTACCAGAATTTTATAGAAAGGACAGCTGGCTGCTCTTTTCTTCGGGGACACTTTTCTTCATGCAACATATAGAGATTGTTGATGCTATAACATCTGACGTGATATTTCTCCACTCTGCAACAAGACTGCGCCCCCAGTAGGTACCTTGTAGTGGGCTCTGCTGATGCAACTGAAGTCATATTAAAAGAACAAAAGAAAACAGTCTATGTTTAATGCAGGAAACTAAAGGAAATACAAAGAAACACAAAGTGCCTGTAGCCCTGGCACCTGGCAGTATCAGCCCTTTAGAGTATATAGAGGCTTCCAAACTTTTTTTTTTTTTTCTTACATTAATCACAAAATGAGATTGGAAAAAAATATCTGGCTGTAGATGATATTTAGCATAATTTTGTTCACAATTTTCCCATTCAGTTTCTGGCACCTTATATCTTTATGTAAACCTTCCTTAAGTGCTGTTTTTATTTCACTGGCAGATTGCTTGTAGTTTGAGTTGCACTGTACTTTAGAATTGGCCATGATATGTCATCATTTGCTCTTTTTCTGAATCTTAATTTATGCAACTTGGAAAGAAAAGCTTTTCATTACATATTTTAATTGCCATTGATTGGTTTTACTCAACTCTTCCATCCATTGTTTATAAATATTCTCACATATAGTTAGATGTTGTTAGATAGTGTTGTTGATTGTCGTGATTGCAAGGTATTTACTGGACTAGAGGTGTTTACTAGACTATCGTATATATAAACTCAGGATATTTTTTTATGAGACTATTAACTTTATATGTCCTTAAGAGCTCTGTGGCTGTCATAGCCTTCTTTATTTGAGATAATCATATTTGATCATTTCCCAACAAGAGCTGAAAATTGTTACACCATTAAGCTGCTTAGTATTACTCCATTGCTGTGGGTCAAATTGTGTATCTCCCCAACTGGACTGCAAGCCCCTTGAAAGCCAAGACTGTATTTTATCTCCGGATTTCTGTTACTATGTCTAGCACCCAGTCAGTGTCTGGCACATAAAGAGTGCATGCTTGATAAATATCTACAGAACAAAGGGGAAATTCCTGCCCAAGATCATCTATTGAAATAGTGCCAGAACCCGTGTATCCTTACTTGCCCTCTGTGCCCTTTTATTTCCCTCTATGATAATTAATGTAGTATAGTGGTTGAGAAAGCAGGCTCTTGGGTTCAAAATTTCTGGTGCTGGAAAGTTGAAATCTGAGTTCTTCCACTTCTTAGCCATGTGAACTTGGCCAAGTCTGTGGACCTCTGTCCCATCATTTGTAAAATGGTGACAACCTATCACATAGGATTTTTGAGGACGAAATGAGATCATACCCTGAAATGCCTTGTCCGTTCTAAGTTCTCAGCAAATATTAGGTTTTATTTCCCCCTCTATTTTGGTCATTTTTGTACATTGGAGTAAGCTGATTTGTGTTAGGTGCTTCACAATTATTTTAAATGTTTTAAATGGATAATAAATAGTAAAAATAAGTATTGGCTACAAAAATGTTGTGGAGACAGAGTCCCAGAGAGCAGTTTCCAGGCTCATGTGGAAAGGTGCTGGCTCGGGCAGTAGATGGTCATCAGCTGTGACTAGTTGGCCATTAGCTGTTACCAGTTACCCATTAGCCACTAATATAACTGCCGTGGCTAAGCTAGCAAGCATGGATTGCGGATTGCAGAGATGTGGATTGCAGCTAGCAAGTGAGGTCAGTTGGCAGAGAAGAGGACGGTGGGTTGTGGATCCTGTGGCTCCTGCTTCCTGTGTCTCCTACCCAACCTCCAGCGAGAATATAGTGGTAGGACTCCCCTATCTATGGCTCTGTGGGTGTTCCTTTTTGGCCTCACCATGTCCTGCATTTGTATGTGGGGAGCAGGACCAGAGACCCCACATGATACCCTACATGACAAATGTGATTCACTGGTATTATTTCTTTTAGGTTCATTTCATTTTTTAAGTGTAGATTTACAGGCGCTTGAATAGAAGACTTCACACTGGCCTGTTTTTTTGTGTGCATTATCTTGTACCCATTTCCTGGAGAGGGAAATTAAGGAATAAGGCAAGAATGTAACTCTTCTTAAGGCTACTCAGAATTATAAACCAGAAGAGACAGAAGTTCTGTACAAGGGTCTCTAACTAACTCTTGTGTCAAATCTTCCTTTCCTATTAAAACGCTGTGCTGAAGTATCCACGTAAGTATCACTTACATCCACAGGCAGGTAGGAGCTTCTATGTTAGGTGCTGTGTTTTGCTGAAGTCTGCTAACAGCCTCTGCATTAAATTCATAATGAGATTAAAATCTACTGTTCTTAGAAAAAGAAGAGTTGAGAATGTGTTGCAAAACTCCTTTTGTCTCATCATATTAATGTTGATGTCCTCTTATCCCCGAACTTGGCTGAAGTTGGAGCCAGAATCTATATTGGTTTAATTTTAAGTGGCCTTGTGAGCAAGTGTGTACAGACAATGAAGGAACTGAAAGGTACTTAGAGAGCTCAGGCTCCTGGAGTGGACTCTCCGATGAACCTGGGCATTCTCACGGCGGGTTGAACCCACATGTTTAACGTTTCTGTGAAAGAGGAGCTGAATTTTTAGGCCCTTTCCACTTGCTTTTATTGCAATAACAAGGCAAACTGGACACAGTATGAGCATAATAGGATTAGATATGGGGGAAAAAAATCCCAAATGTTCTAATCTAATTTGAAAGGAGCCCCTCAAAAAGCAGACAAATGCTTTTCTCCTGTAATCTTTTTACAGAAAGGGTATGGAGAGACTGTTTGTAAGATAAAGAAATCAAGTCATAATGTACAGTCTGATGATCTGCTGCTAAACCAAAGGTATCAATTACCTTTAAAAAAAATTGTAGTACATACCTGTATTCCTATTCAAGGTTGAACTCCCTCTCTGTTTCTTAATATGTTTGGATAAGCATGGTGCCACATTGTGGAAGGCAAAAACAGGTACTGGAGAGTGACTTTCTCCCTGCTGTAGGACACCAACTAAATGAAGTGATCGCAGATGACAGTGGCTGCTCATGCTCTCACGGACGTGCTTGTGGACCGGGTTCATTTGGAATGAGCCAGACAAGCTCCAAGCTCGAGTACAACCTCACTCAGGTGTGCCTGCCTCGCCAGGCTCCTGCTGCTCAGTGAGGTGAAGAGGGCTTGATCTCTTCCAGGCTTGTCTCAGCCAGAGGTCTATTGTTAAGACCTGCCTGAAAGCGGGTAAAATTACATTCCCCGGTGTGATTGAGTTTTAATGTAAGATTACAACCATAGATCAAAGTGAGGAGGACATTTGGGCAGGGGCTCTTAAGAATTTTAGAGCCAGAGCATAAAGAAGATAATTACACTGTGTGATTTAGGGTTGTTTCTGCATATGTCACTCACCAGCAAGGCTTGTCCTCTAGATTATAAAGGGCTTTAGTCCCCCCCACCATACCCCATATTTCCTATTATTTAATATCTAGAAGACGTTTTAAGGGCTGTGATTGAAGAAACCAGAACTGTTCTATAAATGGCTTTTCCTGATAATGAAGATTTACCTTTTATACACAAAACCTATTCTGGATTTGTGATCCATGAATTCTGGAATAAAAAAGAGAACAAAATGGGGCCAGGAATCTGGTAGAGTCCAAGTTCTTTTGTTCTGACTTCACCAATTCAGATTTTATGATAATTCAACCCCAGCTGGGCTTAAGTTTGCCCTTACGTTGTTGACCTATTTTTTAAAAGTGTTAGAATAACAGAATCATGTTCCTTACCTGGAGACCTGTATGGAAATTCCTCTTCAACTTTAGAGTTTCAGAAAAGTTCAACCCTCCTGATGATCTGCTTGCTCTGCTTCCTTTTAATAGCTAAAGGTTGCTCTGCAGCCTCAGACATTTCTCTTTTTGCCATGACTACCAGGGACCAACTTCCATGCTCAATTACAATTGTTTCCTTTAACCTAAGTTTCTGGGAAAGGCACCCTTTTTGTAATTGGCTGGCTTTTTACCCACATAATGACATGTTCATACTTCTATGTTTTCTGTATGTACTATGTTAATGACTGTATGTGACGTGAACTCCTCTTTATGAAATTTGTTTTTAAACTTGAACATTTTTTGTTATACAAGGTGTCATGCAGGGGACCCTGCTCGCTGCGCCATTTGTCATGCGAGGCGGCCTGCGGGGTCTCTGGTCCCACTCCCCTCTCTACATAAGAACTTTTCTCAAACTCCCCACATAAGAACGCAAAATATGGCTAGACCAAAAAGGAACACCCACAGAGCCATAGAGAGGGGAGTCATACCACTATAGTCTCACTGGCTGCACTATACTCTCACTGGAGACTGGATCCACACGACCTGCAACCTGCTGTCCGCATCTCTGCCTGCCAACCAACAGACCGACCAACCAATGCAGCCACGGCAGTTATATCAGTGGCTAATTGGCTAACTGGTTACAGCTGACGGCCATCTACTACCCGAGTCAGCACCTTTCCACGTGAGGCCAAGAGCCTGGAAACTGCTCTCTGGGAGTCTGCCCCACATTCCACCCCTACAGGGTCTCACCTCACAATCTACGTGACAAGTGTCTTCCACGAGGGTCCCTGTGTCATATTAGCCTACAGGCACCTATGGATGGAAAGAAACAGTAGTCTTAGGAACCAACAATGGCAAATCCCTTCCATCTGGGAGGATACATGCTAGCCTTTTGTCCTGGAAAAGGAGGGTCGCTGCCACTGGCACCTTTCCCAGTTTGTGGTACCAGACCTTTATGGCAGTGCTGGGGTCCCTTGCGTAGTTTCAACATGTAACAGAACAGGGGACCTCATAATAGGCCATAGTGAGAGCAAATAGGTTCCCTGCAAAATCATCCCGGTGTCGGGACCTCCGTATACTACCGTCACTTGCGGTGGACACTCAGCCACCACCCCTGGAATCACTTGCAAATCATGAGTCAAACCAGCCCTTCATGGGGCTATCAGGTCCAACCATCGACAGTGGGGGGCTTTTGACCTGCCAGGGCCAAATCCATTGCTGCCATTCCCCTGCTTTCAAGCATGTGGGTGCTGGCAGCAAAATGTTTCCATTTCTGCGGTAGCCTGGCTTTAACAGAGTCTCACTTGTGGTAACTTGTAATTGAATGGGCATGGCCATTCGATGTAGCAGAGCTTTTACTGGTGCAGGCCCTCCCTTCTGTGGTTTCTCAGGATTCTCAAGATGTCCCATAGAAGCGAGGCCCAGTCATGCATCGTGGGAGGGTGTTTTGATACCTGGAGACCTTGCTTCAAAAGGCCATTGTAGCATTCAATCATGCCAGCTGCTTGTGGGTTATACGGGGTATGAAACAACCATTGCACGTCCATCCTGGCAGCCCAGCGCTGCAATTCTTGCCCCGTAAAATGGGTATCCCTGTCACTTTCAATGACTTGGGGGCACACATAGAGGGCGCATAGCCATGTAAGAGCGACCACTATATGCCGCTGATCCACAGCCGGACATGGCCAAGCAAACATCAACCCTGTAGCAGTGTCCACTGTTGTAAATGCATATATCGCGTTGCGGGCCTTAGGCAGGGGTCCAATGTAATCCACTTGCCAGAGAGTGAGGGGCACCCTCCCTCGCGTAATCTGCTATGTCTCCCAGGGGGGCCTCCGCCATTGGGGGCTGTCCTGGGCACAGACGCCACAGTCATCACAGGCATCTGCTATCTCCTGCTATTTCAAAGGCAGACCCCAGCATCTGCTTACCTGCCACATGGTCGGCTTCCAGCGTGCTGCAATTTCCTATGCAGCCAGTGGGCCACATCAGTGGCAGGAGCCCTTTCTAACCATCGGACCAGTGCTAGGGCATCTGCTTCAACATTATCTGGGAACACTAAGGGGGAGTAACCTGTGACATGCATAGAGTTACCTACTTTCTCTGCCCTAGGTCCCAGAGTTCCTGCCACATGGCTTGACCCCACAGTGGAAGGTGTCCTACCAACCAGTTTTGGTGTTTCCACGTAGGGAGCCACAACGTTAGGCCCCAGAACACCGCCCAGCTGTCAGTGCAAATAACTAGGGGCCCGGGCTCATGCCTGATTATCATCCACACAGCCCATAGCTCAGCCCACTGGCTACTCTGGCCCATCCCAGTATCAAACCAAATGGTGTCTGTTTTGGGCTGCACACCAATAGCCGTCCAAACGGCTGCATCTCCTCAGCTAGAACCATCAGTAAACTAGGCATCCTTAGGTACTGGGGGCTGTCCTTCTCTGTAGGGCAAGGGATCCAAGTCCTTCCCTCTAGGCAGAGCACTTGGCTCAGCCTGGACTACAAGCTCCACAAGCCCCAGGACCTGTTGTAGCTCTGTGCTCAAAGGGCTTGAACTAAGGGTACTACATTGCTCCAAGTAGGCACCCCACTTGGCGAGGGTGGTGGTCTGTGCCACCACCGTTTTGGGTCCCTGGGTCCACGTACAGACCCACCCCTGGATGGGATAGATTGTTCGAACCAACACGCGTGCCATTCCTGTGATGGCTTCTGTGACCACTAGGGCTGCATACACAGCAGCCAGCTGTTTCTCTATTAGAGAGTAGCAGACCTCCGCTCCTTTCCATAATTGGGACCAAAATCCCACTGGCAACCAGAGACTCTCCTGCTGTTGCCAGAGGTCCCAACCGTACCCTCTTGGGTTACGTGACCATCAAGTTCAAATGGGTGGCCAGGGTCCACTACTTGCAGAGCCTGTGCCTGCTGCACTGCCCGTTTCATGGCAACAAAGTCTTGCTCTATAGCCTCTGTCCAATCCCATGAGGCCCCCTTTTTATCATGTTATACAAGGGCCTTGCCGTTTGTGCTAAATGGGGTATAAACGCCCACCAATATCCAGCAAACCCAATATGTCTGCAGTTCGGAGACCTTGGTCGGCCAGGGAAAGGCTTGTATTTTGTCAGTAATAGCCTCCGGTATGATCTTTGTCTAACCCGACCACACAACACCCAAAAACTTGATGTATAAGCCAGGGCCTTGGACCTTTTCCTCATTCAGCACCCAACCACGTGACTTCAGGTGGCGGAGAAGAGAGGGAGCTGCTTGCTCTAAATCAGAAAGAGAATCTGAGGTTAACAGAATGTCATCAACATAATGGAACAAGGCCACAGAGGATGGGTGATCCCACTGTGCCAAATCCTGGGCCACAAGCCCGTGGCAGATAGTGGGGCTGTGCAAGTATCCTTGCGGAAGGACTTGAAAAGTCCACTGCTGCCCATCCCAAGTAAAAGCAAACTGCTCTTGACACTCGGGTGCAATGTCAGTGGAGAAAAAAGCATTGGCCAAGTCCACTACATAGTGATATATTCCCAGGCGGACAGTCAGACGATCCGTCAAATCGTGTATTGAAGGCACTGCCACATGCAAAGGTGGCATCACCTTATTTAACTCCCTGTAGTCCACAGTCATTCGCCAGGTCCCATCTGGCTTCTTGACAGGCCATACTGGGGAGTTAAAGGGACTGTGCATTGGCCTCACAATATGTGCCTTCTCCAATTCCAATATTGTACTACCAATCTCCTCCTGTCCTCCTGGCAGGCGGTACCGTCACACTGTAACCATGCGCCAGGGCTGTGGCAACACTTGAAGAGGGTGGTGAGCATAGCCGTGTGTCACCGCTTTCACCACCTGGATCCAGAGACGGAACTCTCCTACCGACGTCTATAAACTGAGGCCATGTAGCACGTCCACCCCTAGAATATACTCCGGAACAGGGGAGACATAAACCTTGTAGGTATGAGGGGGATGCCTTCCTATACCCTGTGGTAAGGAAACGGCTTTCATAGTCACAGTCTTTCCCCCGTAGCCATCAATGCAGATTGCTGGTCCGGGGAGCAGTTCTGGGTTCCCATAAACAAGACTGCGCCAGTGTCAACTAGGGCCAAATCCCTCTGCACATTAGAAGGGGACCAATGTATGGACAGTTCCACGTGGGGCCTCCGGTCCCTGCTCGTCCCCTCTGACCGGGTACCTTGACCCCACCCCTAATCAAGTTGAAAGGAGTCGGCCTCAAGCAGCTGCATGAAGTCCTGGAGGGACACGGGTCGCGCTTTCCCAGACTTCTCCCTTAGGCTTCTCCGGAATTGTTGTTTCCAAAGTTCCAGCAGGAGTGCATTGGGTTGTCGGTCTATTTTCTTCCGATCGACCCCTGCTGCCACGAGATCACGCCACATCCGTGCGCGCGTTACTCTCTGAGGCCCGCGACCTCGCCCCTTTACTTTTGATTTGGGCTTCCAGGTCTCAACTGCACGGACCTCCTGTCTCAACTTCCTTCACCTCCGGCTTTCAACATCCCCTAGGGTGGCCATGGCAGTTGTAACTTCATGGATCCGTCTCCCCACATAGGGTGTAAGAATGGCAACCAAAGATCCAAAAGCACTCGCAGGTGCAGTATCCAAAACCAGATCTCTCATGCTGGCTGTAAAAAGCTCGTCATCCGGCCCCTGCATATTAGGGTTGACAATAGCATGTCTCATACCCATTTCACGGACTATTTGTGTAAGTTCCGTATATGACTGCGTTGACTCACAGTGTCAGGCAGCTCGCCAGCCTGTCCCCATACTGTGCATACCACAGCAGTGAGCCACTCCATTAGAGAGTGGTTGCCCTGGTCGTGGGACAACCTATGGCAGTTCTGTAACCTTTGTCGCAAGGACAGATGCACTGTCATGAAGGCTAGCTTTTCCATCTCGCCTGGGGAGCAGAGAATGCTGTCTGCTCCCTCATCCCATAAATGTAGTAGCCAAGCCGAGACTGGCTCTCCAGGGCTCTGTCGGTACCACCTCCCCAGCTCCTGCAACTCAGTGGGAGTGTAAGGGTTGTAGGTTGTGAACTCAGTCACAGCTGGGTTGCCGGCAGCAATGCCCCCGGGGGCCCAAAGGTTGCTCACGTTTTACCCTTTGCTTCAAGATTGGCTGGGCTTGGGGGTTGGGAGCTACATTGTCTCCACTCGCTTCCTCCGCCTCTGCCTCAGAGTCTCCACCTTGGGGCCCCTGTTCTAACAGGCAGACCTGAGCTTCCAGTGCTTCCAACCAGGACACCTGGTCCGGCACCTGGGCCATTTCATTAAGCTCATTTTCCATGTTGAGACTCAAGGCTGTGAGGAACATCCAGCCCAGGCGGCTGACTGTAGCCTTTTCCTCCTCCGGCAACCACTCAGCCAGAGCCTGCAGGGCCCTCTCCACGCTGGCTGGAGAGCCGTCCATGTCCTCCCACCCCTCCTTGGGGGTCCAACTCCTGAGAACAGTGGCCACCGGACACCACACACTATGTGGGGTCCACACATCCTCCTGCCCAGAGTCAGACTCCATTCCTACCTGGCCAGAATCTTGCTCGCTGTGCCAGGAGTCTGATTGGGTGGAGGCCTTGGTGTAAGATGTCCGCAAACCCTTGGAGCCTACAGCAGCAGCCCCCCAAAAAGCCAGTAATACCTGCTATGGCCAATAGGGCAGCATGCCATCTGGAGGCTCGAGGGGACCACCAATTCACCAAGGGGTCACGTCTCTCCCAGGCAGACTGCGCTCCCCGTCTCTGGCGCTGCTCCTCATGGGGCTTCCCAAGACTGAATTTTCACATGCACAAACTGCTCAACCATCCCCCGGAGAACGGAGAATGTTGGCCAGCACCATACCCTGCTCACTGCGCCATTTGTCATGCGGGGGACCCTGCTCACTGCACCACTTGTCATGCGAGGCGGCCTGTGGGGTCTCAGCTCCCGCTCCCCACATAAGAACGCAGGATATGGTGAGGCCAAAAAGGAACATCCACGGAGCCATAGATAGGGGAGTCATACAACTATAGTCTCACTGGAGGCACTATAGTCTCACTGGAGGCAGGATCCACATGACCTGCAACCTGCTCTCCGCATCTCTGCCTGCCAACCGACAGACCGACCAACCAACGCAGCCGCGGAAGTTATATCAGTGGCTAATTGGCTAACTGGTTACAGCTGATGGCCAGCTAGCCACCGCTGAGGGCCATCTAATACCCAAGTCAGCACCTTTGCACGTGAGGCCAAGAGCCTGGAAACTGCATGATTTTTTTTTTTTTTTTTTAATTAGAAAATGTAGAAAAGCAAAAGGAAAAAGGAAAATTACCCTTCATTTCACCAAATCAGGGAATAATTTGCTTTTAACATTGTGGTGATTTAATCTTCTGTGGCTCACCCATCAAATGGGGATAATAAAAAGACTGCCCATAATTCAGCCTCCTTAGGCTCCTGAGTGTAAGACATGTTAATCCGTGAGCTACATTGAAAACATTATCAGGGGTGAAATAAGTGTTTGTTCATAGAGCTTAGTGGTTATTGTTACCGTTGGGTATTTTATTCTAGACCTTTTTTCGTAGGCATACATCACATCGCTTTTGGAAGTAATTATAGGCATAAATTCGGTGGAATCATGTTTTTTGAGAGCTGCAAGGGATCTGAGTTTATCTAATCTAGTTTCTCCACAGGGATGCAGGAAATCAGCTGGGGAGTTCTTTTCATCTGTCCCATTCCAAGATCCTACCCCAGGACCTACTGAGTCAGAAACTCTAAGAACAGATATATGTATTTGGGAGGGGGCAGATTAGACGATTCCGATGGGTGTGCCAGGTGACAAGACCCCCTGAGCTACAGCCACATCTCCTTTACCAGGTGCAGAAAGGAGGCACCCTGGAGGCTGAATGAGCAGCCTGGAGATCACACAAGTGTTCAGTTAGAGCCGGGCTCTCTGAACTGCTCCCCGGGCTGTTCCCACAAAGCAGAGAGCCACCAGTTGTGTTAAAGAGAAAAACATTTTGTGTGAATTTAGCAGCACAGTAATCTGTTATATCTAGACAGTGGCTGCAAATAGTATTCCATTTTAAGATATAACCATAATGTTTGCAAGCAGTCAATTCAGGTTACCAAATAATGCAATTGTTAAAAGTAAAAGCAGAACGAAGGAAAAAGCATTTGTTTACATTCATTTATTTATGCGTTAGTGAAGCATGAAAGCATTCATGGTTCACTAATTCAGTCTGACCTTCGCTCGTCAGTCTTAGTGAAATTTTGCTGCATTACAGCTCCCAAGTTTATAGGATTTGGGGAGTGGGTAGAAGAGGAAATTAGTTACGAATTTAAAACTTTTCAATGGGCTCCTTCCAGTGAAATTCCCTGAGTCTCCATTGAACAAGCTGGTGTTCTGTTGCAGAGAAGTCACATCTCAAAACAGGCAGTGGGATGTGGCATTTGTTACCATCCCAGGAAGTTCAGTTCCCCTGTAAAAATACAAAAACCCATGCGCTGTTAGTTGACTTGTGTCTGAGAAACTGCTGGAAGAAAAAGCCAAGTGCTTGAAGGCTGCATTTGCTTAGGCTGTGATGGGGTGATTTGTAATGTTCTTAATATTATAGGTACAGCTACAGTCTTGTATGACATTGCCCTCACCACCACACATGACTGATTCTGTAAGGATCTACATGTAGGTGTTTAGATATTTTACCGTGCCTGCCTGACATAAACTAATGATGTAGACTGCTAAACATGGTGACATTATTAAACAGGATGTTAATTAGCGGGTTCTCGAAGAGTCTTGATCCTTCCTTTTAGCAGCCTTTGTTATGCATGTACAAAAGTTAGACAGAAGTGACTGTTCCCTGTATAGCATGTGTTAATGGCAACAGGGATTCAAGAAGAAAAGCATTTAAACTACCCTGTAAGACATATCAGGTCTGTCTACTTGTCCTGGGGTTTGTCCAGAACCATGTCTTTGTGGGAAAGAATATGAAAATTTTCCTGCAAGCAGTAATCATTTGTACTATTACTTAGTTGTCATGTATTGACGACCCCATTTCAATCAAACGTATCTCATTCAGAGAGCTTTTGATGGGAGGAATTTTTGGAAGGGTTTAGGAAGGTTAAATCTGTGAGACATGGCTTCCATCTGGAATGCATTAGCTCCAAAGATTTATTAGTCAGAGTGCCTCTGCATAATGTTCCATGGGAAGCAGGCTCTGCATCTAATTTCCAGCGTGATGTCTATATGAGGAGTGATCTTTGAAATATCATAGGTGACAATCAAGTTTGTTATAAAAATAGTAAATGCCCAGGATTTTCATGGCGGCTATTTTAAATCCCTCGTGAGGGCTGCTAAGCAGGTAGTTGATTTGTTGACAAATGATAAAACTTGAGCAATAGCAACATGCATGAAATTTTAAAATGGGATGGCCCTTTTAAGCAGAAAAAGACTATTAGGAAAATTATGAACATTTGGTGTTTTCATTTACCTTCTCTCTTATTATTTTCTAAACTAGCCTTAGCAAATAATAAGACCAGTCCATACTCAACGTCAAGATGTGCATCGCCATTCTGATTAAAATCATTTTTAAGAGCTAGTTGTTGATCAATAAGTAAGGCAGGGAAAGCTTTGTAACATCTCAGACATGAGACAGCCTGAGACTACACTGTTCTGAGCTGTAATGTGATTGGTGTAAATTAGAGATTATGGACATGCTAGCATTTCCTGTTCTACTGATCACTGTGTGAAAGGAAGGCAGAGCTAGTATATAGCTCAGGCTTCCCTGGGTTACTGGACTTTTAAAAGATGAGACATAAAAGCACAAATGGGGGTAGAGTTTGTGTTTGGGCTACAGAAATTAAGATCAGATGGAGGCCAGAAGACTCCTGAGCTTCTCACTGGAAAGGCAGCTCAAACCCTGGCAAAGGATCGTTGCCTCCTCACCTGCCTTGTTCTCAGTTGCCAACATTAAGGTAACATAATGAGAGCAGACCCAGTCCCACGAAAGCTTTTTATGCCATCAGGATGCAATAATGGCTCAGGTGCCTTCCCCGGCTGTATCATATCTTCTGGAAATGAGGGGCAAAGGATTAATGCCAGGTGAAGGGCGAGCCACCGTCCAAATATTTATCCGTGAATTTAGGTCACACTACAATGCCCAGTTGTGTCATTCCCTCTCAACGTAGGAAAAAGTGTTCTGTATCCTGGATACAAGTTCAGTGCTAAATTGTCCTCCAAGGATTACAAGGGAAATGCTAGAGCTCAGCAATTTTCTTTTACCCTTGTGTTGGGCTTCTGTGCCACGGGGTGGTTTTGTGCCAGACAGTGGAGTTGGGAGTGAAGTGGCACTAGCCACAAAACACATGTTTGAGAATGAAAAGAGGTTTTTACTGCAAAACCTCCAAGAGCAGTGCCTAGGTGTTTCACCTTCTAGATGAACATTTACAGGGTCTTCCACTTGAAAAGTGTCTCTCCTGTATGCCCTGTGTGTGGCAGGAAGGCCACAGCTGGAGCAGTGCTTCTCACTACCAAGGAAGACACATTCCCAGGAAACCACTTAGCGTTGGAATCTTAGGTAGGTAAGATTTCTTTGAGGACACTCATTTCTTCTTTTTTCCTATTAGGTCTTAACAGGGAATACGATTCTTTCTTTCCTTTCAGGCAAAGTGATACAGGGACGCCACACACCCAAGTCTTAAACATACTTGCCCCCACTCCAAATGGCGGGGTCCTCTGATACCCCTTATTGCAGACTTGCTCTCGTCACATATGAGTCCCACTTGCTGTCTGGATGCCTTGATAAGATCTGTGGGGCCGTGCCAGAGCTCTGCCCCAGCGCATGCCTCCTTTCACTACAGCACCCAAGTCGATCTCCCATACGCCCTTGTTTGTAAGAACCTTGTGTTAATCCAGGTCTGACCGTATCCTGGTGTCACTGTGTGTATGATTTACTGTGAACTAAATAAAACCATAATGGAAACCATGACAGGTTCTCAAAGACACATCAGTTGAGCTCTGTCTCGTCTCTACCTTTGGCACATGATTGGAAATCCTTTCAACCACATAGCTATTATGGAGTAACTAATCCAAGAAGTTTAAATGTTATAATAAGACCATCCTGGCCTTCCCCGTTGTCCAAATTATTTCACTACTCTTTGAGGATGTTTGTGCAAATTCCACTCACCAATTTCTACTTCCCCCCAAAGTAATACTTTTTTTTTCATTCATTATACATTTAGTTTTAGGCCAATCAAGTCCTGGACAATTTTCACATTTGGTAAAGGAAAAGTCCTTGTGACTCAAGTAGCATTTCATTTTTTAAAAACTTCAGTGGCTTAGAATTAAATTAATTGCTTAATTTAGACTTGAATGCATGGAAATATCCTGAAGGAAATTCCAAAAACATTTTAAGGAGAAATAATCAGTCTTTCATGTCACAATCTAAGCTGTTTTTGATATTTTGAATCACTTCAAATTTTTCTCTATTTTGATAGTAACTAGTAAAGTTGGTACAGATTTATTGTTTCCACATATGTCTGAGGTACAGAACTTCTTTTAAGTCACGCAAAGGGGAAAAGATCAAGTTCTGTGAGGAAAGTTGTATGAATAAAGGTTAATTTCACTTAATCGAGTAAAAATTATTTTCGTTACAGTTAAATTCTTGAAAATGGAAGCATAACATTAACATGTTAATTGTCATATTTGAAACATAAATGTAACAACTTTGGAAAGAGATTGATTTTAAAAAGCAGTTGTAGTTATCCTCTCAACCTTTTCCCAGTGTAAAATTTGAACTGAAAGCTCTATGATATAGGAAGGAAATCTACCAGTCATTTCAGTCAATTCAGTAATAGTCACCAAAATGTTAACCTAACTATTTGATTAAACTGATTAGTTATATGGTAGTGACTTGTGTAGGCATGGGATAAGAAAACTATAAAATAATATACAAATGTAAGGTGTGATTACTGATTCACACAACCTATGAGAAAGTCTGCAAATTCAGTTGATTATCATAATCCTGGAGACTTCCAGTGGAGACCATCAACAGTATTACTACATGAGCAGTTAAAATCACGGTCATGTCAAACTCAAGACCTGGTTGGAATCAAAGATTTATTTAGGTGAGCAAATCTGAGGTAAATCAGTTAATCTCTGATTTATCTGTAGAATGGGAATAATCATTTTTATCTCATACGTAATGTTACTAGGAATATCAGTGGAGTCCTGTGTAAAAGCAGTATCCAAAAGTTAATTATTTCTATTTTGTAAACTTGATCCACCCCTCTGATAGCAGCGTATCTTGAAGGAAAACATTTTACAGCTCTCAGTTTAAATCCCACTTACTCCCTCACGTACACAGGCTCCAACCAGCTGGGTCAGCCTCTTTCCCTTTTCTGTGGACCCTCCGTCCTCCACGTATAATTCTTCATTACAATAATCTGTTCACTCTCTGTCACATTTGTTAGACAACAGACTCTTTAAGGTTAGAGATTATTTCTGCCCAGCATGATGTCCTGTACACAGAGTCATTGAATAATTATATGCTGAATGAGTGAATGAATGCATGGAAAACTATAAATATGGTGACTGCTATATCTTTCTTCTTATAGGGATTTCATAGTAGCAGCAAAGATATGGCCTTTCAGACAATGACGAGAAGGCCTATTTTAGGTTAGGTGTATGCGTACAGCTCTGTTATAAGCATACTATTCTGTATTTTCTTATCAGTGACATTGGCAATGGAAATAAAGGTGGTTTTATAATTACCCTCAGGACTCCAAATCTAAATGGTCCCTTTGTACTATCGTGCTGGAGTACAACCTAGGGATCTCTGGAGTTTAACCCTCACTTCCCTTTGGGCAGAGTGAGTTGTATACTTCAAAGCCCTACAAAGCAACCCTTATTTCACAGTTCAAGGTAGGCTGGCTTTAAATTACAATGGGAGAAAAAGAGTTGATGACAGATAAAAATAAAATTAGCATGTATAGTGACACTAAAATAAGTAATATAATCCTAAGTTTCTCTCTGTGTGTTTTATTTTGCAGTATTTTCTAAATATGGTAACTAGGCAACTCGATGTTATAAAAGTAAATGTTTGGCTTCTGCACCTGTAGTATGCAATTATTGCCCTTAACGCTATTGCTCTTCCTCAAAATGTATAAACCTAAACTTTCTTGGAATGCTAAACTTTCCTACAACATCCTAGATTTTTATAAGCTGTTGATCAAGTTGTTTTCTGATCTTTCCCCCGACCTTTAGGCATTTCAGTGTTGAGCTGGCCAAAAGAGAGAATGGTCATCTGATTTTGAATGCTTTTCAGGGTCTGGGCAATTCAACTGAGAAGCCGATTTTGGGGTTGTGTAAATTATTTCCAACAAAATCATTTCTATCACTCTTCTTATTTCAATAAAATAGTTTTACCTTGGTATTTTTAATATTTAAAAGTATTTTCATTTGTAGCATTCTACGGGATTGTTACTGTCAGATAATAACTAACATCTATATAGTTGGTATGAGCCAAACATCTTAAAATCTATTCATAAAAGGTGTTATGGGTTCTAAGGGAAAAAACACACCCTGATGGGCATGAGTGAAGATTTCATGGAGCAGGCGATATTTGCTTGGGGTGTGTATTCCCTATGTGACTTTTAAGCAGAACTGTTGCCATTTTTATACTAACTGACAAGCAGTTTCCAGTTTCAAATCTGAGCTTGTACTCAGTATCCAGTGATGAGATTTTGGATGTAGGAAACTCCTTCTTAAACAACCTCTAGGAGGAAGTACAGCTCAGAGCATGCTTTGACGAGAGCCCCTGATTCATATCCTGCCCTGCCATTTCCTCTAAGGAGGAGATGAATTGACCTCTCTGACCCTCAGTTTCATTATCTGTAAAATGGGACACTCATAGTTTCAAGTTCATGGGGTAGTTGAGACAGTAGTGATTTCAGTGGATCACAGCAGTTGTGAATGTGTCCTAATACTTTCTAAGGGAAAGGCTACTTCTGAGGAAACTCTTCCTGCCCTTCAGTCACAAATAATGGTGACTCTTACTTGGTTTATTTTTAGCTCTGTTCTTTTCATGGTTGAGCACTAGGTAAACTGAAAACAATCTTTATAAGAATTAGTTCACATGGGGATGTATTGGAAAAGTTTAGTGGACTGAAGAAACCTGAGCTCTCACCCCTCTTCTGTCTCCAGTTAGCTCAGTTGGGCCATATTAGGCAAGTCACACAGCCTTTCTAGCTGCTTTCCTTCCCTGTGCCCTGAAGGTGTTAGGCTAGATAATCCCCACAGTACTGTGGTAGTTACTAGGGCTGCTGGCAGACACCTGGTTGTCCTCTCCTTTTGGGCACAAGGAGAATTGAACACCCTGCCCCCTTGTGGTCAGGTGGGACAGCGTAACTTGTTCCAGCCAATGAGCTGTGAGAGGAGGTCTGACACATTCAATCACAAGGCCCTCCGAAGTTCTCCTTCCCTCTTCCATGGCAGAGTGGTGGCTGCTTTGCAGCCTGGGCGGAGGGAGACAGAGGCCCCAGTGACCCATGCTGGACATGAGCATGAGTGACAAACACGCTACCACTTTTTAAACTACTCATAAAGTGAGGTTGATTGTTACGACAGCATATCCCATCTATCCTAAATTGCTACACGGACCTTCCAGCATAGGGTATGAGGGAAGAGTTTAGCAGCAAGTAACGTTTGAGCTCGTAATGCTCCTGAGTGTGTGCTGTGGATTTGACTCCTAGCTCCACACACTGCCAGCACTGTGACTTTGTGCTACTTGGCTTGGTCTCTCTGAGTTTCCATTTTCCTCATACAAAAAATGGGGATAATACTATTGTCTATCTTATGGAGCTGTGTTCAATGAGATCTTGCATTGTAGATAAGCCTGGCAGAAAGTAAAATAATTCTCATTATTCTAGTTTTAACATTCTGTGAGTCATGATTGCATCATCTACTTCCTATTGTGTCCATTGAGACAGACTGAGGAAGATGATAAGAAACACTGTAATGAACAGTAGAGTAGAAAGAAAGTAAAAGGGGTTATACCTTAGCCTTTTTGAGGCCAGCAGCCTCTAATGGGAATTGGAGGTATCTCTGTCAGTGTGAGGTCATTACATCTTAGCCAGCCCATCTCCAAAAAGAGGAGTCAAAGCCACTAAACAAATCTGAAGTAATCTCTCTTAGCAGCCATCATCCAATTCGTGTTTTCTTATGGAAACTTCTGTGAGAAAAGAAATTACGTGTTTGTCTTACCTCGGCTCTTGTAAATTTATGTCACACTTTTTGTCTTTAAAGCTTTCCAATAAATTCTAAATTGATTATACAATAAAGGCGGTAGCTCATTTGGAATATTTATAAGAAAACCCCCATAGAATAAGCATAATGAGTAAAATAATGAAGTAGTAATTATAATTCTCAAGGCTAATAATTTTAATAATAATTTATACTTAAACAGCTCTCTATATAAGGAGAGTTCAAAGATTTATAAATATTAAGTAAGCTCTGTATGCCCTACAATTCCTAAAACAATACCTGGACCTAACATTTTTGAAACATTCACATACCATCAGTATTATTAATCTTATTTTACAGATGGATAAACTGAGGCAAAGAAAATCTGCGTGGAGTCATGTAATCCTTAGCAATAGATTCTTGTCTCAAGTACCTCTACCCAAAATCAACCCATTAGAACTTCACAGTGGAATAATTTATATTTTAGTCTGTCCAGGAGTTCAATTGTATTACAGCAACTGCTCTAACTGGTTTATGTGATATGACCTATGGATTTTATTTAGAGTCATGGTTCCTGTATGAAAATAATTGCAGTTGAGATGATTGGTTTCTGTAGCATATGGCCTGTCCTTGGTTGAAGTGCCAAGGTTTCGCATTGGATTCATGGCATGACATATCCAAAACACATGCCCTAGCCAGAAGGTCACTGCCTCCTTCTTCTCAAGAGGTGAACCAGAACCCATGAAAAGGTGCGGTCCCTGCTCACAGTTTGTATAAGCCTGTTTTTTTTTCTGTTCCATTGTGCTCATTCACACATGATATCCCAAAACAGTTAAGTAAAATGAGGGATATTATATCTGTCACACATGAGAAAACGGCAGTTATGGATTCATTTAATGCATTCATTGCTTTTTGGACTCTGGAGTCCCCTGGGCAGTGCCACAAATCTCCACGGTGGCCTCCAGTTCTGTATTCTATGTGGGACTTTCTAGTGAGGCCAGCATGTGTATAAACGGTTCATTATTATTGTTGTTAATTTTTTTTTATTTTTATAGCTCAAATGAATCGGCCTTAACTCATGCTAACAGTAAGGGTTGCATTAGCCAAGTACATTACAGTAATCTATTGTTGAAATAGCTCGCTCTCAGAGATACAGTGAGTGTTGGAGGCCCGGCCTTCTGAATTAACGCCAAAGCATGGGTGTTATAGCTGGCACCTGACAGAGAGCCTAAAAACACTGCTTCTCTATGAAGTTTCTTGAGAGCTCCACCCCTCCTAATTTTTCAAAATTCAGTTTAAGATAGATTCCTCTGATTCCTGTAGGCTCGCTGGTTGCGTAATGAAGAAGACGAAGCTGGTAGCCCTTGGTTGCCGTCCACATTTCCTGACGGTAGAAATATGGCAGCAATGGCACAAGCTGTGCAGAGCACACTGTCCCTCCACACATGCAGGTTGTTCTTTGATTTATGGTCACGAGGCTCTGTTGAGAGATGAGCTGGGAACGGTTTGCACCTTCCTGTGTGATGTCAATTGCAAAGCTTTTGTTCAAAGAACTACTTAGTCCTGGATGGCCAGGGCAGGGCTTGTCTGGCAGCTTCTGGAATTTCCTGGACCCCCCACACCTATGAGTGAAGGGGGCTGAGACATAGTAAATGCTCAATTAATATTAGTTGTTATCATCATTATCTTCATGCCATTGTTATTATTATCCTTCTGTTCACTATAGAAACAGTAAACAGAGACCCTGCTTTGATACACTTAATGTGTGTATGTACTGCCTTTAATCACACACTATTAAATTCCCCAAAGGTTCTTTTCACTGGAATGATCAATAATCAAACAATTTCTGTATGTTTAATATCCATTTGTCCTTTTATTTTTGAATCAATAGCATCAAGAACTGTTTTGGTTTTCTGAGGCAAAGTTTTTCTGCCTTGCACATAGTAGATGCTCAATAAGTATTGTTGAATGAATAAATAGGCAAATGAAACCTTTAATTCTGTCAACCCAATAAATTAAACTATTTTATTTGCCTATGTTTAATAAGTTATTAAGTGCTTACTATGCTCACTAGACTGAAAATGTTTTAAATATGGACAGTCTTTAAGAAGTTTACAACAGGTAAAGAAATCAGTTAGATGCATGTGGTAAGGATTATGTATTTATTTAATTTTGTCTATTGGTGGTGTTATTAGTTTTTTGGGCACCTACTATGTGCCAGGTACTTTTCAAAGAACTCTACATTGATTATCTTGTTAAATTCTCACCAAAAAATATCTATTGTTATCATCCCCATTTTACAAATAAAGGAACTAAAGCTTAGGAGAGTTGCATAAGTTGTCCAAGGTCATACAGCCTATGAGCAGGAGAGCATAGGATATAATATGCTGAGCCTCCATACACTAAATTAAAAAATGGCCATTATGCTATTATGCATTATTTATAAACAAATCTGTGATATTCTATTTATTTATATTTGTCCTTGTTTTGATTCCATATTATATATATATATATATATATATATATATATATATATATATATATATATATATAAATTCTATCATTATTTGGTTGTATGTGTTCTAAGTTTATCCTCAAGTCATTTGTGGAATCACACAGCACAAAGAGATACATCACAGATAATAAAATGCTCAATTGTGTGTTGTCTACAATAAATAAAATAACAGTCTTGGAAAAGGAGTATCTGAGCAGTTGACACATGAGCTTCTCTAGAAGGAAGACAAAATGCATAGTAGGTGGGGAGAGGGGTGGAGCATGAACAAAAAAACATGGAAGCATGATTAGCATGTTCTGGGGGCTTCCTGGGGAGAGACAAGAGACTGACTGCCTTGAAGTGTGGGAGAGAGAAGATGGAGCTGTTTAGAGAAGCCAGAGATGGACCATGGGCCAAACCTTAAGGATTTGAAACACGGCGGAGGCAGGATTAAAAACGAGGTCCGTTCGAGCACCAAAGCCAGGATCAGTCCACTGGAGACCCCTAAGGAGAGCCTCAAATTCCAGATTTGTAGAATGGAAAATCACCATCACTAGGAAAACCAGATGAGAATCATCAAGAAGTTTTTGTTTTGTGTTTTTCTTTTTAACTTCTTAACAAATACTCACATAGGAGAAGTAGCAGTCCCCAGTTTGGTTGGCACGTAAATATTATTAGTATGAAATTACTGTTGTTCATCTAGCAGCTGCAGGCCTTCAGGAAAGACTGGGGAAGGCAGACGGGTTTGTTTATCCTCCGTGAGGTCATTGATAAAAGAAAAGTTCGACTGGAAGTTTCATGTCTGTACTGTATTTGTTAGTTGTGGTTCTTATTTATCCATTCTTTTACTAAATCTGTGAGTTGAAATCATCCCAGTGCCCATAAAATTGCTGCCCAGCTCAGAATTTTCCCTCAAAACCAAGACCACTTTAGTTAGTGTAAGCTTGGGCTGCCCCCTGGACTTGTGTACCCAAGTGCGTGCACACACTCAGGAGCCGAATTTCCTAAAATGGAATTTAAAGGAAAAAAAGACTTCATAAATTCTGAAACTCAGATTCTTCTGCATTTGGACTTGATACGTACACTATGTCGAATATGTCTTTCATTTTTTATACATATACACAGAAGACGGCGTTATAAGAGTGTGTAAATTGACAAAAGAGCTGTCTTCCACTCTTTGGGGAAAAGTAGATGGAAAATGACCTAGTTTTAATTAGAATTGAGATCCTGCTGATACTCAGTTAAAGGTTAAACTACCCTACACTGGAGGGGAACGTCATGGGATTCATTTTTTTACTCCAGCTAGTGCAGAACTCACCTTGGACTTGAAGTACTAGCGTCTTGGCTTGGAGTGACTAAAAGAAAAGAAACACATGAGAGCATCTTGGGTTCCGATATGTAGTTGCTTTGTACCTAAGTGAGCAGAATACCTAGAAGTGTAACTGAAATTTTCCCTCCCCCCGCTATTTTGGCATTGTCTGGGTGGAGCCCCGAGGCCCTTTGTATGCTATGGCAGTGACGTGGTTAACATAAGCCTTTGGAGCGTGTGCCATGTGGCTCGGAGGCCTCAGAATCAATAAGGAGTCTTCAGATTTAAAACTAATGATTTTCTGTGTTCAGCAAAAATCAGAATCTCTCAAAGTTGCCATTGTTGGCTCTGATGTGCCCCCAGAGAATAAGGGAAGGTGTGATAAGTCATCATGCTTGCAATACAAATAAAATGCACATCAGAAGAGACTTGAACTAGACTAGAGATGGATAATGTGAGTCTTAAACATCTTAATTATTTCCTCCTTCAGCAAAACCCCTAAACTAGCACTGTCCTAACAGTTATTGTAACAGCAGTGGACAAACTGTCTGATGGGCCTGTCCTGCCTCCCATGAGTGTATGTGGGTCCTGTCCACGAATGCATCTGTCATCATTTCCTTCCAGAAGCATTTTAAGCAGTTGTGGTGACGTCAAATGTTTTTGAATGTATGTATAAACTGCGGTTGAATGTGCATAAAATTTCCCCAGACTCTCTGATTTAAAGCCCTAGAGAAGGCCACCAGGCTCGTATGGAAATTAGCTAAGCATAATTTATTCATGAAAGGCAGAAAAGCTGAATTAATAAATACATGAGTATGTAAACTTATAACTGTACAAAGATCTGTAGAAAATATGAAAGCTAAGCTCCATATGTGAACAGAGAGCCTTAAGGTGTGGCCACTTGGTCCTTTCTTGCAAACAGTTCTAGCTCCTGTTTTGAAAGCCAAGTGGAAATAAGTATTAAGCAAATAAGTACATTTATTTTTTGGAGGTTCTCTTATTCCCCTTAAAAACATGGACCTGCCTTGTAGATGCTTCTCCATTCACATCAGTCTAAGACAATTATTATTGTTTTTAATATTAATGAAAGCTCTAATTCCAGAGATTCAGGAAGTGGCTCAGCAGGTTTAACTCAGGACTCTTCTCTGTCTGGACCCAATCCTGAGCGTATTTTCACAAAGTATTGTCTGTCACGAGACCAGGTCTTACCTTCCTACAAGACTGGCATCTTTTTTCCCCTTACCCTTATCTTCCCCCATGAAGTCAGAATCTGTATTAACATCATCAGCCCGTCAAATGTTGATTCAGCAGTGCTGTTGTTAAGACAGCAGGAATTGGAGGAAAATATGTACTGTCACATTTTAAGAAAACATTTTTAAAGGGAGTCTTACCTTGTATTAAATGCCTTCTGGTGAAACTTTTCATTTGGGTTGAATTCTGAGCCTCCTCGCCCCAGTTCACACCCGTCTGGCTCTGGAAGACTGGATCTTCAGAGGTGTGACCTAGGATTTTGATCATCAAGCAAGGAAACGGTTGTTTCCTACAGATCTTGTAAGTTGGTCAGAACATTCCAAGGAAAGCATAGTATTTCTGTTCATCTTCATTACTGATAATTTCCTTACCCTAATTAAAAACATTTTCCGAAAGTCTGTGTCGCAAAACACCCATTTCAAACATTGTTCCTAGTCAAGGGACGTGGATAGAACAAATACGTGTATAACTTTTTAAAAATTTGTCTTAATTGAAAATTATAATGGATACAGGATAAACGTAAACCATCAAATACTCTTCTGTCAGCATCTATGATCAATAATGAGGAAGTTTTAAAAAAATCAAAAACAGCATAACAACATGTGGTAGTCATAGAGTACTTTATAAATATTAGCTCTTTAAATTCTGTGGCAGGTACAATTATATCTATTTTAGTGGTGAAGTAAGTGAGGTACCAAGTGGTATGTAACTTACCCAGGATCTCACAACTGGTATGGAGATACTGGAAAACAATCCTTATGACGTAGATAGTTACTTAAAACAAATACCAAGTTCATATGGCTTTCTGACTTCAGTGTCTAAAATGTGTAATGGGATCTAGTTTTTCTAGAATGAAGCTTAAATAAAATAATTGGGGTTTTTTGTTTTGTTTCTTTTTTTTTTTTCCCCCTAGCATAAATCCTTACAATTACCTGGACATGAGAATTTTTAAGCGAGGCTGTGGAGTGCAGTGATTCCATCCGTGCTCTTATACACTCTGACGTTAATTTGACTGTTTTCTAGGAGGCAGGCTTTAGACTTCTAACTGATAAATAGAAATGCATATATGAAAATGGGGAGATATGTGTTCTGAGTATCACTGCATAAAAACCACCTCAAAACTTAGTGTCTGAAACAATGACACCATTTGTTTTGCTCATGAATATGCAGTTTAGGCAGTGTTTGGCGGGCATAGCTTTACTCCGCTTCACTTGGCATCACTTGGGCAGCTCAAAGACTTGAGGCTGGAATCTGCAGGCACACTCCCACACAGTTCCGACCGTTGATGCTGCTCATCACCCAAGATCTCATCTAGAATTTTGGCTGGAATGTCTGCCTGTGGTCTTCCCATATGACTCCCTGGCTTCCTTACAACGTGGTGGCTAAGTTCCAAGGGTCAGGGTCCCAAGAAAGAGAGAGCCAGGTGGAGTAACCAATCTCAGAAATCATGTAGTGTCACTTCTCCCATATTCTTTTGTTCGTGGCTTTTACAAAGGTCTGCCCAAGTTCCATGAGAGGGAATGTAAACCCTTCCTCTTGATGGAAAAGTGTCAGCATCGCTTTCTAAGAAGAGCATGTGGGATGTATATATTGGTATAGCCATCTTTGGAAAACACAATCTTCCGTAACGTATGTTTTATTAAGCATTTAGGACTGTCAGTATGAAAGAAATGTTTTGCTGGAAGAAATCCCATCACTATAAAAATAGGGACCTAAAAAAATAATAATAATAAAATTAAAAAGAATAAAAAATAAAAATAAGGCTTAAAACAAAGGCTTAACAGAAATAACTGTTCAAAGAATCAAGCAAGTTTTTGCCAAAAAAACAACTCTCCCATCAGAGAGAGATACCCAAGGAAGGAAGGAAAAAGCCTTCTAAAGTTAATTTTAGCCTGTGCCTAATTCATAGTAAAAATCTTTAGAGGTAGGAATTCCCCAAACATATGTAAGATGGTTCATTTAGGCTGATCACATCTTTTGCAGTTGCCAAAGGATCTTATACCAGATGTTAACATTCTAGTTTGTATCAAAGAGCTATGTTGGATATTTTTTCATCATTTATATAAGAACAATGGAAATGGACTTTTATGAAGTTCCTTCCCTGTAGACTCCAAGTAAAGTTAACCAGGCACACTTTAAGAAAGATGGCAACATTTTAGAGAAATTCTAATTACTGAGTATCCAGCATGAGTACAAGTTAAACCTCAGCATTTTGAAACTTAATAGCTAATGCAGGATTTGTGGAACACATGAGGGAGAGAGAGAGAGAGAGAGAGAGAGAGAGAGAGAGAGAGAGAGAGAGAGAGAGAGAAAGAGAGCTAACAAGGGGATACTAACAACCTACCACATGACTTCCAGCAATTTGTCCCATTACGTCAGGGGTCAGGTCAGAGAAAGAAGAGAGTTGTTGGGGGCCTTGAAGGCTTGTATCAGGAGTTGTTTTGTTTTTATTTTGAGAGAGTTGGGGAACCATCATAAGTGGCATGATTTGACCTAAGTTTTAAAAGAATACCTCTAATGTGAATTACATCTCAATAAAGCCATTATTTTAGAAAGTACCTCAAGCTGCCATTTTGTGAATAGACTGTTGAGAATAGGATGGAAGCAGGAAGACAGGAAGCTATTGTAATCTAGGCTGGAGATGGTGGCTACCTGGACGAGGTGGTAGCAGTGGAGGTGGTGAAAAACGATCAGATTCCTTATAAGTGAAAGTCAAGTCCATAGGATTTGCTGACTGACAATGGCAGGGATGACTGTGATGGTCTTGTCCTGAGCAACTGGATGGATGGAGCTGCCTTTTTCTCAGAGAAACCTGTGAGAAAGCGGGTTTGGCTATGGGTATGTATGGGGTGGGGTGCACAGTGGATTACTTTGCACAGTGGATATGTGCAAAGGCAACAAAAAGATGAAGGCATTTATTATTAATGTGCTTATATTATTTTACTTTCCAAGAGGATGTGGAATGGCTTATAATAAAATGCACAGATAGAATAAAGATGGAAACCATTTAAAAATTGTAAAAGGCTAAACTCAGTCAAAGAGGAATAGGCCCAAATCAGAGTTCCCTACAGGAAACAATATGTGAGTTTGCTTGAGCTTTGCAGAGTATTTGTGGTCAAAAATAAAATACGAGGGTGAGGTGGAAGTAGAGTATTACAGCACACTCAGAGGGATTGTGCAGAGACCTATAGGCTTAGGGCAGGCTTACAGGTGTTTAAGGAAGGCCTCCCCCCACCCCCGCCCGCCCCCTATAAGGGGTGAAAAGTTCAGGAATGAGGAGGCTGAAGACGAGGAAGCCAACTGGATGGTTAGAAGACCCAGGTATGAGGAGGGCTGGCCTGGGTATGCCATCCTGGGAAGGGAGCCTTAGAGATGGGTTGATTGAAACTGGGAAATTGGAAAAGAAATGATGGCTATCTATCAGCATCATGATGGGAGCGGGCAGCAGAATCACCTGATGGATATGTAAGACGTACATGCACAAGGCCTCACCCAGACCTTCTCAGCCCTAATCTCTGTGAGAAGATCCAGTACTGTCAGTGGTTTTTGTTTGTTTATTTTTAGGTTTTGTCTTTTTATTTTTTTTAATAAAATTATTGGGGTAACTAACATTGGTTAATAACATGTTTTAAAAGTCCTCCACATGATTCTAGTGCAACTCCTGATTGAAAAATACTGGAGGAAAGAAGTTGATGAACTTAATTAGCTTTTATCTTGTGTGAATCACCTAATTGGAATGTTTTCTGGAGAGAGAAAAGTAACAATTAAAAACAATTTTGGAGACACTCATTTATTTTTTCTTTTAATGAATATTTATTGAATGCTTATTAAGCATGATGCATAGAAGTGCTGGAGATACAAAGATGAAGGAAACACAGTTCCTGTCTTCAAGTAGCTATTAGTCTATTGAAAGAAACAAACGCATACATTGATAATTTCGTAGGGCAAAGTGTTCCTGCTTTGAGTGTTATGGGAATGGTGTGGAAATTGAGTCTTAGGTAAGATTTTTCTGGAAGGGTTGTCATCTGAGCCAGAAACTTGTCTAGGACAAAGAGGTGTCACATGTCCCCTGCTGCTGTTCAGTTATTGGAACTATAGCCATGCTTATTCGTTTCCATATTGTCTATAGCTGCTTTAGCAGTACCGTTGCAGTTAAGTTCTTGTGACAGAGACAATCTGACCCACAAAGCCTCAAATATTTACTACCTGGTTTATTACAAAAAGTCTGCTACCCCTGTTCTAGAACAAAGGGGAGAGGAGAAGCCATTTTAGAAAATGAAGTCAATATGATATATGGTACTGTTCAAAGAACTATAAGCAAAAGATTATGGCAGAAAATGGAAATGGGGTGCAGTTAGAGAGGTAGACAGCAACAAATCATTGACCCTGTACCCTATCTTAGGGAACTTGAACTTTCTCTAGTGCCATGGGATTCAATGGAGGATTTTAAGCAGTAATACTAGAGTCAAACTTGAATTTCAGGTAGACTTTTTTTATTTTTTTTTAATTAAGTAGATTTTTATGTTTGCTTCATACAATGTAGATTTGAGGGGAAAATATTATATAGGGAAGAAACTATTATGTTTGTAGGAGTAATTAAAGCAAGAATTAACAAGCTGATTAAAAGTTTGACCATAAATTTATAAAATGGAATATTACGTGATTATTATAATGAGGTGTATATAAATTATTCTAATAAGGAAACATAGCTACACTATGTTCAGTAAAAATAATCAAAAAAATTACATACACAAATAGAAAACGTGTTAGTATGAATAGAAAAAAAAAATGGAAAGAATATACAGAAAACTATTTCCCGCCCCACCCCCACCCCCACCCATCCTGGGGGGAGTAGACTGACAAGAGACATTCACCTTGAATATTATACATGTTTGTAGTGTTTGATTTCTTTTTTACAACAAAAATGTATTGCTTTTCAGTCAGACAAAACAAAAAACAAACAAAAACAAACAAACAGCCAACTTTTTAAAGTGATTTGTCTAGAGGGAGAATGAAGTTTCATAACATGACTTGGCAAGAAAGGAAGGATGGAGAGAAGGGCATAAATCTGAGAATGATTTAGAAAGTTAAACTAGCACGACTTGCTCATGTAGGAGGTGAACAAGAGGCAAGGAAAATAGATTACGCCCAGGTTTCTGGTTTCAGTAAATATGGTGAATTGACATATCAATAATTTAATAAAAATAAAATGAGAAAACCTTTATTGATCATTTATTATGTACAAGGCCTTGTGCTAACTGTACTTAACATATTTTTAGTACATTCAAACCAACACATGGAGGAATTTTTATTGTTCCCATTTTATAGATGAGGAAACTGAGACTCAGAGAGATTAAATAGTTTACCCAAGATAGCATAAGCTGTGAGCAGAATAGCTGGGAATTGAACAAGGGTCCTATTGAGTCCAAGCCTCATATGTACTCCTATCCACAACCATGAATTAATTTTTTAAAGAGCAGTATAGATGGAAAGATTAAAATCACTTTTGAACGTATTGTGTGTCATCAACATGGAAGTTTGGATCTAACATGATAAGGTCTCAATAAATGAAATGAATAAAGAGAAGCTCTCAGATTGAATTTTGGAGTGTACAGTTAATGGATCTTAATCACTAAAGTTTTAAGAATAATGATATTGAATATATGAGAGTTCTCCCTTTCTTGTTTGGATGCCTTGATACAGTTATTAATGTATGAAATCATGCACATTGAAAAGAATTAGAATAAAACAAATTTGTTGCATTTTTTTGGACATCAAAACTCATAGGACTGGTTTTGTCAATTTAATTCAGTGAATATCTGTTGAGTGTTCCCCAAGTATAAAGCATATTGATGCTGCATTTTTACCTGCTTAAACTTTTTAATGTGTCTAAAATTTCAGTAGGGCTAGGAAGAACTAAGATATGAAAGATGCTTGATGTTCTAAACAGATCTTTGAGGTGATATTAGCTCAGGAAATACCCAGAATCATTGATGTTCCTCTGTTTTTCATCAGATCATTACAGTGTGATTGGTGAGAAATTCTTTCTTCGAAGAAAGTTGGCCATTTGTGGTTAGGAGTGTTGGGGTAAAGGTAACCTGAACCGCCAGAGGAAATGCGCGGGCCTTTGTGAGGAGAGAAAAGGGCATGCCTCCCACTGAGAGGAAAGCAATTTCTCATTGTGTCACTTCACCCTGGCATTTAGCCACAAGAGGGGGCATGGACCAGAGTGAAATAAATTCTGCCTGTTTTGTGGCCTAGTTGCTTGCTCTTCTTTGCCCTCCAAAGAAGCGCCCCAGCTTTCCTTACTTTGAGGTGGTAACAGAGCTTCATTTCCCACTTGATGAGAAACTAAATGGTTTACTAGTAGCCGTGGTTATACTTTCCCTAGTGAAAGCTAAGACATGGTTTAAAGATTCCAAAAGGTGCAGAGGAATGTACTGTTAAAATTGACCTGAAAACGCAATCATGGTTTCCCTTAGTGCCATGTCCCATGTACACATTACTTCCTTGCTAACATTTCTAATTTTTATCCAAATATAGGTACAGGCTTTCAGAAAGTGAATCAGGTTGTCGAGATTGACCATTCAATATAAAGTTTGTACATTGCCTCAAAATGTGTTTTTGACTCAGTAAAATACGTTCTCTTTATGCTCATTGTAATTCACTTTATAGTGACTTGCTTAATAGCATAACATATATCATTTATACTGCTATCCTTCATGCTTTTAAACTGTAATATCCTTTCCTCAATGACTACTTGTCAATTTCACTGATCTAGATTTGATTTCATAAATTAACCAGGCCAATTAAGTAGAGAGTTATCATTAGAATAAGAAGTGGAAGCAAATAAATATTAATCTTCCATCTCTGAATGTCAGTATTCAACACAACCTTGATCGTATTTGAACACATAATGGAAGAAATGCATCCCTTTGTTGTCAACTTAGTGCTACTCAGTTTAAACATTTATGAGTATTTTTTCATTCACCTCTTATCCATCTTTCTTTGGGGCAGTTACATTTCTATTTTGTCAATATCAAATGTGGGGAATGAGCAACTAGCAGAACTTCATTATGGCGAAATTCTGATCTTGCCTCTTTGCTTGGCTTTTCCTCCCAGTCCCTTTGCCTGGGGGACATTTACTTCAGAGACATGGAAACCACATCATATATGTAGTACAGTACATTGCCGCTATACAGGCCTTGGTCTTGCTGTAGTCATTTTCTTTCCCTCACAGACTTTTGGAAACCACTCATCGATGACAATGCCTGACAGAAAAGAACATCTTAAAATGCAGCCCATTTCAAAGAGTGTTTCTTTTTAAAAACTTAGCATAAGGGATTTCTTCTTCAACTCTCATTGAAATGATGCTTCTGACATTATTAGCATGAATCCTGCTTTGTCTTCTTTGGCGGTAGAAAAGAGTTTGTCAATACCATTTTCATAAAAATATTTCATATACATGACACAATTATCAAATCGCCTTTTAGCCTTTGTTTCCTTCTGCATTTATTAACATTAACTTCTTTCCCCCTTTTCTTTGAGACCCTGTTCACAACCTTTCAGCTTTTGGGGGGAGTGGGAGAGCTTGCTCCTCTTGGAAGCTTTTCAATCTCTCCCTTCTTAGTTACAGGACCATTAGGTTACTGTGGTAAAGGCACCTCTTCCCAGAATGTCTCTGAAAATATCCCAAGAGGATATAATACAGGGATCCATGGGAAAAATCAAGTTGGGATTCCTGTGTTTCGATGTTAATGCTGCTCTCACTGCCCATCCAAATCTTTGAATAGGGGTAACGTAACCCCCCACTCCACAACCCACTCCCTTACAGTTACATAGCTTATGGAACATTTTGGGACCCATAAGGGAGGGTAACATTGGATTTACATTTCCTCTCATGTTCTGATTAAACAGTTTACATCTAATAGCTGGCAAATCAGAGCTTCTTACTCTCTCCAAGTTCAGTTACCCCTTGCAGCCCTTCAAGCCTCAGTAGTTTCACCATAGTAATAATTTTTCACTAAGAATTTTAAACAAGACTTTGCCATTGGACATCCTTTGAAATAGTTAGCTTTGCTTCACTATTTTTTGTAACTTGCCAAAATCACAAATAAAAGGGTCTGTGTCCTCTAATGCTTCTTCTCTGGTCATTATCTTGAAAAATATGCAGAGTCTGGTCCAAGTAGAGTGCTCCCCAAACCTTGCTGTTACTTTGAGAATAGTTTTAATGAGGCTTGCAGCTGAGCCAAGCTCTCCTGTTGGGTTATTATTTGGGCATGTGGAAGCCCTAGTGATTGATCTGTGGGGGGGAACTGGCATCACTCACATGCCCTCTGGGTAGAGGCAGAGCCTCCAGCAGGAAAAATTAGGGAAAGAGAAAAAAAGGAGAGGAAATGTTTATCACCCATCTCGTAGCGTTTTATGACGGTGTTATGGTGAACTGGGAGATGGATTTGTATATTCATGGATTTTGTACCACTTTAAGCACTAATAACATTAAATCAACCTTAATACTTCATGCCAAATGTGCTCTAAAAGAGGGAATAATGGGAATTTTTGTTGACTTTAGTGAAGCATCAAAAGTTACACTAGAAACACATAAAATGCTACAATGCAGAGGTCACAATTATGCTAATATCATGATAATATAAAATATTAAGTCACCAAAATGACAGGATTTACAACCAGCTATCCTCAGTCCCCAGAAATCTTAGCGATAAGCTCATGGTAAACACAACAGCCTGTCCTCCCAAGGAGTCTGATTACAAATTTAAATATGTATATGATTAGAACTCTGCCAGTCTCCCAGCCCTAGAGACAGATGAACTACAATTTGATTTATATCATACCTGAAATCTATTGTGTAGAGTTCACTCTGTTCTGCAGAACCGCCACCAGGTCTGATGGATTTTGTGTGTATAGCAAGTTGCTTGTGGGTAAAATAGGGACTACTATTAATGATCATGACTAGTCCTGTGATATCATGAACTAAAACTTAAACATTGATACAGAATAGTTAAAAGATTTGAAAATAGAATATGAGCAAATGGAAAAGGCAATACATGTGTTACTTTTTTTTTTTTTTTTAAATATCCTGATTTTTGTGCCAAGGCCTAGGATTAATAAGCTGTATAGCCTGAGCCTGAATCTCATGGCCTTCAATTTACCTTTAACTCTGTGGCCCCGATCACATTAAAGTCTCTCCTTTTGGACATGGTAACTATGTCTGTTGTCATACTTATCACGTAAGGGAGAGCCATCGTGGCTATGCAGCCTTCCAATTCTGGCCAAATAATACTGACTTCTGTTTGACTTAATTAATGTCATTATAGCAATAGAAGGCAAAGGAAAGGAAACATGCCATGAAAGTATACTGTTATTATAAACCTATGCTCTTTAATATTTCTTTGTGCTGAGGCCCCTGTTTCAGCGAATTTTGTTAGACCCACTAAGGTCAGAAATGCCTGGTATAAGGGCTGTGCTTTTCCTTTTCAATATTAAATGCATGCACGTTGTCTGAACTAATGCTTGTAGCTCACTCTGGCAAGGGTAATGAATAGATGTGCTCAATCACCATGTATATATCTTAAATACATTAAGATATCATGTGTGTGTGTGTGTGTGTATATATATATATATATATATATATATATACTGGCACTGTCATCACTCATTAGTATCTACCAGCAGAATGTGGACTAGCCTTGCCCCCAAACGGTGAAACTACCAGCTGGGAGAAAAGGCCACGCTCTCCTAGATGCTTATCTAGGCCACCCTTTTCCCCACCTGTCACTCTGTCCCATCATCCATGTTAATGTTATCAAGGACAATAAAATAAAACAAGTTGCCCCCAAAGGAATTCCTATCCCTGTGCTGTTAAGAAGAGCTATAAAGCCATGTTTTTAAAGTGCAGCTTGCAATCCCTAGAGGTTACAGCAAAGTTCTTATAGGAGTTGACAGCGGCAAAAGAACACTGAAACTCTACGGGCACTTTTCCTTGGTCAATCCCTCCATCTTAGCAAGAGCCAATCAATACTTCTTGATCTCCAATTTTGTGAAAAACTCTGCTTGTGCTTAACCCTTCTGGCAATCCTGTTCTTTGCCAGTTCCCTCTTTCTGGGACAAAAAGAATATGTTCTTTCTTTTAATAGGATAGAACTTTTGAACACATTTATTTTCTTCGATTCATGAAGAATTGGTTGGGGTTTGAGGGTTTCTGTCATACATGTGTATATGTAGTATGGGAAAGACATCTTCAATATTATCAAAATCATATTTGTTTCTAAATAAATGGAATTGTTTTCCTTCCTTCCTCAGGAGGCTGGAGTTGGCCCTCTTGCCAAACACAACATTTTGGATAATAAATTCCTTTTGAAAATTTCGGAACCCTTTTGATGTTATAAATAGTGTATGTAGTAGAAGAGAAAGGATCATGTAATTGCAACACAAAGACTGAGAGAGGTCTATGGGATAAAATACACCTTAATTCTTTATTCAACAGTTAGTAACATATCATGAGTTTATATTAGAAGATATATTTTAATAAGCATTGTCAGCTTTTCTGCCTATTGATTTGCTTCTAATACAGCGTGTTCTCTCTCCACCCCTCCTGTCTCCTGTCCCTTCCTCCCTCCATTTTTCTCCTCCTCCCTCTCAAGTGTCCCTATGCACATGCAAATACACACCTTAAAAAAATCACTTCTTAGGATGGCCTGTTACCTTCCCCACTGTTACCCTCTTTCCCCCCAGTTCCATGCTCTGCTTTTGGCAAGCATTTAAAAACTCTGAAGACATAACCTCACTATGTCAGTGGGGCAGTGAGGTTACACATCAGTAAATGTCACAGAGGTGTCAGCCCTTTACATCATAACTGCAGTTCATTTCTCTGCATTGACAGTGATGCTTATACCGGGCAAGGATTAGAATGGGCATATTTCCAGATCTTAATTACATCAGGCATAAGGATGAGCAACAGCATTTTTCTTGGGGGAGAGGAAAGGAGGGGGAGAAAGAGAAGGGCGAGTAATGCTGAATTTGGCCATCTAGAGCCTCATGTGTCCCCGTTTATCAAGAGATAATAGGATTAAGCTAAGCTATGGGATTCTCTGGCTAATGCTGCCTTCAGCAGGGGTCTAATAAGGATAGATATAATTGGGTAAATGGCAAATAAGAATGAAGAAGTACAGGGTATAAGCACAATGCTTAGGAATAAATAATGACAAATTGGATTTTATCCAATCTCTGCAGACTTGGGTAGAATCTGGCATCCCACACTGAATGATAAGGGGTAACATCTATCTTTCTTCTTGGCCTGACTTGTCTCCGTTCATGGCAAACATCAGAACGCATCCTCTCAAGTTTAACTGGGATCTATCCGTACTGCTCATCGGAAACCAAGTAGGAACTCTTAAGGAAGGAACGTTCAAATAGGGTTAAAGGAACAGAGTAAATTAAGTGCCTAAAAACAAATGTGACACAAATTAGAGTTTGTTTCTTTGACCCTTATCCATTTACAGAATTTACCCCATTCACAGCTGGAAATTTATTTTCACTTTCTTCACCTCTCTAAGAGGAAAGCAAACATATAACACAGCCCCGAAGGAGTAATTAATTAGATCATTTACTGACATGGATTTGAATAGTTTATTTAAATACAATTCTGTTATTTATTTATTTTACAGCATTATGCAGGAGGTTGAAACTCCTGTTCTAATTTGCACTTAGCAAGAATCTCTGAAAAAATATCACAGCGAAGAAAATAAACAAAGAAGCAGTGATCAAAGGACTCCATTCAGAAGTGCATAAAAGAATTTCACTAGGATGAGTATTTCAGTGATTGAAAAATAAGGGATTGGTTGAGTTAGGGGTGGGAGATAACAAGACAGTTTGTTTTGTATTCACATAGGCATATTTTAGCAAATATAATGAGTTCATTGATAAGTTGCTATATAAAAAGGTGAGGGAAATTTAAAAAATAAAGTATGCCAATGTAGGTAAAAAAAAAAAAAAAAAGGTATAATGAATATACAGATTACTACACCACAATGGAGACTGCTTTAGAAAATAGACCATGGAAAACTCATGAACTCTGGAATAAGTTAAAAATAAATAAATAATTGCAACTTAACAAACAACAGTTGTAAATTTTTCTCAGAAAAATGGAAGTTTCTTCAAGCATGTTTTCAAGAGCTGTAAGTCAAAGTAGGAAATTAGCTCACCAAAGATGAGTATTGAATCTATTCTAAAATGTAGTTGTTCTTTTTTGCAAAATGATATGAGATGTTAGAATAGATGTTCATCCTTCTATACCTTTAGATAAGTAAACTGCCTTATAAATGCTCATTTAAAGGTTTTCATTCAATGGCCTTTTTAGGAAAATCCCTGGCAATACTGCCATATACACAACTTTATTTCTCCAGCCTGTGGGGTTAAATTACTCTGGTTACTGTAAGCATAGAACTCAGAAAAATTTCTCCCCAGTGCTGTTATCCCATAGAGAGTTTAAAGATTAGAACAGTTGAAGAGCTAGGAAGACACTGAGATGTCATTTGAAAAAAGGAGTGGCTAATAGATACACTCTAAAGTTCATAATTTAAAAACATTTGTATTAAATTTATTGAGGTGGCAATGCTTAGTAAAAGTACATAGCTTTAAGTGTACATTTCCATAATACATTATCTATATATTGCATTGTGTGTTCACCACCCAGAGGCAGTTCTCTTTCCATCACCATATATTTGACCCCTTTTCCTCTTTACTACCCACCTCCCCAAAGTTCATAATTTTAAGAGGTCTGGGGAGCAGAGAACACTCCCCTTCCCCCTAACATCAAAGCCTCCTTCCTCTTCTCTCTGTTCTACCTGGTGTGCCTCCTTCTGGGCCCTCGTCCCCCCTCCCTCATACAACTGCTTGTCATTGTCTCCCTCTGTCAGATTGGAATGCCAAGGTACTGTTTCTTTCACCTTTTCTCCTCTTTTTCTCAACCATTTTGCTTTCCTCTTTTTTCTGTTTCTGTTTCTTGTATGGAGTTGGAACTAAGGAATTGTTCTGGTATTAGTTAACAGTTTAAAAATAGGACAATTATGTAACTAAATTAAAACCTTTTCATGAATATACAAATCATTTTAAAAGAACGTGGCCAGACATTCCTTATTTTTTAAGAAAAACGTACAATGCTAGATGAAAATACTTGTTTTGTGGCTTAATCGTGGAAGACAAAGGAGGACCTGAGACAGAGAAATTTACTCTAATGGTGTTGGGTGACTATGTGGTCTCGACTTTACATCTTCTTGTGTTGCTTAAAGATGGAGATATATTCTGAGAAATGTGTCGCTAGGCAATTTGATCATTGTGCAGACATCATAGAGTGCACTTGCACAAACCTAGATGGTATAGCCTTCTACACACTTAGTATATGCTACAGCCTATTGCTCCTAGGCCACAATCCTGTACAGCATGTTACCGTACTGAATACTCTAGGCAGTTGTAACGCATTGCGCTACAACATTACGATGGCTACGCCATCGCTAGGTGACAGGAATTTTTCAGTTCCATTATAATTTTGTGGGACCACCATCGTATATGTGGTTCGTCATTTACCAAAATGTCATGATGCAGTGCATGACTATATATTTTAACAACAAAAACTTGTGGGTAAATGACCAAGTTTTAACCAAGGCTTAAATAGGATACTAAACTATGCAAATTGTATGAGACTTCGATATAATTTGGAACAAAAATGAGCCGAAAAATGACTCCTTCACTGTGAAGTGTTCTGGTTGTTACCCCTGAAGGATAGTTTGGCTTAGAACCTAAGTCAGTGTTGGTGTGCTTGTCCTCATGTGTGGGTTTTCTGTTGTGTTTTATTTTGTTTTGTTATGTTTGAATGGAAAACCAAGGATAATATTTTACTAGGACTATCCAGTTACAGAATTATCACCTTTATTATCTTGAGCAAAAGAACCACCAAATGTAGCTGACCTCTCCAAAAACAAATGAAGAAACTAGTGAATGAACTGGGACCTGAGTTTTCCTTAAGTTCTAAAGGCTATGTCAGTGTGATCCATGCACCACACAAAATGCCCTCAATACAGCAGATACTTAACCTGATGGTGAATGATGAGAGATCTGGTATCTGTCAGGTCAACAGTTGTGTCATAGGGGCTTAAGCAGCTTCACCATTAGAAAGGGAACTACAGGATCATGAACTGCTTATGGAAACTGGTTGGCACTTCACAGGATTCCCTGCCACTGCATGAACCAAATACCTGTCTTGAATAGCTTTCCTCCTTTGTCAAAATATGCTCTTCTTCTCCAGCAGAAGTCAGCTGTGACTGACCTCCTGCAGCTTTCCAGATTACTTCCACCGGAAGTGCCCTACCACCAATAGTTTGCCCTTTAAAAAAGCTTTCATGTTTTGCGAATTTTATACATTTTTCCATGTTGCACTACTGTGTTTCCCCAAAAAATAAGACCTAGCTGGACAATCAGTTCTAATGCATCTTTTAGAGCAAAAATTAATGTAAGACCTGGTCTTATTTTACTATAAGACCCGGTCTTATCTAGCATAATATAACATAAGACTGGGTCTTATATTAATTTTTGCTCCAAAAGACGCATTAGAGCTGATTGTCCAGCTAGGTCTTAGTTTCAGGGAAACACAGTAGGTAATTCCATGGTGTATTTTAATTCAACAAATATTTATTAAATGCCTACTGTATGCCAGGCACTGTTTCTAGGCATTTGGGAGTAAAATAGTAAATGCAACAGACAGAAAGTTCTACCTTCATGAAACTTATATTTCAATAAGGGACGATAGACATTACATAAAATAAATAAGGGGATCATGTGGTATGTTGGATGGCAATACATTCTATGGAGAAAAATAAAGCAAGGAAAGGATATGGGGATTGTCATGGATGGCGTGGTTTTATGGTTGTGAATCGTGAGTGGCCGGGAGGAAGAACTGAGGAAGAGGCCAATAAACACTGTGGCTCATCAGACTAGGTTAGTGTCTGGTCCACCGTTATCAGTCACTAAATATTTGGTGACGAAATGGTAATCTGTATTTGTCTGATCCTTTCTTTTCCTTCAGAGCACTAGCTCATGAAAGGAAGAAGGTACTAATTCTGTTCTTTCTTCCCATAGTGAGTTTTACAGAACTTGATGGGCAGGAAGCACTGAGTAATGGCCAAATGCCTAACCTAAAGATAAACATAACTGGTAAGAATGGATAGCGTAATAACACAGGCATAGTGGCTCCTCACTCAAATGAATTTATAAGAATTAATTCCATACATTTGTGGATGTGCATGGGGAGATGGGTAATGCTCAGAGGGGTCTGAATTTGAAAGTAATCACCCGGATGACTTTCAAGTTTTCCCTGGGTTAAAATACCTGGTCAGTAAAGCACCGTTAAGAGAAAGGTATGTCATTAGTAAAATAGTTTAGACTGGTGGAAAGATCCCCATTCCAGAGATCTTTACTGAACTGTCCGCCTGGCGTGTGCCTGTAATTGAGAGAAATAAATGTAGCCGAGGGCCTATTGAACTGTGGAGCAGGACACAAATCAAGACCAGAGGGATTGTGACTCTACTGGCCCTCCGTGGACTTCATGTCATTGTGGCCCAGTTGCAACGCAGAGGCAGGAAACCCAGTTCATCTGGAGCTGAGTCATCTTTATTAAAAGCAAAGAACCATTTAATATAAAGATAGACACTCCTGCTTTTGGTTAAAAAGAACTGATTCTTTTACAGGGTTAGTATAAATAGTACCATTGGAGAGGTAAATATGTATAAACATACCACGAAAAAATAAGATCGAAGACTCGTCCCCGTTCTCTCACATATAGACAGCTTTCCCTTGCTGGGTTAGTGATAAGAATCTCTTATGGATTCCTCACATGCTTACCCTCATCTTTGTGTAAAATTCTGCAGCATTCCAAATTATCACCGAGAATCCATCTTCCCGAAGATGAGACACCAGGAGCAACGGAGATTGGCTAAACAGGAGATGTTTTGAATGAAATGCATAGTTTAATCACATTCTACTTTCAGAAAACTACTTCATTTAAGCCGGTGCTTGCCTGGGGTAATAATTTATGCTCCACACTTGAGTAATCACCAGGAAGATTGCTCGGAACCCATCCCATCACAAACATAGCCACCAATATTCATGGCCTAAAGGCAACTCTGGAAAACTTTGGATATCCATAATCTTAGCAAAAGGCAGACCTCTGGATTTGGTTGCTCCCCCCGCCCCCCCAGTCCACCTTCAAGAGAGAATAATTTTATTTCTCATGCTTTGTATTGATATTTAGGAGTGAAGTTTTATCTTCTTTTCCCCTAATCAACAAATTTTGAACATTAAAAATGCTCAATTTTCTAAGTTTATTTTGTCTCATAAAAATTGACACCTACAAAAGGTCAATAAAGATCATTTATTTTAAAATTTTATTTTTTTCACAAAATCTTCCCACTCTTGGCTTTCTCTGTGTTAGAATCCATCCAAATCCCCGAAGCCTATTTGGATTTGTGTTTGTTCTCGACTTTGTTCTTTCTATCCCCAGGAGGATAGCCACATACGATGTTCAGGTGTCATACTGAACAAGGGTGCCACATGCAGGGAGTCACAGTGTGTGAGTGGGGAGGGGCAGCCCGTGCTCCCATGTTCTAATTGTGTAGATGAGCAAGACAGAGTGTAGGGCAGGTATGCTGGTGTCACACAGCAGCCAGAACAGATACCTCATTCGGGCTCTGGGAAGCAACCCCAGGCAGAACAGCCTGGCCTCACTGTATGGTTGCCCAAATCGTGTGACACATAATAATGCATCTTTTACTTGAGAAAGAAACATGTTTTTTCTGATTCTTACAATATCTCGTATGGACTGGGCTGGTACTCTGGTGCAGATGCAAATCACGGAGGGAAATAGAAAGTTTAAAGACTGCCCATTGTGAGTAGCATTTTCCCACTGTCCCAGAATTCCTGCCTTAAAAATTTTCCCATCCGTCCAGCATCCTCAGCTGTTTCTTGATTTTTCCCTCAGCTAATTGCAGCCCAAAGCATGCCTTCCTTTCTTAGCTGCTACGAAGACTTGCAGAAACGACTGTGTTGCTGAATTACCACAGAAGCTGACAGTATTCAAACAATTAATCACATCTGTATTAATTGTTTAATACACTTCTGTAAGCAGAGGCAGTTCTGGACTGACAGAGAGGAGACTGAATTTGGTTGTGACACTAGGCTATTGATTCAGTAAACCTCACAGAGCTGCAATGCTTCTTCTATAATATGAAGGGAAAATAATTGTCTCCCAAGTTTTCAGTTCTGAAACTCTCTAGTAGTCTTGCTTGACGAGATGTTTACTCGTAAGTTGACTCATCAATTCGGTCAGAGTACATTCTAGCAACCCAAACGCCTGTGTCTCAATATGCTCAGGAGCCCAGCTGATTTTTGACAGATATGGCCCCTCCTCAGACGAGCCTCTAGATTCCCACTTTTACAGTATAATTTTTCTTCACCTAACCTTTAAACTTTCAAGGTGTTAGTTACCTCATCAATCTGGACCAAACTCAGTAGACATTTCACTAAAAAGAATAGAGACAAAGAATATCACTTTCCTGATACTGTTCAGCAGTTTTCAAACTGCTTTGGCCTCCTATTGGGAGACTTCATGCTTGGTTTGTTTATGCTCTCAGATGAATCCTCAATGTGTTTTGAGGTGTTTATTCCAGTGGTTAAATTTGAAGAGGTGAAGAAAAGTCAAACTCTCCCCAATATTGCCTAGGAGGAGTCTAAAATAATTGGTACACATTGAAAAATTTCTTACATCTGAGGAAGGAAGAGAAGGTTCCATTTGTACATAACAACAGAGTTCTCCAGAATTCTGGGCCAGAGAAACTAAAGAATAAATTTGCTTTTTCTCCAGATGTAAGAGTGCTGATTTTTTTTTTCTTTGCATGCATAATGCATTATTATTTTTTAATATAATTGCCCACTTAAATTTTTGTTTCGGATTTCTTTATTCCCTTAACCAAGTCCCAGACATAGTAGTTAAAATTAGTGGATCATCTTTCTGAAATTATACATTTAATTATGATTATTTGATAAGCATTTCAGACATACTCACTCATATATCACATAAAATCAGAAATAAGTATGTATATCAATAGCAGTTTAATCCCAAATGGAGGCTTTATTTAAACTATCAAGGACTTGATTACAGGAGCTTTGAGATTAGAAATGAGATTTACAAGTGGCTAGAGGGAAATATTTAAATATCTTTGCTAGAGCAAATTATAGTCATTTTTAAAAGGACTTAAAATATGAGTGAACTGAGAATTTCATCTAAGATATCCTATTACTGAATTATGCTTTTTTTTTTCTTTTTGTAGTCACCTCTTCAGCTATTTGGAAAACAGCTTGATCAGAAACAAGGAACATCTATTTTGCATTTTACAGCTAGTAAACTAAGCCTTTTGAGGAAAACAGCAGTGCTAATTTCCTCTTTTAAATTCCATGTTAAACTGAGGGTGGACTTTTTGTAATGTATTAAAAGAACCAAGTAAGTTTAGTTTCTAAATATCTTTGGCTCTCGAGCGATGCTCATGATTTAACCATAGCATATTGAATAATAACGCCTGATACAGTTGTATTTGTCTTTCAAGTTTAAGGGTCTACGTGATCTGCCTCCCACTACCACTCTGATGGCATTTTCCCAAGTCAGGGCTGTGTCCTCAAACTGCCCTGCACATCTGTAATGTAGGGTGTTTGACCTTGCTCCTCTACTTCTAGAACCCCCTCTTCTGGAAAGCGGCATATCTGACCCTCTTACTTTGTGCAAGTCTCTGTTCAAATGTCATGTCATTGAAGGTGTTTCTAAATCACCCTAAAATAAAGACGCACCCCTTAGCCCCTGCATTTCCCATCCCCTTTTGTCTTCTTAATTTTCTGTAACATCGAGTGGCATATGGTATATTCTGTAATTCCTTGGCTTTTGATGTTGTTTGTTGTCCATCTCTCCCTCTCCAATCAGAGCGCAGACTTACCTTTCTGTAGTATTGCTGTGTCTCCTAGGTCTGCAAGTATCATACATATATATATATATATATATATATATATATATATCATATATATATATTGAATGAATGAATTTAATTCAACAGATATTTATTAAGCATTCACTGTAGATAAAGCATTGTTAGTTTATACAAGAGTTGTGAAGCTGAGTTTCCGGTTGCCTAGGGGGAAAGAACCATAATTCAAACACAAAGGAAAATAAGAAAAATTTCATAAGAAGGATCTAATCAAAGTGCCATCTGTATCAGAGAACAGAGAGCTTGAATCTAGTTGAGATGGCCCAAAAGGCTAATGGAAGGAGGTAGCATTTCCAGAGGGACCATGATAGCTGGGCAGAGAGAGCTTTTGCTGGCTGAGGCAACAAAGGAGGGTATTTCACGGATGAACAAATTGTAGCCCAAACAGACACATAGGAGTGCTGTTTGTGTTTGGGAAGTAACATCTGAGTGAGGCCTAGGGTGATGTGTGGAGGAGGAGTGGATTAGAAGGTGATGAAAGAGAGGTCGGGAATCCACAGTGCAGTACAGTACGTCAGCTTGGAAAATGTAAAATTGTTAAGCATGGGAAGTCATGAAGATTTCTGAACAGTGACGTGATCAAGACTGAGCTTTAGGAAAATTAACCTGGCAGTGGCATATGCAGTGGATCAGAGGAGAAACGATGAAACCCAATTTGAAGTCTTTTGCTATTCCTTAGAGCAGAGAGATTGTGACCCGGAAAGGAGAAGGTGGAAATAATAACGAGAACTTGGCCATGAAAAGGAAGGGAGAGGAGGGAGTTAAGAAATCGATGTCTTCAAACTTGCATAATTGGGAGAGTTGTTGCCATAATTACTTTCCTGTAAAATAATGCTTACAGGAAAGTAAGAAGGAGGACCTGCTTTGGAGGGTGAGATGGTAAGCTCATTTAGGGACATTAAGATATCACCACGATGTCCAAGAGGGGTTATCATGGCACTTTGAAATGTGAAACAAACCCTGAAGAAAGAGGTCAGAGGTAGAGATAGGGACTCAGATGGAGAGGTAGTCAGTGGACTGACACAGCTGAGAAAGAGGAAGCAGGAGAAGGAACCAAGCCGACCCCCATCAGGAGGAATGTGTGGAGGGAAGGGAGAGAGGAGCTCCAGGGAACAAGACAGAGGGCCCTGGAGAGCAGAATCCCAGCAACATGGGTATATAGAAAGTATGGACGGTCAAGAGAGTCAGTATGGCCGAAATAGTGAAAAATGCTAAAAGCAAAAAAAGTACTCCCAGTATTGTAAATTCAATTTCAATGGTCATCAGTTGCAGAATATCATATCTAGAATCAGGGGGTAAACTCAAACTATAAGCAACTAAGGAGAAAATGGATTAAAATAGTAGAATTACAAAATAGGGTTATTCTGTCAAGAAACATACTCAAAGGGAGAGAAAAATAAGTGGGCTCCAGAATGGTAGGAAGATATTTTTTGAATAGAGGAGAGATGCATATCTATCACTAGATGCAAGACAATCATTAATCTGTTTTAAAAAGCCTTTTCATTTTCTTTTGCCAACAACCCTGGAAAAGTGGTAGCATTAGGATAGTATCTGCCTTAGAGAGATGAGAACAAGGATGTGAAGCGGGGTGAAATGGACATGCAAGGTCATTCATCCATTCAACATTTCATGTCCAGTGTCTGTTATGTTGAAGGTGGGGGATTCAATGATAAACAAGATGCAGTGTCTGCCCTGACTGGACTTTCATTCTGGGAGAGCCACATCTCACACACACACACACACACACACCAAACTGATAAACTGTGTCGGTTCTATCATGGTAATAAGAGACTAAGATAGGGGCTCACAAGGGAAAACCTTTTTAGATAAGGTGATCTCACTTCTCAGAAAAAGGGACATTCATGTAGAGACGTGAAGGATATAAAGTTACTGGGGTAAGAAAGTGAATTGCAAGACAGAAAACAGCAAAAAAAATAGCCTCAAGGTGAAGAGATACTTGAAGTTTTGGGAAACGGAGAGGAAATAAGCATGACCATAGTTTAATGAACAAGCAGGAAGGTAGCACAAGCTACATTTGGAGAACGAGGAGGATCACTGCAGGTGAGTCTTTGGGTTTTATGTTAACTACCATGAAAAGCCATGACTGTATTTAAGTAGGGTAGTGACATCCGCTTTGTGTTTTAAAAAGGCCATTCCTTTGTCTACAATTAGAACAGATTGTAGAGGGGCAAGGAGAGAGGAGAGTACAAAGAGAGGAGTTAGGACGCTCTGGCACACAACCCCAAGAGAGGGAACCATGAGCTGAACTAGGGTGGGGCATGGGAGATAGTGAAAAGTGAAATGGACCAAGATAAACTTTACAAGTAGAATTAATACAAGCTATTGCACACTCGCCTATTAGGGAGGGTAAGGGAAGAGACTCCTAAGCTTGAATTATCGGGCAAATGGCAGGTCCATTTACCATGTGGGAGAGGAGGGGAAGGAGGACAGCTTTGCAGTGCAGGGATTTGCAGGGCCATTTGGCAACCACTTTGGAAGACAGTGTGGTGGTTTCGTTCAAAACTAAATATGGAGACGTCATCAAAATGGCGGCGTAAGGTGAGCCTCTGTAAATCTCCCCTGGAATTTACAACTAATCGAACAACAATAACTCCACAAAGGACTCCCTGCACAGCAGACAGGCAAGACGAAGAGGCCCACTACTGAATTCACCTAAAAGTGGGCGAATCGCGCGAGTGGGGGAGGGAAGGGAGAAGTGCGGACATGGAGCCGTGGCGGTGCAGGACGCAGAACTCGCTCAGTGCTCCAAGCTCACTGCTTCCCGAAACTACCGCAGCTGCGGGAGAGGGAAGAACTCGGACTGCTAGGGCTCCGCTCATGGCCCACAGGGCTGGGGGGACAGCATATAACACGGCTGAACCCAACGCTCACGGCACAGACCTCGGAGCAAAGACTGAGGGAAGAAGGCTGAAAACGGTGGTTTAAGCCCTCACTGCCGAGCAGAGAACGGAAGCCTTAGGCACTGAGACTAGCCGCCCCCTCCCTACCCTCCCAGAGCTCGCCCCACCCCGACCTGCCTAGTGCTAGAAGCAGAACAGTAGCAGTGTCAGATCAAAAGAACAGAATATTTGCTGTTCTGAGAACTGTGGACCGCAAACACAGATTCGCAGCCCAACTAGTTCCGGAAAAGGGGAGGGAGCTGTGGAAGCAGGACCGGCTGTGGTGGTGGTCGCTGCCATTGCTCTGGGCCACCTCTCACAAGTCACCCCGCCCCTGACCCCACCTATCTGGGCGGATCCCTGCAGGAGTAAACAGAACTGCTGAAACATACGGGCTCTGAATCTGGTGCAGGAAGAACTTTGGAACTTCAAAAGCTCTCCGCATACCCACATGGACACTGCGCCCTGTGACCCAAGCGAACTATTAACAGAGGAGAAGCCCGTCTCACAGGGAATCCCCCCATTGAGTGAGAAGCTGGAATAATGCAGAGAAAACATAGCACTATCGTGTGAGAGAGAAAAAAAGGCTGCAGTCGGAGAGAAAATAAAACATTCTACCAACAAGTACTGGAAAACAAAAGAAAGACCTCGTCCTATCAACCTGTTGCAGAAGCCACTCCTGTAGATGTCTAGGAAGAGAAATAATAAATCAGTAATTGCCATGAATAACCAAGGCAACAAGACAGCTCAGAAAGAAAGTGAAAAGTCTCCAGAAAAGGAACTTAAAGATATGGAAATATGTGACTTAAATGACAGAGAATTCAAGATTGCAGTTCTGAAAAAACTCAACAAGATGCAAGAAAACACAGAAAGGCAGTTTAATGAACTCAGAAACACAATCAAAGAACAACATGAGCATTTTACGAAAGAGATTGAAATTTTAAAAAAGAATCAAATAGAATTTCTGGAGATTAAGAACTCAATAGAAGAAATTAAGAATGAAATAGCCAGCTTAGGTAGTAGAGTTGACCAGATGGAGGAAAGAATCAGTGACATCGAAGATAGAAACCTGGAAATGACACAGATGGAAGAAGAAAGAGACTTGAGACTTAAAAGAAATGAAAGAACTCTACAAGAACTTTCTGACTCCATCAGAAAGAGCAATATAAGAATAATGGGCATACCAGAAGGAGAAGAAAGAGAGAAGGAACAGAGAATATATTCAAACAAATTGTCGATGAGAACTTCCCAAACTTGTGGACAGAACTGGATCCTCGAATCCAAGAAGCAAATAGAACACCTAATTACCTCAATCCCAACAGGCCTTCTCCAAGGCACATTGTATTGAACCTGTCTAAAATCAACGACAAAGAAAGAATCCTCAACGCAGCCAGGGAAAAGAAGACGGTAACCTACAAAGGAAAGCCCATTAGATTATCATCAGATTTTTCAGCAGAAACTCTACAAGCCAGGAGGGAGTGGAATCAAATATTCAAACTATTGAAAGAGAGAAATTATGAGCCAAGAATAATATATCCAGCAAAGATATCCTTTAGATATGAAGGAGGAATAAAGGCCTTTCCAGACATACAGAAGCTGAGGGAATTTTCTAATACACGACCTGCACTACAAGAAATACTAAAGGAGGCTATTCGACCACCATCAACAGGGACAATTTGTGGCAACCAAATATAAAAGGGGAGAGCAAAGGCCTGAACTGGAATACGGGAATGGAGAAAGTAAGTGTGCTGAAGAAAATGGAATACTCTAAATATCAAACTTTCTTTTACATAAACTTAAGGGTAACCACTCAAAAAAATCCAGAACTGAAATATATACTGTAATAAAAGAAGAAACAGAGGGAAACATCATAGAATACCACCACACAGAAATAATAGACAACAACAAAAAGGCAAAGAAACAATGGAGACACAGCCTTACCAGAAAACTAAAGATAGAATGACAGGAAATCCTCACATATCAATAATCACCCTAAATGTAAATGGACTGAACTCACCAATAAAAAGGCACAGAGTAGCAGATTGGATCAAAAAACTAAACCCAACCATATGCTGTCTCCAAGAGACACATCTCAGCTACAAGGACAAGCATAGACTCAAAGTGAAAGGGTGGAAATTGACACTCCAAGCAAATGGTACCCAGAGAAAATCAGGTGTAGCTATAATGATATCAGATGAAACAGACTTTAGGGTGAAAAAGGTAACAAGAGACAAAGATGGACATTTCATAACGTTAAAGGGGACTATACAACAAGAAGACATAATAGTCATCAATATTTATGCCCCCAATCAGGGAGCACCGAAATATACCAAGCAACTACTAACAGAACTAAAGGGAGAAATTGACCAAAACACAATTATACTAGGGGACTTAAATACATCATTGACAGCTATGGATAGATCATCCAAACAGAAAATAAATAACGAAATAGCAGCCCTAAATGACACATTAGATGAAATGGACATAATTGACATTTATAGAGCACTTCATCCTAAAACATCAGACTATACATTTTTTTCTAGTGTACATGGAACATTCTCAAGGATAGACCATATATTGGGACATAAAATCAGCCTCAGCAAATTTAAGAAGATTGAAATCATACAAAGCATATTCTCTGATCACAAGGCTTTTAAATTTCTTATCAACTGCAAAAAGAAATCAGGAAAAAACATGAATACATGGAGATAAAACAATACATTTTAAAGAACAACTGGATCAAAGAAGAAATTAGAAGAGAGATCAAAACATAGATAGATACAAATGACAATGAAAATACATCCTACCAAAATTTTTGAGATGCAGCAAAAGCAGTTTTAAGAGGGAAATTTATATCATTACAGGCCTATCTCAAGAAACAAGAAAAATCTCAAATAAATAACCTCACGTTACACCTCAAAGAACTAGAAAAAGAAGAACAAATGAAACCCAACGTCAGCAGAAAAAAGGAAATAACAAAAATTAGAGCAGAGCTAAATGAAATAGAGAACAAAAAGACAATAGAAAAAATTAATGTGACAAAGAGCTGGTTCTTTGAAAAGATTAACAAAATTGACAAACCCTTGGCTAGACTCACTAAGATAAAAAGAGAGAAGACACTAATTAACAAAATCAGAAATGAAAAAGGGGAAGTTATCACGGACACCACAGAAATACAAAGGATCATCCAAGAATACTATGAAGGACTATATGCCACCAAATTCAATAACCTAGAAGTAATGGACAGGTTCTTAGAAACATATAGCCTTCCAAGGGTGAAACATGAAGAACTGGAAAATCTAAACAGACCGATCACCAGTAATGAAATTGAATCAGTCATCCAAAACCTTCCCTAAAGCTAGAGTCCGGGACCAGATAGCTTCTCTAGTGAATTCTATCAAACCTTCAAAGAGGATGTAATACCAGTCCTGCTCAAACTCTTCCAAAAAATTGAAGAAGAGACAATACTCCCTAACTCATTTTATGAGGCCAACATTACCCTGATACCAAAACCTGGTAAGGACAACACAAAAAAAGAAAACTACAGACCAATATCTCTGATGAATACAGACGCAAAAATCCTAAACAAAATTCTAGCAAATCGAATACAACAATGCATTAAAAAGATTATTCATCACGACCAAGTGGGGTTCATCCCTGGGGCACAAAGATGGTTCAACATCCGCAAATCCATCAATGTGATACATCACATAAACAAAATAAAGGACAAAAATCATATGATTATATCAATTGATGCAGAAAAAGCATTTGACAAGATACAACATCCATTTATGATTAGAACACTTAATAAAATAGGTATAAAAGGAAAATACCTTAACATAATAAAGGCCATATATGACAAACCCTCAGCTAATCTCATAATTAATGGTGAAAAACTGAAGCCCTTTGCTCTACATTCAGAAAAACGACAGGGATGTCCCCTATCACCCCTGCTTTTCAACATAGTGTTGGAAGTCCTTGCCAGAGCAATCAGGCAAGAGAAAGAAATAAAAGGCATCCAAATTGGGAATGAAGAAGTTAAATTATCACTCTTTGCAGATGACATGATGCTATATATAGAAAACCCTAAAGACTCCACCAAAAAGCTATTAGAAACAATCAACGAATACAGTAAAGTTGCTGGCTACAAATCAACGTACAAAAGTCCATTGCCTTCCTATATACTAACAATGAAATCTCAGAAAAAGAAATACAAAAAACAATTCCTTTTGCAATTGCAGCAAAAAGAATAAAATACCTAGGAATAAACTTAACCAAGGATGTGAAAGACCTATATGCTGAAAACTATAAGACATTTTTGAAAGAAATTGAAGAAGACACAAAGAAATGGAAAGACATTCCATGCTCATGGATTGGAAGAATCAACATAGTTAAAATGGCCATATTACCCAAAGCAATATACAGATTTAATGCAATCCCCATCAAAATCCCAATGGCATTTTTTAAAGAAGTAGAACAAAAAATCATCAGATTTGCTTAGAACTACAAAAGACCCTGAATAGCCAAAGCAATCTTAAGAAAAAAGAACAATACTGGAGGTATCACACTCCCTGACTTTAGCTGGTACTACAGGGCTACAATAATCAAAACAGCATGGTATTGGCAGAAAAACAGACACATAGACCAATGGAATAGAATTGAGAGCCCAGAAATAAAACCACATAAATATGGACAGATAATTTTTGACAAAGAAGCAAAAAACTTACAATGGAGAAAAGACAGCCTCTTCAATAAATGGTGCTGGGAGAATTGGATAGCCATGTGCAAAAGAATGAAACTGGACTGCTATTTGTCACCGTGTACCGAAATTAATTCAAAATGGATCAAAGACTTAAGCATAAGACCTGACACAATAAACTGCATAGAAAAAAGCATAGGTACTAAACTTATGGACCTTGGATTCAAAGAGCATTTTAATTTGACTACAAAGGCAAGGGAAGTAAAAGCTAAAATAAACAAATGGGACTATATGAAATTTAAAAGCTTCTGCACAACAAAAGAAACCATCGACAAAATAAAGAGGCAACCAACTGAATCGGAGAAGATTTTGGGTGGGGGGTGGGAGATGAGGGTAAGGGGGATCAAATATATGGTGATGGAAGGAGAACTGACTCTGGATGGTGAACACACAATGGGATTTATAGATGATGTGATACAGAATTGTACACCTGAAATCTATGTAATTTTACTGACAATTGTCACCCCAATAAATTTTTAAAAAAAGAAAGATTTTTGCAAACAGTGCCTCCAATAAGGGGCTAATATCCAAAATATACAAGGAACTCATGAAACTCAACAACAAAAAAACAAACAACCCAATTGAAAAATAGGCAGACGACCCGTAGAGATATTTCTCCAAAGAGGGCATATAAATGGCAAATAGACATATGAAAAAATGCTCAACATCACTAATCATCAGAGAAATGCAAATAAAAACCACAATGAGATATCACCTCACCCCAGTCAGAATAGCTATCATCAACAAGACGAATAGCAACAAGTATTGGAGAGGCTGTGGAGAAATAGGAACCCTCATACACTATTGGTGGGAATGCAGATTGGTACAACCGCTATGGAAGGCAGTGTGGAGGTTCCTCAAAAAATTACGAATAGAATTACCATATAACCCAGCAATCCCTGTCCTGGGTATCTACCCAAAAAAATCTGAAAACATTTATCCATAAAGACATGTGTGCTCCAATGTTCATTGCAGCTTTGTTTACGGTGGCCAAGACATGGAAACAACCAAAGTGTCCTTCGATAGATGAATGGATAAAGAAGTTGTGATATATATGCACGATGGAATACTATTTGGTGGTAAGAAAAGATGATATAGGAACATTTGTGACGACATGGGTGGACAACATGGAGAGTACAATGCTAAACGAAATAAGTCAGACAGAAAAAGCAGAGAACCATGTGATTTCACTGATATGTGGTATATAAACCAAAAACAACAAAAGAATCAAACAAACATATGAGAAACAAAAACTTATAGACACAGACAATAGTTTAGTGGTTACCAGAGGATAAGGGAGGTGGGGGGTTTGGAGATGAGGGTAAGGGGGATCAAATGTATGGTGATGGAAGGAGAACTGACTCTGGGTGGTGAACACACAATGGGATTTATAGATGATGTAATACAGAATTGTACACCTGAAATCTATGTAATTTTACTAAATTTTACTAACAATTGTCACCCCAATAAAAAAAATAAAAAATAAAAACTGAATATACTCTTACCAAATGATCCAGACATCACGCTCCTTGTTATTAACCCAAATAAGCTGAAAACTTAGGGCCACACAAAATCCTGCACAGGGATATTTATTCATAATTGCCAAAAATTTGGAAGCAACCAAAACGTCCTTCAGTAGGTGAATGGATAAATAAGCTGTGATACATCCAGACATTGGAGTATTATTCATCTCTAAAAAGAAATGGGCTATCGAGCCATGAAAAGATATGGAGTAATTGCATATTACTAAGTGAGAAAAGCCCATCTGAAAAGGCTACATAGTGTATGATTCCAACTATATGACATTCTGGAAAAGGCCAAACTACAGAGATAATGAAAAGACCAGGGGTTGACGTGGTGGGGGGAGAGATGAATAGGCCGAGCACAGAGTATTTTTAGGACAGTAGAAATACTCTGTATGGTACTATAATGGTGCATACATGTCGTTATACATTTGTGCAAACCCAGAGAAGGTACAGCACCAAGAGTGAACCTCAAGGTAAACTATGGACTCGGAGCAATAATGACATGTCAATGTAGATTCATCAATTATGGCAATTATACCACTCTGCTGATGGATTTTGATAATGGAGAAGGCTGTGGGGGTAGGAGGCATATGGAAATCTCTGTACTTTCCTCTTAATTTTGTTCTGTGAACCTAAAATTGTTCTAAAATTAAAATCTATTTAAAAAAACACAGAGAACCATTTGGGATATGTTAAGTTGGAGAAGACTTGAGACACTGTGGAGATGTCGTAAAGGCAGTGAGGTATTTGAGTCTGGAGATCAGAGGGATAGTCTGGTCTGCAGAGATACATGTAAGAGAGACTGACATAAAGAAGATACTTAAAACTATGGGAATGGCCGGGAACACTCAGGAGGTCCAGAAGAGCAGAGGGTGAGGGACTGGGTCTTGGTGTACCCCAGTACTAGAGGCCACCAAAAAGGAGTCTGGGCAGGACCTGAGAGGGAACCACACACACTAGGAGGAAAACCGGCACAGAAGTGATAAGGCTCACCTCTTGACTCCACATTCAGGGTTCCTTACTCTAAATCCTATCCATCGCTTGCTTCATTACGCAAACATACTTAGGAACCAAATTGTATGACTCTTCAATGGTGCTCAGAATTCTTCCCGCTAATACCCACTTGACCTTTTTGATTGGCAGTGCCCGTTGTGTGGCTTTGAATGTTATTGGGTCCTAGCTTATTGGAAAACCTCATGGAGTGACCAATCTACACATGTCCTTCTCTTTCTCTTGCTGTCTCTCACATCATATCCTCTATTTCCCCACCCCATCATATACAGTCTCAAAGTTTTTATTTCCATGCATGCTATAGACCTGACATGAAGACACTACACTAGTGCCTTCATATTAGTCAGAGAGGGAGGCTGTTTGGTTCCCAGGAAGTTCCCCCCAAATCTGGCTTTAGGGACCTAGGCAACTCAAACTGAATGTATACTAAAGGTTAGGGTTATCACTTCTGTCGGAATACATTAACACATATAGGTAACATTTTCCTGAATGGGTTCATCATATCCCTAGAACTGGCTTAGGACATTTGGGGGTTTTACTAAACAGGGCTGCTTGTCCTACAGCTGAGAGCATTTGTTTTCTTTAACGCCTGTAAATCAGATCGTCACCCTAGTCTGGAAAACCAAGTGGAGGGCTTCCCTATGGCCTTGCTGGCACAGTAGTAGGTGTGCTGGGAGCTGGAAGAACTGGAGGGATGTGCTTTAGTTTTAGTTTACATTCTCACCCATCGGTGCTATATGTGTGGAAGACGTGCTTTCCATATTGAGGCACCGTATGAGAGTGTAAAACAGCAGCATGTGCAGGAAGTGTGAATATGGGCAGTGATTTTGCTGTTCTTTTTAAAGATGCTCATATTACAAAGCAAGCAAGCTAAAAATCGCACCCTTTCTGCCTGAGTGCTATAGCAGTAAGCCCTTAATCTGCTTTGAAGGTGACAGTAAAACTGCCAAATGTAACTTTGAATAAATACTCTGGTGATATTTAGTGTCAAAGAGGGTTCTGTTTTGTTTTCCTTTCATAGGTGTCCGATGTGCATTAACAAAGTGGACTAGGATTAAATTTTTATTTCTTTGATTTTTAGTGGAATTGAATTTAAATAAACTGAGAGACTGCATACAAATAATCCACATGCAATTTCTACTCTTTGGGATTGACAAAAGTTGTGTAGGACTTTTGTTTCCTTGAGTTCAGACTTCATACTAACACAAAACTGACAGTGAATACAGTACTAAATATAGGAATATGCCTGTATCAAAAGGAATTGTGATAGAATCCTGGGGCTTAGATTGCTTTCATTGAAAGCAGAGACCGTGTCAATACAGAAAATGTTATATATTTTATTTAAAAAAAAAAAAAAAAACAGCCACAAGTTATTCAATAAAAATCACACATTCCAATAATGGAAAAAGAAAATACATCAGCAAAAAGCCATGCTAATAAAATATAACATCCAGTCCTCCATTTTAAAAGAAGGCACACTTGTACTTTAATACTTAACAACTACCATTCATGATTACTCAAATTAGTTGTGCTTTAATAGAGCCTTTTATGATTCCTTATTTATCTTTTTCTTTTGGTTGAAACACAATGGGTTGTGCTACATTTTGGCAGATATGAATGCTGCTGTTTCAAGTGCAAGAAGAGTAACCTCCAGAACATATTATAAATTGTCTGGCCTCAGAATAGGGGAGATGATTAGATTGTCGAGTTTCCTGCTGAGTGGTACATGCTTGTTTTGTAATACTGTTTTATGAGTCGGAGATTCAAACAGAACATGTAGGTCCAATTCAATACCTCAGCATTGTTGATCTGCTTTTTATTGATTTTTCATCTGCTCAGATCGAGAGTTCTCGGTATGTTTCAGGAATGTTGGAGCCAAAGGTTGCAGTGGAGGAGTTTTAATTAGAAATGCATTGTTTTCACTGAAATAATGTGAGCTGTTTTTGTTGCTTTGGGGCTTGGCTTTGCCATATTCACAAAGTAGGATCTTTTCTGTTAAGGAAAAAAGTTCTCTTTGTTCAAGACAAAGTCAGAGTAATAAGGGCTTATAGATTTTGTGTCTGGGCATCACTGAAGACAGTGACTTACCCTGGATATATTTGTTTCATGGACAAGTAAACAATCTCATATTAAATATGGAGACATGTTGCCTATAAATTTTGAGCCCATTATTTGCCTGATCAATTTTTCATAGCTTTTTGGTTTTATATTACTAAATAATTACCTTATGACATTGGAGAGAAAATTGCTAAACATTTTTATGCCATTTGAAATTACCATTTAAATCCAGTTACATTTCCTTTTTTTTTTTTTTTTTTCCCTTCCTTATCATTGCCTCTGTTAATTTTTCTTCAGGATCCATTGAACAGTGTACAGTGACATTGTAAGTAGGTTGTACTTCCTCACATCAGTGCCTTGTTAATGCCCTTCATTAATCTAGAACCTTGAGCTTGTTCAGAGATGGTTAGATATTCCATATTTCCATGGAGTTTTGGGGAAGGGTGACAGCTTACTTACAGCTTCTGCAACCAGACCTCGTTGGTTGTCATGTCATTTTTAATGCTGATAAAATGGAAGGGCAGGCACATGAACTGAGATCCTTAGAAGGTGGGAAGAGAGGTGCAGTGGCACACACAACGTGCACAGTCATTCCATCACCCTGCACCGCGCTGGAACAAATCGAGGCTTTCTGTATTTGTTTACCTCCCTGTTTGCTTTCTGCACCTGGCAGAGAATGAATTCGAGTTCAGGAGCAAGCCCCCCTCCTAGAGAGCCTCAGATGCCGCTGCCAGTAGCACCACCGGGCCTGGCAACCCGAAAGCATATTTATTCTGGGAGACCAGTTAGACTGACCCGGAGTGCTGAACCCTAGTCCAGAGCGGATAAATCCAGTTCTTCCCTATAACAGCAGGGGCAGCAGCTCCCTATCTATTCTACTTCCTGTCTTTTCACCTCAGCACAGATTGCCCAATCCTACCACGATTCCAGGTGTAAGACACAAGCAACTTCAGAAACAGTGTATTTTAGGACCTGGTGAGAAGTTTTTGTGAACAAATCCTCCAAAATGCAAATGAAAATTGATACATATAGAAAATCCATTTCTTCGCTATTTCCAAAACCAGTCCTCTTGTTACATGACTGTAAGAGGTAAATAGTTGTTGTTACTCTTTTCTCATTGCCTCGTCAGGAATATAGAGAAGAGATTGATGCCGCGTTGTATTGGGGCTAAGTATCAAGCCCTAGTGTCCAGATCTAAGACTCGGCTGTGCACGTCCTTTATGAGGCAAGACTGTGCGAGGTCTCTAGACAGTGTTGTCCAGTGGAATTTTCTGGGGGGTGGGGGAAATGTTCTATTTTGCACGAATATGACAGGCACTAGCCATAGGTGGCTGTTGAACGCTAGGAATGCAGCTAATGCAACTGAGGAACTGAATTTTAAGTTTTCTTTAATTTTAATTAATTCCAGTAGCCAAATGTGGTCACTGGCTTACCACATTAGTGCAGCTCTAACATCATATTCGCACAACGTTTTAAACATCTTTAAATAAATATCCTGAGTTATTCTGGTTCACCTTCAGAGGACAAGCCTGATAAACATATTTTTTTATTACTAAGAGCAATAATACTTTATTCTTGACTATAATACTTTAGTCTTCTTATTCCCTAAGCATTGCTTATGGGAGTAAATGGCTAAGCATACTAATTTATAAGACAAAAGCGCTGTCAGTATTTACATATTGCCATCTCTGGCAGAAAATGTTAGTGAGTGAGTGTGAGTGTGTGTGAATTATCTTTGCTGAGATGTACACATATCCAAAGGTATGTCTAAACCAAGCATCCAAGTTGCTCAGCCAATTTTTTTTCACCCAGTTTTATTGTAATTATGTAAGCCGTGTGCTGTATGTTGCCAAAACTACTGTAACTGGGTCCACTAGGCTGAAATTTGAGTTTTCCTTGGGGTTATGTCAAGAAAGTCCTATAGTCAAAGTGCTGTGCAAACATTCAGAGATGTTCTCCGGCCTGGTGATAATCGCACTCACTTAGGGATCTATGCTGCCTTCAATACAGACGTGTAACCCCATTAACATTAATAGGACTTGCGCTCAGATATTGATGGAGAGTAAATCCCTAATTAGTAGTGAGAACTGTTATCACCCCCACTGTGATAATACCTCTGAAAGATTTCAATGTTGCTGTGATAATAGGTGCATCTTTATTATTTTTTTTTTAAACAATGCAAAAGTCGGCTCCCAGTCAAGCATGAGGTTTACATACCTCTAACTGCCACAGGTAAAAATGTTTTTACTAATGGAGTCTGGCCCTGAATCTGATAAGAGCAAGTAGAGGAAGAGTCTATTCTTTTTATTTACTTAGGGGGAGATGAATGTCTTTCTCATGCAAAGAGGATCCTTGCTTGTGCTTTTCTCTACCCAGGATGGCACTTATTCTATGGAGATGAGTAGAGATTTCAGTGAAGGACTAATAACGTTTAAAGCATTGGCCTTTCAACACTTTTAGCATGTGATATGTAAATAGGATACTCATTGGACATGGCTTGGCTCCTCTTGGTAATAGAGGGGACATGGATTGAAGCAGGGAGCTTCCTGTCCACACCGACGTGTTATTGATGAGCTGGCATTTGCCCTGTGGCCCTCCCAGAGGGTTGCTTACATCTATTACTCACACACATCGATTGGTTAATTTGATAATTCTATCACCAATCGGCTGGGGTCTGACCTTTTGCCATGCCAATGATGGCAGGCTCTTCATTTTTACATTGCAGACCAGTTAGATTGACCTTTTTGAGGAGAATGTCAAGGTATCCCTTGATCTTAACCTGTCACTGTATTTGTTAGATCCACACTGTCCCTTAACCTTGATTTATGGTATTCCAGCACTCAAGGATATACCTTTTGTTTGTTTTTAAAACTCCTCTCAAGATATGCTGATCTGAGGAGGAGAGTTTTACAGTTATATTATTTTTCTTACAACTAAAGTTATTTAGCTTCGTGCTCAGAAACCATCCGCTGCTCTGTTTTTCTTTCATTTGACAAGTTAGTTTACACATCCCAGGAAACTTCTCGTAATCATTCTGGTGGCAAATTGAAATGTAAGCCCTATTTTTGTGATGTTTACTGAACTTGCTTTCTTCTGCCCCCTCACAAATTCATGAAACTACTACAACCTCTTTAAATACCTTCTGAAAAGCAAGGGAATGTATTATGGTTAAGTTCTGTTTGCACCCATAGTTTTTCATTCTTTTTCTCCCCCTCCTAATTTGTACTCTTGCCAGAAGAAAGAAATTGTCTTGTCTCTGAGCTGTTCCTTGGGGAGCAATTTGAGGGCATCACTCTGTGACTCTGAAACCATAGATTTGCTCTTCAGTTCAACTCGAGGTAGAATGAAAGGGAACTTTCTCACCGACCTTTCTGTGTGTGTTTGCACACCCACATGTTGTGTACAAGCAGACACATGTGCACTCATTCAGGCATCCTCCATGTTGCCTCCGCCTGCTGTGAGAGGCAAGCAGAGATGGTCTATAATTAGGGCTCTGTCATTATCTAGCTGAAACTAGAGGGAGGAGCTAGCCCCTTTGCTTCCCTGTGACTAAAAACCAGCCAAACCAATTTCACTAAAATTTAGTAAAATAAAAACTGTGCTCCCAGGATGAGAAGTTGTATGCCAAATTTCAGCCTGAAGCAAATTTAAATGGCTGAGTTATAAACCTTTCATAAAGGATGTTTTGTCAGTCACTAAAGATAAAAAGACTCCTTTTTTGAAAAGGAAATTATCTAGGCACATAGTCTTTAGCGGGGATTGTTGCCATTTATTTAAAGAAAACACAATTTTAAATGACTGGCTTTTTGAGGAGTGAAAGCAGCAACTGTGTCTGAGCAGTAATTATGTTTCATAATTTTGTTTAGCAAGTATTACATATTATATGAATAGCATCATCGTAAAAATGATTAGCATTCATACTATGCAAAATTCTGCATATTAAGAGCTTCACAGTAATGTCCTACATACAATACATTGTAATGGCTCCAAATTATATTGTGTCAATCAGAGCTCTGTTACTATGACCCACCTTGGAGCCCAGCTCAGTGCCAGAGCTGAGAACAGGCCTCCACTTCACAGCAAGCACCAGGAGAATGGGCACTTCCAAAACAGCCTTCGAGAAACCCCGAACGTTAAAGGAACAGTTTCATCAGTGACGTTTCTATTTTTTATGTATTCTGCCAGCCTAGAAAAATACCTATTAGTCCTGCTATGCCCACTCGTCAATGTGTGTGTGGTGTTGAGTTGTTAAACCAAAGCCCATGCATCCCACAGGTGCCCCCTTGAGAATGATGGAATTTGTTGACTTTGATGTTTCTGCCCTTAGGTCTTGTGTTGGGAGATTTATTTTCTCAAAACAGCTTCCCAACTTGGAGATTATGCCATGAAACTAGATCAGTAATGTTTCAGCTGGGGAGACCCACAGAAGTTGGGGATGGGGCCAGACTCAGACCTGCGCCTACAGGGATCCAACCTGAAGGAGACTTGGGCTCGGAGAGCCAGAGTTTTAAGGATCACAGACATGCTTAGGCATAAAAGCTATGGTTATTGTTATTGTCATTGTTTAAAAGTATGGGTATGCCATTCTGTTTTTGTAATTTGTTTTTTTTTTTTACACTGAACAACATTCCTTATGAAGTCAAAAGTTTATATATGTATATACATGTATATATGTATATATATGGATAGATGACATAGATAGATAGATAGACAGACAGACAGACAGACAGACAGACAGACAGACAGACAGATAGATAGATAGATAGATAGATAGATATATTATAGATATATAGACAGACAGACAGACAGATAGATAGACAGAATTGTAGATGAAAGAGACAGCTAGCTGTAATGGGTGAAAGAAGCTGTATAATCACACAGGGAAAGGTCCATGAAGAACCTTAACCCTATAGCAGAAATCCTGAAACAAACGATGATCTGTCTACCTAGTTAAAACTTACCTAGAAATTTAACTTCCCCAAAACATATTGCTGAGAAAGGCACTGTGTCCAGGTTGGATTCATTTCCAGAATCAGACCTCAGAGACTTTTAAGTCTCTTTTGATTTGATTCTATAAATGGGTCCCCAGAAAGAATAGAAAACAAAATTTGAAAGCTGGTAGTACACTAACTACTTTTGCAAACGCCCTCCAAATCCTGGAGAGTGAATTTCAAGCTTTCACCATTTTTTAAAACAAACACAGAGGGAGAGGATAAAACAAGTCTAGACTCCTATTTTCCCACAGCTCTTAAAGGTATAGCTTCATTATCCCACCCCGCCCAACTGGAGGGAGAGCAGAAGAGTCTGAGATCTCTTGTAAGCAGCCGGACAATGTAAGGTCTAGTTAATCCTTAGTAACCCTGTGCCACATGAAACTATGTCAGCATGTTTTTGATCTGAGTGCGCCTCTTGATTTGTTTAAATCTGGCATGTACCCACAGGGCACGAGTTTTAACCAATTAAACTAGAGACTTTTTAATCTGTTATATTGATAATGCACATCCATCCAGTATTAGCAACAATATTCGCAGGCTAAACAGCCTCACACATTCAGACACGCTGATCCTTCTGCTGGCTGGATGTTTTCTTTCTCATTTTTCTTCATTTCCCACTACTTCCAACAGTTTATCTCTGGCAGCCTTCTCACAGCAAGTCATAGAAAGAAGAATGCCTTGTCGGTGCTTCTTTTTCTTCCCTGCCCATCTCCAATCTATGTATTGCTTCTGTCTTGTGGAGTCTGAACAGAAGAAAATAAAGGAATCAAGGGTTCATTGCATTTCTCTTACATGCCCCCCATCGTTACTGCCCTCCCTCACTGATTTCTTATGAAACTGTAGCTTTGGGGTCATAGTATCACATACAAGACAAAAACGAAAAAGGTCTTAGGTCTTCATGATTATTCTGCAAAGGGAGGGAGTTTGAGGAAGGCACCTAACAATTTGGTGCCCAGCAATCACTGAGCCATACATAACCAATCAAATCCATAGAGTATGATTTGGGATTTTTCTTTCTTTTATTTATTTATTTATTTTTTTGAAATGCAATACCACATAAGGGAGATTTATTTTTAAAATCTAGGAAGTGGGTGGAAGAAAGGCTTTTAAGAATCCCAAGCAGTGGCATTTTTTGTTTGAAGCTGGAGTATCTCTGCAGGTAAAGCTACACGAATTTCCCCCTGGGGTGTCTTTCAAAGTAGGTTTCTGTGCTCTGAGAAGAGGATGTGGGGATTAGGGGGAGACCCTTAGACTGGTTTTCCACATCTAATCAGTGCAGCCGAACCATTCAGAGGCTTAGGCGGAGAAACCAGGTGCGCTTTTCGCTTAACATGAAGATGAGCAGAGTAATCGGAGCTACAAGAAGGTTTTAAGTCTTCGGGGCACTTTTTCTGAGACTAAGTTATTGTTATTTCTATTTCCATCTAGAAAAGAGTGACCAAAGGAGCATATGGCCTGATTCATAGAAACACTATGCAAACCTCCTTCGATGTGATTCTTGCCTGGCCTGGCTGTTTGTTTCATCATCTTTTTTCAACTCCAGTTATGAAGCTATAAGGTTTTGAGATAAAACCATGTGGGACAGTATAAGCACCAGCAGATTTAATTTTATTATATAAAATATTATCTCCAAGCACATTTAAATAGTACTCTAAACTAGAATTAAATGTAAGCCGTGAAAAGAGAAAGGCTAGCAGACTGGTATAAGAGCTCGTGGGTTATCACTCGGCCCAAAGAATATTAAACATACAAATGAAAATGGCTTGAATTACTTCACAGGATTAGAACATACTTCCCTGCTTAGAACAATTTATAAAATAAATATTTCAGATATAGTTTAAGATGTTGATATTTAAAATACCATTTTTCTCTTTGGTTTACATCAAGAGAAATTATTTTGGGGATTGTAATATTTAACGTTAGCTGCTCAAAGACATATCAGTATATAATTTTATATCTTCTTAAAAATAGATTTTACAGAAATGATGTAAATTAAATGGACCTACCCTCATATGTCCATTCTGTCTATTCGGGGCTATTTTAATGAAAATTTTCTTTACCTGGAGAAACAAAAAGTAGAACAGTGAATCTGAAGACTAAAGGTAACAATAAAAGAAACAGCAGTATCCCTATTTATAGTGGCAGCCTGAAAGGTCAGCAGCTCTGTAATATGTATTTTGCATAATATGTAAATAACTTGATTTATTGTCTATGACGGGCAATAGTATTAAAGGTGAATTTTAAATCGAAGGCTGTTATTCTCCTCAAAATGTAGCATTTTCTTAAAAGGTAATAATAAGTCCTACTAAATAGCGACACTCGCCTTTACAACAACAACAAAAGAACACATTGCCACCTTCCCATTACAGGCTCCTTTTTCCTCTCACCAGATTTTTTGAATATGATCTTTCAGATTCCTATTCCTGGCTTCGTATTCGTTTCCTCTCTGGAATCCACGTTTCTTTAGCTTCAGAAAACAGCTTCTGTGTCTAGATTTCCAGTTCATGACCAGGGTGTTAACAGTCCTGAGCCATTTCTGAACCTCAGAAGCAGGTGTAGCCCACAGCAGCTCAGTGAGGAAAGGCACGCTTTCCTAAGACCGTCTTTAAGGGATTTGGGTGTTGATTTCTAATTTCTGTGTTGGACTTTTATGTGTTAGTTGTCACAGTCTCTAAAATTTCCATGTCACAAAACAAGAAGACAACTGTCCTGGGAACTTTCTCTGTAGTACAGGTATATATTAAATAATAAGTGAATCATTATTCAGGGAAAGGACCAAGTGAGTAAAACCTCTGATGAGCTGCACTATCATCATTTCATCTAATTCATCCAATTGCTCCCCATCCAAAAATGAATTTCAAGTCAGAAGGGTAATATAAGAAAATAAAATATTTAGAGGTTCCCAAACCTGTAATAGCATTAGATATTACCTTCATATGTATCCTAACACCACAAGTATAGTAGACTAATAAGTCTATTAAATAAAAGGCATTTGCACTTGGGGGGGTAGAGGGAATGCTGGAGTGATACACCCCCAAAACACGTCTTCTGTTTTCCTTTTGCTTTCTATCAATCTGTCTCTAACTCTAGTTTAATTGAATTTTCTGCTTTCTTTTTTTTCTTTTTTTCTTTTTTTTTTTGTTTAACATTTTGTCTTCCTCCCCCCATCTCTTCCTTACCTTTCCATTGGACAAGATCTTGACTTTCTATTAGGTTCCTGGCATTCAACTCTAGTTTTCTAATCATCAGCCTAATTGCCATTAGCCAAAACTGAGTTCCTGTTCTGCCTCCATTACAGAGGGCTCTGTTCTCACCTGACATCTGCTCACTGTTCAACACTGTTCTTTTCACTTCGGAAGTAGTCTTATTTTACTTTTGGTTTTGAATGGTTTTTGTTCTTGTTTTTGTTTTTGCTTTCCTGCCCACATTACAATGAGTGCAAAGCCAAATGCGGTCCTTGTTTTCCAGAGAGCAGGAGGTTTCTCTCTATAATTCTTCTTGTGCCTGTTGCCAAATAGTTTTGTTTCACTGTCTCAACCCTGTCTTCTGCAACTCTTCTCTTTACTGGCTATACCATCCCCAAACTTCTTTCCTTAAATCTTCATATGTTTAAACCTTATTCTCTGTTGTCTTCTTTTCTTTCAGTGATATCCTAGTAACTTACTGTGAGCTGCTTCCACCCCAAATAAAAGTTTCTTCTTCATCTTACCACTCTGTCTTCTCTACTACAGACTGAGCCACCAATTTGAGTTCTTGATTGAAGTAAGAACATCTCATCCAGGAATTATGGAAACTTCCAGTGACCGGGAAGGGTCTAATACACTCCAAACTCAGCTACTCACAAGGCAGCTATACTTTTTATAGTCCCTTTATCACCATCTTCTTCATGAGCTATAATTCAAGTAATTAATTCAGCAAATAATATGCATTAAGCTCTCTGAAGATTTATTCTTTGTCAATTTTCCACAGCTATCAGAATATAACTGGGAATACTCATAAAGTCATGGCAGGAAAGAATGTTATGCAAAAAACAGAAGGAGTTTCCTCTGTAGCCTTAAAATGATGAGTAAGTCATTGACTGGGCTATATAACAATATCAACAATTACAATACCTGCTAATGCCCACTGTGTAATACTATAGCATTAGCCACAGATATTGTAATTGGCTTCAGTTTCCTTGCCAGTGAGCCAATTACTAACTCAGAGACTTACTTTTAGAGTCATAACAAAGCTCATGCCATAGAACTTTAAGGGATTAGAGATAATATATGAAAAGCATGCAGGGCATGTGATAGTTGCTCAATACAAGATCAAAAAAGAAAATGACACAACCCTAATCGGTAAGATAGAATGGTACCTTTGGATTCCCTGGCTCCAGTGTGTTTAATATAACCCATTGACACAACACTTCTACAGACCATGTGGTGCTATTTCTTGTTTCTTTGTAAAAGAGGACATGGCAATGGGGCAGAGCCTTATGTTATTATAGGTAGTTTATTGAACCTAATTAAAAATGTGATTATTGAAACAGTGTGCGTACCATAAAGGCTGATGGGAATATGACATGACACCTGAGAAAAATTTGACCCTACCAGAAAAGATGAATTGAAGGGACAGCTGAAAGTAGGAAGTACTACCAACTGAATCATACTTCCTATTCTTCTTTGTGCACTCTTTCTCTCTTTACCTTTCATTTTTCTCCCTTTGAAGGGAGAACTTATGCTAAGGTACAAGGAAACATAACTCAATGAGAAAGGACTGATTGCTCTGCTATGAGGTGGTTGACAGAAAGGGTATCTAACTGAACATTTTACTTGAGATCGCATGCACAGTAATCTTGACATTATGTTACCTAGATATTATTCCAGGGTTGCAAAGAAGAAATCTCAATACAAAACTATAATTGCTGTAATCCACACTACATAGGAGGTTAACCACTGCTTCCAAAAATTCCCATGCATAAAGTATGGAAAAGCTTAGTAGTACTAATACCTTAGGTCTAATATTTTGGGGGGAAGAGCTACCAGTGGATCATGAGTGTCATGCTTGATCATAAATGAAAGCCCAATTATATATAGCATGGGTTGAGCAGGCTGCCATCTTGAATTCCTCTGTGAACTGATTTACATTGCCAGAACTTTTTTCTTATGTTGTACATTATTGTGCTTGGCAGGAGATTTTTATATTGCATGTGCTTTGAAGACTTCACAAATACCATAGAATGTGTAATGCATTTATAAAACTACCAACAATAAAAGCTGGCATGTGCTTTAATAAATGTGATTCCCAAGGCTTTTATATTTCTAATTGTATGCAGAACAAACTGGTTTACTTAGCTTCCTTGGCATATGGGATGGAAATTCTCTAACAGTCCCTATGTACCATTTTAAATTGGTTGTCCATTTTAAAGGGTAATAGCCCTTTTGCAGTAGAATTAAACAAATTAAATTGTTAGACTTGAGGATTCTGTGAATTCATATATTTTTATTCAGAGTTGCATCTTGAAGTTCTGATTTAAGCAAACATTTATTTAGCTCCTACTATGTGTTGGCAATTTTTCTGTTCATCAAGGAAACAGTGGCGAGCAAAATAAGCACCGCCCCTGCAATAGTGGTGTTTACAGCCTTTGGGGGAGTTACAGACAAGTAAATAGGCAATTACAATTAGTGTTACGATTGCAGAAGACCAGCATGCCAGGGATCCTATGGGAAGAACACTCAATAACCCAGACTTGGAAGCAAGCTGACAACTACAGGGAGAGTTTGGCATTAGGCAGAAAAAGCAACAGTATGGAAAAACAAGGGAATAATTTCTTTCCAAAACAAATAAACATTTTAGACAAATATTTGCCTTCAGTGCTTTCTATATAAATTTTGGAAGTTCCACAAGAATACCAAGGTAATATCCACAAGTAGTTATTAAGATACCGTGGTCAGAGCATTCTCCGTACTTTTGATAAAAGCTTGTTAATGACAGAAATACATATCAGCCAATGAAGTATTGACTCTAGAGAATTAATATATTTTAACATCTGAGAGTATAATGTGTAATTAAAATCGGTAGTTCCATATAAATATTATAGCCACACAGTAGGTCCTAAATTGGTGGTCGAATATTTAATAGGGGAAGTAGAGAAAAAAAGTACACCACTTGGAGAAAAAAAAAAGTTTCTTCATCCCAACTTTACCAATTTCTATTTTGATACCCTACAGGCATGCTCTTAAGAAAGTTTTGGAGAAAACCCGCCTACTAGAAATTCACATGAGGTAAAATAACACATGAGTTATTAAAATGTCTTTCAGCAGAACTGGGATTGATTTCCATATCCCTCAGGAGCCCATCTGTACTCCCTGATTACACAAATGGACTTTTGGTGGGTGCGTTAAAAATTAGTTACCAAAAATTTAAAATAACTGAGCCATACTCAATTCACCCAGATTTGCCTAATTGTTTGTTTGTTTGCTTGTTTGCTTGTTTGTTTGTTTGTTTGTTTAAAACAGTAAAGAATGATAGGTTTTTCCAAACTCAGAAATGTATTTTATATTTCCTGCTGTCAAAGATACACAGTTGAACAGAAATACACAGTGACATTCGAGTAACCTGATGTCCAGTGGCCTCCAAAATTCTTCATGACCCCCATTTCCCCGGCCCCTCCCTCCCCCACCACCACCCAAGCCACCTCTCTGAGTTCATTTCCCACCATTTTCTCTCTTGTCTGCCTTCTCTGGCTCACCAACCTCCTTGCTGTTTGTACAGGCCAAGCTCACCCTTCTTCAGATCTTTGACATTACCTTTGTCGCTGTCAGAGTACTTCCTACACCTCCACATGCACGCGCTCTTTCTTCTTTGAACCCTCTGATCAAATGGCATCTTAGAAGAAGCCTTCCCTGGCCACGCAGTCCAAAAGAGCAACACCTCCCACCTTTTAACCTGCTGCCCTACCCTGCCTGCCACTCCCTACCTGCCTCTGCACCCAGCTTCATTTTCACCATAACCCTTATTGCCACCTAAAATGCTATACACTTACTTCTTTTTGCTTCTCCAAACCAGATATAAGCTTTATAAGGGTGGGAATTTGGCCAGGATCATGTATTGCTCTGTCCCCCAATCCTAGAACAGAGCCTGGCACGTTGTAGGTATGCAGGAAATATTTGTTGAATGAATGAATGCTAATTACAGAAGCAGGAGACGTATTTCCATACAGACTTTCTGCAACCTACGATGCTATATTTAAGTGAAAGGTATTGTCCTAAGTGATTAAATGGAAGAGGTAAAAGGGACACTCTTTCCTTATTTAAATGTAGGATTGTGTTTGTGTGTTCCTTTGTTTATTTTCACAATACCAAACATTCTCCACTAAATATTAACAAATAACACGCTGGTTGTAACATCGTAGTCTGACATTTTTTTCATACCAACTATCTTCCACTAACTAAAATAAATCTACAGATTTTATATAACTATCATTAAAGACTATCTTTATGGACAGTATCATCTATGATAGGCATCCAGAGGCCACAGTTAACCTTTTATCATATAATCACAATAATCATCAAATATTTATTGACTATCCTGTCACACAGAGAAAAAACCTCAGATATAGGTAGATTACTGTGTAGGGAGACAATTTCTATCCTATTGTTACACATGAAGTATAAACTGGATGTTCTCTATTCTCTTTTTCTTCACACCCCCAGAAGTTCATATTTCCTGTGGCAGTTCATATTTTGCATGTTAACTTTGAAAAGTTCCTCCCGTTTAATTGTGAACTTTCTCATGATCATCATTGAGAATTTGGAATTCAACTATTCGCTTTTAAAGTCTAATCAGGCCAAAGGATATCAACAATTAATTCAAATTGAAAAAAAAAATTATTTTGTTCCATAAGAAGTTATATAAAAAAGCCATCTCTCCCACAGCATATGAACTGCTGTGGGTCTAATGTCCATTAGAGACTATGATGTCCATTTTATGGAATACGAATGAGTGTGTTGGATTACCCACCTCCACCCAAAAATATAAGACTATTTCTGGAGTATCTGGGATGTTAGCCCACATGGAGACTATAAGGATAGCCTGCAATTCTTTGGTTACTAGAGAGAAGTTAATAGAGGAAAAATGTCCTATCATAGAATTTGCTGCATATATATATATATATATATATATATATATATATATATATATATATATATATAAATGTCTATCTGTGAGCAAATAGAAATACCTGAGACTGATATGTGTAAGAATTAAAAGAGCTGGACAATGAGTTAAACATAAATAGACCTTCAGAATTTTATGTCTCTTCATTTCTGGCCAGTGGAACCTGCTTAATATTTTCAGTCTTTTTGATCCTAAAGATGGCTCCTCCCTCTTAATTCTGTTCCCAGAATTACTCACACTGTGGTTTCTTCCTACACATAGTCAGATTATTCTTTTTACTATTTAATCAGTAGTAAGAGTCTTTATAACTTTTCATCTTCAAATGGAATTCCAATTCAATTTTAGCCTATTCTGAAATAGGCCCGACCGTGAAACATAGACGTTCTTTCCAATTTTACAGGGTTCCACTTACTCAGTTTTGTTTCGCAAAATTGTCTTGCTAACTTTCATTGTCAAGTAAATATGAAAATACTCTTCCAGACAGGTAATTTTCCTGTGACTATGCTATTCTCTTTTGCTTCTGGTTTTATTTTTGTTCTTGTACTTTCTCTATACTTGTTCACAGTACACATACACACTTTTCTGATTTTGATGTACAGTTTCCATCTTTGGTGTGTGTGTGTGTGTGTGTGTGTGTGTGTGTGTGTGTGTGTGTTAGGGTCTCTGTCATTTTTAGGACCAAGCCTCCTCACCTACTCCTGACCCCCATGAGTCCTCTGAGAGGCTGAAGTTGCCACCCAGAGGCTGTTCCGTGAGAGCACTCAGCTTGCCATGGAAAAGTTTGCTTAGGTGTCGTTCAACCTCCTAGTCTCCGTTGCATATGATATTGTCATTGTTCCTCCAGGAAGGAGCAGCCTGCATTCAGGTTTCCAGGTTTCCTATGCTCTGTCAAAACCAGTAGAGAAACCTTTGCAGCCAAAGAAGTAGAATAAAATTTACAAGCAGTTTGCTCAGGCAAAGGAGCCAGCTGCACACACAGTGCTTGCTATTAAATTCCGAACAAAATCATAGCTGTCCTTACAACCTCATGACAAATCATCACTTCCAGGTACATTACCAAGTGTCTGAAGGAGTGAGGTCTGGATTCCCTCCAGAACTAGAAACAAGTAAAGTGATGCCTAAAAAGGTTCACAGGGCTGTACTGAGTAACACAAGGTAAGCTGGAGTGGGGACAGCCAACTAAAGCCAAGCTTATTCAAAGTCCTGTTGTTTTACACCATGTAAATCCAAAAGCCTCTAGAAAGGATCCTGCTCTTTTACTGAAAAGTGCAAATAACTCTGGGACGACTTCCGTGTCCAGGAAGCCAGCACACACACACAGACCACAGGGTAGACTGGCGGCTGCAGTCCTCCATTATCTTCAGAAGGCCTCCGTATACAGAGAGGCTGCTTAAAGCCCCGAGTGGGAGAGCGATATAACACTCTTACGGCCCAAGTGAGAGTGGATATGATCTTTCCTAAGGCGCATTTGATTGTTTTCATGACCCACACAATTTTCTAGACTTGCCTGAACTGTGGTGCAGCTGAGAGAAGAGAACATTCCCACCTAAATGGGCTCAGAGGACTTGGTGAGCGTGGGAATCTAAAACCACAGCCATTTTTCTAACGAGGCTGACATCACTCTTATCTCCGGGCACCCATCCCTTGTCAGGCCAATGGGAGACTTGCGGTGACCGCTGTCTTGGTGACCTTTGTTTATGGGAAGGTGGCATCCTGTTCATGCTGAAAGAGTGATACTACTGATTGAGAGGCTGGCAGCCTGTTTGTCCATCTCAGGAAAATTGTGATTTAGCTCAGTTGAACCTTAACTGGTTATTTGACCTTATCTTTTAACTGAGACTATGTGTTATATAAGTACTAGGATTCTGAAGTCTTAAAGGTGTGGTATTATTGTTTGTGTTATTATATTATTCTTGATCATATATTGTGTTATCTTTTGGCAAATCACTATGTTAGTGACTCCTTTTATTTAATTCATTACATTTTATTATCTGAGTTCCCCACACAAAGTATAAACTCTTCAAGGGCAAGAAGAGAAGGGAATCTGAGAACCATAGGGACTCCAGCAAACCTTTGGCTTACTCCTCTCCTTCACCACCCCTTCCGTTTTACAAATGAAAAAGTTAAGTGCCCAGAAACGTTCAGTGACTTGCCCTGAACTGGCAACTAGTTGGTGGCAGACAGAACTAAGCCCTGGATCTTAATTTTAATCTCACTGTCCTCTGCAACTCTCTTCTAGTTCCTTCATGTACAAAATGACTGTCTAATTACATGCTGAATGGTGTGGGTTTTGTAGTCTGGAGATTTAGACGAGGATGACATTGGGTGAGATTACTCTCAGTTAGTGAGACCTGGGCTGGAGGGGACTTCACCTGGGCCTTGCTTAATTTAATAGGTCCTTGGGAGGAAGGAGTGACAGTTCACTTCACTGGTGCACTAGCAAGGTCACTGAACAAGTGTCGAGAGACCTTCCTCAGCAATGCAGTCCCTCGGGTCCTCAGACTCCCTGACTCTATGACTCGAGTTTAGAAGATCCTATCCTTCTGTGGTTATGAAGGTCATTAGCATCTCATCTGTACCATATTCCACTTAAAGAATGAGTTGTTGTGATCCCTGAGTTGGCCCTGTGTATTTATTTTTTAAATGGGAAACATAGCATCAAATCTAAGGTCTAGTCTCCAAAGAAAGCTTTTATATCCGGAACCTATGTGTACACACACACTTTTACTTCCTCCGCCCCCAGCATGCCCCAAAATAATAAAAATCAGAAAGGTCTGACAAAGAGAGAGCGCTCTCAGAACATGCTCCTCCATAAGAGTTTTGCAATTTCCAGCGCGAGCGGGAGCAGTACGATGCGGTGTGCAGTTGGAAAAGCAGTTTGTTCTCTGCTAATGATGGCTGTGGATTCTGAGATGAAGCACAGCAGGTGGGACAGTGGTACTCAATTTTCAAAATCTGTGCCCTAAAACGTGTTTGCTTAAAACTCGTCTCCGCCACCCTTTCGGGGCCTCCACATCCATCAAAATCAGACCCCAGGAAAGGAATTCAAGGCTTCTATTTCTTACTGACGCTTTCACAATTGCCACTGTGATTCAGAGGTTGTCTGGAAGGTTCAGTCACCAAAAGTTCCCTCCTTCTCTCCAGAGTGATAAATTAAATCACTTCTGGTTCCCAGGGGCATGGAAACTGGCTTTGCCCAGGTATCAACAATAACTTTGAAAAGGACATGCAGTGCCTCATGGCCATGGCTAACGAACGAACGGCATTATGTCATAAGGAATTCATTTTCCTGAAATAATACATGGGTAAGGTGTTAATATGTCATTGTCTGTTTCTGAAAGCCATCCGTGAGGCAAGAGGAGTTTGCATTTCCTGTGTGTTGGAGGATTTTAAGCTTTTCATGTTTAGTGTGTAACAAATTCTTAGATGGACTCTATGTAGCCCGGGCTTACTGGGAAGTGACCACCTGGCCCGTCTACGGTGAACATGGATGCATGATGTAGGTTTGTTAGAACATCAATAAGGTGTTTAGAAAACTATAAGGCAAAAGATGGCCCCTCAAGCCAATTGATTGATAGATTGTCCTTCTTTACCAATGTGTCACCTAGCCTTTCCTTTTTCTATTATGTTTTCCAGCAGTCACCTAGGCATCAGTAGGGGAGTTAATGAGCTTTAAGCTCCACCTGATTACTTCCTTAGGTGAGATACCGCCAGTAATTCTGAGGGCTTTGTGTTTTGTTTTTAAGTTGGTACTGAGCATATAATTTACTAGACACTACCAGTTTTGTAGTTTCTTTATGTTTCGAATGTTGCTTTTTCCCAAGAAGAAAATATTCAACACAGCTCAGGGCCCTGAGTTGGGGGGGGGGGGGGGGGGAATTCCTGAGAGCCATATCTCCCAGGCGAGATGCAAACAGTACAGTTGTGAATTCAACAGACTTTACCAAGAAGCATCAAGTTCTTTAAATTCAATGCATTACTTTCCATGTAATTCAATCACCTGTTATTTTATTGCTCTGTTTGATTTGATTAAAACCTCAGCAACCAAATCATTTGTATTGTAAATTATACAACTTCCTATTTTTATTTCCATCACTTTTGATCCCTTTCGGCATGTTTCACTGGATAATTCAATTACAAGCTGTTTTAGAAAAATTGCAATTTAATCAATAAGAAAAAGGCCAAATTTCTGCAGAAGCTCAAGGGACATAAAATACCATGAAAATCTTTATTTTAACAGGTGTGTTTGGTGACGTTTTTGGCATGATTCTTGGCCATGCTATTATATCATTTTTGAGGGTTAGGTAGATGATATCCACCAGTTCCTTGTGCATTAAAAAAAAAAATTGTGATGAGTAAATTTTGTCTGAAATGGACAGTCCTGTTCACTGGTAGCCAGTAAACTCTCCTGTGAATGCTAGAGGAAATAAATAAAGCAGCTGAGCTGAAGAAGAGTGAAGGAGATGGAAGCATGCTGTGGTAGCAAAGTTCCTTGTTCTTGTATGAAAAGAACCAAATTTTGTCTGTAGGGTGTTTACTATAATATGATAGCAGGTGTTTTTGCTTTTCTAGTATTCTACTTGTAGCTTCTCAAACTTTAGCATGCATAAGAATTACCTGGAGGACTTGTTAAAATCCAATTCCTGGGCCCCACCCTCAAAAATTCTGATTCCTTTAGGTCTGGGATATGGCCAGTCAGGCTTCTAGTTTATACACAAAATGCTGGTCCACCCAGCATGAGTTGAGTAGCACCACTCTTTGTAGGAATTGATTTTAAACAGTTCTTCCATGTTTTTATTAGCCCCTCTCATTACTACTATGATAGAAAAAGTGATGTTTCTGCAGGAAGTGAACAACACAAGCGGAAAGAAAAACTAGACTGAATTTTTTCGAGTTCATTTCTCTGTTGTGCTTCTTTATTTACAGCATTTTTTAATACCATCCTAATTTTTAAATTTTGGATTCAAGCTGATTGGCTCACTGAATTTGTAAATAGTTTTTTACTGCAGATTTGTAGAACATCTTTTTTTCCAGTGAGGTCAGTATAGTCTGTGACAAGACATGCTGCTTCCCTGCCAATCCGTAGAAGTGAAGAAATCCATTCAACACCCTAGGAAAGTTTTGTAGGACTCCGCAATGTTCCTGCTTTGATCTGAAATGAGATGAAGCTGACATTAGTCATGTATTTTACTTTAGACAGCTACTTCCAGATTTGTTGGATCAAAATATCTTATAAATGACTCAAATGTTATAACAAATGGTTCAAACCTCATGGCATTTGTGGAAAACAATTTAATAGGCTCCCCGAGCAGCTACAGGATAAAGAAATTTGAGTTATGAACTCGAGCAGCATTTTGATGTGGGGTTTGCATTCCAGTGTGTCTGTGTGTGTGCTAGGAAGTATTTCTCTCTCTGTAGGAGAACTTCTGGTTTCTTAGGTGGCAAGGTCAGAAACAAACAGCCTGCATTTTCAATAGCAAGGCAAGGAATTTGTTTCTCATATATGTGAAACTATTATGAAGAGATTTAGATATTCTTATAAAATTATAAAGATGGCACCGACCTCAAAGTACATCAGATTTAGTGTCCTCATCGTACAGAAGAGGGAAAAAAATCCAGCCCAGTGCTTTTTATATGAACAATTTTTTTCATATTGTGTCTAATTCTAGAAAGTTTTAAAAATTAATTTAGGGTAGATTCTTAATGAAAAAGGAGTTCTTACCACAGTGTGCTTGTAATTTTAATGCTCTTTCTCCAACACAAAGAAGTTTTAGCTTAAATGGGTGGAAAGCCAGTCTCTCTAACACAACTGTTTTCCTAATTGGGGGTGGTGGAGTTGTGAAAAGGAAGGATTAAGCCCTCATGCCCTACTGATAGAAGGGTTGTAGGGCACCCAGCCACGTAGTGCCTGGCCTAGGTAAATATACTTGGCATCAAGTTTAACATGAAATCGATAAATATTTTTTCATTTCGATATTCGTGAGCTACGATCATGAGACATTGGGATGGTTCCCATTTTAATGAGTCCCTAGTGAATGATCCCAAGTACCCTGCTTCCCAACGCATAGGATTCCATTATAAGGTGGCCAAACTAACAATAACAACGTACCAGTACAAGCCATTATTTGTTAAGTACTTATGTGCCCGGCACTGTGCTGAGCACTTGCCATGATTTATTCTCTTTTAATTGTCACAACTTCCCAATGAATACAATAGGTAGTGGAGCTATAATGATACAGTGCCCTTAGTACTGTCATTGTCCTTCTGCAAATGAAGACTCGCAGGTTCGGGAGATCAAGTATAATAGTAGGTTGGTGCAAAAGTAATTGCGGTTGAAAAGGTTAAAAATAATTGCCAAAACCACAATTCGTTTTGCACCAACCTAATAAATTGCCCAAGTTCACACAGCTAAGAAGTGGTAAAGCCAGGATTAAAAACCAGGTCTTTCCAATCTGTCCAATTTCCACTAAACTCTGCTGTCTTCCAAGGGAGTAGGAAGGATTATGTTCTTAAGAATGAGAGTTGGCTACAGATTTAAGCTGACTAGGCAAGGGGTTCTCTCCTTTTTGTCTCTTAGTATTTGCTGTCCAATTGTCTGACAAAAAGTTCACATTGCGGCTTTTAATGGGACTTGCTATGAACAGTCACAAATTCTTTCTACCAGCCACAATGAATGTGCTTTTAACATGGGGGGAATAAAGGATTGGGGCGTGGGGCTTAGAACCAGTTGAGGGAAAAGTCCTGCATGCCCAGGCTTGATGAAAAGCATCTATCCTAGGCTCAAGAGTAATTAGTTGTTTAAGAATTCTTCATTCTAATAGATTCATATCCACAGGGGGGCAGTTTCAGATGTGATTAGGTCACAAGTGAAATGAGTTTGGTTGTCTCAGCATGATCCCGCTACATTCGTTCACTCACACGATTGCAGTACGGTTTTGTCCATGTCTGCATTATTGTCTGCTTCTACTCAGGAGATGCTCAAAATTGAGTTAACAAGGGGCTGCAGGTCAGCCTGAAGGATTGCAGAGGTAACCTCCCGTATAAGGAATAGTGCCTTGTCAAGGGAGCTGTGTGTACACAGGGCTGCTCGTTCCTCACCTCTCTGTCTGGGAACCCAACCTCCTGTCCCTCTCAAGTAGATAAACAATAGGTTCTCCAAGTTTCTAGACTCCTTCAAGTGAGATTACCTGAGTCATAAGTAAGGGCCATGCCAGTTGTACCGGCTTCACAATTAGATTGATTTGGATCTGTAACCTTTACTGAGAATATTCTGATGCCCAAATTGGTTTTTTGCTTCCCTCAGTGAATATTCTCCCCTTAAAAACGCATAAGTAAATTGATTAGGAAATAAAATCCCCTGAGAAGTTAAAAATAATTTATCTTACTTAATCACATCAAGAAAGTTCCACAAAACTTAACAAATTAAATTTTAAAATATAACATGAAATAAAGAAATGATATCACAGAATAAAACTCTATGATGACTAAATGACTGGAAGATCTTATTGTATCTTACTCTGAAAACTTGCTACTCTGTCATGAGAACCATTAAGATTGAACCGATGTACCTGTGATTATTTAATTATATGATTATTATAAACTACTGGATAAATTAGCCATTAAAGTCATTTTTAATCCAATTAAAATCATGACAGTTCTAGTTGACTCAATTCAGCTTCCTAAATCATCTGTAGAAAATACTGTAGAGTAAATTAAATGCCCAACAGTTATAGCCTTCTGCACAATATTTTAGAATCCTAGATGATTGGAGCTGAAAGGGACTTCCTATTTGTCCAATTCCATTTTATGAAAAGGAAATTGAGGAGCAGAGATCATGACTTGCCCAACATTACATAGCTAATCAGTGACAAAGACCCAGATCTCTTTATTTTTAGTTTAGTTCCGGTTCCATCAGGCCAATTATTCTTAGGTGTTTGTTTTTGTTTTTTCAGCTGTAACATGCATGTGTGTGCATGCACATTAGTGCGCACACGTGCACACACACACACACACACACACACACACACACACACAAGACGGCTATTGCCATACCCATCACATACCTCTAGGTTATCTCCCAGGCTACATACGGTTCCCAGAATTCTGGCTACAATGTCATTCCATTCTCTTCCACTCAGGAAAATATACTGAATGAAAATGAATCAGAGTGGCATTGTTATAAGAATTATTTTAAATAAGCAGATTTACATACATACACACATACATATACAAACAGTCCCTGACTTATGATAGTTTGATTAATGATTTTTCAACTTTAGGATGGTGTGAAAGCAATATGCATAATAAATGACATGAGATATTCAACACTGTTTTATAAAATAGGTTTTGTGTTAGATGATTTTGCCCAACTGTAGGCTAATGTTAGTGTTCTGAGCACATTTAAGGTAGGCTAGGCTAAGCTATGATGTTCAGTAGGTTAGGTGTATTAAATGCATGTCTGACTTACAGTATTTTCAACTTCCACTGGGATTATGGGGATGTAACCCCATTGTAAGTTGAGGAGCATCTGTATATGCATGCATATATATAAAATAATTTCCAGACCTTGGTACTCAAGCTCTTGTTAATAGCATTGTTAATAAGACTCATCAGATCAGGGGTCAGTAACCTGCATCCCCTATCAGCCTGCCAGCAAATTCGGCCCGCCACCCTTTTTTTTTTTTTTTTTTTTTTTCAAATGAAGTTTATTGGAATGCAGCCACACCCATTTATTTGAGTGTTTTACTTTCTGCTCTCATGCTGCAACAGGAGAGCTGAGTAGTTGAACAGATCATGACTCGCAAAGCCTAACATCTTACTGTTTGATTCTTTACAGAAAAAGATTGCTGATCCCTGCATTAGACCATTTTTCCAACTCAAGGAACATACAGTCATATTTTTTGCTTTGTTCTTTTGGTCTTAACCACTCGACTGCACTGAGTACCATTGCTTATAAGCTCATATTCTGGAAAATTTCCTAGGATTTATTGCTTTTCTTGGATCACTGCCTGTCTCTCTTAACATCTTTACTATCCCTTTTTCTCCCTCTGTTTATAAACAGCTTTGTACTTTATTTACATGTCCCCAAAGATTGGTATGATACACTAAAAGTGTTCTTGTTTGGTAACTAACAAGGATGCATAACTGTGTGCTTAATACAAGGAAAGTTGAATAATAATAATAGCTAACCCTTATTTAACACTTTTTATGAGGCATGATAAAATACATACATACACACATACACACACACAAACACACACACACTGAATTCCACATAGCACCTTTGCTAGGTCTGCAAAGTAGATATTTATCAAGCCCATTTTACATATGAGAAAACTTAGGTCAAATACCTTTACCCAAAGTTCCACAGTTCATCTTGGCAGTCAGTGGCAGAGCTGAGATTTACACAGGTTTTCCATCTTCAGAACCCATATGTTTAACATTCCTCTGGCACTATACTTAATGTCATAAAGTAAGATAGATATTGAGAGAATTAGAGTAACCTTTCACTTAAATGCTCCCTCTTTGCTTTCAAGGGAGGGTTCAAAGGGGAGATTTTTGGATTTAAAAAGGAGAGAGGCATCCTGTACTTGGTCTGCTTTCATTCTAACACACCACTTACTGAATGCAAGCTGTTTTGTCTCCTCTCCATCTTCCCAAAGAAATGACGTCCTGTAGAATAGTGTGTAGCTACTCTATTCTCTCCCCCTTGGGCAGAAAATATAACTAAGTGTATAGAAGGTGAAGGTCCAGAGCCAGATTATCTAGATCCAGGCCCCAGCTCTACCATGTAATATCTGCATGCCCTTGGGCAAATGCTATAAGCACTCTGAGCCTCAATTTCCTTATTCTTGAAGTGGTGCTAATGGTAAAAGGACTTCATGGGGTCATTGTGCTTATTAAGTAGGTATACATGCAAAGCCCTTAGAGTGCATCTTGGCATATACTGAGTTCTTGATATTAGTTAAAAATTGTGATGGTGGTTGTGATGATGATGGTGAAGATTAAACTAAGGATTCTTAGGAAGAACTACTGTGGAATTGTATGACTTGCCCCCTCCCTGGCTAGCCTTTGGGGATTCTTCAGCATAAAGAATGTGTAGGTAAAGTGGTCAGCTGCTGGGGGCGGATTTTTCTCCTTTCTCTCAACTCACCCCTCAGCGTTCTGTACTGTAGTCTTGGTCTCCTAGCATAGAAGTATTTAGTTTACCATCCACCAAGGCAGAAGAATGGACTGTATTGAATATAAAGGAGGTAGTGAATAAATATTAAACATTCTGACATTGTTGATGGAGGAAATGCTGTGGCTTCTTGCATTAGGTATTCGGTATTGACTTCCTGTGCTCACTGAAAACCTCCCAGTGGTTTTGTGAGAGTAAACACAAACACGTTAATGTTCATGATATCGGCCAACTTCTAAATCAGGTAATTATATTTTGCTTATCTTAATTGAATTTCTGATGGGTTCTTCCTGACTCGTCCTAAAGCAGAGGTCAACAACCTCTATCAAACAGGCTCAATTCAATTCCTCAGAGATTCCCACAAGTCCACTTCCAGTTCACCAGAAGACTGTGGAAATGAGAGTTGTAAAATATATTACATTTGCATGGTGCTTTACAGTTTACAATGTGGCTTTCATGTGAATTATGTCGTTAGACCTTTACTATATCCTGGAGTTATGGAAGCTCTGAGCTCTGGGGGAGTTGCCAGCAGAGAAGTGGAGGCAGCTACGATCGGAGTTTCCCCTGGGTGTCCTGCTGTTTCATGTTTTGGGTCCTTTGCTTAATGTTGTTCTTTCTCCCTGGAACACCCTTCTCCCTCTCTTGCTTCCTCACCTGTGAAGCTTCTCCTTCAAGGTTCACCTCAGACATTATTTTATTTAGGAAAAGTTCTCTGGCCGCCTGTGGATCCTGCCCTGTCCGTTCATCATCCCTTCTTTGCCCTGTGATCACGCCCCCATGGCACTTAGGGCTCAAGTCCCTTAGCACATTTGCCATATTAAATCACCATTATCTATCTACCTACCTATCTACCTGTCTATCTATCCATCTATCTATCTTGCCTTCCATCTAGCTCCCACCACCCGACTGACTGTGAGCAGCTATTACAGAGTGAAGCTGTTTATTTTTCATTGCCTTTTTATTCCCAGCACAGAGAAGAACATGTGGCATACAGTAGGTGCTCAATAAATGTGTAATGTATGGAGTATAACCTGATTCTAAATCCTGGGCTCTCCCCAGCACACTAACGCCTGAGGCAATATAAGCACCCTCCTGCTGCCCCGGCAGCTGTGGTACACCATGTGCCAGAGACTATAAAATGAAACCAGATGAAACAATTCCTGACTGATGGTGAAAGATGATATCACTCACTTGGGGAGTAATAAATGAAATGGCTAAAGAATGCTTTTATTATATGACATATCAAGTCCCAGTTAAGTTCACTGTATATTTGGTATACACATGCTAAGAGGATGCAGGCTGCTCAGTCAGCCCAGGAGCCTGGTGGACATGGAGGGGGCGGTTTCCATTGTGTTGCTCATGAAAAATCAATGCACAGGCCCTGGAGGCAAATAGCCAGGGGAAAGGTAAATCCTACGGAAGCAGGATTCAGTTCATCTAGTTGGATGGCAAGGGTAAGAAGGATTTTCAATTTCAGGGTGAATAATTGAATTTGATATTAGAATTGGGGTGTTTGTGTAAGTGTGCAGAAGATAACCCTAACGGCTGACCCTACCGAGCCCTCATCATTCCATTCCACTGAGATCTAGCAAGGGTCCCAAGTCCAAGAGTGAAAAGCAAAAAGAGCAGTGGGCAGAGCCTCAGCACTCTACAGCAGATCTCTTTTCCCTTTCCACTCACACCACACAAGGTGTATACAGATCTCAAGGATTTTTTTTGTGTCACCATGCCTTTGCAAAGATAAAATTTCTTCAACCTGAAGTAAATTCTCCTTCCTCCACCCTTTTCATCTCTCTAACTAATTCCTCACAGCTCTAGTGAAGTCTCTGACCAGATTTGCCCTGACAGAGTTGGTGTCTTTTGATTTCACTCTCCCTTTATGCTAGTTTCCCTTTTGATCCTTCTCATCAGACTTCTCAGCCTCAGTATCCCAGTCTGCTCGCTCAGATCTCTCAGAATCTTCTCTGAGGTTTATTTGTTCTTTTTCCTCTCCTCTCCGACTCCCCAGCTTCCCTCTGCTTCCCTTTTTGTTTTCCTGGGTCTCTGTGATGCCTCCATGCTCCTTGCACTGAAGCATCTGCTGCCTACCTTCCAGGAGTCCAGTAAGTAATCCCAAGTGCTGCCAACTCCCCCCAGACTTCACCCATGGGGTAGAATCGTACAGTAGAGCTGGCATGGGATTTGGAGTCAGAGCCATGGACGTTCCAGTTCAGGCTTTGCCACTTACTCGTTATATAACACAGGACCACTAAATTCCTCAAAACTCAGTGCGCTTATATGGAAAATGGAAATAACGGTACAAATACATACCTTGAAAGGATGTTGGTAGATTAAATGAGATAGAAGGTACTCGAAGGTACTGGAAGGTGGTAGCTTTGATGGGGATGGTGACTTACCCCATCTTCCTCGCAGACATAATACAGCAGGCCCTCGAATGATGTCATTTGTTCAATGTTCTTTTCATTGGAATGTTTATGAGGAGCCGGAGGAACTTAACTCTTGCTTATATCAACTAGCCTATGGTAAAATTGGTTTCGTTATACATCTTTTCGCTGCAGTTCCAAGAACCTATTGACAATGTTAAGTGAGGACGTAGTGTGTACATGTGCTTACCTAAAGCCATTTGTTTAATACATTGTAAAAATAGCTAGCACCTACATTTATATTTAAATCCAAATAATGCCAATACTTCCTCTTGCAGTGACCCAGAGTGGCTCCACGGAGCTTGACAGGTACCTTCTTGGGAATGTCCATTTCTAAGTTAGGGGCCAGTGTCACCTCCAGCTCGGGGTTTCACCATACTTTTATCATGCCCTGAAGAATTGGAAGCGAGAAAAATGGTAGAGCACCAGTCAGATCTGAAGTCTCACCAACTGTCTGTCTCCTCTCAGCATATTTCCCTGACTCTGGTTGAATTAGTGGTTGGATTGATCTGCCGGACTTAGAGGGGTTCCAGTGTCATTGCTTTATTTCATCTTTCGCTTGCAGAAGTATTAGAGGAGATTGGACCAGGGTTGAAACTCTGAGATACCACTATAGTAAAAATGTCGCCTACTCCTGCCCTCAAGAATGAGTGAGTGTTTCTCCTGGTTATATCGTTTTGGTGCCTCAGAGCAGGCTACGTTTTAGTGGTGGATAAAGTGACCCTTACGTATTGTTTATGCCAAGAAAGCACTTTGAGATGAAATGTGGTCCATTAATCTCAGACGTGGTGCATGCCTCTTTGCTGTCTGAGTTTGGTTGTTTTGTTTAATCTGCGGAGGATGGTTTTTGTTGTTCTTCTTGTTGTTTTTTAATCTTTGATGAAATAAGAAGTATTCCATATTTACTGTGATTTATCTGTGAGAAGAAAAGTGAAACTGGAAATGTTTATCCTTCCGAGGTTTGTGTAAAGTTCTGTCAGATGATGTCGTTGAGAATGAAATGGGCAGGAAAGATGAGAAAGTGATAAGTGCCATTTCAAGTTTGTGAATTGAATCAAGTTTCAATTATGACAACAGTTAAACACAGTGATTTTTCTGTGTTTTCGGGAATGAAATCACCACAATTACTTCTTCTACAGTGCCCAGTAATCTCTAATGATTTATCCATATTTACTTAATGCCTCCAAAATGGGCAAGGGGAGTTATGCACAGCCTACAACATGCAATAAAATTTTCAGTATCAACGCAACTATTGGATGGGAGGCAGAGCTGCTCAGGAGGGGTACTGGGTACCAGATCCATGAATCAGTAAGCCAACACTGAATGCTGCTAGATAGTCATTTACCCTTGACAAAACAAGCAATGATAATTGGATGATAATGTGGTAATTTACCTTTATGCATTTTGCCCTTGTTGGATTTTTAGAGGTTATTGTTGTATCTTATAAATTTTAGGGTAGAATTCCACTTTTTTCCAGGGCAAGACTGATATTGTCTAATGCTTCTGCATTTTGCTGTTTCTTCCTTCAAAGAACAGGATCTTAGAAATTAGCCCTTGCGTTATACTTGTTTCTAGTAAATCAGATGATGGTTTTCAAGGTGGTTTTCTATTCTAGGGAGATCTGTGGGGCACTTAACCTACATTAGACCTGAGAGGTCTGAGCCTTCTTCAGAAGACAAAGAATTTCTAGATACTTTCCTTGAGGATGTGTCAAGGGCAATACAGACAAAAGACTGATGTCTCCTTTAACAGCTTGATAAGTATCTCAGGATATTCTGCAGGAATCAGTTCTGCTTCTACAAAGTACTGTATTCCCATTTAGCATGATATGGCTGAATATGTGTGTGCTAGTGTGACAATGGTGAAGACTTATCTTTGCCCCGAGGGCTGAATGCTGTAACACTGCTCAAGCGATAGGCTTGATAGAAGTGACGATTTGGAGAGATGATCTGCTTTAAAAAAAAAAAAAGGCACATTAGAGATGTGTAAGAATTAAAAATGTGGCTCTCTGTTTATCTGGATTTTATAAGTTCCAAAGGCATTTCTATGCGCGACGTCAAAATCCCTTGTAAAAGTAAAGTAAATCATTCTTGTATTGACCATTTTTTTCATGTTGTTCTATTGAGACATCTTCCCAACTGAGTTTCTTATTGAATTGTATTTCTATAAGGGTATTGTAGGTTAGCAGCACATTTTTATGGTACACAAAAGATGTGCCTTCTGAATTTCCAATGCCTTGCATATTGTTCCCCACAGAAGAAACGTCTCAGAAATGCTAAATAAATCAAAACAGAAACATTTGGCTCTTGACTTGCTGCTGGTGCTTTTTTTTTTTTTTCCCCTCTCGGTTTACATTGGCTGGAATATCCATTACGATCCATCTTACCTATTTGATTAATTTGTAATAAATTCTACCCTTTGGAAATCTCTTGCTGCATTTCTAGCCGGGTTACTCTTGTAGAGGGTTTATTTAATATGTGTCTCTGTGTACCTATATGGATGAAAATTTAATATGGTTTAGAAGCCTTTAAAAACACGCACGCACATAGTGTTTGCTCTGAATTAAGTGCTCATATTTGACATAGCCTTGTGGTAAAAATCCATAAATGTATGGGCAGACAAAATTATTTAGAGGAGAATTTCTTCAGAAATTGATGTGACACGTGGTATCATTTCAAGGGATGAAATATCATATTTCAAATGACCAGTAAATGTAATTATGAATACTGGATTGGAATCCTTATTTCTTATCTTTAAAAAAAAATGTTTTTTCTTCTCCAGATGGCCTATGTTATTTGAAGTGCCATAGCCACATTTCAGGGTTCACCTTCAATTTGATGCAGTCATGGAGTTGCATCCCTGTGGGTGAGAAATGTTTCTCTCCAGATAACTGTAGCAGCATAGCAGGAATAGTTTGATACAACCTTCTCTATATTATCACAAGATAATAAAAATGCCTCTGCTCCTAACTATCACCATGCACTGAGGAAGGCATAACAAATTCATCTCCCGCTCTTGGAAATAAGATCAAGGTAGGAAATGGTACTCCCATTTCCCAGACAAAGACATTTAGGTGCAGAAAAGCACATTTTAAAATATATATATATTAATTGTCTTTTATAGCAAAACTGAGGGAAAATAGGACATGAGCCATTTTTAGTGTATGTGTCCCACCCTATCCCTTTGTTTATGTTCATCCCCACTGTGTATGTAAAGAAAGCAGAGGAAAATGACTTTCCCACATGTGTGTTTGTGCTTATTGAAATAATCAATGAATGAATGGTGCTTGCTGTCTAGAAGCACATACTCCTCTCTGATTTCTTACCTGAATGTTTTATATCCATATGTAATATGGAAATATGTAATACTTGTGTCACATATTGCATCACACACTTGTATCACAAATTATGTCTGATAGGTCTTTCTTGACTACTTTCTTAGAAAGTTCCAGTAGACAGCAGCCATGTGACAATCAAGTCTACCCATATTCTAGCCACACCACATTTCTTCTCAGCACTCTAAGGAAGTTGGACAAAGACCCTGTCTTCAGCAAGTTATTTATGATCCAGTAGGAAGGATAAAACAAATACAACAATAAGTAAGTTAAGGTGGACCTAAGTACATTTCGTCTACATCCTGTGCTTTAGTGAGTCAGAAGAGGAAGAAGAATCCTGTTCAAGCTCAGAAATGCTTCATGATTGGATGTGGCTGTACTGATATAATTATGGTAGCCATAGTTGGGAAGGAAGAGTTAGAGAGAAACAGCATGACTCAGGGATCGGGACTAGAAATCTGGGGGAGAGTTATAGAAAATAGAGAATAATTTCATTTGGATCTGGCGTCATATATCTGGAGCGAGAGAGGAAATCTTGGATATTATAAAAAGACCCTGGCAAAGGAGAGATCAGTGATTAAACTCCTGCTACAGAGAAGGCAGAGCAACACCTGCCATTCATCCATGATGGGCTTTGCCTTATAGGGCAGAGGCCACAATAGACCTACACCTTGAGACAAGAGAAAGAGGAGAGTCAGAAATGTCATAGGGGACATAGAATGCCAGGCTGAGGGATGCTATTGTGTCCCCACCAAACAGATCTTAGTACTAGACATGCAATAGCCAATAATAACTATAACTGTCTTTAATCAAATGCCTACTCTCATTCAGATTGAATACTGGGAACTTTACTTAGGTTATCTTTTCAGTCTTGCTCCTGTTTATCCTTAGACCTCATCTTTAATGTCCCTACCTCAGAAAGGCTTGACCTGACCACACCACTGAAGGCGCCACCCTCTCCAAGGCTTCCTCACTCTCTGCAGTCACACCCTATTCCTTTCTTTCAAAATCCTCAACATAATTTTATTTGCAAATGTATTTGTTCATAAATGTGTTTTCTGTCTCCTTATGCTAAATCATAGGCTGCATAAGGGCAGGAACTAGATCTGTTTTGTTCATCATCCTATCCCAGCATCAACAATACACTAGAGTGTAATGTAGTGCCTATATACACTAGGCACTCAAAAATGAGTTAAATGTTAATATTCACGACAACCTGATAAAGTACTATCTCCATTTTGCAACAAAGGAAATTGATGTACAAAGAATTACTTGCCCCAATTTATCAGTAATCAGCAGAATCTAGATTCAAACTCAGTCCATACAACTTGAAAGCTCATGGTTCTATCCTTGATGTACCATGATTTCTCCTTTCATAGGAAGATAAAATCATATTAGTTTGGTAGAGCTGCCTTTAAAAAGTACCCCAAATTGGTCTAAATAAATTTATTGCCTCATAGTTTAGAGCAGGGGTGTCCAAACTTTTTTCAATGTTTTTTACCAAGGGCCATATGCAGTGTCACCCCAATAAATTTTTAAAAAATAAATTAAAAAAAAGAAAAAAAAATATACACAAACTGCCGGGCCACTCACTCGAGGTGAAGTACTTATTGCATCACCTGGTTTATTTAAGTAAACTAAAAATATTTTTGGAATTTGCTGTGGGCCAATTAAAAATGGATTGCGGGCCGCATTGGCCCACGGGCCGCAGTTTGGACACCCCTGGTTTAGAGGCTAGAAGTCTGAGATCAAGGTTTTGGTAGGGTTTGATTCTTTTGAGAGATGTGAGGGAAAGTCTGTTCCATGCCTCTCTTGGCTTCTGTATGTTCGAGACAATCTTTGGTGTCCCTTTGCTTGTAGATGCCAGTCTCTGCCTTCACCTCACATGGTGTTCTCACTTGTGTGTGTCTACCTGTGTCCAAATTCCCCCTTTTTATAGAGTCATATTGAATTATGGCCCAATCTAATAACCTTGATCATCTCTAACAACTCTATTTCCAAATAGTGTCACATTCGGAGGTTGCTGGGGTTAGGACTTCAACATATGGATTTTAAGAAGATACAGTTCAACCTATAACAGTATTGATTTATTGAATGACTGACCATTCTCAAAAAGGAATAGTGATTGTTTATTGAATGACTGACCATTCTCAAAAAGGAATAGTGATTGTTATGAATAATTACTGTTCATAATGTAGAAAAAAGTTTGGGGGAAAAACGGATCAATATCATAGTTTTGTCCTAACATCAAAGTTTGAGTCATTCAGTCACCTTTTTTAAAAGATCATGGGAATCTCAAAGATTATGTGATTGGGAATTCAGAACTCCCAATTGATGTTTTATAATTTTGCATCTTAGCATAGAAAAAGGCAAGCAAATAGCGATATTTGAAATCATTGTGCCATATATTAGTAACTACTGCTAGGCTACATTTCAATGGATCTTACTCCATGCTTGTATCTTGAGAATTTCACCCTACGTAAAGAGAAGTTTTTAATAAACATTAAGAATTCAGAATGAGAATACCCCTGTAATAGAAGGTAGATGTTTAGTTTGTTTCACTTTAATTCCTACCACCTACAGTATCAGTGTATAGTGAGCCTCTAGAGAGAAGGTACCCTTTCATATTAATTTCTTTCTGTGAATTTTACTCTCTGTGAAATGTCTTTGAGTCGTCCAAAAAATTTCCTCTATCACCTTTGTGACCTTCTGAAATACAGGGACAGGCAGCTGTCCATATTCCTTTAGAGAGGAGAAGCTTTAAGATGTCTTCAAGCTCATTAATGGAGAGAAGTTGTTTCTAAAATTCTATAACCAATTATTAACCACTAACACATAAATATGCCTAAATTTTGAATGTGACATCAGAGATGGGGATAAGATTCAGGAGCCTAGAATCATCTGTTGTGTTTCATCTCTTTTCTGTTTTTTCTGTTTGTTTGTTTTTTAGTTACCAGACCAAGATAACTAATAGTGAGAGGGGGAGAAATGAGAGATTACAAAAGAGGAAACTGGGAAATAAACCATGACAAAAAGAAATGACAAGAGCCAAAGATGAAATGAAGAGACAGGAAGTTGGAAAAAAATAAAGTAGAAACACAAGGAACGATTAAAAAGGATTAAAATAATCATTGATGAATGCTATACATAGTTTGACATAATTTTCTATGTTGTTTCCATAACAATATTCCAGCCTTAGAACTCAAGTAGGGTATGTAGAATGCATTTCCTCACTCATGACCTTTCATAACTATCAGATACAAATGATTTTCTTTCACTTATACTTCAGCTAAATTTGAGGGTACAGATGATCTTGGGCAGGAATTATCAGTAGATAAACGCACAGTATATCAAAATCATTTATATGATTTTAAAGAAAAACAATGAAATTTTTCTGTTTACTTTTTTCCATCAAATATCTTTTATAATAGAATCTGCAAAGTTTAAAAAAAAGAAAGAAAAACCAATTTATTGGGTGGGTATTTGAATGTGATTACAATAGGGCATGGCTATCACTACCATATAATTAGAGTAGCCCTTGTAAAAGACAGTATGTGTACTGAGCTCTTCTAGGCTGATCCCGTAAGATAATGAAGGAAACCATTGGTGAATTAAACAGCTTGTTAGTCATGGGGGATCAGTGTATAGGGTTCTCCTGGGGTTCAATATATGTAGAGGTGGCAATGAGATCAGGGAAGAAAAATCAAGCTAGTGTTTACTGAATATATATTAAGGCATCCTGCAAATGCAATATAGGAAATAGCTTTAATTCAGAGGCTCAGTAATGTAGTATCTCTTACCTAAGGGATTCCAGTCAAAATTTAGTCTTGGCAGAGTCAGGCAACTTGTTCAGGATGGAGAGAAGTAGCCAAGGCAGTAGATCATTAAGGCCGGACAATGGAAGCCTCTCTGGGTTCACCAGCCCTTCAGTCCGCATTGTGTTGACAGTGTTACTCATTTGATGCAAACTGATGTTCATTCATCTTTATTATGAAAATAAGGTCCTTCCAGATCTTCCACTTATCCAATGAGCGTTGAGCATCTACTGTGTACAGTAAAGACTGCAAAAGGAGCAAGAGTTATCCTGAGGAAACTGATGCAGCCCCCATTCCTTAAATACTGATGCTTTGTTCACCAATGCCTTTCTGGTGATACATGGAGATAAGAAGTCTCCCTGACTGCCTCTGTGGGCTTCCCGCCATTCGGTGGCATCCCTTCTTCTCCAGTCATGACTTTCCTTTTCTTTATCCACTCCCTGTCCCATCTAGGAACTGAGACAAATACTGAGGACAAGAGTCATTTTCAGGAGTTGGCTCTACGAGGCACTTCCCAAGTAGGCAAGGCATGGAAATAACTCCCTTTCAAGCCTTGCCATGTAACATACAACCACCTACCTGTGATGTCAGTCAGGGCAAGAGCCCGCATCCAGGCTGATTGTCATAGGAAGACTGCTGCCCAGCGCAGCTGTACAATTTGTGTGTTAAAGCTCCAGCTCTAACATGTCCCTAAACAAAATAAGGCAAGATGTTTTCTCTTTTTCTCAGTAATGTGGTCATTGTACTCAGAGTTGTCATGTGATTTTCTCTAGAAAACGTGCCATTTCTTTCTGAATATGAGTTTATGGGCACATACACAAACACTAACTGCAAGTTACTGAAAACCAGAAAGATTTGAATAAGTGTGTTGAGATAATGAATGCATGGCCACATCTCATATGAAACATCTCATATTTGTGTATGAAATAGAGAGAATGGACCCACAGAATCCCATTCATTTATTAACTGGTTTCCAAGACGGGTAGGTAGAGAGGATCAAGGAGAACTTGTATTTGAAATGAGAGATTTATATTTCCTCGCTAGACAAGGCTTTGGTGCTTCCCTCTGAACAATGCTGGGTTTTACAGAACTTTCGGGTGTGGGGTAGTGATCCACCTGCCAGAGGGTGGCAAAAAATTGGAGGCTGTGGCTCTTTCAACAGAAATCACAAGGAATCTGGGACTCTTCACCTTGTCCTATGTATAGAAAAGCTAACGCCCTGACCCTAAAATCTGCCACAACTTTTCATTAATAAACAAGGTTTGATTTTTTTTGATCCGCAAATTGATTTCAATAGAATGTTTTCCTTTCAAGAGAAAAATTCCCTATTATGGGTGAGGCATTTATTCTTCACACTATCCCTAAAAGGTAAGGGATTACCTTGCTTCTCTTTTTAATTTTAATTTAATTTTATTTTTATTCAGAAAGAATTGTGTGGAGACTCAATAATTTACCATGCTCACCCAGCTGGGATTTGAGTCACGTCTACCTGACTTCAAAGCCCAAACTTTGCTACCAAGACTCACATTCATTCAGTATTCACTTACTCCCCTCCCAGGCTGCCACGTATGAGAAGCTTATGCTATGCTCTAGGGATGCAAAGAAGAATAGAACACCACCCCTACCTGAAGAGCACTCACAGTCTTGTGGGAAATATAGAGACATTAATAAAGAATTATGTTGAGGTTCATAAATACAACAATAGACTATGATCAAGTAAGGACATGACAGTGAGGAGGGAGCAGTAAACCCCACATGTCTGCAAATTTGGGGTACGCCAAGTGGACAAAGCTCCTTTCTTTAAGTAAGCCCTCTGAAAAGCTTTCATGCTTTTGTCAGCAGATATGCACTTGACCCAACCCTCTTTCCAGTGGCCTCTAGACCAGGCTGTGAGAAAGTTACAGTTCCTCAGGGAAGCAGCAAGGGAGGTAATAGGTTACAACATTCGCATGTCCTGTAACATCTGTTGTCCTTTAATAAACAATTACCACAGGTCCTATTTGGTGATTGATGTCATTGGAAAACTGGTCAGGATTCTAAACTTCAGATATAGCGACAGCAACGACAAATACTTATAATTACTGAGTGTCATGTATCTTACTGAGTAGTTGTCACGTGTCATGTGATTTAATTCTCACAACAGCCTTGGAAGGATACTAAAGAATTTGAAGACCAGAGTAGTTAAATAATTTGTTTTAAAGTTTTTCCAAGTTCATACCGGTAGCTGATCTGAGACAAATCCAGAGCTGTATTCAAATCCAGAGCTGTCTGACTTTAGATTTCTGGTTCTACCCACTGTTTCCCCACATCTCCACCTAGAAAAACACAACTACATAAGGTAAAATATGAATACTTTAATATTTGGCTTAAATGTTCCTTTTAAGTGATGGAGGACTATGGAGGGTCTTCCGTGGCCTTGGCTCATCCTGCTTTGCTCCAGCACTATGTGTCATGCTGCTACTCATGGACTTTTCTTTCAGTAGCTTAGTTTACTCAAGGTGCTTTGAGCGTCTTAACAATTTCTAGTCTTCCCTGTGGAAGGAAGAAGGCCAAAGATGCCCTCAGGGAGCTGAAACTAGCCTCTATTTATTGAAAACATGCCTCAGGGGTATTTTAGACAAAATAAGCTCATAATAGTAGATTGCTCAGGAACAGAATCTAGGTTAAAAAGTTTGGCAGGCTAGTCTGTATAGACTGATATTAACTTTGCCATTAAGTAGGGCAGACTAAATTACTCTTTCAGAACGCGATGATGGGTGAAGCAGCAATGCAGAGGTAATGCTGTCCTACATTTGCAGCAGTGACATCATCAAGTCCTTTTCCGTCTTGATGTTAAAGTTATAGGCATCCCAAATAGGGGAAAGATTGTTTTTTTCTGTACATATGTTTGTTGTTGTTGTGGCGTTTTCCCCTAAGTATGTTGTCTGTGGATGAAATCCAAAGGAATCAGTAATCAAAACTGAATTTAAGTTAAGGCCAGTGACCATAGTAAACACCCCCAGAAGACTGGTCTAGAACAGAAAACAAAGACCATGTCAGCTCTATGAAGTTTCGGCTTCTAAGCAGCGGCAGAGAACATAACTATTACACTGAGGAACAAATACTATTCCATTGTCTTAGGAATCACCAAGGGGCGGTATGTTCTGTTAACATATTTTACTAATATGAAAGTTGCAGCTGAAAGTTCAAAAACTGTGTGTTGAAGCACAGATTACAAGGATGGGCCAGGCATCTGTCCCATTCGGGGAACAGGCCTTGGAACAGATGTCTCGAATTTCTTCAAATCCAGAACATGCTGTCCAATTTTTTTTTAGTGGTAAACATACTTTTTTTTCCCTTTTTGTCACCACTCACCAAAGTATTATATTTAATGCATAAAATATGTAAATTCTTAAAGCATCATTTTGCTCTTTAGTGAGTTTAGATATTACAAAACGGTTTAATTATAAAAACAGACAGACCTAGTCCTGGGACCTGTGCAGCTAGAAATAAATGTGCAATCAAAACTGCAATTACCTGCAGAATTTAGTGTAAACAGATCAGCAATCACATAACAAACACAGGCTAGTTTGCATTCTGATATGAATACAGTTAGATCCAAAGCAATTTTCCTTTATTTATCTTAGCTGCTCAGCATAAATAAAGCAAGGGCATTGAAGCAATTAGCATAATTAGAGTATCGTGGTCAGGCCCTGTGTGATTTCAAGAGACGTTTCACTTTAGAATTCTTTTTCCCATACAAGAGTTTCCCTGAGCCACTAAAATATCGCTTTGGGCATTTTTGTATTTCAAATTTGCAAGTTGTCAGTTTGAAAAACCCTTGACACATGGATGTGAAAGCATCTCACAGACAGCCACAGAAGGTATACCCTCAGCTTTTCATTACTAAGAAGCTGGGGAATTTCCTTTTTCAGCTCTTTCTCCTACTTGACGTTTAACCCTAGAAATGTCAGTCTTAATTATTTCCATTGCCTTCAAATTGGGTCCAAGGGTTAAAGACAACTTGCCCCCCCTCCAAAAAAAATAAATAAAATGAAAGAAAGAGAGAGAGAGAGAAAGAAATAAAAGAAAAAAAGAAAAGGGAGCATGAGGGAAGGAGAGTTTATATCTTGGTAGTAACCGGGCCGTTGCTAAAAGAGCAAAGGCTCTGGCAACCAGCTAGCTACTGGTGATCTGACAGACGTTCAGTAACTCCATCCAAATAATAAGGTGGCGATCAGAGTGGGTGAGGGGCTGTATGTGGTTTCCTTGCAGGGTGCTCGGAAAGCATGGAAAATATTCTCTGCATGGAAAAATGGTGACACTAACTAGTAGATGATGATAAAATTGGTTCAGTACAAACACAAACAGAAGAAAAGGGTTCTTTTTGTTTTTATTCTTTATTGTTCATTCATGTAAGTGAAGGTGTTTGAGAAAGACTACCTTTTCGTTGGAAGGAGGAAGAGGCTGGCCTCGGGCCATTCTGTGTGTAGTAGAACTCATTCAGTCCAGTCAAAGAAAGTTTGAGTCTTAAGATAGGGTGTACTTTCATTCTTTTTTTAATTAAAATAAATTAACATCCAGTAAAATTGAGTCTTTTGTGTGTTTCTATGAATTTTAACATGTGTTTAAATTCATGTAACCACCACCACAATCTGGACACAGAAAAGTGTCACCAAAAAAAAAAAAAAAAATCCCCCACGCTATCCCTTTGTATCCCCCACCCCTTCCTCCAAACCCTGGCAGCCCCTGATTTGTTCTCCTTCAGTGTATATTTGTCTTTATGAGAATGTCATATAAATGGAATCATATAGTCTATAATCTTTGGACATCGGTTTCTTTCACTCAGCATAATGCACTTGATATTCATATCAGTAATTCATTTTTGTTACTGAGGAGTATTCCATTGTATAGCTGTACCACAGTTTGTTTATCCATCCACTCACTGAAAGACATTTGGGTTGATTCTATTTTTTGGCAATGATGAGTAGATTTGCTATAAACATTCGTGGACACGTTTTTGTATGAACATATGTTTTCATTTCTCTAGGGTAAATACCTAGGAGTCGGATTTCAGGGTCATACTGTAAATATGTATTTAACTTTCTAAGAAACTGCCCTACTGTTTCCACGAGTGGATATACCATTTTTTTGCATTTCCACCAACAGTATTGTTCTGCATCTTTGTCACCACTTGAGATTGTCAGTATTTTTGTAGCCACTTCTAGGAGGTGTATAATGATATCTCATCATGGTTTTACTTTGCATTTTACTAATGGCTAGTGATCTTTTGTTGTTTATTTGTTTATTTGCCATGTGTATATCCTCTTGGGTGAAGTATTGGCTGCTCAGTTCTCTTGCCTGTTTTAATTGGGCTGTTTGTTGTGTTATCAGTCTTAATTTGCAAATGTTGGAAAATCTCAGCTCTGTATCCAGTTTTCAATGGTCTTTGTTAATGCAGGCCCATTCAGAGATTCAGCTATGGCCAATACAAATCATGAGTAAAATTTCAGCTGAGTCAGACCATAATTCCGGGCTAAAAGGACTAATAGAAAAGAACATCATTGTAGAATAAGTCAACTCGATTATTGAATTTCTGATCTTTTGATCTTTTAAAAAGTTCAGTTCTTTTTAAAGAAAACCTCTGGTCCATTTTCAGTTTCTTCTTGCTTTGGTCTCTCTCTAACCTCAGTCCCAGCTGTAGCCAACCTTTACTATTAACTGCAAGTTGAACATTCTTTGTCTTCTGGGAAAATGTACAACCTTTATTAGGTCCTCTCAGAGCTGTGATAGGAGTTGAGGGAGCATCAGTGAGTAGGAGACACAGAATATTCTTGAAATGGGGCAGACTGTGCTGGGTGATTTACCTATGTCACTTCACTTAATCCTGTGAGAAAAGACATTAGCTGTATTCTATTTTTTAAAAATTAAAAAATTAAAAACCAAATCAGAGAAGAGAAATGACTTGCCCAAACTCATAGGGTTCAAGTGGCTGAATCCAGGGTTTGAAACCTCTCTGACTCAGGAGGTTATCCCTTTCTATGCAACTGCATAGTAACCAGAAATCGAAGGTAAATAGAGTAATTGCATATGGGATTCTAGTCCCTACTATTGACAGCCCTGAGAATAATACATAAAAGGTAGGTATTTTTCTCCCTTCCTTTTGAAAAATTCTTTTGCTGTAGTGTAGCAAACTCTTTCTTCCTAAAAAACAGAGTAGTGAACTAAGATCTTTTTATGCCACTTCATAAAAAGAAGAAGGAGCCTTCTCCTGTCTATGTTGGCTTCCAAATTTTGTTCGTCCATAGTCCTAGAAAAGCATGCTTACACTTTAAAGTAGACTTTAAAAAATCAAATTTTACAAAGGGTATGTTTTCATGCAGAATCTCAGACATACATTAAACAGCATTCCTTAATTCTTTAATTTGAGTTAAAGAACTAAGCGTAATAATCATACCTGTAAACATTCAAAAAAAATACAGGAAAACATTTTTATTTTCTTATGGTAGAGAAGGGTTTCCTAAGGAAGGAAAGCCAGCAGTGAAAAAAGACTAACAGAGGCGATTCCTTAAAAAAATTAAATTATGTACAATGAAAGATACCATAAACAAAGTTAAAAGACAGATTACAGGCTGATAAAGAATACTTACAACTCGTGAAACAAAGGGTCAATATCCAAACTATATAAAGAGATCCAACAATTCATGAAGAAGACCAATGTCCCATTAGAACATGGTTGATAGATATGCATGAGAATGTCACCAAACAAGTATAGACGACCAAATGATATATGAAAATGCTGAAAACTTTTGCCTATCAAATTGGCCAAGATGGAAGAGATTGATAATATCAAATACTGGTAAGAATGTAGGGAAAGTGATAGCAATTTACTATCAATGAGACATCAACTTACTATTGATGAGACTGCGTATGTAATTCTAACACCTTCTTGTAAACAATTTGACACAAAAAAAAGGCAATTTGGCAGCATCTTTTAAAATTGATTAAGTACTTGCATTTTTAAGAACATCACATGACAAAACTCTTAAAGGGAAATCCATTGCAGTATTGCCTCAAATTTTAAAACCATCTTCAAAGAGGGGAATGGTTAAATGCATTATGGTATGCTATTCTCTTCAGGAAAAAAGTGATAATCCTATATGTGCTGATATGAAAAGATATCCAAGACCTATCGTTAGATTCAAAAGCAAATTACAGAACTATATATATATATATTACGTGTGTGTGTGTGTGTAAATCTAAAATCCTACCAGTAAGACTGTAAAAATAATTGGTTCCCATTTTTCTCATAAATAAGTCTGCTTTAGACAATACTTATCCAGGAAGTAAAGAGACAATCTCTTTGTTCTTAAATAAATTTTGCATGGTGTTCTGCCCCCATGTAATATTATATATTACTTTTAAACAATAATACTCTTTACCTTAAAAATATTATGAAGTCTTTTTCTCATTTTATTCAGTCAGCTAGATACCATGACAAGAACATTTGTTTATTTCATTTTATTCAGTGTCGTAATCTAATATAAAATCTGCAGGGAGAATTTGTGGCCTGCCTGTTAACTATTATTGGCCAGCATAACCAAATTAATAGGAACACTTGCAAATTTCTGCTGTGTGTGGTACTTACTGTTTCATAGAGCAGTAGAAAATACTCCTTATATCAGTATTTTTTCTAAATACAAATCATGGCCTGCTGGGAGATCAGCCAAAGTGACCTCTAAAGAAACAGTTAACACTAACTCCAGGATGGACCCAATTTGTGTACTGTCCTGGATCCCATCTTGAAAATGATAAACAGTCTATTTCTTTATATTGGGAGTTAGGCTTTTGTGGCCAAATCCCTTTAATAACACAATCACTAGGACTGGGTATTACAGAAACACGTGAAAAAGTCAGGAGTGTGACTAGAATACAGTTTTGAGTGGACAAGTATTTCCAAGCCATGGCTTACCTATCCATCTTCAGGTACAAAGTCCACAATGGTATATAATGAGAAAGTGTTGGCTGCCTCCTGTACATGTATAGTTGGAATCTTCTGTAAGTTCCTTCTTCACAAACCTCCATGTGGTGATTTAATCTCGCCTAACTGAGGAACCTCAGTAAATTTTTCTTTGTTTCTGAAATAAACAAGGAAATAAAAGGTGTGTGTGGAGTTTCCACCATGACCCCATAGTATACACTATATAACGACTTGTTGAGTGCCTGAATGTGAGCTCCATAACCCACTCTAAGCAGGCACTCCTAGGGGCACATTGCAGGGTGGGGGGACTTTGTTATGGCTGCTGCCTTTGGGCAGAGCCCCCTTAGCTCTAGGAAAGTCTCCTTTCCAGGATAGTTACTGTGGCTTTTTCAGAGCTATGAGACAGAATGCTTGTCATAAGGCGAACATATTTGCATGGAGTAGAAGCAATAGAACTTGCTCTTATTCTCAGAGGATTCAGAGATTTTGAAAAGGATAAAAGTGAAATCAGAGCAAAACATTCTTCCTCTATATGGTCTGTCTGTATAGAGAGATGCCATTTAAGCCTTTTCGACAAGCAAAGCCAACAAGCTTTGTTGCTTTACAACAAGCAAAGCCAAATACAGTGTTTACTCAAATTCTATAATGGGAAGTATGTGTATGTACTCATGTATGCGTATGGTCATGAAAAGTAGTACGTACACATTTACTCAAAGAAATCTGGATGAGAACCTCACCATAATTTTGACATCTCTCTTTTTACTATCGTTCTAGAGTAGTGTTCTTAGGGATATGTCTTTCTAGATGGGCTCAAATTTTATTTGACTGAAGACTAATAGAAAGTTTAGTGTTGTAAGAAGCAGTAAAAAGGACACTTGAGTGTGACTGCTGCTAGAAGAGGCACAGAGCAGATGCAAATCTGGCGAACCATTTGGTTGAATAACTTCTATAATAGTTTGTAGATTAGAATAATATGGAGTGTCTTTTTTACATGGACATACATAGACTAAACTTCGTGAACAGAAAACAGGTTATATCTGTCTAGTTCATAGCTGTGTTCAGCACATAGTCCCTGGGTCAGTTAAGCAACATGGTAGTTGCTTCATAAATACTTAGTGAATTAACCAATTAAGATGTCCACCAGAACATTGATAGACTGTATCTCTGGGTTGTGGGTGATTTGTATTTCTTTATTTTTGTTTATTTGCCTGCTCTACATTTTCTATAATGAAGACCTTATCATTTAAAAGAGTACATTTTGCCATTACTGAAAGGTCCTTGGAACCCAGTTAAATGTTTGTATTTATCATTAGTTCTATTAATAATAAACGTGCTGTCTTTCACTCCCCAACGTCTGCATGTTTAGGGCATACCGTTTGGAGTTATTTTTCTATCAGTGTCGGTAGGTTTGTGCTGATCTACCCACACTCTCCTGCCCTGTCCCTCTGTGACTTCGAGATTATATGTTTACAGGCCAGTTGTCAGGGTTAGGAGTGCTCTCTTTGGCCACAGAAAAGAATGAAACTGCTTACCTGAGGCCTCAGGTTCCTGACCTTGGCCTCATTATGCAAATTCTTAAAGCATTGGAGCTCACCACCACCAGTGCTACTAAGAATTTGTAATTAGACCTGAGGTGAGAGGGACTAAGGGTCCTCATTTCTGCCTCCTGCCCCTGTTCTATGGTAATAGTGCAACCTTAAGATACATAGAGAGAGATTTAGTTTATTAATATGTACAGTGGGTATAATGCTATATCCCTATTGAGGTTACAATACTATTCAATGCCTATTTTAATTTTTAAAAATCTTCATTGATAGGCTCAACACAATCGCAGTTATTATTTAAAAACTTTTATTTAAAATGTTATTAAAATATCTTTGTTTTTCTATATGGAATAGGGTAATAATCATAAACAGTAGAGGAATAGAGCCATAATTTACGAGTGTGTGGAGTGCTAGATTGTATTTTTTCCCAATGAAATGCAGAGATGCAGAAATATTATCATGATTTGTGTTATAACACTGGAGTCAGAACTAATACTGAGGAGTGTTTCCTCAACTTGATGCATGGGCTTTAGCTATGCAGCCCCCATCAGCACTAATGGGAGATTCAAGGCTAATCACCAAGGATAAAACTGAGACTATAATGCAAGCTTTGGATGTTGTCTATTTGGAAACGGGTTCTCACTGTCATTTTATGTGCTGTTTTTTCGCTTTGGGGGCTCCTGCTGTTACACTTTTAAAATTCTACATTCACATTTGGTAAAGATAACATTTTTTAATAAAAGATGTAGCCTTTTTTTTTTTTTTTTTTTTTTTGCCAATACAATGATATAGTGGATTAGAATTCCAACTGAAAGATAGAGGCAAAGGTTTGGCTAAGATATTGGGTATGTGTTGCTCACACAATGTCTGGAAAATTCAGTTACCCCTTCTGTTTGAAAAAGAAATTGGTGTACGTTTCTCTGACTGTCTATCCAATTACCAGTCTGTTTTTTTCCTGAGCTATTTTCATACATCAGTGGTACGGCTGTATTATGAAAAACAACAAAAGCCCTAGAACTATTTCACATGGTCATAATGAGCATGAATTGGAAATTAATATATATGACAGAAATAGTGAGTAAATATGATGGTGCATATCTTCCCGCTCCACACAGACAGTGTATCTGTACCTCAGGAAGGAAAATTTAACCTTCTGTGGCCAAAATAAATGAAATGTATTTCTCCTGCTTGCTTAAGATCAGTAAATGAGTAAATTGTGCCTACTTTAAGAGTTCCGTTCTTTGTTTAACCGTTTGTATGTTTAACTGATGGCAGCGGCCCTAATTTAGGGCATATTAGAATGTGCCAACCAATTCACTTTTGAGGATAAAACTTAAACAAATCAGTGTTTTACTTTGACATGCTCAAACAGACAGAAGCTCCTAGGGTGTGTTACTGTTAATAGTAAAGTGGTAAATAGAGGTTTCGAAGCAGCCATAAACTTGTAATTGGCCGGTTGTTTAAGAACATGACTAGTTCATAGATTAATGAACACTAATTGGAATTTTAATTTCCTTGTATTCAAACCTCTTTGAATACTAAATCTATATGCCAGTGAGATCACCAGCCATATTTTTAAAGTCTCACATCCACAATGGGACAACCATCGTGGGTGATGATAATGATGTAGTTGAGAGAGATAAGCCTGACCCAACCCTGATCACCCCTTATGGGCATTAGCTTCTCAGTCAGATGGAGTAATTAATTAATTCACTAACTTCTCAGCCAATTATCCCCAATCCCCAGAACTCCACTGTTAACCCAGTTGACATTGGACAGGGAGAGTGGTGATCTCATGAGTGTGAATCAATACGTCCATGCCCAGGGGACACTCTGGAAAGGTGCCACCAGAGAAGAGGGAATCTAAGGGTACAAGGGCTTAAGGAACAGTAGCCTTGAGGGTCTGAGTTAGCGCCAGGAGTGTTGAGATGGCCAGTTAGCCTCAGCCAGGTGGTTAACACAGCTTTTAACTCTAAACAAAATTTTAAGCTTCCTTGCTCAAAGACCGAATGTCAGGATGTGGTGGCATGGGCCATAAGCCCGTGCAGACCAGTTTTCATTCGAACTCCAGGAAATTCATTTCTTTTGAGTTGTTTTGGACAATTGAAAAAGAAACTCTCATGTTCTATATTTATGTCATGTCAGGAATGCTAACCGGTTGTCCTCATCCCTTTCAGTCCTTTCTTAAGGACTCTGGATATTAGGCCCATGGGAGGCTTGTTAGCCCCCATTGTCCAGAAGGACCCAATGGTGACAGGCCACACACACACACACACACACACACACACACACACACACACACAATAACACCAAAAAACAAATAACGTAAAACCCAAAGGCTCGCAAGAATCTCACTCTGCCCAGAGGTGTATGATTAGAGTCAGGTGTGCTCTGTTGTGCTGTTAGCCCAGGAGTGCCCAAACCAAAATGTGATAAAGCTCCGACAGCCGTGTACTCAGCATTTTACACATCTCTTTGGAACAGAAGAGGGGATAATTCCTTCACAGTGTGGCTCTTAACAGTAGCCAGTCTTGGACAGCTGTCAACAGGAAACCCCAAGTCATCCAGTATTAAAATCTGCTATCACAGAGGGACTTGTCACCTAAACCTTGACACAGGACCTATGAGAATTATCTTTATTTTTGTTATTAGAAAGCACTGACAAATGTTGGGAAAAGATGGGGAAACCTAGGAGACTGGAATTTCATTTCTCCTAAATACTGCCTCTGATTATTACTTACCGGGAAGCTTGTATAAAATAAGACAGTTTTTCTGCTTCTTTTAGTAACTTGGGAAATATCAGTTGCAAAATTATTCCCTTGTAATGCAATCTTAAGACAGTTTAGCTCTATTATCCATAATAATTGCGAAAAATTATATATTTTCTTGAAAAACTCATTGAGCCTTACCCACCCGAATATTCTGTAATTTAAAAACCTGTTAGCGATTCACATAAGATGATATAGACTTTCTGTGACCAAAGCATTTGTGATTTTATCTTTCTTTTATTTGATCTTGAGATGTTTACTGTTTCCCTTATGCAGGCAACCTCTCAAGCATCATCTAGCTGACTCTTCTTCTTTGTGTATCCCACAGAGAGGAGGGGAATGAGAGAGTGAGGGAGCCAGTGAGAAGCCGGTGAGGGAAGAGATTGTGTAGGCAAAGGAACCCTTCTCTGTCCCCTGCTGGCTTCCTCCTGCAGAATCCCAAAGACACTCTATGCAGTGGTTGACCCAGCTTGAAACAGTGGTCCCAACCCTGCTGCTCTGTGGGGTCCACTTTTCACTGAAGGAAGAGTATGTCTGGAGCCATATCTGGAGCAGTGAAGGGCAGAGATTGAGGGCAGGCTTTTTTTGTTCACCACAGAAATTGGAGAGATACAAACCTGAACTCTTGAGAAGGAGGTAGTATAGTGTCGTGCAGGAGACCCTGCTCGCTGCACCATTTGTCGTGCAGGGAGGCCTGAGGGGTCTCTGCTCCCACTCCCCACAAGAGAATGCAGGATATGGCTAGGCAAAAAAGGAACACCCACGGCGCCATGGATGGGGGAATCATATCACTATATTCTCTTTGGCGGCATCTGCCTCTCTGCAATCCAGTTTTGCAGGCTCAGCCACCATCTTCTTGCTAGCCCCCATTTTTCTGCTAGTGTAGCCACAGCAGTTATATTAGTGGCCATTGGCTCACTGGTTACAGCTGACGGCCAACTAGCCACAGCTGATGGCCATGCAATCACAGTTGATGGCCATTTACTACCTGAGCCAGCACCTGTCTATGTGAGGCCGCGAGCCTGGAAACTGCTTTCTGGGGCTCTGTCCCCACAAGTCTCCACAAAGGCAGTGAAGTAGGCAAGGAGCATGGGAATTAGGGATCAAAACTGAGGCAAATTGGTGAAGTGGCCTTCGTTCCATTTACTTTCAGTGCCTCATTTTCTTTATATCAAGTAGGGGCAATGTGAGAATTAATTAATTTTGCAGGGTGCTTTGAGATCCATCGATGAGAGACCAGAGCAGGGCAGCAGAGGGTTTGTGTTGCTGTTATTCTTGTTTCAAGAAAAATGAAAGCTTCCTATATTTTTGCCAGTCCCCACACTCCCACACCTCGTAGTAAGAAAGACGTGAAAGGAATCTGTTGGGTTTATCAGTCAAGTATTCCCATGCACTTCATTCAAACCTTGCCTCAGCCTCCTCTCTGAGCTTAAACACTGTGGGCGTCTGTTAACATTCTCTGTGTGCGTCTGTTAACGTTCTCTGTGGGCCTGAGGTTCCAATGATTTTATTCTAACCTCACTGTAATTTCTTAATATTGCACAGTGCTGATAGTGTCATTTTCCTAGGGTTTGTCTTTGGCTGTTTGTGTTGTAGCATGTTTTTCAGGCCTGGTCATAGTACTTCACAGAAGCAGGTCCCCTAAACTTCTCAAAGAGCTCCCAACATTTGACCTTAGGACAGAAAAAGCCTGCTTTTTCTGAGACTGACCTCCAATGCAGCCTCTCTCTGCCCTCATCTCTTTCCCGTTTCTTTCCTTCTTTTAGGTAGAATAGAAATGCCCAAGTTTTGTATGTTTGCTTGTAAATACACAACTCAGCTGTGTTCCCATCCTTTTGTGTCAACAGGAAAATTCCCTTGTTCTGTGTTTAGCGTGAATAATCACCAAACTGTTTGTAATTAGAATGTGAGGATGTGACCTCACAGCAATTTTTTCATTTCCTTTCTCTGTATTTAATACATTTCAGAATCCGAAAATACCAAATCTGTCCTTTTTTTTTTTTTTGATGCTTATCAGTAATGGAAACATTGCAAAACAATCAGCCCAATACCTATGCTTTGTTCATTTATTGCCTTCTCTGAAGATAAATTGAGTGTACTCAACTCTCTTCAGCATTTTTCTTCACCTAGATATTATTGCCTTGTGCAGCCACCCCAAGGTGACTGTTATCACTTAATTAAATCCTTGCACGCTGGGAAGAAAAAACAACATTGTTCCTTCGGAACCCCAAGGAGACTATTTTAAGCCGCTAAGCCTTTTCCCTGTTTTATTAACTTATTCCTGGCTACAACAAGACATACTTTTGTTGATGAGCAAAAGGTTGTATTAGCTTTTTATTTTCTAGGTAAACTTATCTATTTTCTGGGAAGAGGGGGGAAAAACAGACATTACAAAAGAAGGGAGAAAAATGGGGTCTCTTCAAACCTCTCTGATTCTAGTAAAGGTTTCTGTCAACACCGAGCTGGAAACTAGAAGCAGGGGGATTCAGGAAAGGGAATGAGAAAATAAAATGTAAACATAAAATGGGAACAAGACTAAAAGTGAAACGACGTGTGTGTCTATTGGGGGAAGCAAGCAGGGTAGAGGACACACTTGTAAGCTAAGGACACCTGGGTAGAAGTTACAGGGCTTTTTTGAAGAGGGTTGATCTAGTGGCACTTCTTTTTGTTGCTGCCTAGAGTAGCGTCTCTTTATTAACCTCTTCTTTAATGTGTTTATTTTTATTTTTTGTCCTAGTCAGGTTTCCTTTTACACTTTATGGTTTTGGGCTTCCATTGTCAACCAGTTCTATACCCGGTTATGTTTCAAGGCATCAAAGAAATACTGTTGGGGTATGTTTAGAAGTGTGCATGTGTGCGTACGTGTGTGTGTGTGTGTGTGCATGTGTGTACATGTGTGCATGTGTGTGTATGTACGTGTGTGCATGCATGCGTGTATATGCACAAGTTAGCAGTAGGGATGCACAATCTATAACCGGCAGCTCTTAAGTGCAGCACTTGATATCAAAAAGTTCACTTGCTGCAAAAGGAGTTATTTGGTCATGCATAGTAAATGATGTACCTTTTAGTCTGTTTCTAGTCCATTAAATCACGGGCCAGAAAATGGGTTTGTTACTTCTAAAATTTGGACCCAAGCAAGCATATGTGTTTATTCATGATGCTAAATCATTTTACCACACGCTGTGTTCACCAACAGAGTAAATGCTGCTTAAAGCTGTAATATTGGCAAGAGCAATTGATGCTGTGACAGGCTGGGGTTGGATAGAGACCTGGTTCTTAAATAGTTGAATAATTAAGATATCTGAACCATCACTGATCGTTGCCCACAGGTTACACATTTCTCAGCTTCACACACAGAACACATGATTGTGAACATGGCTCACCCCCTCACACAGGGCGAGAGACTCTCAGTGGCTCAGTATCCCTGGGAAGCATAAACACCTCAAGGATGACATGAGAATGAGCCCGTGGTACCTGGGGAAATTCTTTTAACAAAAGGGCTTTCTGTACAAACACCAGGAGCTTTTCCTTGCTTGGTGTATAACACCCTCCAATGCCTAATGGGAGTGACTGAGAATCTTCCCGAGTTGCTTCTTGGATTCGGGTCAGATTTGCAGTAGTTTCCATCTTGCCGGCCAAATGAATGCCTTTGGGGATCTGTATATCTGCCCACTCTCTGGAGTGAATTGGTTTAGCTTTTTGCCTCTGCAGATTAATTTCTTTTCTTTTATAATAGCATTATAAATATCTTCCTGAGGCAGGTTAGAGCCCCTCACAGAAGTGCCCTTTGTACCAGCCACCCATTTGACTTTCACCCTGACCGTGTTTGTCTGAAGAAGTGTGCTTGGTGTCATGATGAAGTTAGTATGCTGTATGGCTTCAAACTCCAGTTTTCAAATTCCAGTAACTCTTCATGGCTTTCTCCTTACAACCTTAGACTGCAACATAGAATCACAAAGTGAGGTATCATTTAGTCTCTCTCTCTCTCTCTCTCTCTCTCTCTCTCTCTCTCTCTCTCTCTCTGTCTCTGTCTCTTTCTCTCTCTATGTCCAGGCAGGGTCATTCTTAAGACATCCTTCTCAGCAGTGTATACCTGGCCTTCCAGAATGTGAAATCAGGAGGCCACCCATCTTTCCTCAATCACCCATTTCTGTTCTCAGTAGTCTCCACTGTCAGGAAACCTTTCCTTTCTCACCCAGATTCTGCACACTGCATTTTCCCTTCATGAAACAGAAAGACTGGCTGGCAGCCTCTGCGGAAGCATCTTGCATGTGCTCACATCACAACCGGGCTCCTCCAGTCTGAATAATCAAGTCTATTTAACCATTCCTTAAAAGTCTTATGTTTCAATTATCTAATCATTTTAAGCTCCCTTTTGAACCCTCTGTAAATTCTTTTTTCAGTAAAGTAGCAAACCTCAGAATTGAATTTATTTCAGATCTAAACAGTGCTGAATAAAAAGGAAAATTAACTTAGGATTCTAAAATTCAATGTAGATGGCTCCCATTTATAGGGATTTGACTTAAAAATATTGAGTTGATTGGTTGCCCCATGTGAAAAAAGAACTCGGTGGTACACACACACACACACACACACACACACACACACACACACCGTAGAGAGCAGGAGACACTCCCTAAGATACTGTGACCTCTGCCTGCAAGCACAAGGCAGCCAGTAGCCTTGAAGTCTCTCACATACCTCGGAGTACAGGGGTTATTTGAAGGTAATCAGAAAGGGACTCAGGCAAAATTGTCAAATGGATGAAAGACTTCAATGTCAGGCATTTTCTCTTTTCTTTCCTCGCCACCCCCAGACATGGCCTCCTGTCCTCACACTGATGAATGAGCAGGCCAGTGCTGTGTGCTTATAGGAAGTAGTTACTGAGGTAAAGCATGCTGCTGACGAAGACAGAACCTCAGTAAGTGTTGGTTCCCCCCTTCCTTCATCTCTTCCTGCGCTGTCACTACCCCAGTTTCATTTGGACACAAAATGAGTTTAAGGAAACTTAGAGACAGTCGTCTCTCTAGCCCATGCCTACTTTCATTTGCTTCCCATTATATTAATATTTGAAGAGGGAAGAGTAGAAAAAATACAGAATTTGTATAAAAACCATTACTATATTAGTATGTTTAATAGAACCTTACTAATAAAAATATGTTACTGTTACTGCCTTCATTGCTTCAATACCTGGAACTTTGTTCATTCTTACTTCAAACTCTGTAAGAGTTTTATGTCAGTTAATTACATTTTAGCCTGAATGAGTATCAAATGCAACTGATTTTTCTGGGACTGTTAGATGTCTAATTCCAATACTTTTGGGGCATACTAGAATTGCTTTTCTGTCTATTTGCCACAATATTTTTTTACTGCACGTACATTATTTGGATTAAAAGGGGGAAGAGTTGTCTATGAATCAACCTATGTAAATCATTGTATCTGTGCAATGAGATGTACCCAGTAGATTATGATTAGGTATGGTTTAAACTGTCCTAGCAGACTGTCAAGTCCTGCCACAGTCTCTTGGTTGGCAGAGGTCACAATCAGAGGTGACAACAACCATCTCCTTACCCCACCTCTGCTCTGGACATCATCCTGAGCACTACCTCTCTGCCTTCTGCCCCAGGGAACTCAGATCTATAGGGGAGGAAATGGTAGCTATTTGATACCAAAAAGTTAAGAATTTCTGCCATGAAAAAATATAGTCCAAGTCCACAGAGCCAGTCAAGCTGCACTGAGTTGCTGCTTTACCACCTACTAGCTGTATGATCTCAGTTTCCTCATCTCAAGCAGGGATGGTGATAGTGTATACATCAGTTAGGAACTGAGAGTCAAACTTGGTTATTCAATGTAAAGTCCTTCTCCCAAGGTCCAAAACAGAGACTGCCTTAATAAATGCTGTTTGTCACTGGTAAGCATGGTATACAATATTAAACACACACACACACACACACACACACTCACACACATCCATCTCTTGGAATAGTTCTCATTTTTAAATGACCATGCTTATATAACTGAAATAATTTTTCTTGTTTTTATGTTTTTTTCTTTGTCATCTTCTTCTTCACATCACTGTCTGGCCCAAATTCCCCACACTGTATTTCCTTAAGGTGTCTCTTTCTGATAACTTCTACAATTCCTCAAGATAAAGGAATAGTCTTTTTCTCCCTTATGAATAGCCTTTTCCCAACTGGGTTTATTAAAGTTTTAAAGAGGAATGTTTATGACCATGATGAAAATGTTATTTTAGTCATGAATATTGAGTCATTTTCTTGCTCGTCCCTTTAAGTTCATATCTAACTTACTTAGCTTTACTGCCTTTAGTAGATTATCCCACTTACTCCAAGTGGTTTTTCTCCTTATGATCAGGTAAGACACACCCTTATTAGCAGACACTCTTTCTAAGTCAGAATCTCAAGTCAAATAATAACTAATGTGGGTACCATTTATTAAATATTACCCTCTATATGATGGCAATTTTTCATTGATTAACTCTAATCTCAACAACTCTATTGAGTAGAATAAATAATGTGTAGCTATAACTCTTTACATTTCCACATGAGAAAACAGTGAAGTTGCAAATTGAGAATTCCACCTCGGGTCTGAGTCCAAAACTCATGTTTCTTTTTCATTGCACCGTGCTACCTCTTGAAGACTGCATTGTTGTCATTTCCAGTCTGGGCATGGAACTAGTTCAGCTCTGGCCCCATAGGCTCTTTTGCTTCACTGAGGGAATTGAGGAGGCAGGCCATATTTGTCCCATCTTCTCTACCATTGCCCCAAATCTTAGAGTCCGTCTGAATCTGACCGGGGAATTTCTGACAGAGTCTTCCCTCTCCAGTTGAGGATGACCAGATGGTGGAATTAAGGGAGCCCCTCCATAATGCCTGATCTTTGAGACATGAGGTCCGGCCTGTGGCAAGATATCCCCCTTGCTGAGCATTTCTGAAGTAAGTCCCAGCCTGGTGAAAGCTGTAGAATATACTCTGTAGCAGTAATCTCAATCAAGGAGCCCTGGTCTCAGAAGTAGTCTGTCTGCTAAAGCATCTGTTCTTCCTTCCTCAATCCTCTTCTTTTTGGGGTTCCTATAAAGCTCTCTGACTCTGGGAGTCTCCTTTACCACATCCCTAATGAGGCCAGGTTTTTCCCTGTAGCTCAGACACCCCTGTTCCCTTTCTGGTGCTTCACCTGGGACTTGGATGATACCAGATTCCTTTCCTCTTGAGGATCCTGGAAAGACCCGAGGGAGACATGTGAGAGGATCAGTTCTCTTTATACCACTTCAGCTGCTTACTGTGTCAGCAGTCCTGTTGTGAACTAACCTGTGCAGAAAAGTGGTGAGAAGGGTCCTGATGTTTTATCCATTGTCCTCCAACACTCAGATATACCTTCTTCTTGGCCTCTCTCTGTACCTGAGTATTTAAGCCTGTATGGTATCTTGTGTAATTCATTCAAATGTCCTAATATGTCAAAAGAGGGCCTTAATAATGTGTTTCCTTCGAAAACTTGCTGGATAACTTGCGATACCACCATTCTCTTACGTGGATCCATGTAAGCCAAAAGATTTCAACCCGAAGAAGCAAGCATAAAGGATTTGCAGCAGAACCTATAGATTTTACTCTATGTTGTAAGGCTTTTGGGACAAGGATTTTTATCCTGTTTAAAATGAAGGCTTTATGTCACGTCATGTTATTGAAAATTTTAACTACGATAACATAGTTCAGTATATTGAGGGAGCCCAATAAAATAAATAATTACTTTTTGCAAATACGTGAAGGAATGAGTTTCTTTTGTGCATTCCATGAGGGTGTGTTACTTATGCTTTGCTGAGATTATGGAAAAGAGCTGGGTTCACTGCATTGTGGAATATTGACAATAATGTTGGTTATTCCCTATAACATTGTCTTGGTCTAACTAACTCAAGTGGAATTAAGGATGTTGATAAACTGTGGAGACCTCTGTCAACATATAGTACATTAGACCTGCATAGTAGGTCACATCTGTGGGCCACTATGCCATGTCTATGTGCTTTTTAGGAAATGGCAAAATATTATTGGCTCTGCACGTTCTTGAAAGGTACCTGTTATAGCAGAAAAGAACCAGGAAAGGGATAAAAATCTGGAGGAGAGGAGCAGCAAATGTCTTATGTAAGTGTGATGACTTATAATGAGAATAGAAAGAACATACAGAAAATGATAAAGGCTTAAGGTTGTGTTTGTAAAACGCTTAATATATTTTTTATTTGCTTTCGGATAAAAGTCTTCCATTAGGGCTCAGAGGCCAATTTGAGTCTTTAGGGGCTCAGTCCTTTAGGGGAACTTTCTCTCTAGCCTGTGAAGCATTTAAGTAGGAATTAAAGTAGGTCATCCTATTACTAAGGAGAAGCCCCCAAGCAAGTTAATAAAACAAATCTTACTTGTTGGAAAAGGTCAAGGCTAAAATGAACAAATCTCATTGGGGGCAAAAAAGAAGCTATCCCCAATATTCAACCACTAGCCTGCACAAATTTGGAGCCATTTTGGTCTTCAAAAGTTGTCAGTTCTCATTGCACATCTGTGAGTCTGATGTATACACGTATCTGTTCTTGTTTTACTGCCGGGGGTAGTTTTCACATACAAACATACTCAGAACAGGAATTCTAGGAACATCGGCTATGAAGTATGGTACACACATACAACCACAACCGCACCACCCCCACAACCATCGGCACCTCTTTCATTAAATGGATGAATGCAGAATGCAAACTAAAAGGTGAAAGGAGAAAAAGAAAAGGAAATAAGAGAAAAAAAGAAAGAATGAAATGGAGGCTGAAATGAGAACTTCTGTAGGATAGAAGCTGTTGATCCCAAAACTGTACGCTATGGTTTCCAAGGTGATCGCAAGTTATGCTTCCTCACTTTTTTTCTGGCTACTATCATTCATGGGGAGGTTGTTGTTTATTTGACTCTAAGTTATGTCTAAGGAAGAGTTATAATTAGGATTCATCTTTCTTAAATTATTAGGGATTTCTGCAAGTTTAGGAGACGAGTGTGTGTGGTAGATACCGGTGGAAAATTTCTCCGTTGTGTACTTGGTCATCTTGTAGTCTTGGGATTCCAGACAGTTAAGAAAACACCATTCTAGTAATGAAAATACATGTTGGTTAACATGCCCAACCCTTAAAAGAAACCAGGCAGAAGGCCAAGTGGGAAAATCAGACTTGGAATTTAATCAATATGCTTGCCCCTTCATACCACTGTTGTTGGCAATTTGGATGCCTTTGACATAGAAGGTTGAGAAAGACTAAGTGGAAGGTGACAGTAGGGCTAAGGGTATTATAGGGCTATATCGTTGAGGCCACTATAAATTCTGTAGACTAAATAGAATTTTAAGCAGTCAATAGTCATTGAGAGGTGGACTGTCATTCATCAAAGGCATTGAATGGTGGAATATATCCATTTTCAAATTATTTTTGTTCTAACATATCTAGCTATTTAAGTCAAAGACTGGGTAAATGGATCATTGTGCACATTAGAATTAGACTGAGGCTATTGATTCAAGGTTTCTAGTGAATGAATTATCAATATAGCCAACTGCAAATTTCTTTTGGAATTACCATGAATTGGCACATCAGTGCATTTGAATAGATCATGCATACCCTAGATTATTGTTTAGTGAATCCCTTGTAGGATACATAATGACTATTATATATGTAATACAACTTCAGTAAACCACATGGCCCTGTGTCACTGAAAACACTTTATCTGGTGATTCCCCAGGTGTGTTAGGTCATACAGCCTGAAAAGCTAAAGTAGGTATGTGGTGTTCTGGGGCAACCTGTGCCGAATAGCCCAAGACAAAATGCAGAGTAAGTTAGACCTGCCCTTCAGGCTAACATTATGTGCTGCCTAAGAAAAATCAGAATATCAGAGTCTACCATTCTCTGGCAGGTATCTTGGACCTCAGTTACTGGTCTTGACTTCACTAAAGAACGCAGGAAAGGGGAAGATCCGTACTATGGTAGTACTGCAGGACAAGGGGGAAAGGAAAGGTTATGTCTAGGCAAAAGATTTGACACTTCCTTCTGCCCTGGGAAATTTGTGTGGTGGCATTGTTAGTTCCATGAAATGATCCCTCCCTTCTTGGTAATTATAAGAGCATATATGAGCACCTTTAGAATATATGTATCTATAACCAAGTAGCCAGGCATCTCAAAATTTATAGAACAGATCTGTTCCTGAAAAATTGACCATTTAGTGACAGTCCATGCAGTGAATCGAATTTGCCCTTTGACATCCATGATGCATTATTCTAGAAAAAACTTCGACTTCAAGACAAAACAGGACTATATCTTTAGAATATATTTAAAACAAATTTGAGGATATTTTTAAATGTTTAATCAAATTTTTAAAGGAAAAGATAATCACTGTGATTGACTTATCAGTCAAATAGCTAAAACAGAAAATAATTGAGTGTATCATTTTTTCTGCCTCCTATGGTAGGTCAGGCAGGCATAAAGATAGTAAGCCCAGTAGTTTCCACAGATTAGATACAGTCTCTGCCTTTTTTTTTTAAGTTTATTGGGGTGACAATTGTTAGGAGAGTTACATAGATTTCAGCTGTACATTTCTGTAATGCCTTCTTTAAATCATCTTAACATAGCTGAATTTATATTCAAGGTAGTCATTTTAGACTTTGTCTTTGCATTTTTATTACACTTCCCTAAAGACAACTTTAGTCCCATGATTCTTCTGAAATCTTACTGATATTTTGGTTAAAGCACCTTTTGGTCCAGGAAATTCAAATAATAAAATAGCCAGTTACTCTTCAGTGATGACAATGAATTCTCTTCCAGTCCGGATAGCCCTTGAAATAGATCCAAAAGAGGAAGGAAACTTCAATCTCATTTTTCATATTTAAAAAAAAAAAAAAATCACTTTAGTAAGTCAGTAGAAAATACCAGAATTCAATTTTCTTCTTTCCTAATGTCTTTAGCCCACAAAATTACCCACACCTCATACCCCAGCCCAGTACTTTCATTCTGTTCCTGAATTGGACCACAGCAGAAGCCAGGATCTACAGCCAAGCACCACTGCTTTTATGGCATAAATTTAGACTCTCATTTAATGTACACCGAGAAAATTTGATCCTAGCAAATTTCATATGCTGAATTGCTCTACTTTGAAGGATACCATCTAGACATTCTCTGAGGATTTCTTATGACATGAGTTGTTATGCAAGTATGTTACCAAACAATAAAAATCCACAATCCCTTTTGCTTCACATGTGTTAAAGAGGCATGTGGGGATAAAAGCAGAAGCATTTCCTTGGAGCCCTTAATAGGATGAGAGTTCTGTGGACAAGCAGTGTACGCTGGTCCATCTCACCAAGACTTAGTAGCCAACTGTGAAATGAAAACAGAAGATCAGCAAAGCAGCTGAGAGACAGAGCAAGTGCTAAACCAAGTTGTTTATCCCAAGATCATTCAGAATCAGGTTCACAATTCCATCAGAATAATTGATTTTCACATAAAATGTGCAGCTCTGCTTTGTATGGAGTTAAGGCAGTGAAGCAATGTAGTCCCTAAGCATTTGAAATGCACAGAAAACCAATATAAATATTTCAATATTGTAAATGTAGGAACCAGAAGAGGTGCAATTACTTGAAAAAAAATTTTCGAAAACAATCCTAAGTATTGTCGATTTCTAGAACTAAATTCTACTTTCTATTATCAGTCTATCATATTTATAGTTTTGTCTGGGTCTCGTAAAAATTAATTATTAATTGTATAAATGATATATAAAACAAAGAGCAGGGAATCTGGTTACAATGCTTTTCTGAAATTAATATTAAAGGTTTTCATGGCCTAAGCATTTTTCCCAACCAGAATTTCTAAACTATTATGGTCAGTTTGGGCTACCATAGCAAAATGCCGTAGACTGGATAGCTTAAACAACAGAAATTTATTTTCTCATAGTTCTAGAGACTAGTAGTTCAAGATCAAAGTGCCCCTATAGCAGGATTCTAGTGAGGACTCTATTCCTAGCTCACAGATAGCCACCTTCTTGCTATGTGTTCTCGTGGCCTTTCCTGAGTGTATGCCCATGAAGAGAGGGATAGCTCGCTCTTTCTTTTCTTATAAGGCCACCAATCCTATCAGATTAAAACCCCACCCATATGACCTCATTTAATCTTAATTATCTTCTAAAAGCCAGGTCCCCAAATACGTCACATTGGAGGTTAGGGCTTCAACATACGAATTTGGGGGAAACATAATTCCATCCGTGGCAACTATATTTGTAGCAATCAAGTTCCTTTCAGTACACATGTTTTGAACACCTTTTCTCTAGAGATACCAATAAGTGTTTCCTGAAATGAAACTCATATGAATACTCCAGATTATTACCCAAGGTCTCTAAATGGTCTTTTAATATGCTAAATTCAATTCAGGGTTCTTTAATCATTGTTACTACCCCGACACAAACTCCTTATGTAAAGGAATACATGGAGAAAGTTTTTATCATTTTCTCTTAAAAAGTCTGTTTTTAAAGTCCCCCCCCCCGCCGCCCAGTAAACTGAGTCACATCATAATCAGCCATAACAGAAACAGCAGTATGGGTCTACCTTGCATCAGTGAGAATGCACTGTCGAGTTAACATGACTACAAAACAAATTTCTGTAAAGCCAATCTTATTTTCACATTGACTTCCACATAAAATATGGTGGATAATACCAGAGACAGAAAGAATAAAACCCTATGTCTAAATAAAAAACCGTGGGACAGGCAATGGGGTGAGTGTGCCGTCCAGCCCCGTGGCCCGCTGGTATGTGTGCTGAAGTCTTGTCCTGGCAGTTGCCTGTTGGGAGGTGTGGTTCTCCTAGCATTTTATTAACCATGGGGTCTGTTCTCTACTTCTAGGAATTAGCACCTTGACTGTACATTTATAAATTCCCAAAAGATAGATATGTGAGGTGATAGATGTGTTAATTAACTAGATAGCAGAAATCCTTTCACCATGTATACGTATATCACATCATCATAAAGTATACTACAACTATCTTACAATTTCATGTGTCAATTATACCTTAATAAAACTAAAAGCTCCATCAATCTATTCATTTTCCAACCCAAAGAAGGCATATTAGAGATATGAAGCTCGGTGACATTAGTGGTCCCCACCATGTTTTGAGGGTATCTTGAGCTGGAAATTGCCTTTGCCCTACAGCTTTTTGTTTTCTAAAGTTAATTTCCAACTTCACTCATTTTCTTACTCAAGGTTTAATAATACTTATCTCACATTTGGTCTATGTATTTGCCAATGTAGTTTCCTTCCCTTCCCCCACCTCTATGGTGAACATTTGAATGAACTGAGCATTAAAACATTATACAATATAATATGATGGTATATATTATACTATATATAATAGTATATTTGATATATTTTACTATACCATATATGTGATATAATATGACCATCCCCTAGTTTCCAGTAGTCTGTGATCTATAGGCTGTCCAAGAAACAAATTTGCATGAATTCTTTCCCTTGTGTTGTTTTGTATAATGCAGACAGACTACTTGAAAGACACCTGGAACCCTGCATGTGACCAAGCTCCATGTGTAGCCAAAGCAAAGCAGTGACATTTTTAAGCCTTTCAGGGCCAGTACAATGTACTGTTTATATTACTCCTGCTGACATGGGAATTCCTCCTTACACTTGAAAGAGAACTCTGAATTCAAAGGGAAAGATGCACAATAAGGAATTAGCTCCTAGATTCTGAAGAGCCTCTGTTTCTGTACATTACACCACATGCACAATAAGGAGACGTTTTAATGTTCCAGGGAATATTTGTGCCTTAGAATGAGTACTGGAAATCCTCTCCTTGAGGCAAAAAGAGCTTGTAAGCAGCAGCACATGGTCACTTCTGCCTCAAGTGGAGTCCCAGGAAATGCCACCCATAATGTGAGGTCTGCTTGCCTCCCCTGGGGGCCCAGAGACGCAGACACACGTGACTCCACCAAACGCCACACCCTGCTTTTGTACCAGAGCCTGTTGTCCATTTGGCTGGATGTTCAAATCAAGAAATCTACATCCCTCAAGGCTTGAACTAGCATCCCAGGGGGAAAACGGTCAGCGCGTTGATACACAGCTCCCACAAAATGGAATTTTAATGAGCAGAAGCAAAACCTGATCTCCTTGCTCAGAAAGCAGGTGGCTTTGTTCTTTTCATGCTTTAGAATTTCACTAGCTCAACACCTTCCCTTTTATTCTGGTACCTCTTCTCTGAGAACTGAAAAGAGGCTGTCTGTGTCTCTGCACTGTTTTCTCACCTAAGATGTTTGGATTTATGTGTTTTGGGAAACTCTTAGAAAAAGTGTTTTGAGGCATCAAGGTTTGTTTTTCTGGAATTATTTTTTCATGGGAAAATAGTCAAATTTTGCCTAACTAATCTAGTTTGTTGTTGTGATTGGGGGACATGTGGCTTTTGGTACATAATAATGTGACTTGTGCTATCCTTCACGTTATTGACTCATTGAAAGGGGCGGTGGGGCAGATATAAGGGAAGAACGGGAGACAGAAAACTCTGGGAGATTCCTAAGAGTTAAAGAAGAGCCTAAACCTTTGATGTATGCTTTTATCCATTCTGAGAAAATATACTTGACATAGAGTCCTGTTTCTGAAAAATGGCTTTTGTTTCTGCACAGTGCTTGATTGTTAAAACTCAGATTGAAAAGACAAAATTTGGGAAACTTTTCCTCCCCATAAACAGATACATGTGGGCACTTCTTGGGCACCATCTCAGGCTCTCCTTGAAGTAGCCAGGAGTCCACATGTGCGTATGAGAGCAGTATAGCATCACCTCCTGAGTGCAATCAGAGGGCAATACGGCATTTTAATGAGCTCTGTCAAAGTGTTATTGTATCCAGAGGCCACACAATTGAAGAAACGTTTTTTTTTTTCTTTCTAACTTCTATCTGCTGCCAAAACAGAGTGGAGAGATGGGTATCGGAACCCTGTCCTCCCTCTCCAGACTAAGCTTCTTTTGTGCTCGGCTTATCCACTCAGCCTGTCATGTTGATAGAGGTGGTTCAAGAGCAGACTCAGTCATTCCCGATGCTGACCCATTGCTCCGGTAGTGGAAGCGGTTTCTCATCCATCCTCTCCTTGTTAACAGCAATGGGCAGTTATAAAATATGAGTACTTGTATCTAATGGCTGACAAGATTTGTGCTCAAATTCATGTTCTGCTCTTTCCTAAGTGAATTACGTCCCAATAATGAAAACCCTGAGCTTGGGGGGTGGGGGGATTGGTGTGTCAGAGACTATTCTCTATCATGGATGGGAATTTTCTCTGTAATCTAAGCCTGAATTAGAAGAACATCACAGATGCACAGTGCATTGGACGTGGAGCACATGCATGCATTTAAATCACGTATATCTTACTTTTTTACTGATGTAATTGTGAAATATGTTCTTTTTGCATTCATAATTAGGGGGTGGAACAGATGGTGAAGGCTTAGTTTAAAATAATCTGTCATTAAAATAACCTAGCCTACTGGTAATTCTTCACTCTAACTGGAGTTAGGTCAAGGGAAAAGAGTTTGGGGTGTTGTATTTCCCCCCCCCCCTCTTCTGCATTGGAATGTAGAAGGAAGAACCATGAATTTCAGAATAGTGATATACAGGAAAATTGTCCCTAGAAGGGCACCATAGTAAGATTTCCCTCGGAAATTTGGCTGCACTGTAATATGCAGGCAAAAAAAGAAAGCAGAGACAAAACTGCTTTGACAAATATAAATATCCATTTAGCACAATGCATTAAAATTAGTGAACCTTCAATCACGAAGCTATAGTCAGTTTCATACCCTGCAAGGAAATAATCTTATCATTTGACAAATACTGTTAGAGGCACTCAGCTTTTGGGGTTAGGAAACTGCGCCTTACATTTTATATGTTGCACTGATGTCAGGGGATATAAATTATAATTACAGGCATTATTATTCAGAGATGCTGTAGCTCCTGACTTCTGTATCCAAGCCTGGCTCCTGTATGTGTACCTCGTGGAGTCACTGGGATGTGACAAAGAATCTCAGCCCTATTGTGATGGCCTAGAACTGGTTTTAGTAATAAGAAAACTGTCTTGAGAAATCAGCTCCTTGCATGCCTTTAAACGTCTGCTTTACTGTTTCTTCTAAGATTTTGTTCTCCATTTGCTTTGAGGAAAGCAGATAGATTTCAGCATGGCTTTATAATAAATCTTCTCAAGGAGGGACTAGCATTAACATTTGTGTAGGTTCTTTTTCATCTTAATCCAACCTTAGTTAATAATCAGAAAATTCTACACACTGAGTTAGAAGATGTAATTAACCCTTTGACCCCAGAATCTTAATTGGTGCCTGTTGAAAACAGTGGGCAGTTAAAAAAAAAAAATTAAAAAGTAGCCTGCAGTGATTGAAACAGCTCAGTATATAGTAGCTTTCTTGATTCAAAATTTTTAAAAATTCCTTAGAACTTTTCAGATTAATCACATTTGGTTCCCAAGACAAACTGATTGAATGTTTCTTTCCTCCTCCCACCTTTTAAAATTCAGACACCCACATTAAACCAATATTGATGCTACTTTGAAAACTTTCTAAGCAGCAAAACGTGGCTAACTATAGATAGGGATCACCCTGAATGGGAAGGTAATGGCTACATGAAGAGCAACCTGGTTTCATACCCCATTCTTTATTTACAAGATAATCAAACCTAAGTTATAGACATTCATTTGACACTGTAGATATAATTGATGGAAACGATAAGCATAAAAGTGAAAAATTAACTAACCAGTTTTGTTTTGTTTTGTTTACCTCTGCAATGACAAACAACTAATCTGACTAGTTGTTTTTTCCCCCACCAAGTTGGCTGTTATTTTTAATTGAATTGACTCGATGCTTTGTGTCATGTAGACATAGACTCATTTTAATCTCACCAGGAAATTGGAACATGTGTTGAAGCCTCTGTTTTTGCCAAACAAAACTGGCCAATTCTTAGATCTCCACTGCTTAATAGCATCAGTTGTTTAGCCTCCAGATATTCCTTTTCCTTGCTATGGTGTCCAGACCTCCAGTATTTTATTAAATACGTGAGATGTGAACCTATTGTTAAAAAAAAAATCCTCATCTCTTTTGGTGAGAAAGTAAAGGATGTGTGTCGATGGCAAATGAATAGCACTGGGTATTTTGGAAGACTGTAAACGAATCCAGTCTAATTCTGATCTTCCAAATGTCAGGAGATATCCCAGACCATGTTAGACATCTGCGGCATCAGAAACTGCAAGTAATCTAATAGCTCCATAAACAGAACTCTTGGAGGAAATAATTGCCATCCCTAGTAGTCATTCTAGCGTGCATGATATAAAAGGAAAGCATTGTGTTTGGAGGTAGAACTGGATTTACTAAGCCTTGGTTGAGCAGTTGTTAGGTGTTCGCTAGATCAAGTTCAACAAGACATGGCCCCACTGTTGGGAAATTCAGTCTCCTTGGGAGTTAAATAAGCCAACCAGGACCATACAATCTCATAAATACTGCAATAGTATTGGAGTGCAGGAGATTTAATCCTGGCTCTGCCACTAGTTGGCTGTAGGATCTTGTCCAGCCACCTAGCCTCTCTTTGCCTCAGTTTCCTCACCTATAAAATGAGGGTTTAGACTACAGATTGTCCTTGTGCCAGCTCCATCAGTCCTTTCTTCTGCTCTCAATCAGCCTTCCCACTGTCATTTGTCCCCATAGCAGTTCTCTTGTGATCTTTTGGTGTGTCCTTCTAATCTGACAGTGGCATTTTAAGGCTTGAGAAGATGGCTTACACAAATCTCTGTGATTGTATGTGAGGCCATGATCTTCGATTGCATGGAAAACCTAACCAGGCCCTTTTCTCCATGTGGAAGTTCAAAAGGGGGGTGTCTTAATCCTCATGCATCATCCTCAGGAGACATCTTGTTTGAACTGAAGACATGTTGAAATGAGATCCTTTCCAAACTTCTACAAAGGCAACTTTTCTTTTTCACTGGTTCAACATAAGGTTCCATTGTACCACACTCTAAGCTTCAAAGGTTGGATTTCACCAGGGGGCTAGCAATTTTGTCAAAGCTAAGGAGCCCAGTTCTCTCAGATAGTATTTTTTTCCCTGTCCCATAGCTGGTTCCAGGAGAGAGATTATAGAGTAAAGGTGACTGGCGAGGTCACCTATTGTGGAAATGACTTAGGAACGCTCTTGTCATCCCCTTTCCCATTGGTCGCCTACTCCTAAGGAGACGATTCTATCATTTGAACAAATCATTCAAAAACAAGTGATGATGACTTTAAATTATAGGCTGACTCTTAATATAAATATTTTAACTTCAGAAATACTATCCAATTTATTTTTTTGTTAATGTACACATACCAGTTAGAGAATCTTTATTTTTAGTGGAAGGCAGCAGAATAATTGAGTCTGACGGTCAGAGTTCGAATCCTTATTCTCCCACTTACTAGGGATAGGCCTGTCGCCTAATGTAGCTAAGCCTCAATTTCCTTGTGTGTAAAATGTAGATAATAATATAATTACCTCAAATGGTACTTGAGAAAATGAAAAGAGACAATACATGCAAACTGCTTAGCATATACTGCTCAATAAATGTAAGCTATTATTATTGTGCTATCTTAACCAAAAGCTTATTTATCGTGTAATTTGTTTTTATGTGGAACAATAAGATGTGACTTTTGAATTGTTTTTAGAACCCACTAAATCAGAGGAGGAAATTGGGTGCTACCCACAGTTTCTGACCAATAGGGCTATGAAACAAAGATCAGGAAGCATGGGCTCTGAGTTGCATGTATACATATAAATATATATACACACATATCCCCATATGCATAGATACATAGATACATAAATACATACATTTCATATATACATATATAGCTCCAAAAAATGTTCAGTGTCTTAGGAGACTGAAATTATTGCTGAGATTTGAGGCAGTACAGTTTTCTAATTGAATTTTACATGCTTCTCCCACATTTCGATGTTTTAAAAACAAGTTATTAATTTAGTGTTGCCACATACCTTGTTCCCATCGTGGGTTGCCTCTACTTCCAAATTCACAGCTTCGGTAAATATCACTAATCGTTAACACTTCTTCTCCTGTGCAAGCAGTACTTAGGAAATCTACCTGGTTAAAACTCAGTAAATAAAGCAACACCAAAGACATGAGGATGATGGGACATATCAAATGCACTCGGATTGCAAGAATTGGAAACAAATTTATTCTCAATTTAAGTGGTATATTGCGGATGGAGTCCATTATGATTTACACCATTCATTAAACTGAAAATGCAACCCTCCGTTCACAAAGTGAACTAAGGTTTCAGGAGTTCCAGACGATGTGTAGCATCCTTCTTTTTTTTCCCTTTCTTCTGTTTCCAGTTCAGGAGTTGTAATAGAAAGTAGATCCTTCACAAGAAAACTTAAATACAGACTTTTGCAAAAAAGGATTATAGTTTATAAGGTTTCAGCCTATACACATTCACCCATAATGTATGGCTTCTCCTGCTGGTTCTAACACAATGGATAATGGGACTGAGGAGGGCATAGTCCTTTATTAATTAGCAAATTATTAATGTCCATAGTAGCTCAAGTGGTGATTTTACTTGCTCTTCATACAGGAACCCTTTTTTCTCTTGTTTCATTACAATTTCCATTCCTGTTCTGCTATTAAATGGAGACTCTTGCTGATTTAATCTCAGTAGCTACTGAATCCAAAAAAATAAAGGCAACATCTCATAAAATCAGCGTGACCTGATTTTATACATGAATGTAATGTATCTTGATCAAAATGACAGTGACATAAGGAAGTCGCTGAAATAAAGGAAAGCTTGTAATCCTAATTCAGACCTTTAATTTGTTCATATATAATGCAATGATAAAAGATCTTAGGACTTTTGTTAAACATGAAGGGAAAAATGGTCTTCAATTCCTTATGTGTTGCTTTGTATCAGATGCCTTACTAATTAAATCTCCATCACATACATTTGTTAACCAATTTATGTATTTATTTTTTCTGCAGTCCCTGGATGGCTTTGTATTTGCACTAAATCAAGAAGGAAAATTTTTGTACATTTCTGAAACAGTCTCCATCTACCTAGGCCTCTCACAGGTAAGTAAAACTATTTAGATTCTTGGCTGCGATTGTAAAGGCTCCTTGAGCCTGTGCTTTTTCCTTCCTCGGTGGATATCCTGCTTAGCGTGAATGATCAAATTTATTCTTTGATGGCTCTACCCGACTCGTCTCACAAAGTCGGTGGGAAAATTATATGTGTCAGTTCAGTACATTTGGAATAAACTCATGCTCAAAAACTTTAGTCCTCCCCACCCCCCAGGGATCATTATTAATTTATTAAGAACAAATGAAGTTTCTTCCCTCAGTTGTTTTGAACTTTGAAACCTCTGTGCCCAGTAGGAGAGGGACACAGTAATAGCACTTCCCTTGTGTCCTATTACTGGATGTTTATGGAGTTCCTTGCATTATCCTGGGAGCTGACACAATGACAGGGAGTCATTTGGAGTCAAGAAATGCTGAGAGAGACCATTAAAATGTGTTTCAGGGAGGGTTCCAACAAGGATATAGTTTGCTGCCTTTGCAAATGCTTCCCAATGCTGCAAGACAGTTTCATAAACTAAGATGGCCTTTCATTCTTTGCAGTTTAGTGACTCATATGTGTCTGTCAGAGGTGAAAAGATGAGAAGATGGAGGCAGATGGGGCAAGGGAGAAAAATCCTAGATGTTAGTTCTCGATATTCCTCTGGAACACCAAACTTTTACTTCCACTGGCTTCCAAGACACAAGCTGTGTCTATAGAATGCCAAAATACCCTGAAGGAAAGTTTGCGATTCAACTAATTATCCAGATGTTTTCGCCACAAAAATGCGGAACATCTGGATATTTGTGCCCATCCAGGTGATTGGCTGAGTTTGACCCTTTTCATCTGATGGGTTTGGCACAAGGAAAACACAGCCTGAGTGGGAGGGCTTTTGTGGGTGTGTAATGATCTGCCAAATCGGATAATCTCTTTCTCGTTCAGTTGCCCCTTGGGGCTAAAGACAGAGATAAGATTTGCCTCTCTCCTCCTAACTAGGACCCACCCTGGACTCATTGCTTCTGAAAGTTGGCACTGCTCTAAGGAGGCCTCCAGCACGGCTGGAACTGGTGGGTGTTAGTGAGTTTGCTGGGTAATAGCTAAATCAAGAAAGACATTGGGAAATAATAAAGAGAGATATTTGGCATTTGAGGAGGGCTGGGGGCAGAGGAGAAACACTGCCAAATTTGATTATTTACTGTGGAGAATCCAAGCAAGGGTCCATTAACTCTTCCTTGAAGAGCATGCAAGCTATTCACTATAGTGTATAGAGTAATTCTATTTTATGCAGACTTCGGGAAACCAAATGATAGAAACTGAGCCATTGTTAACTTAATATTAGTATTCTTGCTGAAATAGCTTGTTGAAATCTCTGCTTTTGTAATAGCCTTTAATAGACTTTAAGCCTTATCTTAATCTGTTTGGGACCTAGTATTGGGAATCTCCACTTTTGAAATTAGTGTGCCACCATGTTAATATTGTATAGTAGAACCGGGAACACCACTGTTTGTTGTTCTGCAATGCCCATATTCATCTGTTTTATGCAGAATATCCAACAAAGTTTAATCAGCCAGTTATGAAGAAGGATGAATAATTAGTTTAAGCAGGTAAATGCTAATTAGGGAACTCCTGAAAAGCATCCATTATATACTAGCTCAAAACACATTTTACAGCCCTGGTTAGTGGTGTAATCCAAATTCTGTCAAGGCAACTGCATTTTCTGTAATTGAGATGTGTATGTTTGCTTTGCATAACAGATGGCTCTGTATGCTTAGACTGATAGCTAGGAAAATAATAATTGCATTATTCTGGCCAAAAGAATATTAGCTCTTGGGTTTTGGCCATTTCAGTCAGTCCTCCTGCCAGCACAGCATATGCACATATATGGATTGGATTTTCAAGGAAATTGATGCATCTGGAATAGTATGGCCATCTGAAATATCATCTGTTCAGGAAAAATTTGGCTTTAACCCTGTGCTGGTTTCTCCTTAAAAGCAGTTTATTTCACTGCTTCTCTACTGTAATGTTAAGTCAATCTTGTCCTAAAATCTGAGACGAATTATTGAGGTTTCTGCTAGATAAAGCAGCTGTGCAGACATGGTACAGTAGCTGGTGACTTCTGTGGGGTCTTCCCCTGCTTGTGTATATGTGGTGGGTTTTAAAGTGCCTGTCGATAGTCAGCATCGTGACTTACCTGGGGGCAGATGCTGGCTGTAATGTGCCTTTGCCCTCTGGGTGGATGTGTTCGGTCAAATATGCAGGTAGAGACTCTGAGGTACAAGACAGAGGTTTTCCTTTGGAGGTATTATGCACTGAAATGATGTAGGGTCCATCGTCTAGAAAGTGATTTTTGCATATACCGACATATGTATTTAGAGTTCAGAACTAAAGTTTAAGAATAGTTCTGGGTCAACATGAAAATAATCTGATAAAAGCATGGTATGTTTTCAATGCCCAAAGAATGAAGGGGAAACAAATCTATGCTAAAACTTTGGGAAAGGATTGCCAACCCAGTGAACGTTCTAAGTCCGAATCGGGTAATTAAAGTTCCTGAGACACAATAACCCTTCCCAAGTTTCCTCAGCACTCTCTTCAGTTGTGAGGGTGTGGGGTGCTCATGGGTAACACACAATGTAAAATGTACTTAAAGTTATTAAGTAAACACTTCATCTTTTACACACATACACACACACAGACACACACACACACCCTTAATTAAATGCAAACCAAATGTTCTGCTCGTGTCCTACAATTTTGCCTCTGTGGTTATTTCATCTAGATAGTGATAAGGAATCTATAGAGTTATGTTCCTTCCTTTCCTTTTTAAATAGTTTCATTAAATAAAGTTAACATGTAACTGTTGCATCAAAGACTCATCCAGTGAAATTGTTGAGGAATCTTGTAAGCATGGCAGTTTGTTAGAGCATAGTGGTGTCTGCATTTGGAACTCTCAAGATATTCCATCCTCAGTTTTATTTTCTTTCAACATGTAAATAAATATGGTGGCTTTAAAACGGCTTATGTTCAGGAAAGAATCAGGATTCTTTTTTTGGCTCGTGAGGAAACCAAGTAGAGACACTTCTACTGAGCTCTGTTGTGCAGCTTGAATGTAAAGACAGCCAGAGTGGATTTTTCTTCTACACTCCATCGAGTGTCACAGCTCCTGGTATCCAAGGTGTGTGTGTGGCCGTTATTCTCTTTAAAGTATCTTCATACTGTCATGATGATGGGAATGAAGTGATCTATGATGATGTCCGACCCTCCTCGGCAGCCCTTTTGACTTTGCCAGAGATATATGTTTAACTTAACATCCAAGATGTGGTTTCAGGTTGTAGAAATACGCAGTGTTGGCTTGCTTTTCTTAGTAAAAATGATTTCCAGTGACTCACCGGAGGCCTTATCTTAAAGGATGATCCCTAAATATAGATGCTGAGTTTGGTTTACATGGAAATTAAATGACTTCTTATACCTGGTGATGGCCCTCAGCGCTGCTAAACACAACTCTGTTCTCTAACTATAATCGAATAGGCAGAAGTGAAAATGAAGAAAGACAACAGAGTGGATTCCCTAACACTGAAAATGTAGCAATGATATGTGGTCAGCTTTTATGAAATCTGTTTCAAGGGACTTAATCCCCAAGGATCCAAAAGAGACTTTATATGATAAATAAAAAGCATTAGTAGCTTGATATAGGATTTAAAGCTTAGAGAACTATTTATTTGTTGGTGTATACCCTCTTCTTTCCACAAAGGAAATAGCTTACATAAACATATACAATAAAAAGTAATGGCAAAATAGAACTAGGATATAAGGAGCAAAAGATAAAGATAGGTAATCTGTTATCACAGAGTAGGAGACCACAATCGAGGCTTATAAGAACAGACATAAATGGTCTGATCAAGCTTCAAAGTTGGCTATGAGGTTCCGAGTAACCAAAGCAAAAAGGGAAATAAAGCCAACCATCAAAACTAAGGAAGCATCACTTCTCAAGGAGGGCAAAGATTCTCTGAGACAGAAATAGAAAAATAAATCTCAAATATAATTTATGTAAGGGCTGATAATGTGGGTTATAACATATTGAACTGCTCCCAGTAGAGTCCATATTTAGGGCAAAGCTGTAATGACTCATATAGTAAATATGCACATATATTTTGCAGACCTCATAGGCAGATAGAAGACCCATGACCCCCTCAGCTGTTGGGGTGCCAAAGATCATTTTGAGAGTGATGTTCTGGAATCCGAACCTTACAATAGCATTGACTAGTTTGATGGTTTCTGTGCTTTTAAATCAGCTTTTCCTATTCGATATACAAATCGTGCGTTTTCTTTTAAATATTTTTGAGAAATTTAACATTACAGTTGCCAGAGGCAGAGGAGATGGGTCTCAGTCAACCGGAGGATAAAAATGGACTCATAGCTTCTGAAAACATTTTTCCTTGAAAGTGAGGTGAGCGATGATGATTCCGATACATACCTATGCCAGCAAAATGTTTTCAAATTAACACAGAGTCCTATTTAAAATAAAATGGGATCTAGAGCACACTGGAAAATTAACAGATTTTTATGTTGTGAGATTAGAAAAAAGCTTGCAGCTGGCTAAACCATCTCTTGAAAAGTATTCTAATGCCCCCCACTTCTTCCAGGGCCCAGCTTGCATAGAGTCACTTCCCTCTTCTCATTGGTAGAAGATACTTCCTTGCTGTTGTAAACCAGCCAAAAGGTAGCTACAGACAAGGTTACAAATTGGCTTGTTTCAAGGCAGTTTGCTGAAAGGACCAAGGTGGCTGAGATATAAGAGCTATAAAGGTGAAGGTGAAAGGAGTAAACGGTTATTTTAAATTTGGTGTTTTGTGGTTTTTTTTTGAGGCCATGCAAATATACTTGTATTTACCATAAACTCCTCTCCCCATTCTGTTGTTATCTCCATATTTTAGATTTCTCTGCATTTGTTATATAGAATGGCAAATAAAATTACAGCTACAGCACACACGTACAAGGTCAAATAAATGACAGAGCTCAGTCTATTTGTGAAGCTATTCTGAAAGGGAACCATGGTGCCAAATGTGGTTTATTTGAATAATAAAGAAGAATTAGATTCCCCTGATAACTTGGCTGAGGGCCAATAAATCACTGGAGGTTAAAGATGCTTTGCAACTGCCATGTCTTTCTTTTGCTTTTCCAAAGTGCAAACCTCAACTCTTCCACTCTGTTTTTCAATGCAAATCGCAAATCAAGTTGAGGTTAGTATGTGGTTAATACACTCACTTCCATGCTTGTAAAAGACTGTTTTATATATATATATATATATATATATATATATATATATATATATATGTAATTTCTTTAGTGGGGTTAACAATTGCAGGTATTAGCTTTCCTTACAAGTTATTACTCTTGTTTGGCATTATCGCATCCTAGATAGCTGGACTAGAAAGAGAAAATAAAAGAGTTATTTCAACACAGCAGAGAGCTTATAATAATGGAGCCAAGTGCTAGCATTTTTTCAGTTGGTGTTCTAAATTTATGCAACATTAGGGTAACCTGAGTTCCTTCAATAAATGAATACACATAGCCCTCTAAATATTGCTTTGTGGCCTCCCTTTTTAGAGTCTTTCAAGTAGGCATACCTTAATTTAAAAAAAAACGTAGAAGATGTATAATTTTCTGCAGCCTCTGTGTTTTTTTTCCCCCAGCAAGTCTGCATTTTTCTCCTATACTAATCATAAAAAGTTTATCACTTCTGGGTGTAACAAAGAAAAATGCCCTTTTGAATGTGGAAGCTCTGAGGGTTTAGAAACTATTGAGAAAATATAAGTATCAAAATAATTCAGAAACAGTACAAGGCACAGTGGCACATTATCAATTTACAACATTTAAATTGATAAATGCTTGGTGGTGATGGCCTACAAGGGCACTTTGAAAAGCAAATACCGACCTGGTGAAGAAATTGATTTCCCCCCCTCCTGCCCCCGAAAATGACTGCATGATGCATCATTTGACTGCATGCTGTCCGAGTGCTTGACAGAGATAATCTCAGCAATCCCACGGGTGACCTTATCGTTCTCACCAGGGCAACTTCGCCTACGTTCTGACTTTGTGCATGTCAAGGTTCCTCCCAGCAGGATCCTTGGGGGAAAAAGTTCCTCTGTTCGATCCAGATATTGAACTGCTCACTCTTCCCCTTTTTCCTTTCACCCCACCCTTCCAAACAGACAAACACGCCTCTTTATTTCCTCCGTAATTATGAATGAGCCAGACGGAAGAACACCGCAGCTCCGTGCTCTGTATCTTTGGTGAAGCCCTTATTACCTTTTAGTTCACATAGTTCTAGGCGCTCACCTGTATTAGCAGAGATCTTTTTATCAGGAAGCGTAGAAACATTCCCTAATGTTCTCCTACAGTGCGTTCCCATCTTTAGCAAAATGGGAACAGCTAATCAGGGTCTTTCTTTCTTGTACTTGCAAGGTTTTGTTTTTTTTTCTTTTCTTCCCTCCCCTGCAATCTTGACACAGAAAGCTTCTGAAACGGTTTTAATCCATGTACTTTAGTTTCTAATACTGTCGTTCCCTCACCATCCAGTGACTCTAGGTGTTTCTTGTGTAACTGTAAAATTATGTAATACTGACGTAAGATCCAAATGGCATGTCACCTTGTGTTATGGGGCTTTGCCTCCCAGGGGCAGCCTCGGTTTTGATGTAATCCGTGAGGCTTTCTCGGGACCACTGTTGCTTAGAAAATATTTTTCTGCCGTAGAGGAATAATTGACCATTTCTTTATGTTTAAAATTTTTCTGTTGATGTATAAGGGTGTGTGTGTGTGTGTGTGTGTGTGTGTGTGTGTGTGCATGCGCATTCCTATTTATCAGTAATCTTCCTGCCACACAGCTTGTCGTTGATAATTACAATTCTTGATTAGCCACTTCTTGAAAGCAGCAAATACCCTGCCTGTTTGGCACCCTGAAGCTACAGTCCCCACTGGCTTTGACACCCTCAGTTCACCATATTCAACCCCTTTTACCTCCTTCTTTCATCCACAACATTAATTCTGAGTGAACAAGACGTGCTTCCTTGCTTTTGACAAGATTTGCTGCAGTCTCATGCGACAAAAACCCAACACTCATTCCAGATTCAGAAAGTAGGATTTATAACAGCATTTTAATTTAATGTTGGATGTCGAACATATAAAGAGATCACAGTAGTACTAGAGCTGAAAATTGATGCCTTTTTTATTAGTGTCCTCTCAGAAGTGGGTGAGACGCTGTTTGTGCAATGGAGCACAGAGCGGCACAGCCAGATGAATGAGGATATGCTATCTGCAAGGAATCATATTTCAAGCCACTGTCGGCCTCTATTGATGTGCTCAGAGTTGAAAGGTTATGCTAGTAAATGCCATCCGAATTTCCAGCATTAGGAATCGGTAGCATAATCTGCTGGTTGTCACTTGATGTTCGGCCTAAATGCACGGCATGGGGGATGTTTTACTTATTTTAGCTCCAAATTAATTTCTTATTACTGGCGCGTTTCTTTCTCTCTTCCAGGTCTTCATCAGTCCTCAAATGGGACTGATTTTTAACAGACCTTTTAGTGTCAAGCAAAATCTCTGAAGGAAAACGGAAGAAATTTGTGTCATCATACATGAGTGTTATAGTCTTCCTGTTTATTCCTTTGGACATATTTTACCAGGCGCTGAGGCCAAAACACACAAAGTCTATATGGGAAGGGGGATTTTCTAGTTAGACTGAATCACAGAATCAGAAGACGATAAAAGATAAGCTCACCAATTTCAAACGTTTACTTTAAGACCTTTCACATTGCTTCTTAATTTCTGGAGTTAATATAATTAAGAGAAAAAAGAAAATGGAGGGTCTACATTTAATGGCATCAGGAAATCTAAAGTCAGAAAAACTACTTTTTGAGGAGTTAGCTTGTTTTATTTATGTGGGTAAAATGGCATTTTCATATTCATTTTTAAAATAGAGCACTGAGCCAAAGTAAGATGGAGAAGAAAATTTAGTCATCATTCTAAGTCCGTAATTTATTCATTTTTAAATAATGAAACGGTGTTTTTCTGAATTAACCCATGTATTATTCATGCAGGCATTGGCAACGTAATGTCCCCAGTTTTCTGGAAAGCATTTCTTTGCCTGACAAGTAGTATTTTCTATATGGTATTAATTTAAGGGCTTATTTTATTATGCAAAGTTAGAAAGTAAAGATAATTTCTGTCTATAATATGGTGCTTCTATAGGCAATATGCAAAATAATACCTCTCCACCTAAGCCAGCTATCCTTCCGCTCTCCTGGACCCTATGAGAGTGATGAGCAAATGCAAGCTGCTCATATGAAGAATAAGAAATAACTTGACCTCCTGGGAAGGGGGTCAGAAAATCGTTAAATTCATGTGAAATCCAAATTTCATTTCTACACACACACATTCAATCTATAGCTCTTACATAAGAAGACATAGTTTTCATGTCAGGAGTAACATGGCAACAATTTCAGTTGGAATATAATAAGGAAATTGACTTTAGGTTTTTGCATAAGTTCTAGGACTCGTCTGATGACCTGCACATCGATGCTGGTTTTAGACAACAAATGCCGCTTGGCTCTTTATCCTTCTCATTCCCTCTGTCCCCTTTGGATGACAGTCCAAAGATGCAATCTCTTTTTCCTAAATGGTCATTTTTAAAGGGACTGATAGCAATTGTTCCAATGATTTAGAGCATCTTTTGATGTATATGCCTGCATACTTACATATATAAATGTATAAATTGGTTTCTTTTTTGTTTTGGGGGCCTACTGCATTTTTGTCTACTGATATAAATAGTTTCCAAAATGATTCACTAGAACAGCAAACCAGGTTTCCTTTGGGCATCTCCTCCCCCGGGCAGCCTCCTACCACTGCAAATTTACCATATTCAATAATACGAGAAAAATTTCCTCTGATGCTTTTAATTTTTAATGTGCTGGCAGAGTATATATATTACTTTCAATAACTATGCAAACTTTTTGAGAACATAAGAATGTGTGCAGAAAGAAGTTTTCTCTGGGAAGGAAAAAAGTAGTTTGAGATTGGATGTTTTCAGGGCAAGTTAAGTCCCTTGGCAGTGGTGACAAGAGAATACCTGTGTGCCAATTGTGGTATTTGGTAAATCTCAGAAGTGTGTCAGTAATACAGCATTTGCATGTTAGGTACAGAATCATAGATTCCATTTAGCATTCTTCTGGGTTTTGGTGAAGCAAGCTTTGTCTCCAGCAGCCACTTCCCTTTTGGCCTCTCTTCCCAGTAGGAGCATTGTTTTAGAACCACTGGCAATCCCTTTAAGTAATGCTTTGCCAAGGAAACAATAGGAAACTGCCTTTTGATTATGAAAGAGCTAAGCTTTAGGAGCATACATACAGGGGATGGTTTCCCAACTTCAGAGTTTTATTATCATTCTATAGTCTGTCTTGATTTTCAGGTGTCTCTTCTTACTGTACTTTATTAGATGCTTAGATCTGCTTAATCAAAATCCCTAATTGTTGAACTTGATACTTTTTGGAGCTTAAAAAACATTTGCACAAAATTTACTTGTCTATATGTAGAGGAATGTTTCCAGAAAACAGAAATGGTAGCATTAGCTAGGATCTGGTTCTTTCCCATGAAATGTACAGGCTTGCATTTAAGAAATGTCAAGGCTAGCAAAATCGCAAAATGCCTAAATAAGGATTATTTATATTATGAACTGTTCCTTTAAGTGATGAGTTCTTTTTAAATATCTATGCAGAGAATCATTATCTACTTGACAAAATCAAAAGAGGGTGAAGGAAAGGGAGAGAGGCACAAAAATTAAAGTGTTCAGAGGCATTCCATTTTAAGCTTAATCAGAAATGACTATGTGGAAAATGAGATTCTGTTGGCAGACAACTTTTTAAGAGCAAGCAGTGCTCACCGCTCCTAGTAAGCGTGGGGATCTCCTCAGCCTCGGTTGCCAAGTGTAAGGGGAAGGTTGTTTGCAACCTGGTCGTCTGGATGAGGGAAACGTGGTCAGACTGTTCACTTCAAACTGCTGTGCAGCAAAGATTCAGCGTGTCTGGGATGGTTCTGTGTACATGTCTGTGTGAATTACAAAAGTCTACACGTCCCTCAATAGAACATGCAAGTTCAAGGAAAATAAGAGGTGAAACTGGAACCAATTCCCTGAAATTGAAAAAAAGAAAAAACATAATTTTTCCAGCTCATTAATTAAAATTGACATCGCAGGGTTTGCAAAGACCAGGCAAGGACCGTGCCATTTCACTACATTTCAAAACCTTTTCACTTGAGCAGACAAGTAAATCATGCAATTACTGGGACTCATTCAGCTCTTTAGTAAAAACACAAGCCTGCAACCTTGGGTGTAATGTACATTGAAATGAGAAGACTTAAACTGAAGATATTTCTAAAATGTCACAACTGCTCTGTGACACTGGATGATATGTTTATCCATTCATTATCACCGAGAACACCTGGGGCGGTGCTCAGGAAATCAGATAGTGCCTTTTAAAATAATTATAAAAGAAGCATAGATTAGCAAGCTGAAGGGGAACATAGACAATCCTGAATCATGATGTTACTAATTTTGATCTGTTTGGGGGCATCAGCTTCCAAGTCACAACAGTGTAATAACTGACTACAACTGTCAGCAACGCTGAGGAGAGAGAGTGCCAAGTATGACTATTTCTAAAAAGCAAATGTTTTCCTGGAGATGAAATCCAAGCATTCATTTTCTGTTTATGAAATTAAGACACTCTGTGGGTGGTGTGTCTGTTGTCAGTTTCTGGCGTGATCCTTTTGTCTGTTAGAATTGCCGTCTTGGGAGAAGCAGGAGAAAGTGCTCTGGATTTGGATCCAGGCACCCTGATTCTGGCCTTTCCTCTGCTGCTAATCAGGCCAGTGACCTTCATGAGAAGCCTGGATTTTAATTTTTCTTAAGTGTGAAATGAAGGGGTGATTTCTCTGGTTCCTTCTTCTTTAAAATGTGTGCGCTCTGAAATTCATCCAATACTGGACATTTTACATAAGCGCTAGGGCAGGTGGGGGAGGGGAGCCTGGGAGAAATAGGCTATTTTATTTTTAACCTTCAAAGGAATTTAGTTGAGCAGATGCTACCCTGAACTAGTCAGAGTAGAAAAGAAATGATATGGCTTTTAAAGGGCACATCTAGCATATCTATTGGGGTAAAGTAATTCTGGCAATGCTTCAAAGGATATAACTTTTGATGGTAAAGTAGGTAGGCTATGGAATGAAATCACATATGGCAGGCTGTCAAAGTCTTCTACACTTTCAGTACATTTATATAAGTGCAAATGGAGGCTGCTTAGATGGAGTCTCTAGCAATTTCCTGCTTAGACTACTTTCAGATTATCTGATATTATTTGACTAAATTATCTTTGGAGAAGCTGAGGACAACTTTTATGATCAAATATTTTGAAATTAGTTTTCCTCGTTGGCAGATTATCTGAAATATGAATTGCTCTCGTTTGAGCACTCGAAATTGAAAGGCTTTGGTAATAGCAATTATATAAAAACAAGGGTACTGAAGTGCTGTGTATCATGCTGAAGGGGATACGTTTATAGGTCAGTAGTGTCAGTAACTGTAGTTCTCCCAGGTACCTCGCCCTTACCCTTTTATTCTGGGCTAATGCAAAGGATAGATTGACTGTCTTTTTAACAAACGTAGTTCATTTTCGAGAATACTGATTTTACTGACTCTAGACCTTTAAACATAGTCAATTCATATTTATTACATTTCCCAAACCTTTCATTGGCTGTCTGACGATGGATCTAAAAAGAACGAACACACTGAAAATGTATAGAATTCTAAACAATTCTGATGTATTATTATCCGTATGATTGACTTACATGTTCCTGATGTCTCCTCTGTGAAGAATTCCTATCACTCTGTGGACCTTTTCTGTTCATATTTATTGCCTCACGATGAACAATAATTATAACTAATATTTATTAAGCTCTTACTGTGTGCCAGACATTGTTCTAAGCACTTTCCTACTATTAAAATTTATACTCCTGTTATTAGGTACAATTACTGTCCCCATTTCACAGATAAGAAAATTGAGGCTCAGAGACATTCAATAGCTTGCCCAAGGTTATATAAGTAGGTAGTAGCAGAACTAGTGCTTAAGCCCATCCCACTTGACTCCAAAGCACTCACTGTTAACCGTTATTACTAGCTGTCTCTGGGGAGTTTTAGGTAGTTAACAAGTAGAATTATTCAAAGTTTATGGATTAGGAGAATCTGAGACCTGGAACAATTAAGCACCATGTTCAGAACCATAAAATAGTTATTCTCACAATTCCAGTGCATATAAATGAATTTCTAAAACTTTGGTAAAATTACGTAGATATATCCTACAATTTTGATCTTCAACATTATTAGAACTATTCCAAGATTCAATAGTAGGAGGCAGTAATCAATAATAAGGGTCTAAACCCAGGGTATCCATGATGTTTGCCACACATTAATGTACATTCGTGCTTGCCAGCCTTTAGCCAATATACTAGATGACTTACATGTGCCAAAACCTGCTAAAAACTGAAGCTATAGATAGGCATATTTCCTGCCCTCAAGGACCCAGTGTCTTCAAGATGTCATAGACACGATAACCCAGCTACGGTGACCTATACGTAGCTAATCTCAAATAATTTAATGAATGTCACATGTTAAGATAAAAAGATGCACTACAAGCCTCAGGAACAGATAATGTAGTGGATGACTAACTCTGCATGGAGAAGTTTGCAAAGGATTTACCAAAGAAATGACATTTAGGTCAGGCCTTGATGGGCATTTTCCATGCAGAAAAGGAGAAGGTGGTATTCAGGCAGAGGGAGGCATATTTGCAAAGTCATTTCTTATGGCAAGAGATGAGTCTGGAAAGTTAGAACCAGGCCAAGTTGGAAAGGGTGTCAGAGGAAGCTTAGGAAATTGGACTTTTTTTTTAGACCCTGGGAAGCCATAAAATGTTTTAACGGGAAAAGTGAAATATTAAATCTGTGCTTCAGGGAAAAAAAAAATCTGGCAAAAAGAATTAGAAGATAGATGGCATCTTCCCATTTTAAAAACCAATAAATAGTCCAGGGAAGAAATGAAAAAAAAAAAAAAAAAGAATTACAATAGAGCACACAAGTACACATAAAGACAAGGGGATGGATTTGAGAGGACTTTTTCAGGTAAGATCAATGCCGTGGTGACTGATCAAATGTGCTGGAAAGCAGGAGGAAGAGCATTTTTAAAACTTAGTTCCAATTTAGACACGTGGCATTTGAGAAACTTGTGGGCCATCTGTTGAATAAACAGGCTGCAGAGCTCATGAGAGAGGTTGGGTTCAAAGGTACAGGTTGGGAAATGCTTAGCATATAGATTGTACCTGGGCCCAAGGGAGGTAGATGAGATTACCACAGAGAATTTACAGTTCAAGAAGGAGGGAGTGGGGGCTGCTGAGAAGGCAACCCTGAGAAGATCCCAATTTACTGACAGGTGGAAGAGATGGCAGCATGTCAGATGAAACACAAATAATCAGGAAATGACCTGGAGAGTCGCCTCCTCTAGAAGAACCATAGAAACTATCATTAGGAAAGTCAAAGACAAAGCAGTTTTTCAGAAGGGATGTGATCAAGTGTCCAAAAGTGATAGAGAAAAGCCATTGTATCCATCAGTTAGAAGATTACCAGTGATATGAATATTATCAGTAACACTAGTGAAGGTTGAAGCCAGAAAGCAGTGGCTTGTTGAGTGAGAGGTACAAATGTTTCAGTGAGTTTTGGTCCCTCTTCCAAGAAGTTTAGGGGTAAAGAAGGTGAGTAGGGTAAGGGGAGAGTGAAGACTAGTTTGAGGGGGAGATAAGTTGATGAATCTTATTAAGTTTTGATGCCTTTAGGTTGAGCAGTTGAGCATATAGAAAGTTAAAAATTCTAGAGAGAGGGATAATCCTTGGACCCGGGTCTCAAAAGAATAATCTTCGTGGTGTGAAGGGCATGAACCTGGGAAATAAACAAGAATATCTCTTGCTCTTCTGCGGGACAGAAATTGAGGAATTGAGTTTGGAGTTGGAAGTGGGGAAGGAGAGAGATCAGTTTGGAAGGAATTCATGGTGTCTCTACCAGGTGAGGCCAGAAGACTATGTAGTGACTTTTGCTGGATTTTGCTGGATTGTTCAGCCAGCCTTGGTCCATCCACATAGGGGTGCAACCTGCGGAGATACAAAGTAGCAATGAAGCCAGGCATGGGGAAAGATCAGAGCAGGAAAGACCAGCCACAGGCTCAGGCCAGGGTCATTCCCTTTTCTGCCTAGCCTGTTGGAGGTACTGCCTGTGAGTCAAAAGCCCTAGGATAACCTAGGAGAGGTCATGGATCCACTTGTGGGCCAGCACCTGATGCAACTAATGAGGACCATTTAATTAGCACATCAGTCACCAGACTGCAGTCTGCTGCCTGTGACCTTTCCACTGATCATTGGTGATCAAGTCCACTAAGAATGTCAGACGCCAAGATTCAAGGATTGTATTCATTGCTTCCCTCTATTGATATCTGATAAATTTGTATAGATGGGAAAAACAGTGGGTGAAGTATTCTTTATATTTCAAACTTTGAAATCCCACCTTTTCTGCTCTCCTTACATCACATCCAAGCAGCTCAGAAGATGGGAGATGTTACAAGTCTCTTTTTGAATTTGTACATTTTCCAGTGGTCCTTAATGTTCACTCTCAGTACTGAGGCTCCCACATTCTTTTCATGCTCATCTGTCTCTCAATTAGTGTATAACTGATAAAAGGAATATTCTTATGGAGGTACAACGCCTGAGAACATTATAGTCTTTCAGTAGCTCTTGGTAAAAGAAGTGATTTGTTTTGTTGTTTGGAGTTTATTTTATAGTAAAAAATCAAAAAAGCCTTGGGGCTTTTAAAATCCATTTCTAATTCTTCTTTTTAATTGTTACTGGTTATAAAACAGAAAACCGTTTAATAATTGTAACTAGACTTATAGGTACCATTGTGATGATTTGGTTCGTGTCAAAGTAGGTGACATAGAAAATATAAATGCATGATCTTGAGATGTGTCTCTATACTGCTTTTTGTTTCTTGAGAAAGAGAATAGGAAGAAGGAAATAAGGAGAGGGAGTGGAAGAAAAGAGAGAGGAAGCTGAGAAAGAAGAAATATGTTGTTTTTAGCCCTCTCCCCACCCCCTTGTAGCCCACCTCAATCCTTGGGTTGCCAAGTAAAAACGTGTGGCAAACCATCATTTTGCAAATATGTAAATGGAATGTCTAAAGTAAGCCATGATATATGCCCGCTTGAGGAAGTGGGCCTATTAAATGAAACAAATGCCATCCGTGTCTGTTTCCAGCTGAGGTTATAACGTGTGGGATGGTTGTGAGAGCCAGATTTCCTTTGCATTCGGTGTCATAAACCACACAGTTTATAGTACCATATGAATTTGTAGAGCTGATTGTTTTATTATATTTGAGTGTAAATTTTTCATCCCTTTCAGTTCCACCACCATTCTCAGAGAATACAGGTTTTGTGCTGATACGCGGTTTCCTAGCTCGAGGCATGGCCTACCCCTACTACTGACTGTAATTTACTTTTTGGTGTCTGTCGCCTTGAGCTTGCCTTCTGACTAGCTTGTTGAATGATGTGCTAATCCATTATATTTTTCAGACAAGTGTATCGACCAGTATAAACAGACTGGAGGGCACAAACCTAAATGAAAGCTATACTTCCCTGAATCATTTAAAAAGCTCCTGCTTGGTGGCAGTGCAAAATAACTTGGCTCTGTACATTAAGTAACGGAGAAGGAGATCTCAATAAATAAAACAAAAAATGGAAATACCCCTGCCTGCAGGAGCTTAGTCCAGGTTGCAATTGTTCACCTTTATTCACCTCCATTTTTTTTTTTTTTTTTTTAGCACGATGATCAGAAAGGGCCACTTTAAAAATGCCCTCTTCTAATACAAATCTAGAGTGAAACACAGCATTTAGCATCTCCTGCCATTGGTGAGACATTCTGACCCAATCCCTGGGAGTCTTTCACTTGAAGTCACATACATATTGTACCATGTTTATACAAATAAAGAGCAGAAAGCAGGCACTCAGAGTAATTCAGCAGAGAAATTAAGCCTTATATTGGCCCCTTCTGAGTCTTTCCCTTTGTCAGAGATGTGGGAATGGGCAGCCAAATGGGTTGGGGGAAAATAAATTTCAAATTAATCTTCCTTAAAAAAAAAGAAATGTCAGCGGAACACAAGCTGTTCAGAGCCACGAGGTAAAGATTTACCTTGTCGCCGTGTGAGTAAAGATACAGCAGCTGCTGAAACTTTTGATCAGTACAGTCAAATTTAGCATGGCACTAAGTAACATTGTGGAAAAGGTGTTCTTCAATTACAATTATAGCACAACCAAAGGGAAACAATTCCTGATGGCAAACAGAGGCTCAGTTTCTTCTCTGGCGCCTTTGATACCTCTTACGTTTACAAATAGTTATGCTGGGAATGACATCTCTTCAGTCTACCAATATAAAAATTATAAACCCATTCTTCCCAAATCACTGGCTCTGCTTCCTAAGGCTTTGTGAGGCAGGGTGTGTATTTTTCACGTTCGTTTTTTTCTTAGTGGCCAGATGCAGGCCATCATAGATAGATCCGTCATCTGCAGAAAGATGGGGAGGTATTAGAACACATTCCTGTATCTCTCACTGAATGGTCACAGCGATCTTGCAAGGCTGAGTATAAGGATTTTATGCCCATTTGACAGATGCAGAAACGAAAATTACAAGTAGTGAATGGCCAGGGTCACAGAGCCAGTAAGTGGTGAACCAAGGCTCTACTGTTTGGCTCCATCCCTCACATCGACTTTCTTTCCCATCAGAAGTACCCAGTTCTGAGACTTTGTTCTCCTACTATGGAAGGGAAGGGCTAAACTGAGAGTGACATGATACTCTCTCTCCTCGGTACCAACGTAGTGAACGCTGCCTTTCCACCAACAACCCAGCCTCCCAATAACTTTACTCCTTTTAGGGGTAAGGAAATCAAAACATTGTTGATCAAAAATGTTTGTGGAAATCCTGAGCCATAGTCCCTAGAACAGCTTGAAATTCCAAGACTGCTCATGCAAGGACCTGTACAAGGACAGTTGCCAAATACACCCATCCCTCAATGCCAAAGGCAAATAAAAGGACCTTTCGTGGCCACATACAACCCATCTTTGATCTCTGGTCCTGTGTCTTTCAGCTTTGTGCCAATTTTCCACATACCCCACAGAGTTTGAAAGTCACTTCTGGGCCTTAGACAGCCTGTTGGATCAGCATGTTCTTTCAAAAAGAAATTGCCAGCCGTAGCTCTCTTTGCTATTTTGTGAGTTCTCAACTCACTCTCCTTTTCCTCCTTCTCATTTTACAAGTCAGATGGACTGCTGATACCCGTCCTCTGATCACTCAGGGTTTTGACCTATGGGGATAGTAATCTACATTTATCATGGACACCAAAGACATATTTATTGACTGACTGACTGGGTGAATATCATCCAACTTCCATAGCGTATTTTGCTCATATGAATAATTCCGCGATCAGGGATTTTTATAATGGGACGGTCAATTCTGAACTTTATTTCAATCTTCTACGTTAGTTGACCAAGGGGAGGCAGGGCTAGAATCACTTACAGTTTAGGAAAATTGGTTTTCCTTTCCCAGCCTACTCATCATTTCATGAAACCAGAGCATAAAACAGATTTATCCTTTCTCACAGAACAACACATTAAAACAGTGGAGGGAGTGCAAACATTATCACCATGTACATAGCAGGAAGTGGGAATGAACTTAACATTTATTGAGAATAGACTACATACCAGGTTCAATGCTAACAGCATTAGCATTATCCACCAAAGCAGGTTAGATCTGTTCGAGCAAAGGGTATGCGTCAGAATCTACAATGAACCCTCCACACATGATTTCTCAGTGAATACCTGCAGCAACTCTGTGAGGTAGGTTCTACCAATAATACTTTTATGAGGGAGATTCCACTATCATCACCATTTTATCCAGAATAATCACTGCCAGCTAGACAGAGAGTGCTAACCTCTGTGATTGAAAAATGAAGGAGTTTGGACAGGAAAATGAGTCCCATAGTGTGTCTCAAATGTAAGTCCTCTTAGTCACACACCTCAGTAATTCAGACCCCAGAACAAAATGAATAAATAAATATAGAAATAAATGTCTTTGGGGTTCAAATAATAAATCTTTATACTCAAAGAAGCACCATATTTTATTGGATTATTTGGGCTGGGCAGTCGAATGATTTACAGAAACTCAGTATGTGAATTGACAGATTTCATATCTCAGTTCCTCGGTATTTTCACCTGTAAAACAAGAATAATTACTCAGGCTCTCTATATATTATAATGAGAGATGATAAAGATTGATGAAATATGGATGCATGGAATGAAGGTTTCAGAATAAATGTAGTCCTGAGTTCATAGATATGCTATTACTAATAATGGAATTGGTCTATTCAGAAATAGTTTTCCTATTCATTTGTACATTTAATTATGCATCATCTTTTTCTCCATCATTCAATCAGTATGTATTAGACATCTACTCCATAATACTATGGGGAATAAAAAGGTGAAGATGTTAGCCTCAGCCTAGAAGTATCCAAAACAAATAATGTAATGGAATGTTTCCTTGAATTTTTTTTTGAAACTGACGAAAGTTGGAAGGAAAGATCTTATTGTGTCGACATGATACCAAACATTGAGGAAAAATGGAAAAGTTCAAGCAGTAATACAGATGTTTCAAAATATCTAGATGTTTCAATTTTTCAGTCAAGATGGTGGAGTGGGTAAATGCTCTGCTTGCATCCTCTCATGACCACAACAGAATTAAAACTACACTACAGAACAACCATCCTTGAGAATCGCCTGAAGTCTAGTTGAACAGAAGCTGTATAACTGAGGACATACAGAAGAAGCCATCTCAAGACTGGTAGGAGGGACAGAGGTGTAGGATGGGCTGGTCCTACACCCACATGTGGTGGTTAAAAATAGGGAGGGCTATGTCAGATGCAGAAATCCCCCCAGAGGAGCAAGGGGTTCCAGCTCCACACCAGGCTCCTTGGCCCAGGGTTCCAGTGCCAGAAGAAGTCCCCATAACTTCTGGCAGTGAAAACCAGTGGAGACTGAGCGGAGTGAGATGGAGGGCTGCTGGAGTCCCAGGTGCTCCTCTTAAAGCAACCGTACATGGACTTACTCACTGATGGACTCACTCGCTCTGAACGCCAGTGCTGGGGCAGAACCTTGAAAGGTGCCAGGACAGACAGGGAGGATTGAATTGTCTGGTTTCAGGGCAAGGGCTGGAGGGGCAGCATTCTTCCAGACTGAGTTGCTGGCAGAGCCCGTTGTCTCAGGCTGGCACCATATCTGAGTCTCCAAACAACCTGGCTAATTCTGCCTGCCCCTCGCTGGTGATTCCGTGAGATCCCCACCCCACCCAACTTTCGGGCACATCCAAACCACTTCCAGTGGTTTTTCCATACAAATAGTCTGTCTTGGCTTATGCTATGGACTTTCCTAAAAGCTCTAAAGGTTCACAAACCCCAAACAAGCAACATCTGGCCTCGGATGCCTTGTACCTCTTGCTAAGCAGCCCCAAGCCCAGCACAAGTGGAAGCCAGCCTTGGTTCACAGCTTAGCCTCCACTAGGCATATCCAAGCCCAGTGTGGGTGGAAGACATTTATGAATCTCTTTGTGGCTCATGCCAGGTGATCCTGGGCAGGGCATAGGCTGCGGTTGAACTTGGCCTCAGGCAGAGCCCATTCCAGAAGGTCCTGGGGGCTGGCAAGCTTGAAAGCCAGCTTCAGACCACACTGAAGCACCACCAGGCTACTTCCACAGATGATGCATCCAAAGAACAGACTAGGCAGGCACCAGAGCCCTACTAATGTGAATCCTCTTCCATAGTATCAGCCCCTGCACAACAGCTACTCCACTATAATCATATAATCATGGCCAGTCCTCACAACCAATTAGCCTGAGGGTCAATCCCTCCAGTGACATGCAAAGAGCAACCAAGTCTCAACTACAGGAGGAGGGCAAGCACAATCCACACAAGGGACACAACTGCAGCACCTGGCTCAGGTGACCAGGGAGATTGTGCCATTGAAACTCACATGACACCTACTACATAAAGTCACTTGAATAAGACCAGGAGACATAGCAGCTCTACCTATTACACAGAAACAAACACAGAGAGGCAGCCAAAATGGGGAGACAAAGAAATATTCCCAAATGAAAGAACAAAACAAAGCTCCAGAAAAAGAACTAAACAAAATAGACACGCAATCTATCAGATGCAGAGTTCAAAACACTGGTTATAAGGATGCTCGATGATCCAGGGAGAACTTCAAGAAAGAGATAGGAAGCATAAATGGAGATAGAAAACATGAAAAAGAACCACTCAGAAATGAAGAATACAGTAACTGAAATAAAGGCTATATTAGAGGTAAACAACAGTAGATTAGATGAAGTAGAGGTTTGAATTAGCAATTTGGAAGATGAGGTAGCAGAAAACACTCAATCAGAACAGCAAAAAGAAAAAAGAATCCAAAAAAATAAGGATAGCTTAAAGGGCCTCTGTCAATCATACCAACATTTGCATCATAGAGCTACCAGAAGCAGAAGAGAGAGAGCAAGGAATTGAAAACCAATTTGAAGAAATGATGATGGAATAATTTCCTAACCTGGCAATGGAAATAGACATACAAGCCCAAGGAGCTCAAAGAGTCCCAAACAAGATAAATCCAAAGAGACCCACACCAAGACACATCATAATTAAAATGCCAAAGGTTAAAGACAAATAGAGAATCTTAAAAGCAGCAAGAGAAAAGCTCCCATAAGACTGTCAGCTGATTTCTCAACAGAAACTTTGCAGGCCAGACGGGATTGGCACAAAATATTCAAAGTGATGAAAACCAAGGACCTACAACCAAGATTATTCTACCCAGCAAAGCTATCATTTAAAATTGAAGGAACGAGAAAGAGCTTCACAGAAAAAAAAATGCTGATGGAGCACATCACCACTAAACCAATATTACAAGAAACACAGAAGGGACTTCTTTAAGAAGAAGGAGAAAGAGACAGGGAAAGGGAAAAGAAAGAGAAAGAAAAGATAGAAAATATGAATAATAAAATGGCAATAATTACATAAATATCAACAGTTACTTTAAATGTAAGTAGATTAAGTGCTCCAATCAAAAGACATAGATAGGGTGGCTGTATACATAAGGAAACAAGACCCTTACATATGCTGCCTACAAGGGACTGACCAGATGGAAAGACACACACAGACTGAAAGTGAAAGGATGGAAAAAGAAAATTTCATGAAAGTTTAAATGGAAAAAAAAATAAAAAGCTGGGGTAGCAATATTTATACCAGACAAAATAGACTTTAAAACAAAGGCTATAACAACAGACAAAGAAGGACCACAATCCCACTTCTGGGTATTTATCTGGAAGAAACCAAAACACTACTTTGAAGGGACGTATGCATCCATATGTTCATTGCAGTATATTTTATAATAGCCAAGATATGGAAGTAGTCATCAGTGGATGAATGGATAAAGAAGATGTGTTTCATATATATATATATATATATATATACATACACACACACACACACACACACACAATGAAATATTACTCAGCCATAAAAAGAATTAAATCTTGCCATGTGCAACAACATGGATAGACCTAGATGATATTGTGCCAAGTGGAGTAAGTCAGACAGAGAAAGACAAAAGTCATATGATTTCACTTATATGGGGAATCTAAAGAACAAAATGAACAAACAGGCAAAACAGAGACACAATCATAGTTACAGAGAGTATTTTGATGGTTGCCAGATGGGAGGGGAGTTACAGGGGATGTGTGAAAAAGATGAAGGGATGAAGAAGCACAACTTAGTAGTAACAAAATAGTCATGGGGATGTAAAGTACAGCATAAGGTATATAGTCGATACTGTTGTAATAACTATGTATAGTGTCAGATGGGTACTAGATTTCTCAGGGTGATCACTTCGTAAGTTATATACATGTGTAATCCTGAAACTAACATTGTATGTGGACTGTAATTGAAAAATAAATTATTTTTTAAAATCTGGATGTTTGCTATCCTATAGATTTACCATATGGGTCTCCTACAATGTTCTTCCATTTTATTTCAGGCTTTACTTATTAATTTGAAGTTAGATTTTTGTAGACCAACCATTTTACTAAAATCCCTTTGTCAATCATGAAATGCTAAATCTTTTGTACTTGACCATCTTAAAGCTAGTCACAATGTTTATAAACCCACTTGCTAGGGTTAATGATAGTAATTTTTTATGTATATTTAAAATGTTATAGAATTTGGGTTCAGGAAAAATTGGTAAATGCTACAGGGGTCAGAGAAGCCAGCTTCCTGGATGGAAATTTCAGAGCAAGCAATTCCTTCTGTATTCATTGGGCAAAAGGAGGAAGTTACCGAAGGTATGAAGTAAAAGCTGTATCGCAGCTATGTCAGATTAAAAAAAATCATTGTTTGCTGTGAACTTAATCCTATGCTTAATAATTTCCTTCTAAGATGACTCCAGGGCAGAAAGGGGAAAGGGAAATAATTATAGGGGAACTGAATGAGGCCAGATGGCAGATGTATTTGAAAGGCCTAACAGTGACCTCTGGGCTTTAAACGCTGGAGAGCTTTTTGCATCCGGTATACCTCAGCCTGCAGACTTCCAGCCAGGGTAGTTAGCCTCAGTCCCCCAGGCAGTGCACAACCAGGTGTGGTTGCCTGCTGCCTCATTACTTTACAACTGAGGAAATCATCTTTATGACTATAAAACAAAATGGCTCACTCACTCTTCAGTTTTCTTACTTGGAAAAATCTTGTTTTTATTCGTATCTGTGGGAAGCTCCAAATCTGGCCTAGTAGAACTACTGTGCCTTGTTTTATTTTGGTGGTTTTATTTTTCCCCCAAAATGGTTCACCTTGTTTTAATTACTTTCCATCAATACTTGAAAGAGCTAGTTTTGAAGAAGCTGTCCACTCACTTCCCCTGCCAAACATGTTAATACATTTATGCTTCTAAACCCAAGTATTCATCCGCACATCAAAATATGTGAACCTTAGCAAGATAAAAGCTGTCCAAACCTGATTTTGTTTCTACACAGATGGCTATAAACATGACACTGGGATATTAGTCTTGGCTTTTCTTGACAGACCTGAAAATTGGCCATGCAGAACTGTTTAAAATTGGTAGGAAAAACTTACCCTAAGTTTACTGTTGATGAAGACAAGAGAAAGCACGTAATTAATGGAAATACATGTCAGAATAAAGAAAAAAGTGTTACCCCCTTCACTTTTGAGCCCTAGCCAAAGGTGTTGAATAAAGCTGATATTTCAGAGGTAAAAACTGTGCTTGTTTTAGTGAAGTAAAAATTTGTGTTATAGTTTACACGTGTGGTAATTAATTTATACCCTGACAAGTCTTTTAATTAAAAATATGTTTTTGAACTACAAAAGTATCACACAAAAATTCAAACAATACAAACAAAAAGAGCAAATATCACACCCGTTCAGAAAACTATGTTGTAAACAATTTTATGTGTATCTTCTCAGATTCTTCCCTAATGATTTATATTTATGCTCGTTTTATATTTGCTACTGCTTTGTAATATTTTTGAAAATTTAAAGTATTATGGACTTTTTTCAGTGTTAATACACTTACAAAGTATTATTAATGGCCGCACAGTATATCTTTCTATGGGTGTGACATAATTTATTCAACCAGGCTCTTATTATTGAACACTTAGGTCATTTCCAAATAAGTACTACTGCAAACTGTATTTATGTTATTAAATATTCTTGCAGCAAATTTTTATGTATGTACTCGTTAATTCTCCAGAAATGGAGTCAAAAGGACATATATCTTAAGAGATTTACATACGTCTGGCCCACCTGATCTTAAGAAAGATGGTACTAATTGACTTTCTCACAGTACTATATTAGATTGTCCATTTCTTCACATCCTTGCCAGTGCCGGATTTTACCTTTATAAAAAAAAATAATAAATTGAAAAAGAAATGGCATTCTCTTGTTTTACAAGAAGTTTTCATAATGTCTGCTCTCAATTTGAATAAGAATGATCCTCAAAATGTTCTGTAACTTTTACTGTAATTCCTGCCTGGAGGACCGATTTGTAGAGAGGCAGTGCTCTTTTTATGTTGCTGTAGCATTTGCAGAGGACTCTACCATGTTCCTGAAGTCCATATAAATATCCCTATCCGTGTTTATCTTCGTCTGTCTATGATATTTTTATCTATGCTTCTAGTTTGCTTTTGTGTTCATCCTGGAAAAGACAGAGAAACAATGTGCACTATTTAAAGGGTGGTTTCACCCTAACCCTTATTCTCTGAAATCACTTTCATTTGTATGAATTTGTCTGTTTCTGTATAGCGCTGTTAAATTTTCAAGCTTCTGCTCATGGAGAAATATAACACAGTGGATAGTAAAGTAATGTTACACCTGACAGAAAAATAAAGCAGGTTTTATTTTAAAATAAATATATAGAGAGAGATAGTTCCCATAACTAATGAGGAAATCCCTGTCTTAAATCAGAACTTCAAAAACAGTTCTGTAAAAACAGCACATGGAGAGCATAGAACATTTGAAGTAATAAAGGCATTTCCATGGCCTAGTTGATTTTAGTTACAAAATAATTGCATTTCTTCACCTCACAGCTTCCCTTGGTGCTAGACATTGAAAGCCTTTTTGCTCCTGCTTTTTTAGTACTAAGGGATATCCTGTGTCCTGCCATTGGCAGCATTGTTAATAAAATGGACAAGAAGAATCTTGTACAGAACCCCAGATGGATGGATACTAAGCACTAGAGAAAGCCTTAGTCTTTTGATACCTCTGTTATTTACAGGAGTTGATAGGATGGAAGTGAACAGTGGTTCTGTAGGCCTAGGGATACTGTTGGGGGTTGGCGGGTTCTAGGTTCTAACATTGTGTAATTATAGAAGGTCATTTTGTTTAAGGACAGAGAAAGAGTGAGTTAAGAGCCACGACACGTGTGGGCAGTGGAAGATCAAGCACTCACTTAATAAACCTGTCCTATTCAGGGTTCCAATCCTGTCTACAGTGTACGTGGTTTGGGGCAACAGAGAGTTGCAACCTGAGAGTGAGAAGGCTAAGAAATCATCCGCCATGCTTTAAAATGGGAAAAGAAATATGGGTGGCTATAAAACTGTCCCTTGGTATATGTAAGTATTCCTGCTTAGTGGACTTTTAATAAAAATATGCAATATCTTTTACCAAACAGTTTATACAGTAATCCCCTAAGAGTTGACCTATGAAGGAAAAAGATGAGCTAATGGCATATCAAATATTAATATTTCATCTAGTGAATGCTTAGGTATAGTGCAGACCTGCACAGTGGAGAAAATATTCTTTTTCTTCTTCTGCTTAGTCTGTCTTAGGATTTATTGGGAAGGAGAAAAACACCTGGTTTTAAGAGAAACTTAAAGATTTTAAGAGACTATACATACATATGTAGTCAGTAAGGAAAGGGGCTGATGTCAAATAGCATTTTGAAAACCTAAGTAAGAGCAATTTAAGAAGACTAGTGTATTAAAATTGAATGGATCACTTTATACTTATTTTAGACAGCTAAGCCATAGTTGATAATTGTTATAAAAATATGGAAAGTTAACTGTCTTCATAATCGAAGGGTTGGTCCATGGACCGACATGGAGTCTATAGATAGAATTTAGAGCAATGTATTTGGATGGGGGGAGGGGAAATCACAACTTTTAATTCAGCTAACCTCTACCTGAAATTTAGCATTTTTTATTATGAGTGTATACAAGAAACCACAATAATATGAGTAGTACTTATAGACATCACCAGTAGAAATTGTACTTATTTTCCTGTCATATCACTATTCTTGTAGATATCTTATAATATCACTACCTCAAAAATTTTATAGTTATTAATCCCAACACTAGATGTTGTCATTTAATACATTACTAAAAAAGCACATATATTCTACTCTACCATATTTTGGGAGGGTTTTTGATATATTAATAACAGAATTTCAGTATAATTGGTTTCTTTTTTAATCCTAACATTTTATGTCTTTAAAGACATTATTCTAAGCAAAAGTGTATGTGGTCTTTACCAGACTGCCCAAAAAGTCCACAGCGGAAAAAATTTTATGAACCCTCTTCATAAATGGAGGTAAATAAAATGGATCAACAGAGAGAAGCTACAGAGACGCACTTTCCACATTTAAAAATCTTCAGAATCTGCTTAAAACTAATAGGTTGGTAATTTAAAAGAACTCGGGCTATGGGTACTTTAATTCCACTATTATAATATTTAATTCCCATTTCTAAGGAAAGAGGCTGATAGGACGAGGACTGCTACCAAAAGAAACTTCTCGCCGACAGAAGGAAATATTCTGATGGACTAATTTTTCCTTTTTGTACCCAGAGACTTTAGAGCTTAATGAAACATATTAGACCAAGGGGTCGTTCAAATGAAAAGCTATCTGGAAATAATTTCACAGCACTTTTTGAGGACCTCCTCTATAATCACAATAGTTTAGAGCCTAACCCTGACCTTCAGAAGTTTATAGTCTCTTTAGAAAAGGAAAGCAATCATGGAGACATTTATGATTGCCTGTAAACATGCACAAATAGGTAGGCTACTACCTGAGTACGCATATGTAGTTAGAGACTTAGTTAGCCTTGGATTGATATAACTTGGGAGCCAGAGTAGGTAAGAAAGGGGATGTGAAGTGGTGGAAGAAGTCATTGTAAAGGCTGAAGCACTGAGCTAGAGAAGTAGAAAGTTCATGTTTCATAGTTGTAAGACAAACTTTGGAAGATGAGACAAGCAGATTCAGAAGGGGAAAAGGGTTGAACACTAGACAAAAAAGGTGAGATTTGTTTTTTTGGTTTGGGTAGCATACTGGAGGCAGGTTGTTAAAGCAGCTAAATACAGGATGAAAGGCGAGAAAGAAACTGTCATAGAAGAGACCATAATAGAGCTTCTAGTCTAGAAATAAATATACGTGAGGTGGTGATGGAGTCTGTGCTAGAGTAAGATGGTCACTGTGAAACTCAAAAGGACAGGTAAATCTGACAAGTACAAAGATAGAACGAAGGTTGGCAGTGTTAGGTAATGTGTGGAGAGAAGTTGAAGGGAGCCAAAGGAATATATGGTTGGAGTTTCAGAAATTTAGGAGGATAGTGCAATAGACCAACAGTTGAGAATTTGGGTCCCACACCTCCCCCTGCCATGGACTTGTCCCTCCAAAAGGTAGTTATGTCACATTTCTGTGCTTCATTTTTTTTATCCACCAAATGAGGTGAATATGGAAAACTAACATCTCAAGGAGTTTGATCCTTAGGATTAAAATAACCTTATCATCTTTTATAAATTTTGTTATTTCTTAGGAGGCTGAAAACACAACCTACCTTGTGAGTGAAAAACAAACTAAATCAGAGACACATTACTTTTGTAGGAATCTTAAGCTCTGTAATGCTAACCCATAATCAGAACTAATATCATTGTTCCAAAGGGTTTGCCTACTCATAATTTCTTTTATTTCTCTATTGAGAATCATGCTGGTACTTAATGCACTTAGGTACAGCATGAAAGTCTCAAAATGTGGGCTTTGAAACTCAGGCAAAATTTTCAATGGGCTACTGCAGACCATTACGTTCAGTGGCTTAAAAATCTGATTATCTCTTTATAGCTCCTGGACTTCTGTTTCTTATCATACCTTTTTATTTTCATTTTCTGAGTGCATTTGCAGTTATCAATAAACAATGAAGGGTCATATCCTGATATCAGTGATTATGAAATATTAAATGATAAATGGTGATAAATTTTCCTGATGTCATTTAGAATCATAGGGTGAGTGGTTCTGAGACACCTCACAAGTCAGACATCTCCCACGACTTGGAGCTCTCAAGAGTATTTAAGGGACAATCATAAAATGCCTTAAAAGCTTGGTCTCAAATGCTTTCTTTTCTTTTCTTTAGGGTTGTTTTATTCTCTTACATATATGTTTTATTTTAAGAAAATCAAATAACAACAATCTTCGCTTTCAAAGCAATCATTAGTTTTACCAACTGCTGGCATACATAATAGTTCTGCACGTCCCAAAAGGATTCACAGGAGTCCCCCATCTACAGAGAGAATTCTGTACTACTTTAAAAAAAAAATGAATTGACTTACCCAAATTTATTTGCAAAATAAATTTTATGAACAGATAATTTTTGATTAAATAAGTGTGTGCATAACAGGTAATCAAGAGGGGAAAATGGAACATAGTACCTAAAAGATACTGTTGAATAAATTAAATCAGCAAAAGAGATGTTTTTAAGGAATAGTAATAGAATTATACAAATTTGTAATTACTTCCTAGTCTTCTGTTTTATTTGGCTATGACATTCATTAAATGTTTGATGTTATAGCAGTCTATAGGAAGGAAGTATAATGAAATTGTTCTTTCAAACTTAGAAACAAGGCTTTATTCTCCTTTGTAAAACTAAGGGTAAAAAGAACTGTTGCTTTTAGATGAAAGAATTCTACTCTTAGGAGAAAAAAATAGAAAAAGTGTATTTCCACAAAGTTACCTAAAAATTCAATTTTAATAAATTCTGTTGCCTTTTAAATACACTTGGAAATTTGTCTTTAGTGGAACACAGAATGAACCTTTTTGGAAAATTAAGAATTATTTTGTAATGCCAACATATTTTCTAATGTACCCACTTTTTAGTTTAGAAGTTAAAATATATCATTTTCTTTAAGCAATACTTGTCAGTAAATAAAATTTAAAAGTTAGGTAACAAGTATACATGTGTTTGGACTTTACCTAGATTCAATATGTCATTGGCTTTATTAAAAAAGGGGACTATGCATACTACAATATGTGGTTTCTGAACCTATCCTCCAATGGACATCGGGAAATTCAAGAGAAATACGTCAGAAGCTCCAAAAGGCATTCTGGGTAATATAGGAGTTGGAGGAGCATTGAGACACACTGAAGGAAGGGGTTGCTGAGTTCAGAGCTCAATGACAATGCTAGGCCTCAACCCTCTCTAAACAGGGAAACTTTACTTGTAGCTGAGTGTCCATTTCTGCTGTTTCCTACACCCTTACATAGTTTCATCTCTCTTTTGTCTTATTTTCACCATCTGTGGTTCCCCTAAATGTGTTACTTCACATGGTTTTAATTTGAAAACCATTTGTGTGCCCTTTATCTTCTTCTGAAATCAGTTTAGTCTGTTGTCGGTTGATCAGGATTGCTATGCATCCGTATTTAGTTTTGTCCACAAATTTAATTCCTACATAACAGGATTTTATGTCAATCATTGTGAAGGATACATTCACTAATATTGTGTTTTACTCAGGGCAAGGAAACTAGCAGTTATAATCCATGTAGAGATTCCTTAAGATGGCAGTCTAATGTATGTAAGATTACAGATACTGAAACCAACTGTGTGGGTTCAAGGCCCAGTTCTCCAATTTAATAGAGTAAGATTGAGAGGTTATGTACTCTACATGCTTTAATTTCCTCATCTGTAAAATGGGACTTATAGTGGAATCTACTTCATAGAACAGCTATGCTGCTTAGCTGAGATAATTCACATAACACACTTAGCACAGTGCCTGACATTTATTGTTATTAATATTATCATCATCATCATCATCCCATGAAAGCAATTTCTCAGCCCATTAGGAACAAATCACTAAGTAGATTCTCCTTAAAATTCTGATTTTCGTGTAAACCTGTAGTATATCTTCTTTCCCGAAAAGATTTTTGAAGAAGTAAATTTTAGACTTTTATTTGGGTCTCTTTAATCCCAAACAATTAAATAGTTCCCCAAATGATAAGTCCCCCTCAAAAAAAACAAACATATGTTCCACAGCTTCAACAGCTAAAGCTGCACTGGTTGCTTTCAGGAACACTGAGTTGCAGAACCTCAAATAAACACAATGTTTAAAAGAACTTGGCATCTTGGGCACAAATGCTGGCTGACTCCAGTTTACCACATCACACGATTTCCCTGCTACCAGAGACATTTCCTTACTCAGCTTACAAATTATTTATTTTAGCTGAGTGTGTTCCCTGAAATTAAGATTTTCATGTAATTAGTGTTTTAAAAATAAAACCAGATTTTTTTTTATGGTTTGGGGTGTGTGAAAATATGAGGCATGTTTTTCTCATTATGAAACTGCTGTCAAACAGGTCTATAAAGCAGATGCACTTTGCAAATGAGAGGTTGTATCCAAGGATCCTGGGGCTCTAAAATGGCTCTTTCTGTGGCCACCACTGTAGCCCATGGCAGCGGAAAGCAGGTGTGAGGGGAACATATTGTCTCCAAGACCAGAGTTGCCCCTGTAATGCTCCCAGACGCAGGACAGATCCAAATACCTTCGGCTGTCAGAGTCCATGTTGGCACCACCTGCTAGCAAAGAATTTTCAGAAACTGAACTATGGATGCTTGAGCTTTCGAGGCTCCCACTGACCCAAGTCCCCCTGACATAAGGACTTAGTTTAATTTCTCAACCTGTCAGACGGTTCATCTTGGGAACTCTTACTTCTCGCTTTTCTTTTTGCAATTTAATTCCTTCTGCTGATAACAACTTATAGGTTTTCTGAAAGCTACGAGAGAATTTTTTTCCTAATTCCGCATTATCATCACTAGATTTTTTTTTATGATGATGCTCACAGTGCGTGAATCAGGGTAACTGAGGGCACCACACCTTGTTGTTCATAGTCAAACTGACTATCTGATTAATGAGAACTACTGTTAGATCTTTTTTCTCAAACCTCTATTGCAAAGAAATACACTTTGCTCTTGTCTTCATCCTCCTAAAATAAGTACCTGAAAGCAAATACAGTCACCCCCTTTATCTGTGGCAGATATGTGACAATACCCCCAGTGGATGTCAGAAACCACAGATAGTACCAGACCCTATATATCCTATGTTTCTTCTTAGACATACATACCAGTGGTAAAGTTGGTGGCTTATCTTCAGCGTATCTGAATTGCCAGCATCACTACTCTTTTGCTTTGGGGCCATTATTAAGTAGAATAAGGTTTACTTGAACACAAGCAGTGCAATATTATGACAGTCCATCTGATAACCCAGATGGCTATGAAATGACTAACAGTTGGATACGCTGGACAGAGGGATGATTCGTGTCCTGGGTGAAAATGGGTGGGACAGTGCGAGATGTCGTCATGCTCCTCAGAACGGCACACAATTTAAAACTGATGAATTGTTTAGTTCTGGAATTTTCCATTTAATATTTTCAGACTATGGTTAATGGTGGCTAACTGAAACTCTGGAAAGCGAAATTGTGGATAAAGGGGTACTACTGTATATTAAAATGTCTTTCAGTTTCTTTTTGAGCTTCAATGTCAGGTTTATTTAAAGGAAATTCTCCGCTTTATTTTTTCCTCCCGTTCAGAAGGTGATCTGTTGTACTTTATATAGAGACAATTTAATGACGTTTCTGGTTGGAGAACAATGTCCATCTTCTATTAAGTAGAGTCAGTTGGATGAGGATCATGAGAGATGGGGGGAAATTAAATTCTATTTGTAGCTGAATGGTGCCTGTGAAAACGAAGGACAATCAATATAAGAAGCTAGTAGAGCCAAAAAATGGTAAAACGCACCTCCTTCAGACAGCAACCTTCAAATATTGTATCCTAATTGATGATTTCCATGCCGGTCAAGCAGGATGAGGTTGTTTGGTTACGTCAGCACACACCCGGGAAACTTGCCTAAAATTACTCATGGTTCATTGAGTGGCCTCGATTACAATATAAGTGTTCTCAGCTCAGGCCAGTGACCTTGAATCAAAGCATTGCTTCATATGCATTTAGAGTTCCTGACCCCACATCCAGTGTCTCCTGTCACCAACTGCTACACCAGCTTTCACTAATTCATTTGTATTTATTCCAAAAATATTTATCGGGCAGCTCCCATTGGCCAGGCACTATACGAGCCCTGGAGATGCAGCTATATGCAGAGCAGACAGGCCTCTCTCTGGCTTCATGGTCCAGAGGTCTTTGGTGACACTGGCATCTCTGTTAGGAAGGGGGGCGCTTGGGCAGAAATCCCACCCTGAGCACATCTCTGCCCTCCCATCACCCTTTGTGGAGAGAAGTGCGCAGTAACACGATAACTAAGTTTTCTTGACAGCTCTGGTTTAAGCACAGCCTCAGCTTCCTGAGGAGTGTGTCTCCTTTACCGCCCCCTTTATTTGAAGGCGACTGTTTCTCTCATTTTCATGGGAACTCATCCCTTATAAGCTTCCCTTATTTGTGTGGCGTTACAGGGTGAGTTTTATCTGTTACTCCCTCACTGTCACCCGAGCCTGCTTTAATTTGCTCTGAGCTTTAAACTGGCTTAAAATAAATAAATAAATAAATAAATAAATAAATAAATAAATAAATAAATAAATAAGGCTGCTGATTTTCATCATGACTCCTTGACATGCAGGTTTAGCCTGTAGGAGCTCCACACAGACATTTATACCAATCTGTGCCCCACTGGTTGGACTTGAGCGTAAGTTCTCAGTTAAGGTGAGATTGTTTGACTTGGGAAGAACGAGATTCTAGCGGTATGTGGGTGGTAAACTCTCGACATCCAACTGCTAAGGCAGTTGACTACAAACAGGCCCCCAATGTGAATGAAAACAAAGCAGAATGTCTTCAGGTACCTTATGCTGCCGTGTTCCAGGCCTTTCTGTGTCTTACCAGTCTAATCATATTTGATTCTCACAGCTGAATCACACTGGTAGAAACCACTTCTAGGAAATCTTCCATCTACCCCGTCTATTAGGTATGTTCCCGAAACTTAAACTTGAACTTTGTGTACCTAAACACAGTTCAAGCTCTCAGTCTCAGCTCATTATTCTCATAGTTTCTTCTGGAGGGAAAATGTATAACATACCCTTTAACCTGGAAATAATGTGACTGCCCGGAGAAAGAAAATCCACAAGTAGAAAAAAGAACAATCTCTGGACTGGCCCCATTGCTAGGGGTATATGTGTACATTATGGAAAGACCATGTGTACTTGAGAATGTCTTACTTTTCAAATACTATTACTAACATGGCGTCTCTCATTTTATCTTCACAAGATTGCTGTGAGGTAGAAGGAATAGATATTACACTAGTTTTTACATAGAGAGGAAAGTGACAGCTTGCATTCTGACCTCTAGGAGAAGAGAAATTATGTGTTTTTTTTAAATGACATTAACATACTGAGTTCTGTCCATATCTCATATGGATTAGATCAGTGACATCCTCTTGGAGTGAGTGGCCTAGACCATTGACCTCCATAAAAATTATCTTCTGTATTCTCCCCCAAAATCTTTTACCCGAAACACAAAGGGAAATCTGCTTTATCACATTGACAATCAGGTATAATCATTGATCAAATAGATATTTATAATGCCCTTGAACATTGCTGAAAGGAATATGAGGAAGTTTAAAATGTGGCTTAAAACTTTAGTGGAAAAACAAGATATGAACAAATTAAAATTGAAGAGGTGATGCAGAACCAGATGTGATGATTGAGTGCTGGATGACTCAGTGCTATGGAGTCAGAGGAAGGAAAGAATGTGTTGTGGAGGAAAAGAGGAAGAGATGGGACTTGACTAGACCAGGACACATGAGTAAAATCAGAATCAGCTGGTAGAAAGGCATCCAGATGGGGAGAACTATGTGAGCAATTTCTAGAGACGGAGATGGACAAGACATTCATGTAAGTGGACTGGGGAGTCTTAAGTGCCAATAGACCTTATTTTGATGGGAATATAATAATCCTTTCAGGGTGTTTTGAGTAAGGGAATAAGACAGAGATGCTGATTTGGGCCAAACTGGCTATGCCCTCAAACTTCCATGTTTTACAAATATTAAAACTTCTACCTCAAATCTCATTTATTCCAGCAAATTCTTCAAAAATTAACTCAGCCCTGCGATAACTTGGTATACTTAACTTAGGGAAATTTTGTTCCTCCCCCTTCTGCATTCCCACAGTGCTAAAGACACAGGTCCTGGAAGATAAAGCTTGTGGTGACTTTCTCTATACCTTCCCCTTCCTGGATGGACCGTCTCAGAAGATTGTATGCTCCTTTGAGAGCAAATTAAATAGCCCCTCTTATCGTTTATTAAGTGTTTGCTCTGTACCAGGCATGGTACTAGATACTTTCCATATATTAACATATCATCTCTAATCCTCTCAACCATTCAGTAAGGTATATGTTACATCCATGTTGGAGCTGAAGAAGTTAAGGTTTGCCACATAGCTATTACATGGCAGTGATATTGGCCTCCAAAGCCCATTCTCTTTGCTTCTACTGGTTATTTTTCCATCTTTTAAAGACTTACAGCACCTATCATCATGCATGACACATGGGAAACGCTCAGTGCACGTTTGTGAATGAATGAAAGAAGAAGCATTAGGGAATAGTGTCAATGGGTAGAAAAATGTAAGGCCCTGCGATCTTTAGTTGGATGCAAAGAACCTTACTGCTGCCATCCACCAGTGCACGGTCCGGGGAGACTGCAGGTACCAGCCAGCCCCGAGTCCATCCTTCTGCAGTGGGCCAGGGCCTCAGGAGTCTTCACAAGCCTCCCGCCTTCCCCCACCTCCCAGGCTGTACGTTCCTCTTCAGTACAATGATGAAATTGGACAAGGGGATTTCTAAGGTTGCCCCTACCTTTTGTTTTCTAAGGTCTGAGAAATTAGCATGTTTAAATGAATTCACATGAAAAGACAAATGACCACTGCTCCTTACTTTTACCCATCTTAGGAGTTTTTGCAACTTAAAAGGGGCACGTATCATTGGAGGCCATCCTTTATTTGGCAGAATACTGGGCAACATAGGACTATTTGTGGGCAGAGATGCTGCCCAGGAGGTCGGTCCCACTCCTTGGACCTTCCAGTATTGACTAAGGTGCCGTAACCATAGCATCCTATTCATAGCATCCCACCCTACCTCAGTCTTAACACTCTTCATATCACATTAGAATTATTTATTTTCTTGTATATTTTGCCCATTAAACTAGGGTATCTTCAAGGGCAAAAATCTGTCTTGTATCTCTGAATGCCACATTTCTGGCACCTAGTCAGAGCTAAAAGTCTTCGGTTGAGTTAGTGAATCTATTTATATATTCTTAAACACATCTTTAAAAAAAAAAGCAGAGGGTTGCTTAGGATGAGGTGCTCTCACTCATTAAATACCCTTATGTTCTCTCAGAAACGATGAAAGGATCCTTCCTAGAACTCTATGATCATAATCTTTCCTCTGCCCCTCACACACACCACCTGCTTTTCTCCTTCTGCGATTTGAGGGACCCCAGATCCAGACTCTGCCTCCCCTACATCCTGCCTAGGAAGAAGCATGAACCTTCTTTAGGACTCGGCCCCGAGAAAGCCTCACTGAGGATGAATGGGCCTTACCTTAACACAGCGGCCTCCGCAGAGAAAATCGGAGGATTTTCAGCCTAGATTTTAATCCTGTTCTTCATTTCATTAGTGGGTAAAAGCCATTCCAAAATGGCTGAAGACCTTCTCTTTTTTTCCATGTAAACTGTAACTGGTGTTTCGGGGTGAAAGGAAAAAGAAGAACATGGGACAGTAAGAGGTGATGACACACGAGGGCATCCTGAAAACAATATGAAAATGGCCTTAGGTTCCAGAAGGAAGGTCAAAGAAAATCATTCCATTTGCCTGAGTCCTTCTGAAAGGCGAGAAGAAATCTTGTTATTCCATGTGACCCATCAGAAGTTATGAAAAATACATATTTTCCTTTTAGTTTTTCCTCAAAGGTAATTTTCTTTGGAGCTGTGCCTGATCGATGACAGTGTCAGAATCTAGAACTTTACAGTGATCATGGAGCAGTAGTTTTGCTTCCATTCTGTTTTGAATCCTTTATTGTACAATATATGTCTTATGCCTCATTTGCTATAAAATCTATTTTATTCTTGTACTTAATTAATGATCACTTTGACCATTTGTGGCAAGTGGCCAAAAATTTATCTTCTCTGTCGTTTTTTTTTTAAACTACCAGTGTTTGAGAAAAGCAGATCAGCTAAAAACATATCAATCTGCCATACCTATTAATAAACTGGAGAAATTGGCTATGATTTCTTCTTAAATTATACATTAAGGGCTTCAAAAAATACCGTTTATTTTGAATACTGAGATTATATGGTGTGAAATTCAAAGTTAAAGTATATATTTATGAGTTAGATGAGAACATATGCACATAACATTTATAAATTACTTTATGTTTGATAGTGATTAAAATGAGAGAGAAAAACAGGAAGGAAGAGAGGTAGAGAGAGGGAGGAAGTGAGGAGGGGGGGAGGAAAATAATGTTGAAAACTAAACTTTTTCTTCAGTCACATTTGTAAATAGATTTTAAGGGATTCCAACATTGAGTCCTATGTAAATAGCAAGAAATATTTATGCTAAATGTGAAAGACTCATTAGTAACCTTCCATTGGTGCCAAAATAGAGGTCTAACATTTCTTTCTTTCCCAAAGAGCTTGATTTTGGTGAACAAGGAAGCTTAAGAGAAACTGACTATTCTAGGCCTTTCAGAATCTTTTATGACTTGGCTTCTCCTTTGAGACTAAAGTCCTGCAGCCTATGATATCAGAGTTTAACTTGCAGCTCATAAATATGAAAAGTGCAGTTTGTCACTGGTATTTGTTTTACACTTACAAATTAGGAGACGCATTTACTGTAAATATAGTTAGCATCCAGAGGTTTCAAAGCTAAGAATATTCACGTTTGAAATGTCTTTGCCTTATTTATGCTGTGGCTACCACATTTGTATAAACAGAAAATTACTCCATTCATGCTTTATTACTTCTTCTTTTGTACCACAGCCTTGACCCCAGTCATCATAAATTGAGAAATAGTGGAGAACTAATGGAGACAGATGGGAATATGGCTTGCCATTTACTCAAATTGGTAAAGTAATTAACCTCAAGGTGCTGGTTTGCAAGAAAAATTGTTGGAATATCTCAGGACGTCGGTATACAGGCTCCTGCTTTAACCAGTTCTGACAACTGCATCATAAACTAGACTTATTCTGTTCAATTGACCTGTCAACGTCTTGAGCCCAAATAAAGATTTGTATTACAATGCACTTGCTGAGAAGTGGGAGAACACATTGCTGTTTCTTTTCAAACGGGTTACTGTTCTCTTCCTGCTAGATAGGAACTGGACTGTCATATATTCATTCTTCAGCCATTATATTCCTCAGAAATCTTCCATTACTGATTGTGTGACAGCTTCATGACAGCAGATGGTAGTCATTTGGCTCCAGAAAATGAAATGAAAAAACATGGGCCAGGCTGGCTGGGCTCATTTAGAACGGCAGTGGACAGAGGCCAGATCTAGATTTCATTTATCGGGGGATGTCCTGTAATGAAGCCAGAGTTGTGTTGGTGATATGTTGTTCCCTACAGATTGGGGGGTGGGACTGGATTTCTGCAGATTATTATATAAATCAAAGGCGGTCTTGTGAATAGGGTCATTTGACCAAACTATAGTATATTCCTTTTGAAAGCTGACAGATTTCATTTGTTCCAAACAGGCTTTTCTCTGTGTGTGTGTCCCTGTTTCTCTCTGCCTCCCCTTCACTCTTTCCTGGGAATTAAGTTTAGATTCCTCTTTACACATTATCAGCTGTGAGCTGTTTTCATAACATTGAGTTCAACCTTCAGGGCACTATAGCGTCCTCATATTCAGATGAGTAACTAGGAGAGGTTTGATTCATTTGAGCTTGTATGGTTGTTCATTTCGTGTGTTTCACTTTGCAGTTGAAGCAGTGATAATAATAATAATGATAATAATAAATAATAATAATCTCTTTGTGATATTACCATCAAATTTATCTAGAAGGCATATATCATGGGAACATGAAGAGTAGTTTTCATCTAAAGTAAATCTATCCATTCATGATAGAAAACTAAGTGTTTCATGGCATCTCAAGTTAAAGAAAACTCAGTTGATCCAGAAACATTTAAAAACCCTGAATTGTCATGCTGGCTTTCCTCGTGCACACACCTGTGGAAAAAATACTTACAAAATGAGCAAACCCTAACTTATGAATTCCACTCCTGGAGGACAACCGTTGCTGGAGAGTCCCATGGCTCTGGAAGCTGTGTCAGGCACAGAGGATGGAGGCATTCTAGCCATAGGTATCCTCTGAGCTGGCCAGCTTTGGTCTTTGTACCTTGTGGTGATTATCTGAGAAGACACAAAAGTGTCTGTTCTTCTAAAGGATAGATGCACAGCTGCCTTGAGTGAGAGTTCTCTTGTGTAGCTCTATTTAGAAGAAGAGGGACTAAATAATTTCTTGTTTGTTGTCTTCAAATTTTATTTTTTGAAAGCCTATCTGAAAATTCATAGAACTCTTTATGTAAAAAAATATATCCATGCATTCTGCAGTGTTGCCTATATATTGAACCTAGCTTTTATTAATTCTCTTGTAACCTTTGAGATTAAGAAAGTACTTCAAGCTAAGACTAACTAGAGGTCAGGTTCACTCAAATGGTATGATTTGTTGAGTGAATATGAAGTCCCTTCTCTTGAATAGTGGGTTATTACTGTTGAATTCAGTAGGCTGCATGCTCTCCCCGCTCTCCCAGAAATCTTCCCATGAGGCTAACACATTCATCTTGACCTGAATCTCTTTTATTCTGAATGTTTCCTAGTCCTAGGTGCCTTTTCCAAAGAACTAATGCTCACATTCCAGTTATCCTGGTCAGAACTCTTCAACCCATTATCTGCCTGTGCCCCACAAAAGACAGGAGTTCTCAGCCTACTAAATATGTCTGTCTTTCTTTGACTTTGCTCCTAATAATTTTGATTTCACATAATAATTGTGTGAGTATGTATGTGCGTGTAGATAGTTTTGACATGTCAACATGCTATTTCCATCTGATCAAGCATCTAAAATCTAGTGCTTAACAATTAATGTAAAATCTCTCAAGACAAGCAGTAGACTTTGAAGAAAATGCCATGAAATTCAAAGTGGCCATATGTATACTGGCCCCTAAAGTATGAATTCCAAAATTATATTGTTGTATGTTAAGCTACAAAAATACTTATATACTTATACTTTATACTTATGAAAAAATAGCTTTATGCATTTTTTGGTGCTGAGACTTTATCATAAGTTAACTTCAAATTGAAGGCTACATAGGTGACAACTGATGGGAGTTTTCAAGTTTGTGTTTTGTGGCTGATGACTGCAGAATCTGAAATGGTTGATGACTTCACAGATTACATCAAAAATGCTTTCAGGGTGTCTTATGGCCGTGCCTATTTCCATCATTAAATTAACCATGAGTTAATGTGTGATTGTTAAAGAAAACACCAGGCAGCATTTTGCAGTGATAGCTAATGGATTAGCATGGCATTAAATATTTTCCTCCTGGCAGACATAACATTTTATAGTTTGGCTTTAAAATAAAGGATATTTTATATACAATGCAATTTCATTCAGTTATTTCTCAGACATTGGCACCTCCATTGGCTAGTTCAAATTTTATGTCATCAGTAGATGAGAGTACATTTAACTTTTTGCAGGCTCTTATTAGGCAATGTTTTTAGCAGGCACTAGAAGCCATGAAAAGTGAAAATAGGCTCAGACTTAAGTGGGCAGCTTTCCATATTTTTACATGTCCATGTGCCTGTGTATTAGGTTTATATATCTGAATTTATTTGCTCCCCAACCTATAAGAGGTTGAACAGTTTAAACCCATTTGTTACCTGAATTGTTTTCTCCTGTTTTAAAACATTTCAATTTATAATCATACAAGAAGAACAGATGTAAGAGTTGTAATTTAATCATTTTATTGCGATCTTTGTATATTTTGAAGAATTAGGTATTGTACTCATGGGAAGTCATATTTTATGCCTAGTTGGAAAAATGAATAATGTAATAATATGCAAAATGTAAAGTTTTAGAACTTCACTACTGTGTAAGGCATATAAACTAATGATCTGGTTAAGGTCCCCTGTGCACCATAATAAATATGGACTAAATTTGTCATTATAGCTTTAGACAGAGGTTTCAGGCAACAGATTTAATTAAATCCTTTTTTAATATTCATACTTCTAAACTGCATAATTTCCTTCTACTGTAAAACTGAGTGCTATATTAAAACAAACAAAAACGGCAGATTACTAAATGGATATTAGCGTGAAGTCAATAAGCATTTAATTCTGGAGAGAACTCTGAGGAGAGAGAAAGCTTTGTGGAGCTTGCTCAGGAGATCTTGACTCAGATCCCTAACACTTGTTCACAGAGGCTTTCTTCTGTTTTCATGCTGACTTTTGTAGGGGAGGTTAATTAGTTATTTGTGGAATTCATGAAGGACAGAAGGGCAACTCAAGAAAGCCTTTTATTAGCCATTAAAGAGTGATGATTATTGAAAAATATAATTTGGACTCTATGAGGAATGTGTTGATGACATTGAGGAAGTCTAGAATATCTAGATACTGATAGCTTTTAGGAAGATTAAATAAGGTTCATTATCCTGTAAGGTCTTGTCCCTCCATGACTCCTCATCCAGGGACTAGAATCTCCCCCAATAACTGTAGTTTCTCCTCCTAGATGTCTGTGCAGAATAAATCTGGATGTTTATGTTCCTTTATTGGTGATTAAAAGAATCAGTGTGAATATTTTCATGGAAACATTTCTTCTGTGGAGGGTCATATTATGTACAAAATAACTACATATTGAATTTTTGGAAGGATTTTCTCATGTGTCATTAGCTGACTTCATGATCATCTTTGTTAAATAAGCATATCAAGCTCCACTCCCCCAAGGTCAAATTGCCAACAGAATATGTGAGTCTGCTTCAAAGCTGATTAAATAGTCCCTTAATGTATTTTATCTACCTGTGCTGGATTTTTAAATATATATATCCACATTTTTCTGCCCTTTAACCAATCCCTTTTCCCCAAATTATGAGTTCTGTGTCTTAATCATCTGTCTTTATATGGCACCTATAACTGGTGCTTGGCAGAGATTTGGGATCTACAAATATTGACTAAATGGACTTTTATATAGAATCAATAGCATTGTAAATTTTTGTCATAAATAACCGTATAAAGCAGCTAATCTGAACTCCAAATTGTATAGATTAAAAAACTGTGGACTAAAGAGAGTTTACTTGACTTTCCCATTGTTATATAAAGAAAAATGAATAGTTAAGGATGACAGAGGAAGTGGTGACTACTTTGGTGGACACAACAAGAACTATAAAGAAAATAATTCATATTCTCTGTCCTAAAGTTGCTCACCGGTCCATTAATAAGGCATTAAATATAAGCACAGAAACAATTAAAAACAATTCAAAACAGCATAAGATTGAACACCAAAATATATACTTTAGAGTTAGACCATCTAAACCATTAAATAGGTGGGAAAAGAACAATGGAAGTTGACCTATCTGGGAAAGGCTTCGTGGGCAGTGATATGATTTTAGCTGGACCTTGAAAAATAGTAGAGGTGAGACCATGAGCCCTGTGTTCTGGTGTAAGCTCTGGTTTTTTCCAGAAGGTTCTAACAGAAGCTGTGAGAGAACAGAAGCATACGATGCTTCTACCCCATCCAGCCCCTCTCCCAGCCCCAGTGGCTGGAACCCAAAGAAAGAAGTGAATACCTTCTCTCCTTACTGTATGGATCCAGTTCAGAGAAACAGACTATCCACTCTGAATTTATGTCGTGAAACAAGTTCACAGTTAATAATATGGTCCCGAAGTCACGAGAAATGGATTCATTTTCATTTTCTAGGACTACCTTTGAAGTTGTTGAGGGAAGATAATTATTTTCCCTCTTCAAAGTATTTTCTCACATCATTTTCCTGGAAATGACAATTGGGCAGTGCCCCAGGTTGGCAGATCCAACCTTAGTTTGATGAATGCAATTCTGAACACAGCCCTTGATGCAGTGTTAGTTTCCATGGCTCAGAATTCAGCTTTGCAAAGTGAATTGTCATATATTTTTGGAAAACCATTTTTTCCTCCAACTTTAAAACCAAAAGAGGAAAAAGATGTGCCAGAATTATTGCAAACTGGAAAGCCAGCTTGGTTTAATTTAATTGGATCGTGTTAATTTTAGTAAGGAAATAAAGACATCTAGGGCTCTTAATGACAGCTATTCAATTGATTTACTTGCCTAAAAGAGATACAGGTATAGTCTCAGATACCAAACCAAAGGCATCTTCTCTGGGACTAGCTGAATATGTGCTAAAATACTACAGCTTTTTATACAAAGTAACTTAGTCTGGTCTGAATATTTTGTTTTAAAAAATTCACCATATTTTGATCATCCTAGGTGTCTCTTAGAAGCAAACTTCCCCATAAATTAAAGCAAAGTTTGATCTCTTCACATGTATAGTGAGCATGGGGACGTCTACCTCCAACCGAGAGTAACAGGGTCTGGATTTACCTTCCCACTTGAAAAAAAAAAAAAAAAATGGGACAAACTACATAAAACATTGCTTTCCAAATAACTGGAGATCAGAAAGTAAAGGGGAGCAATACCTCTGCGACAGAAAAAAAAAAGTTGGTTCTACAATTGCTCCAAATTACAGAAACAAGGTCCCTGGCAGAGCCTGGAGAACCCTCTGAGTTGAGGAAACAGAGCTGAGAATGTGTGGAGACCTAAATGTCTAGAATGCACCAGCAGAGAAACAGAGATGAGAGAGTTGCAGAGAGAGAGAGAACTCCAGAAATTTGTAGAGGGTTGCCCTTAATTATTCAGCTGAGCACTGATCAGTGAAGAAAGCAGGCAAGGATGGGGGAAGAACCATACAAAAGGATTAGAGAAAGCAGTGCCCAGCACTCAAACCATCAAGAAACCAGACTAGAAACCATCAAGACCCACAGAGCATCAGTAAAGGACACAAAAGGATCTTGATTCACTAGTGGAGAATAATTAGCCACGATCTGAGCATTGTTTCAGTGCCAACTAACGAATCTTAAAAGCAAGATTCAAAAGATCAAATTGTTCCCAAGTTTCTTAACTGCATCCCAGAACAAATCTCAAAAATCTTTATAAGAATACAAGAATATCCATGACCCCAAAATGTAAAGTTCACAATGTCACATCCAATCAAAAATACCAGACATGGAAAGAAGCAGGAAAGTACAGTGCATAATGAGCAGGTAAATCAATTCATCAAAACCTACAAACACTGATACAAATTAGAATTGGGAGATAAGGACATTAAAATGGTTATTTTACTGTATTCCATGTGTTTTCAAAATTTAGTGGAGATATAGAAGATATAAAAGAAATCTAAATTTAACTTCTACAGATTAAAACTGCAGATCAAAATGTGGATAAGATTAACAGAAATTAGACATTGCAGAAGAAAATATTAGGAATATTAAAACATAACAATAGAAACTATCTAAAATGACAGAGAAGGAAGCAGCTTTTAAAAATTAACAGAATCATTAAGCTGGGCAACAACTTTAAGCAGCTTAATATACATGTAAGTGCCTGAAGGAGAGGAAAAGGGAGAATGGAAAAATCGTTCAAAGAAATAATGCCTGAAAAATTTCCAAATTTGATGGAAACTATAAACCCATGCAGAAGCCCAGTGCACCCCAATCACAAAAAACATGAAGAAAACCACACAAAGTTACGTTTTAATTAAATTTCGCAAAGCCAGTGTCAAAGAGAACAATTTTTAAAGGGCAAGAGAAGCAGCCAAAAAATAGACCTTGCACACATTGGAATAAAGATAAGGATGAGAGTAGATTCCTCTTTGTAAGCTGTGAAGCAACATATTTAACATACGGCAAGAAAAAAAAAAGCTATCAACCTAAAAATTCTATACCCACTGAAATGACACCAGGTATAAATAGTCACAAAAGAATAAAGAGCACCAGAAATGGCAACATGAGTAAATATACAAGATTTTTCTTAATATTTAAATCTCTTTAAAAGAAAATAGACAGCTTGAATAAAAACAGTCGCAATCAAGTATGGGATTTATAGCATACATAAAAATAAAATGCATGAAAAACTAGCACAAATTTCAGGCAGGGAGAAGGGAATACTGTTGTAAGGCTCTTTAATGTGAACTGGTGTACTATCACTGGAAGATGGATTTGACAAGTTAAAGATGTGTACTATAAACCCTAAAACAATTACAAAAGTAATACACCAAAGAGTTATAGCTAATAAATCAACAGAGAAAATAAAATAAATGGAATCACTAAAAATAAAAAAGTTAATGCAAAAGCAGGCAGGAAAAAGTAGAAAGGGGGAACAAAGAACAGATGTGACAAATAGAAAACAAATAGCAGGATGATGAATATAAACCTAACCATATCAATAATCACATTAAATATACATAGAATAAATATGCAAATTAAAAAGTAGAGACTGTCTCATTGGACAAAACCAGACCCAATTATATGCTGCCTACAAGAAACACACTTCAAATATAAAGAAAAAATAGATTAAAAGTAAAAATATGAGAAAAAAAAGGTATACCATGCTAATAAAACTAATAAAAGGGAAGATAGAGTGGCTATATTAATATTAGACAAAGTAGATTTCAGAAGAATATAACCATGGATAAAGAACTTCTTTTATAATGAAAAAAGGATCATTTCATAGGAGGACATAACAATCCCAAATATTTATATACTTAATTACAGAGCTTCAAAATATATGAAGCAAAATTGATAGAACTACAAAATTGATAGAAACAAATCCACATTATAGTTGGAGACAACCCTTTGTCATAAGTAGAAAGTCTGTAAAGATGTAGAAGATTTAAGCAGCACTATACCCAACTTGACCTAATTGACATTTATAAAATACTCCACCAGCAACAACATAATGCACATTCTTTTCAAGTGCACATAGAACATTTACCAAAATAAACTATAATCCAGGCCTTAAAACAAGTCTCAATAAATTTTAAAAATATTTAAGTCATACAAAGTATGTTCTCTGATCACAAGGGACTTGAATTAGAAGTCATTAGCAGAAAGACCTTTAGAAAAGTCCCAAATATTTGGAAACTGAGTAACATGCTTCAAAATACTCATGGTTCAAAGAAGATATCATAAGGAAAATTAAAATGCATTATAAGTGAAATAAAACTACAATGTATCAGAATTTTCAGGATACCATTAAAGCAATGGTTAGGGGGGAAATTTATTACACTAAATGCCTGTGTTAGAAAATGAGAAAGATTTCAAATTAATGACATCAGCTTCCATCTTAAGAAGCTAGAAATAGATTAAATCCAAATTTTTAAAAATCTGAATTAGCAAAAAATAATAATAATAATAATAATAATCAAAGTGTAAAGCAATGAAAGAGAAACCAATAGAGAAAAGAGCAGTGAAACAAAAAGCTTGTTCTTTGAGAAAAACAATGAAAACTCTCAGCAAAGTTCAAATAAAATTGAAGTCCCTCAAATTGATACGGAGCATTTGCAAAAAACCTGCAACTCACGTCATACATACTTAATGGTAAAAACTGAATGTTCTGCCCGTAATATCAAAAACCAGGCAAGGATGTGAACTTTAATTCAACATTGACCTAGAGGTTCTATCCAATGTGCTAAGTCAAGTTAAAAGAAATAAAAGGCATTCAAATTGGGGGTGTGGGGAGGAAGTAAAACTATCTTTGTTTCCTCAGAACATGAATATTACAAAACATTACTGAGAGAAAGAAGACCTAAATAAATGGAGAAGATATACCATTTTTATGGGTGAGAAAAACCTCAGTAATGCTATTTCTTCCTAAATTCATCTATAGTTTCAATATATTCTCAATCAAAAATTCCAGCAGACATTTGTACAAAATAAACTGATTCTAAAGTTTATATGGAATAATTTCAAGAATTACTAAAAATCTATAGTGATCAAGATGGTGTGATATTGACATAATGTTAGACAAATATATGAATGGAGTGGACCCCCATGTTTATAGGCAACCAAATTAGCTTTGGCCCATACCTCTCACCCTATGTAAAAACAAACAAACAAAAATTAACTCAAATTACATCATAGAGCTAAATGTAAAACCTACAAATACAAAGTTTCTAAAAAAAATTGAGAAAACTTTTATGACCTTGAGGTAGGGAAAAATGTCTTAAATTTGATACTGAAAGCACTATCTAGAAAAGAAAACTAAAATGAATTATACTGTATTGAAATTTAAAACTCCTGCTGTTTAAGTCTAGTAAGTGAAAAGACCAACAATAGATGGGAAGAAAATATTTGTAAATCACATGACTGAGAGAGACTTTTATCCTGAATACATAAGGAAATCTCAAAACTTAGTAATGAGAAAAAAAAATAACCCAATTAAAAAAATGGACAAAACATTTGAACAACATTTCACCAAAGAAGATACATGAATCACAGTGAAACACATAAAAGATGTTCAATATCATTAATCATTAGGGAAATGCAAACTAAAACTACAATGAGATCCCAAGGCACACCTATTAGAATGACTACGTGTTGGCTAGGAGGTGATGGAACGACAACTCTACACTGCTAATGGGAATGTAAAATGATGCAACCACTTTAGAGAAATAATTGAGCAGTTCCTTAAAAAGCTACAACCTAGTCATTCAACTCCTATGTGTTTATATAAGAGCAAAGAAAGCATATATCCACACGGAGATTTGTACATGAATGTTCATAGAAGCTTTGTTTATAATAGTCAAAAACTGAAGGGTCCAAATGTCCCTCACTAGGTGAATAGAGTATATGTGTAAACTAGGGTACTACTAATCAGCAATGGAAAGGAATCAACTTTCGATACACATTACAACATGAATGAATCTCAAAATAATTATGCTAGGTGCAATAAGCCAGACAAAAAAGAGCATCTATTATGAGTCCATTTATATAAAACTATAGGGAATGCAAATTAGCATGTAGTGACAGAAAGATCGGTAGTTGCCTGGGGATGGGAGTGGTTAAGGAGAGGTGAAAGGAATATATTACAAAGGGGCAATAAGCGACTCGTTCCTTATTTGATGTGTGAAAGTTTAACAGATATATACATATGTCAAAACTTGTCAAGTTGGATATATACAGTTTATTGTCTCTCAGTTGCACCTCTGTAAGATTGTTAGGAATGTTTAATAGTTAACTCACAGATGATTTAGAAGTAGCTCAAGGAATTTGGACAATTGGACATTTTAAATAACATTCTCTTCTCAATAGTATAGAGTAGGCTATTTCTAACACTCTTTAGGTCTAACTATAAGTTTCACTTCATATAGCGGACATTGGACTGCACTCTACTGTCTAGCCTTATATCTGTTTCTGTCTTACTCACTTAGGCAGAACCTTGCATGATTTTATCAGAGTGGTGTGTGTTTATTCATTCCAGAATTAGGCAATATGGAGTTTAAAAATATTGAAAAACAGAAATAAAATGGCAGTTATAAAGAGTACGCAAATATGGAGACAAATTTCTGAAACAAAGACAAAATATTCAAACGTGGTTGTTTATCCCTAAGGCTTTTAGTTTTCATTATTTACTTTTTAAAAATACAGTGAATAAAAAATGGACAGCTTCTGACTCCAGAATGAGGCGTTAAGAGTGAGAGCTATCACTGAAAAATGTGTTCCTCAATTCAGAACTAAAGAGAATCTTGCAGAACAGTGTAATTAGGCTCAGAGTTCTCACCTATGTTCAGAGTAATCTCTTGTGGGGCCAGTTATGAGAGCCCAGCTTAGAGGCCTGTTGAAAGGATAATGATGCTGCTACAAATGTTCCATCCCTTTAGTCATTTCCACTGCATGCCTAGATGCAGTCATCCATGTCACAAAGACCTCGGCTGGAATCACCCAGACATGGGGGACATATGGAACTAAAGAAAAAGCCCTCAAGACCCAAGCCCGTATCATACCAGAGCCCACCCTGGATGAATGAGTGTCTTCTATGACTATAGTATCAATGTCATCATTATAGTATCCATCTTCTAGAAGTTTGCAACTGTTTAATTTCATTTCACCACTTAACTTTTCCTGCCTGTAAGTGAATCCCCTTCTATCTCTCATTGAATTATTGTCATCATTAAAAAGAAAAGTTAAGTTTTTTCTGCCCTAATTTCCCTCTTTGGGAAAATGCTAATAGTATTAACCAAACATTTCCATGCATGTTTAGAGCATAGGGGTTGTGTGAATGGTACCAAAAAGAAAAATGATTCTGATTTTCTGCAGCCCCCATTCTGAAAGACCACTGGATAGACTTAGACCGAGGATCTTTGCTACTACTTTCCATGAGCTGCCATCTCCTCTCTGTACTTTGGATAAGACTTATGGCTCATGGCTCACTCTCTTTTTCCTTTTCAATCCAAATGTATTTGTACATTAGCATAGGTCCCTGTCTTAATTCATAAAGGTAACCAGAATTTTTTCCCCACTCGTTAAATAAAATAAGTGAATTTAATGAAAGCAAGCTAAGGCGCTCTATTCTCTTCTCAGTGGGCTTGGCAGCATTAACATTAATGGAAGCTCCGAGTGCATCAAGAAGCAAGTTCATCCCTGAGATGTGAGAGCTCCAGCCATTTGAAATTAGCCTTTGTGGGTCTCCCGAGTTCTGCAGCACCAGGGGCTAATTCTTATTCTTTTTCATCTTTCCCCTTTCTTCGCTGGGCACTAACGCTTCATTACACACTGTTCCTCCTATTCCAAAGCGTGTCTCTGACGGTGTCTGGTCCAATCAGGAGCTGGTGAGCATCATCCCCCAGATGTCCTAACACTGGGTGGGGAAACAGGAGCGGGGGTTTCAGTTTGTTTGTTTGTTTAAGTCTTTCTTTCCTTAACCAAATGTAGGATTACCTAGAGAAAAAAATGGCACAGACCTCACTTCAACAGAAGAGTTATTGTCTCATCTTTACATCACTTTCTGACTACCAAGTTAGTAACACCTATGTTTGCTTTCCGTCATCTATGTTAGAGACAGGTCACAATGGTCCCTCCCAAACCAATGTTTGAAATAAGTCTGGGAACTCAGGAAAAGGGAAAAATGAGTTCAAAGACTCTCCGAGTTGAAGAATATAAATTTATTAAGAAAAAGGAAAATCGTATCTTAAACAACCCCTACTGCTAATCCCAGGTTTGTCTTCCCAGAATAGCATATCTCTTTTTAGAAAGTTAACTTTGCTTTTTGTGTATGTGTGTATACAGTCACTAGATAATTCCCGGAAGATGATCTTCCATGATATTGCTCTTCATCAACTTGGCATTGTTCCCATGTTCACTGACAAACTACCTCTCACACGCCCACAAATTTTCTCTCCTTTTTTATTTATACTTTTATAAAAAAGAGGGCGTTATTTCTTGCCTAGGCCCACAATTAGAGACACTCTTAGATGACAAAAAAAAAAAAAGAAAAAGCTATATTTTTATGATTCTATCCTTCAGAAGTTTTCAATTCTCTTACCAGTATTTGAAAGAAAAGTTTTTAAATGAAACTGTTCATTATTCATGTTGCTTGCCGTAAAATAAGTCTCACAAAAACAAAAACAAGATGCTGGAAAAAAAATTTTCATTTCTTCTTCCACAACTTTCCAACACCTTCCTGAAAAATGAAATTTAACTTTTAGGTGTGTTTCTATCCTAATCTCAATATGACTCTTAACTTCATTTGGTAACTAGTTAGTGACTCTGAAGCTGGATAACGTTTTCTCCAAATATTGGGTCGTTAATTAACAAGGAACTAGGAACGTTGGTTCGGGGCCGTGCTGAATTTTAGTGACCAGTTTAAACTCAGATTTTCCTAAAGATTTTACCCAAGGATTAAAGCCGACAGAATACCGGAGCAACTTCCAGTTTTCTTCCAGCAGATGATCACACTTTTTATCGTCATCCTGTGTGCTCTCAAAACCAAGAGTAAGATGTATGCAAAGAAGCTTTCACTTGGAGGAGCCATGAATGTCTCCTGATTCTCAATTCATGAGTGTTGATATGTGCCTTCCAGCATCATACCATCGACTGTTCCTAAGTCAGTAATGCATTTGACTAGACAGTATCCTAATAGTCCAAAGAAGCCAATAGACCTCCCTAAGAATGCAGAGCTATAGCAGCCCGGCAACACCAGGGCTGTAAAAAATTAAAGCATGACAAAATAGCACATGTGAAAATGTTTTGCAAATTAGCAATGGCAGGAGGGAGCAATACTAGTAAAAGTGGAATGGTTGTGGCTTGATTCTGGTGACACTCTGAGCCAAACAGACCATTCTGTGGTTGGGGGTTTTGTTTGTTGTCGGTAAACGCATGTATGCCAACACCTGCATTTTGCATGTTTCGCAAGGAAGAATCTGTAGAGAAAGAGAAGCGAGATAAGATGCCGACTTCGGAGGAGTCTTATACTGGGGGAATAAAACATAGAGCGAGAAGGGCAGTTGTACCTACAGAACTTACAAACCCTCAAGAATGCAACTTGAACTCTCTTACTGCCTCCAGGAGTACTGGTTATTTATTCACAATATGACTCATTTTCCTTAAGTATTTTCCAGTCATCCGTGTGAGCTAGAAGTAGTTGTCTGTGAAAATAAATCTCTGTTCAAGATGGGTAAGGCTAATTTTTTTCTTGTAAAAATTGCATCATCATCAATGTTTTAGTGTTCAGGTAAAATTGGCCACATTGTTTTGCTTTTTTTAATGTACTTTTTTAAGTATAATTGCTATACAGTCTTATGTTGACTGTATTAGTTTCAGGTGTACAATATAGTGATTTGACATTTTTGTACCTTACAATGTGATCACCACACTAATTCAAGTATTATCTGTCACTGTGTAAACTTATTACAATATTATTGACTATATTCCTCTTCCCCTTTTCAACCATCCCCCCATCCCCTCCCATCTGGTAACCATTCCTTAGGTTTCTGTTTCTATGTATTGCTTTTTTTATTTTCATGATAAACAAGATGATTATTTTATTTTTTGTTAAAATTTACTTAAATCAGTGCATTTAGCTTAATGTAATATATAAAAAACCTTTAAGAGAAAGGAAATCAATTAAAAATAAGTGAAATCATCTCTTTAAGAATTAATTTTGAATTGTTGAGTGAAATTAATTCAATTATTCTGCCTGAGATGTGATAATGGACAGGCTGTTCCTGCAGCCTCTGGGGACAGTGGCTGTATGCCTCGTGGTAGAGCCACTAGAATCTACCCCAGCAGGAGCTTTGGAGGACCTGCCTCCATGGTACAGTGTGCCAGAATGCTGATCCCCTCTTCTGATGTGTCAGCTATCTCTGGAAATCCAGGAGGCTGACGGAGAGAGACAGTGGGTATTGGTCAGAAGGCACCTGCCCCTGCCGGGGAGAATGAAAGAGAGAACACATCACCTCTTGTTCAAGCTGGAGAACAGTGATGCCCCACTGCTCAACTGATCTCGCTCTTTCCACTCACATTTGTGTTCAAAGTGGCTCAACACTTCCCACTGAGTCTCCTCTTTATCGCTGCTCACAGTCTGCCTGCCCCGTTCCATGAAACCTGGCGTCTTTTCTACCCTCCACTGGCACACACACCGTCTTCACCTCTCCGGTTACATCGACCTCCAAGCAGGTGTTCTGTGGCAAAGTTACACAAAGTTACGCAAAGCTTTTATGTCAATTGTTTTAATTAATCAAATTCCCCCTTAAAGGGATTTTTAGTTCATCTGACTTTTAAAAACCATGATTGCTGAAAACTAAATATACCTATTTTTTAAATCTTTGTGTGCCATTTGTGGGCTCAGCGTGTGGGGCATGGGGAGCTTCTTAAGTGAAGTGTCTTATTTAAGGAAAACTTGTGCATTTTAGAAAAAGCAAGTTAGAGTTAGAACATGTATGTGTCTGCCAAGATTAGATGAAATCCCTCCCCACCGGCCCCTAAAATAGATGTCTTAGATACATCTATTTCCATTTATCCCATAAAAACAGGTTTATTAGTCAGGTTGAAACAAAAAAAGTCAGTAAGACCAACCTGTAGGGATAAATTTGTAGCCCAAATAACTTAAGAAAACCCACAGAGCAAAATTAATATTTGGGACATTAATAACTGACCAAGTTATGTCTATAATAATATTTGTTTTGAAATTAATTTTGAAATACAAGTTAATATGAGGAAGACTCTAGTTTTATTCATATAGTCTACATCCTAAGATGAGAAATATTAGACTTACTTATCCCACAAATTTTAGCAAAGTAGAATCACTGGAAAAAGAAGGGTTTGGGTTTCTTAATTTCCCCCTGTCCTTTCTTTTTTCCTCTGAAGTCCTTGGAAGAGAAGCAAGGGGTATGAAAATCCCATCCGCCTACAGAAACAGGTTTCTTAGAGCTTGCTATTTTTATTTTTTTCATATTTTATAATTCTTGGTAGAGATCAGGCAGCAATACAAGGTCATTGAAAATTTAATTCACCATATATTTTAATGAGTAGCTACTGTGATCAGATCACTGAGGATTTCAATATGGATACAATAAAAGGCAGAGATTGAGTAGCTAGCCCAAATTCACACAGCTCGTAAGGGGTTGGACCAGAACCTGATCAGACAGGCTGACTCCAGAGCACATGGCCCTGGCCCTACCAATCCTGCCACTCAGAAGAAAAGTCACCCTGAGAACATTGAGAACCTCTGGAACTGGGTCTGACATAGGAACAAGAGATCCTTGGAGGACTTGTGAGCAAGGATGTGCTAGGATCAGAAGGTGAGCGTTTTTGTCCCTCCTTTATTGCTGAGAAAATTGAGGTCCTGAGAAATGAGTTTGTCCAACTTCCCTCCTTGTTTCCAAATTGACCCTTCTAAGCTCATATCTACGATTCCCTTACAGTGGTTTCCATGCCCTTCTTAGACTGAAGAGTTAGCTATCTTCTAACCATACCTGAAAACTTCTCCACCCCTTTCTTTGTTGGTGCCACATCTGTCCATATTTCAGCGTTGTCTCCTGGTGCCCCACCTCCCCTCATTCCCATGCTCCAGCCCTATTATGAGTGTGGGGTCTGCAGAATGTGCCATGCCTCCACCACGTTGGCTGGCCAGCTGTCTCTGCCTAGACCATCCTTCTCCCTTTTATCCATCAGGCCACTGCTATCATCCTTTTCATCTTCCATGAAACCTTTTCTAACCTCTGGAGCCAGGATTCATGATTTACCTCTTTGTCAAGTCTATTTATCCTTCAAGTTCCAATGAAATCTGTCTGTCTTATGATGCCTTCTTTTACCTCAAGTCTTGCAAGTCTCTTCAGAGCCTCAGGGCTGCTGTGTGTGTATTTTTATGATGCCACTTTTCTTCTCTCTTACATGGTAATTACATCTGGGTTTGTCCTTATCACCTCCACCTGTCAGCTTCTAAATTCCTTAAGGTCAGAAATGTGATTTCTCTCATAATAGTTATCACCTAGTAGGCTCTGTCTTGTGATTTATGATGCTTTCATGGGGTCCAGGAAACTAACATATGCTAAGCTCTTAAAAACACACACACAAAAATCTAGAAGACCCAAGTTTATAAAATAAGGACTTATCTACTGAATTTGTACACATGTGAAAAAGTATTTTACAGTCATTTCATGTATGTCATGGGGAGCTTTTTCAGCCAATAGAAACTACTCAGGATCTGGTTAAAGGGCAATTGTTAAGCCTGTCTGAGTTAAGGCTCTGGCTGGGTTATAGTTCTGGCACCTTATAAGGCCCCAAAATATTTGTAGAAATAACTAATTGCTAGGTGGGCATGATGAAGCTCTGTAGAGCTTTCTACAGAGACTTAAGTTTGTGCAGTATGTTGGTGGGTAGAGTTTAACACCCTCAGTACTTCCCTAGATTTCCTGTTGGGACCCTAACTGGCAACATGGAGAGATGAAAGATCAGAGCTTTGGAAATATAAGGATGATGAGGATGGCAGGACTGAGCGGTTAGGCCACTTCAGGCTTTGCAACCACACTCACATTTGAAGCAGGAATACAGCCTGGTTCAGAAACCATATTCTTAGCCCCCTGGGGTCATAGACCTTCATAGCTTAAAGGACTGTTACCCAGTTGAAGGCAGAACAAAATAGAAATAAAGAAATCAGACCAGTATCTAATTATTCAGCTTTCAAACCCCCAATTTCAATTTAAGGAACAGAGGATTTTAGAATCTAGGTTATTTAAAATAACTAAATCTTTTTTTTCAAATTCAATCATTCCAAACATATGTTGAGTACCTGTTTAGTTAAAAATTACAGGAATACAAAGGTGAATGTTTCCTCCCCCAGATTCCCAAAGAGTTTACCATTTAATACATACATACCAAAAATGATTACAGTGTAAAGCAACATGAGGTTTGAAGGGAAAAATGAGCCATGAAAGTTCAGAGGACATGGGGATGCAATGAAGAACTCACAGAAGAGGGTGCACCAAAACTGGGCCATGAAGTAGGGAGAGAAGTTCAATAACTAGAGCTGATAAAAAGCCATTCTAAGTGATGGGAACATTAGATGACATGGGCACCCAGATGACAAAGGGCAGCAAGCACAGAGGACAATAAAGAACTGACTGTGGCCCAACAGTTAGGTTTACGTTGGGCAGTAAGCAGCCTCTACTGAGACCTAATTAAAATGCACACTCTCAGTTATAGGCTAAGGAGTTGATACTTTATCAGACTGGCAACAGGAAGCCACTGAATGTTTTTAAGGCAGAGAATGGCATAAACTTAGTAATACTAAGAGAAGTTCAGTTTGGCTGTGGTGCAGAGGACAGGGTGATGATAGGAGAGAAGTGAGAGCAGAAAGATTAAGGAGCTGTTACAGTCGTGACAGCAGAGACAGAAGGTCAGAACTAGAGTAAGGACAGAGTAAGGAAAGGGGGGAAGAAGGAACAATTCAGGACTTGGTTACTGATCTTATATTGAGAGAGAACAGAAAAAAAGAGAGGGAGAACTTGAAGGTCACCTCAATTGTGATGACTCTAACCTGGAAAATAGAGGTACTATGAATGGAAATATGGGCAGAAAGAGAAGATTCCCATTTTAGTTCTGATTTAATTTTATCAGTCTGTTTACTTACTTTTCCATGTCATCCTCCTTTTTGCTATAGTTTTTGACTAATGTGAAAAGTAGCACAGATCAACTTTGTAATTAAGTGGAGACCTAGTGCCCTATTGAGATCTGAAACAAAATGAGAACTAAGAAGGCAGGGTCCATGCTGAGTCTCCCCATAACCATATATTCTTTTCTATGTGTCAGTATCTGCTCTACCTAGTAACCTGGCTTGATTTACTAAACTGTGGTCTTTTAGAAAAAAAAGAAAAACACAAGAGGCAGAATTGTTGCTTTTTTTATGGTAGTGCTTTTCTCTGATTTATTGCGCTCTTAAAGGAAATCTTGCTCTCAGGAGCGCCGGTTCCCAATGAGCACCATAGACGGCCCTCTCTCCCCTCACAAGGCCGCCACAGAACACGGTTCATGTCAATTTTTCCACTGCTCTTTTTGCCGGCATTTCCCATCCCCTAACTCAACCTCCTGGGATGGAGAGATTAGCTATTTTCTGTGGCTTGTTTACTCCTTGACATTTTTCTTGAGCCTACCAACTCTGGGGCCAGTTGTGGTCCTGACTTCTTCACTTGGACAACTGGTCTGTTAAGAGTTGAACTAGAGTCGATGCATTTGGTAGAGGCCAAGCCCTCCCAGGAGAGGCTGTTTTGTGTGAATGTATGGAACAGTTATAGTACCCTCTAGTTCTGAAAGATGTTATTTATATTTTGTTTATTGGTGAATGAATCTGTGTTTACCTTTGGCCACGGGCTGAGGTCAGGAGCATGGTAATACCTGCAGAACGCTATGGAAAGGCAAAGGATGAGGGATGAGGGGAGAAGGTGAGATCACAAATGCAGAGCAGTTCCGAGCTTGGCAGTTGCCAGACTCTGGAATCACACTTTCCCCGTTCTTCCTGACCTCACCAAAAGCAAGCGGTTGAGTAGCTGCTGAGTTACAACTGCACATTTTGAAATGCTTGCCTTGGTCCAGAGGGAGGTCCTGTGCTTTTTGTTGGGCTCTCACAGCAAAGAGGGGCTGAGGTTAGAGCAACTCTTTAAAAGTGGAACTATTTCCGTTCAGAAATGTGACATGATTTGCTGGTGGTGACAACTGATTTGACAATGACCAGTGATTTAGGTCTACCTCTAATAAGCGAATTAATCTGAGCTAAAACATAGTGATCTGTCATGTTTAGAGATACCTCAACATCTGGCTGACTTGTCCTCTGTCAGCGTAGTTTGTCCTGTGCAAATCTTCTGTCAAGTGAGGAAAAGAACTGTGGGGAGAAAATTACATGGCAGTTTTAGAGTTAGTGATGAATTTTTCTCCCAACATACCAGCTGTGCCAGCAACACTATTTTTCATGGCATTAATCAAATATCTTGCCTGCAGCACCTTCACTTTCCCAAAGGCTAAAAGATGAATCTGTCAAAAAATTTCACTGGGATTTGCCAACAGCTTTTCTAAGCTCAAATACTAGTCCAGGCACCTTAGAAGTTTGAGCAAGGCTTTTAGGGATAGCCTTGGGGAGTTAAAAGCTGCGTAGGGTAATTTTCCTTTACGCTAAACAAAAAATCGAAGCTTCCATTGCAGACAGCATGATCAAGTTCTCAAGTCTGGAAAGGGGCCAAACACTCAAGCTTTATTAATGTATTCCATTTACTGACTCATAGCAAAGTACTTATTTTTAGTTGGAATTTTGAAATTAGCAGGATACAAGAGCAATTGAAGGCCATGGAACAAACTCATTGCTCGTTCCTTGGAGAGAAAATGCCAGATGGGAGGAAATTCAGAAAAAAACTAAAGCCGCACACCCACATTCCCACAAAGATGCTGCCCCTAGCGTGAAATATTGGCTGAGGTTAAGATCTGAGCCGTTTTCACCACCCATAATCTTTGTTATAGCTCTCCTACTTCCAAAATAAGCTTGGCACATTTGCTTTGTGCCCTTCAGAAATAATGTGCTCTCCTGTTCATTTTCAAAATTATTTAAGATATTTCACAGTGACCACAGATGACCCTGAGATTTGCTCTGAATAAATGAGTGGAAATTCATGTTACGCTAACCTAAAGTGTATGAAATCATTGGGATAAAGGGCTGTCAAATTAGCCATCCTGGTAAGAGTGATTTTCCTGTTCTCTTCCCTGTTGACTATTGCTTAAAAGGCAAAGACCATTCGTTGATACCTTAATTGACAAAGAAGGGTCTCTAAGAGTCTTTTCCATTTAACTTCTCTACCAATACCCCCAAGATCACTGAGGAATTAAATAAAAAATGGGTGAGACTTCTATCTCTCCACTAGCAACTGCTAATGTTACTCTGATAGCTGTTGAGCCTAGTAATTCTGAGGTCTGGCCCAGTGCATGAGACACAGCAGGTACTCAAGAAATATTTGTGGAACAAATGAAATCCTTGGATCAACAAAATTTTTTAAACAATTTCAACAGTGTTTCTTCTCTTTAAACCATCCTGAACAGAGAAGTGTCCAATGTTGTCCTACACATATTTCAGGGTATCTACTCCAACTGGATATGAGAATACTACTCAGGTATTTGATAGGAATGAAATGGTTCCCTACTATTAAAATTGATTAATTTACCATGGTTCATAGAAACCGAGAAGTAACGGGGCCTAGAAATGTGAGGTTAATTTTGTAGTGAGTGCAACTTGGATTAGAAATCAAATAAATCAGACCTTCCAGAGTTGAAGAAAGAAGAAGGTTCTTGAAGTGGTAGAATTTAAGGAAGGCCTCAAAGATGTAAAAAGAATCAGTGAGGCACTGTCATTTGTGGATGTACAGAGGGAATTGTTTCTTTAGCCCACTGGATTTCTTGCTCTTTGAAAAATTAGTGGTATCTGAAACATGTAAGACTAAGCTCAATTTTTCCTTTTTTTTTTTTTTTTTTTACTGTGGAAGCAGTAAATGTTCATAATGAACTCTAATTTATAGATGCCATTCCTTCAATTCAGGTTTCAGTCTTTGAGAACGAGGCTCTTTGACTCCTTTGAATTAAGGAAACCAGCTCCACATAACATATGAAATTTCTTATATTTATGTGACTTTCTCTTTGCCACCTATAGAGAAATATGAGTTATAATTTAATATTGAAATTTATGAAATCCAAGGCCTATACATTATGCCTATAAGCTTTGATCATATTTGCAAAATTTCGTTAATGGAAGCGTTTATGTATTCTTGAAGTAGATTAGAAGAATAGGTTGGCCTGTTATTGCCTGTCTCTGAATGTGCTCTTAACCTATATGAAATGAGACAAGACTGAGATGATTAAAAAAAAAAACAAAGGGTACCTTGATTAGATGCACTTTAGCACTATAAAGCAGTTTTCTTTTAATAATGGAAAGTGAAGAAAGTTTCATTAGTTCAGACAAGGATGTATATGAAGGTAAATTTGGAGCCTGCTGTGTGTGTGTGTGTGTGTGTGTGTGTGTGTGTGTGCGCACATGCACTTTTTTTCAGAAAGCTCACACACGAGCAGCGATATTACATAGCTTACAACAATGAAATAGAACTGAAGGGGGTGTTATTTTAAATCTACTCTTGTATATCCAAAAAAAGGTACATTATTTGGAAGGACTTTGATACTGGTGTATTTTACAGTTTGACAACTTGGAACTTTGTAAACTGGCAATTGGGTATAGACAAAGGTATCCATTTATCTCATATATGTCTTGTTGAGGCAAAGCTGTCAGAAGAAATCTTATCACATGGTGCCCCATTTGTTTTCTGTGGTGATTTATGATGGTTTTGAAAAGGTCTTGTGATCCCATAGGCTGCCACGATTCTCTGACTTTTTTCTGTCAATGGATCAGATTTTTGACATTTTCTGAGAGCATTCAGAAAAGATTTGATAAATCAGCTTGTGGTGTTTATTTTAATTGATCTGAGGCCCATTCCTTCAAGAATTCATCAACTACAGTGACAGGGTCTGGATGTGCTACAGTGGAATGAAAGAATTGGGCCGGCCATGCTCCTGTGGTGATGATATAGATATTTTGTTGAAAGTTTATGCGTACCGACGAGAAGATGTCATAACTAATTTAGTATGTTGTAAATCTTTTGACACAGATTCTAATTCATAAATCTCATCCATCACATGTGATTCATGAAACGATAGACAACCTTTGATGAGAAGGTACTTTTGTCTGTGTTCCAAGTTCCTTACATTTTTTTTCTTATTCAAAAATAAATCATTCCAGAACAACAGAATCCTATTATGAAAATGGAACTACACAGGTCCTTCATTCTTTTGCTTCTGTTCTCACACCCATAAAAAGTAAAACTCTCTCTTTGAAAAGAAAGATGTGTTCTGTGAGAGCAAGAATTTAGAAGTACATATTCTGTGTATCTGTGCACGTGTGGACATTATGTGACTATAGAGACACTGATATCAAAGAAATGGCAAAGATAATATTAACTGTTTTTCTAAAATAAATTGACTTCAAATAAGACAAAATATGTGAGTAAAACTGTCTTCCCCATATTAACTTTCATTTCAAAATTAATTTTTTAAATTAACATGATTAGAGTTATAACTTGGTGAGCTATAATGCCCCAAACACTTATTTTGTTCTATGAGTTTTCCTAAGTTTAGTTAGGCTACGAATTTATCCCTACAGGTTGGTCTTATTGATTTATTCTTTTTCAACTTGACTGATAAATAAACAGGCAATCATTCTTCTCAGATTGTCCCTAAGGAATGAGGGCTCAGAAAATGATTGGTACATACAATCTTAGAGTTTTCCTATTTTTCCGAGCAATCTAAGGCCAACATGAGGTGATATATCATCCAATAACTTGCTAGAAAGTTAATAAATCTGATCATATGTGAGAATGTTTTACCATTGGCAAAACACATATATATGTAAGTTTATTACAAATTAGTCATGTAGACAATTATGGCAATCGGGACTATGCTAGAGATTATGAACTATGGAAAAGTTGTTTAAAGAGAAGGTACCACCTTCAGGAACCTTCCAACTGTGTGAAATGGTGGCGTGGAAATAAGTAATACATCAGGTGGTAAATGTAAAGTAGTGGTAGATATGGACTGTAAAAAAGAAGGGGAAAAAGTCATATTTGTGGACATCTTGACAGATACCTTGAATTAGGGACAAGTATTATGGAAGAAATAGAACTGTTAGTTTGGGCTTGAAGGAGAAGTTTAGGTGTAATAGTATAGCATCCAAATACTGTCAAAAATACTATTTTTCCCTAATAAAATATAGGAATATCAGAGAGTTTGTGTAAAACCACATTAGTTGAGTCTGAAGTCTAGTATCTCTATTCCCCTCAAGTTGATAATAGTCCATACACCTTGAATCTGTGCGTGTAAATTTTTTAAATGGATTACTCATGATAATAAGAGACAGAGTGAAATCCATTTAAATCCTATAATAGAAGAATCTAATTTTATTTAATTATCTCCATATCCCATCTTCATAAAATTTCTTATATAAATAGCTAGTAAGTTTCAAAATTGGCTAATATGCATTTTCTTAATTATCTTCCCCTTCTGATGGATGTGGTAGCAAGCAATAGATTACCTAAAAGTGAGCAGAGAGCACTCAAAGAATAAAAAATAAAGGACGTGGATAACTCACAAATTAGAGTAATCTCCCTTTCATTGTCAAAACCTAAATAAGCAAACTCCAAGGGGTAATAAATGAAAGAAGGAAAACACAAGTGAATGCGTTCGCCTTCCCTCCAACACTCACATCCTCTCTTCCTGAAGTGCTCAAGTTTTAGAAATAAAGACACTTCGAGAGGGGAAAGGTCAGTCAGAAAGAAGACACAGTGCAAAATGCCTTGTCTGTAATGGAGGGTAATTTGAAATAAACTCCTGCTCAGAGCCCATAATGAGGGAGAAAAGAAACAAAGAGCCAGAGAGGTCCGGTGTCAGAATTCAAAATAGGTAAATTTTAATGGCTCTAAACGGCACCTTGACCGGTAACGACTAGCCTCAGCCAGAAATGATGTAAAGTGGCAATCTGTCTGCTTTACCCCATCTCTCTCTCCAAGTGTTTTGCTCCTGACCTTCAAGACCACTCTTCCCAGTGTCAGAACTGTCCTGATTACCAGTGGGTTCCAATAGAGTGGAAATAAACATTAGTCAGATACAGCTAATTAAATAACGTCTACTAGGTCCAGAATTGAGATACATCAATAAAATGGAACCATAAGAAAGAGGCTTTCTTTACAACTAACATGAAAGATGAACTCAGAAAAAAAAAAAAAAAGCCATTTTATTGAAAGTGCAGGAAACGTTTACTATAATAGCCCTCTACTGTGTGAGCATGGTGAAGTTAGTGGTACAGTAATATGTCAGGCAATCACGTATGATCGTGGTCTTTACCTGACTGCCTGCCAATTTAATCAATTGATAATGAACCTGATGTTTCACTTGTAAGAAAATAAAAAAGAAATACTAAAGGGATCAAACACTCAAATTCTACAGAACAGAATTCACAGATCTTTAAACATGATTCTTCCTCAAAGTCACCAATAATATGAATGTGGTTGTAGCATTAATCAAAATTTCAGATCCCAATGAGTTTGCCCAAGTGTTGGCCTTAGTTATTTACATCCAGATTGCAGCTCAGGAAATGTATTGAGAAGCAAATATGTTGCATGTGGTTTATCTTTTCACCGATTATACAAACTTTGTCAAATTGTAAAAGGCTTTGATGCCTCAAGCTGTTCCGTTTTCAGAGTTGACAGAGAAAATTGAAAAGAAAGGAAGTTGCTGTGAGGAACAAGTCTGCAGAGAATTTTTTTTTTTTTAATCAGCCAAAACTGGATGAAATAATTCTACCTGCCTAGCACCGTGCTAGATACAGTTGGTGAGATACAAAAGAGGGAGTAAAGATAGCTGCTGCAGTTTTGGACCTTAAGATCTAATTAGGGGGATAAAACATCAAGACCTACATAACACTTAGAGAATAATTCTATCAACAGCAAGTGCATGGCCAACCTGGGCTGTGAATTCAGAGAGGAAAACTAGAATTCAAGGAAGGCCTTATGGAGAGAGTCTGATCCATCCAACTGTAAACTAAATAAAAGTGAAATATTAAGCCCCATTTCCTCCTGAAAATACTCGTCATAAATAAAGGTGGAGAAATTCAGATCAGCCTACAACCTAGAATGGGTGGTAGATAATACTTTCCCAGTAAACCTTCAAATGCTTGTACTATCATTGCCACCGCCCTCTAGCTCCATCCTGTCCCCCTCCTGCCATTGAAGTTAATGGCAACTCAGGGCAAAATAACCTTGGAGGCAGAGTTCACTTCTTTTTTACCATACTGCACATATAATACATCAGCATTTGGATCCGCCTTCAAAATACATCCAAAATCTGACCACTTCTCCCCACCTCCCAACTCCCACTGTAGTCTAAGCCACATCATCTCTCTCTGAATCCCTGTGGTGACCCCATAACTGCGAATCTCTTGCCTCCCAACCCAACAACCACAATGGTCCTTCCTGTTCAAACATAAATCAGATTGTGTTACTTTGCTTCGAACTCTCCAAGGATTACCCATCCCCAAGTTGGTAAAAGGCTATCGTGGCTCTTTGTGACCTGCCACTGCCAACTCCCCACACACCTTTTCTCTGATGTTTATCTCCTACTATTTCCCCATCTCTCACTCTATTCCCATCCTCCTGCCTTCTTAACCAGTGCGGCCCTCTCAGGCCCCTTACACCGGTATTTGCTCTGCCTGGAGCATTCTTCGTAGGTATCTGTCTTCCCGGCTTGTTTCTTTACCTCCTTCAAGTCTTAGTTTATATGTTACATGCTCAGTGGGGCTTCCCTGACTACAATAGTTTAAATGGCAAACTTCTCCCTCCATGCTCCCGGGCACCCCCAAACCGCTTCCCAACTTTATTTATTTTTTCCATGTTACTTATCACCTACTGGCACACTGCGTAATTTAGTATTGCTTTTGTTTATTGTCTGTGTTCTGAACTCCCAAGGTCAGGGAATTTCGTTTTGTTCCCTGAGATCTCCATTACCGAGGACAGCTTGTGGCACACGTTAGATGCTCAATCATATTTGTGGAATAAGTGGGTTGTGGAGCTTACAGCAGGATCATCCCAGCAAATGAGCATGCTTGCTCTCCTCAAGTGGTGTTGCCTTTTGGTTAAGGACACAGGTTTCTATCCTGGGATCCAGGATAGGAGATGAGGAACTTGTGAATCCCTGAAATTGATACAAAATGTGTGTTCACATATTATTTATGATTGGGGGTGAGCTTTTAGCGTTTTAGGCGAGTCTCAAGGGTCCTTGATATAGAAAATAATGAGAATCACATAGGAAAATTGATAGACCCAAAAAAGTTTGAAGTTTTATTTTCACACACCCAAAACAAGCTTATGATTTGGTTACTTACATCATTGTCAGTTTGAATGCAAAGACCAGATATCAAAACCAGTCAACCAGCAGAGCCCCGTAAAAGCAGTCCCTCTGAATTCCCTCAGCATTTGTACATGTGGTTTGTACACACCCTTGTCAGTCTCCTTGACTCTCCTTTCTGCCTATGTCATGCACAGAATGGATATTTAATTATTTGTTAAATAAATTAATATTGAATGACTATAGTAGCAACTTGAATAACTACCTGTGGTATTACATTAAATTAGTGGTAAAATCCATATTGTTTGATTTCCAATCCAGTACGTTTTCTGTTCGACTGTGTAGTGTCTGTCTTAGTGCAGGATGACCTTTTATATAATTAGAAACATAAATACTGTACCAAGAACTCTTGTGTTGAACTCTTGGTCTTACTAGGGACATTTGGAAACTTTGGTACTCGCTCTGCCTTGATTACTTAAATTTTAAAATGGGAATAATATAATTGTCTTGTTCTTGATGAATTAAAAATATAAAATGTAAATCAGCCTAGATAGTCCCAGTCCTCACCAGCTTACTTTAAATTCTAAGCATAAAACCGTAGGCATAAACGTGAGAGGTGAGGCCCTTTTCAGATTAGCCAACATGTAGGAGGTTCTGGATACAGCAGGGAAAAGTCCAACAGGGGAGCTTCTACTGGACCCACTTATGACAAGTGGGGGTGAATCCCCTCGCAGAAGCTGTGGATGTTGGGGCTGATTAAAGATACAGAGGTGAGTTAATGAAATTCTCTATACTGGCTTGCTTTGGATGAACAACCTCTATCCAGCAGTGTAGGTAACAAAGCAAGCAGGTGTTAGGACAAGCTTCGCCTGAAGACACTACATCTTGCTAGCTAGCATTATTCCAAAGGCAAGATGAAAATAAGCTGTTAGGTATGTTGCCAAAGAGATTGATGGTATAAACTATTTTGAAATTTCTTCTGATTAATTATATAGGCAACAGAGTTATTCACCAAAGGCAGTGCCCTGAGTTGGGGGGCCAGACATTAACCCTACTATCTCCAAAAGATAATGTTCTGGTTATAAAGAATGGAAAATAATAAAGCAATATGGGAATTAGTGATTTTTTTTCAATCCATCAAAAATTGAAAGGCTGTTGGAATCATTTACACAAATAAACTTTCTTTTCCCACGCTGTTCTATCTTCCATTTGTGGGATTATAAACCTGTTAGAGAGTGATAGGATCTTAAATACTTAATCAATGACTAAAAAAAAGAATCTTCAAAGAGAAATTATTTGGCCAAGGTCATTTGGCTGGGGACTAGCAGAACTAAAGCTACAATCCAGGAATTCTGACGTCTAACAGTTAACTCTTTGCGTTTATACATTTATATCAGGGACTTTCTGACAGTTCCTCCTGCCACATTGTGTGTGTGAGAGAGAGAATGAGAGAGAGTGGGGAAGGGCAGAAAGAAGGAAAATAAATATGAATCTGTAATCATCTAAGTACATTAAAATGTCTTACTTATCTTACTGAAAGTAATAGTTGTGTAGAATTTGCTTTTGGAGAAGAACTGGATGCAGTTCCAGAAGTGTTCACTGTATTCCCAAAATTTGCCTTCCTTTTTTAAATGATAAGTAACTATCTTAAACGGTGAATATATGTAAAGCCATGCTTCTTGTATAAGATCTCATAGGAGACTTAAAAATTCTCCAGTGATGTATACCTTGCACTGTGTTTGAGGCAATTAATACTCAACACCTTTAGCAACATTCCCTAGGGTGGCTATTAAACATAGACTATTGGGCCATCATTAACTTATTGGGAAAGGCAGAATCAAGGAATTGTAGAATGAACATTGCATTCAATGTTTACACTACCCTTTATTTTCACAACCAATACTATTCATTAATAAATATTTATTGAACAGCTACCGTGTGATAGACACCATTCTAGGTGCTGAGGATACACCAGTGAAAAAAGCAAAGCTTTCTCCCTTCATGGATTTTATTCCAGTGGTGGGACATAGATAATAAACAGAAAATACAATCAAACAAGGCAATTTGTATGGTACCTAAGATTATAAGTGCAAAGGGAAAATGAAGAAAAAGTAAATAGGAAAAGCGGGATTAGGTGTATCATGGAAATGGGGCTTCCAGTATTAAATATTAATATATTTATTGACAGTGTAGTATCGTACTAATTTCCTGAACTATATCTTCTACGATATTACTGTTTCCCCCAAGCCACAAAGAAAACATCAAAGAATTAGAGTATGTACAATATATACGCATATGCACGTTATTGTATTATACACACATTCAATAGACCCTGTGAATCTTTATTCAGAGAGGATAGAAAGAAGTTAGACAGTATAAAGTAATAAAGTTTGAATCATGTAGCAATTTTAGTAAACATTTTAAATAAGGTCCATGGAAATCCATGCAGGATTCTTCACAGAATTGCTGGGAAAACAGAACTAAGATAGCAAACGTGAGATCCTAATGAAGGTTTCTCACATACAGCAAAAATAAAAGTTTTTTGTTTTCATTTTTATTCCATGAGGATACTGAATAAAGATACACTCTGATGCCCTCATCAGATACAACTTAGCTTTTACTTTCACAAAGTTCCAAGAACCTTGGTAATTTTGTTTCCAGCTAAAATATTCTTTACCATTTCTAAATCACCGAATTACACCTAGTTGAGAAAAAAATCAAATGTACAGTTTAGATAAAAAGATAATCCATGGACTGTCTTATTCACGTAACTAAATTATATCAGTGATCTTGGGTCCACTCCGTATACCCAACTGTAGGTCTTTACATAACAGATGAAAATGACTTTTGGAATCAAATACTATCTCTCTCTTAGGGCAATAGCAACCATTTTCAATTAAGGTAGGCAGCTGATACTTTCCATCTTCAAGGTTTTTCACTCACATAATTGCATAATTTCCAGCCAGACACCGACAACAAAAAAGGGGGAAGATAAAAAAAAAAAATTATTAAGATAAAAGAATTATGAGGCGTATTTATCTATTGGTATAAGATTGTGTTCATGAACACCTCTATGCCTATGTTCCAAAACAAATTCTTTTTCACAATGCATGGAAAACCTAGCACATCTGGTTGTGTTTCATAGGATGTTCACAGCAATTCTGGTGAATGAGCCACTTAGTAGTTTTCTTGGTAGCAAACTGTCCAAACAACCATGTAAATGTTCAGGGAAAAATAATGTATCAACAGTGTTTATATATTGGCCATCAGAGTCTTGGCCCAAGGATGCAAAAACGGTGAACAAAATTCCTTGGCCGTATTAGACATGGGTGATTTTAAAGTTCCAACTTTGGAACTAGAATTTACCTGTGCCACAAATCCTATGTCATAGAATTTCTCTAACAAGTTGGATTATGAAACTAGTGGGGAAAAAGCAGTTTGTCGTCTCTTTTGTCTTAAAGTTTAACTCTCATCTTTAAATTTTCAGTAAGATTTCTTGTTTGTTATAAAGAGCTGGTTATAAGCATTCAAGAGACGTAGGACTCGGGTTTTTAATAGGATATTAGGATTCCTAGATCTATCAAAATGGCCCTCTCCAATGGGTATGCAGTTTGTCAGATATTCAGTATGCCAGAACACAGGTTGGAGAACTGTGAAGGAAATTTAAAGTCAATGAGAAGGTAGCATTCGGGGGCTTCAGGGAGTACAAAGATAATTGTGGATCAATTGTGCCAGACAATTTGAAGCAACTTAAGACTGCCGTCAGTACTTTAATTGTTTCTGCTGCAGAGTTTGAAAGAGCATTTAGTTCAGTGAATGATGTGTTAACACCTAGCTGCGGTGCTCTGTCCATTAGTTGCATATCATCTTTGTCTTTTTATTAAGCTGGTTGGTCCACTGTTCCACATGCTTAAGCCTAAAGATTATGTCAAAAAGTGGCTTCTAAGTGGCGGCTTGAAAGCCGGAAATTGTAGAAATGTGACAAGAGAAGCTCTCTGGCTCTTCTGTCTTACTTTTATTTTATTTGAAGAGTCTGAACTGTTCCCCCTCCTTAAGCCTGGGCTCCTGGGCATTGAGAGAGTAAGAAACTATACAATTTTCTCATGTAACGAAATAGGATAAAACAAGACCATGTCAGTACTAAGTTAGGTAACTTTTTTACTTTCGGAAAAATCAATAATGCCTCCACTATGAACACCTAATGCATAGTTGATGGAAAACCATGTGTATCTCTCTAAGGAATTATTAAGGGCCCCCTTGAGTCTATCAGCCATATGTCAGAAAGGAATATACATCAAAACGGAGAAACAGGAAATAAATGGGAATCATCATCAAAATTGCCCTTTCACATTAGACTGTCTGACAAGAGAGTTCAGCCATCTCCTACTGTGGTGCCTGCACTTTAAACAGAATTTTGTTTCGGATCCCTGGGCAGCCTTTCCTATAATGTGTATATGAACTTGGAAAAGTTATGGACTGGAGAATCGAATGCATTTGTCTTATGATAGCAATGGGGCTTGTACTCCTCAATAGTTTATTTTTAAACACATTCTCTCTAGTCTCTCATATATTCCCATGTTCTCCAAAGGAAAGATTCTGAGAAACTCACCATTCAATTATTCTTACTTCACCTTGTTCAAAATTTAAAAGAGATGGCATTTCAGACATAATATCTTCTCTCTGTTGGCTCCATAGCCACTTGTTTTTTGTTTGGAGAGATTTTTTTTTTTTTTTTTTTTTTCAGTTTTCATACCTTTCTTGTTCCAGCAATAGACCTGAAAACCTACATCATGGGAGTCAGTAGCTTGTGACTTCAAACAACAGGCATTCAAATTCAAGTGATGATAGATAGCTCATGATTAAAATACGTCTTTTCTTTGTGCAATGAGCCAGCAAGATTCTTTGAGAGCATTTAAACTCTAATACTATCATACTTCAACACTCTTCTCCAGAATCCTTCACATTCACAGTTTCTCAAGAGAGGGTATTAGCTGTCCAAATTCTCCTTGGTGCCGTCCTGTTCAGCCATAACCTTGAACTGTGCCTGGCCTTTCTCTATTCTCTTCCAGGACATACTCTTAGAGTTACTATTTATTTCCTCTCTCCACATATATATCCGCACAGAGAAGGCACCATTTAGCTCATTACCAATTTTGAGACTTTCACTTGAAAGTCTATAGGATTTTGATCTGACTGGTACAGATAATTTGGGGAAGGGCTCTCTTCTGCACAACTTGGCAAGTAGCACTGTCTTCTTGATGGTAAGTTGCTCACAGTAAAGGAAGAAAAGAGCATTTCAGTTACTGAATATTTAATTCTGGACAGCAGTTTAATCAGGACTGGGATTTGGGCAATGGCTCCAGCCCCTTCCTAACTTAGTGCAGTTTCAGTTCTTAGTATTCCTTAATTATCCCACTGAGATGTTTGAGAAGCAACTAGTAGTAAATGAACTTGGCAAATCAGCTATTACCCACGTAATGAAATACAAATACATATGTTTGACAATTCTGCAGGGAAATTTTTTAAGCCAGAATTCTCAATGGATTGTATTGGCCAAGAGAGGAAAAAACAGGTGTTGTTATCAAACCGTATCTACAAACAATTTGACAGGAGTTTTAAAATAATGCACGGATTTTCTTGCCATGAATTCCAAACATGTCAATTAACCTATGGAGAATCCTGATTGTCAAATAATGAATCAATGTACACTCCGCAGGATGGCAAAGGGAGGGCGCTCTGTGACGTAGGGTTAAATATTCAAGGCTTTCTCCCAAACAGTGTATCTAAGGAGGCATATCAACTTCACATCTAACCTCAAACAAAGCAGAGATCAGCTCTACTGAGAAAATTGATTTTATTCAACAGTAAGGCAAGGGAAATTAGTAAATTCAATATTTGTAGAAAGAAAATAAGCGAAGCCAGCTATTCCTGGTGGTCTGAGACTGTTCTTTGTTTTGGTAATTATGCCTTTATGTTTTAGGGCCCTTATTTACATTTTCAGAAGGGCTCAAAATAGTTCATGCAGCAAAGCAGCCCCCTGAGCATCCAGGGTCTTCCACTGTGCAACAATAAAGTTGTCCCTGGACCCATACAAATTGGAAATGAACCCTAACTTTATAGAAAGAGCTGCTTTGCTTCCCTCATTGTTTGGAGCTTCTTTAGAGCTGAAGCACAAACTAATGATCTCCACTGCAGTCAGGTCCTTGGTGTGATGGTATCTCATTGTGTGGAGCCCTCATTTGCATAATGTATAGTCTAAAATACCTTGGAGTTCAAGAATAGAACTATGGAAAATAATTTTATCCCAGTTTCTGTGCACCTGGATTGTAAGGCACAGGCAGAAATATAGCAACGGGATGAATTTACTAATGTTTGCTATTGGATGGTAAGCCATTCTAAAGCTATGAAAGCCTTCAAAACCCCATAGGTCTCCATTTTGCCATTAGCCGTACCAGTTTAAACAGTCTGCTGCAAGAAATATTGACAGGTCAAGTACAGCTGGGAAGAGCACGTGTCCCAGTGGCCTTTACACTGACAGTTTCTCCCACATTAAAGAGTTAACTAGCAGCCAACCAGCTCGAAGTGGGAGCTAATGAATGAAATGGAGATTGATATAGACTCTCTTTGGAGGTGCATCGATCTGTATCTTGTGAACTCAGCTTAGGAATTCTGCAGGCAGCATTGCCTGAGTAACCCTGGCATGGTGCCCATTAGCAAATAACTCTTTTAATGTTGGTCTTCAATTGATATATTTATTGTATTGCATATTACAGTGCCCCTTCCCTCTACCGCCTTTGTATTTGATGATTGTGGTATCCAGCTAAGGGAGAGTTCAACAGGATGCATTTGAGTTTGGACCGTGTCAATGAAATACTTCATTAATTGCATCCTTCATTTGCATGTGATGTATCCAAGAGGACTTTCTGGAGGACTGAATTCTCTGCCTTGCTACCTCAGCTGGCAACGGTGAATCTAATTACAATTTTAGGCCTTGGTACTATCTCTTATGATGATATCACAAGAAAATAGGTTTTAAAATAATAAAAGACTGGATAGTCTTGCAACCTCCAACAAAGATAGTGTCTATGTCACTGATAATTCTCAGAAGGAAGCACGGGTAATGCCTGGTGACAGAATCCGATGGTGACCTTGTGGGTGTTGACCAAGTCTATGTGGATTTCGGTATGTCACCATTAGCCAGACCTGAATGGGTCCTTTTCACTTAGCAGTGGTTCTCAAATTTTACTATTCATCAGAATCACCTGGGGATGTTGTCATTCCGGAGGTCTAAACTGGGGCCTAAAAATATGCACTTTCATACTGTCTTAATGCAAGTGGTCCTCAGACTATAATGGTTTTCAATGTTCTTGTAAGATGTTAGAAACGAAAGAACTAAGAGGTACTCAGAGGATACTGTGTCAAAAATGTGAATTGCTAAAAAGTTAGCCTAAGAAGACCGGGTGTTATATTAATGTTTGTTCCAAAAGACTCATTAGAGCTGATTGTCCAGCTAAGGTATTATCGGGGAAACACGGTAATATCGAACCCTATATATACTATGTTTTTTTCCGATACATGGTAAAGTTTAATTTGTAAATTAGGCATAGTAAGAGATTAACAGTAATAGCTAATAATGAAATAGAACAATTGTAACAGTATATTGTAATAAAGGTAATGTGAATGTTCTCTCTCAAAATATCTTATTGTACTATACTCACCCTTCTTGTGATGATGTGAGATGATATAGTACCTACATGATGAGATGAAGTGAGGTGAATGACGTGGGTATTGTGACATAGCGTTAGGCTACTGTTAGGGTGACTTGGACACAAGCATTGTAATAGCAGGACAGTCGATCCGATAACCAAGATGGCTACCAAGCGACTAGTGGGTGGGTAGTATATACAACATGGATATGTTGGACGCAGATCCCAGGCTGGAGGGAGCAGGATGATGAGAGACTTCATCACACTAATTTAGAGCGGTGCACAATTTAAAACTTATGAATTGTTTATTTCTGGAATTTTCTGTTTAATATTTTTAGACAGCAGTAGAGCACAGGTAACTAAAACTGTAGGAAGTGAAACCATGGATAAGGAGGGACGACTGTATGTCTAGGAAATTGCAGTATATTACTCACATGAGTTTCACTTCAGTGAACTCTTCTATCTATGGATAACTGGTGACACCTACCCCTGGAACTGGGCTCCTTTTACCATCCTTTCTACAGCATCTGTGGTTTGGGGCTTCTGGCCTCTCCATGGTCAAGGATCCAGATGCAGTTCCTAATGCGTAAGGTTCTGTGCTTTAACTGCTATAGCCCCTCATCTCCACATTTCTCTATTGCTTTTTAACTTTTCATGCATTCATACGATGGAAAGTGTTTTTTTCTTTTATCAACTCATTCATTATCTTGGGTTAAAATTATTGCTAATATGTTAAACTAATAGGTTGAAAACTGCCCTACAGAGATGACCTTGGAAAGCCAAGTATCTCCTATTATAGGGAAAGATCTTGAGTCCATGGAGTTTGGGCAGCTTGTAACCAAGCCAGAACTAGAGCCCAAATCTGCTTTGTTCCTTCTCTGCAGCTCAAGCTTACTAAAGAACATTTAGCTTATTGTCTAGACTGCAAACTTATTTCAAAGAAATCCAATGCCCACCATCTCTGTTATTGAAATAAAAAGTACCTAGAATTATTTGTTAGCAGCATAACCGAGCTCACGCAGAAATAAAAGTGTATAATTTCCAGTCCCTTCAGAGCCAGCTCAGTTGCCAGAGAAATGTAAGGGAACAGAACAATGTCTGAGATTGCAGAAGCAGTTTTATTTCTTCCCAGGTCAAAACAACAAAACGGTGGCCTTTTCAAGGTACCTTGCACATTACTAGGCACTGGAGCTACTAATGTTAAAAATGTGTTGTTTTTAAAATGTCAACAGAGCACGCTGTGGCCTGAATGTGCCCCACCCCCAAATGTGTATGTTGAAGCTTTAATCACCAATGTGATGTATTTGGAGGTGGGGCCTGTGGGGAGGTGATTAGGACCTGAGGTGTAGACCTAATGAATGGGATCAGTGCCCTTATACGGAGAAATAGGAGAGAGATGATCTCTCACTCCATATGTGAGGGTATAGCCAGAAGGCGGCTATCTGCAAACCAGGTCTCGTCCGGCACTGAATCTGCTGGCACTTTGATCTTAGACTTCCGGCCTCCAGAACTGTGACAAGTAAACATTTGTTATACAAACCACCTGGGCTTATGTAACAGTCTGTGGTAATTTGTGGTAATACCCCAAGCTAAGACCGTGCACATGATAAGGGCATTAGCTATGGGTCGTAGGGGGCAAGTAACCTTAGGGAGGGAATTCGGGCAAAAGGACCAAATGTGCTGTGGGGCCATTGGTGTGCCTGGAGATGAGGAGTTGTTCAGCGCCCAGGCATGGACAGTGATAGAGGGTACAGGAGACAGTATGTGAACCAGAGAATTCTGAAGGCAGTAATTGCCGGGAGTTTGTGACATGCAGAGGCTAAGTCAGGGGGTGGGGCCTTTCTCCAAGTTAGTAAATACAGGAGGAGGAGCAGATTTGGGGGTATGCAGAGGAAAGAGCAGGGGAGATTTGATTTACTCCATTTCGGACAGATTAAGTTTCAGAGGCCTAGGGGGAGATGGTGACAGAGATGTACAAAGGAATCTCCAGGTTTGAGGTGGTGGAATGTCCCTGGTAGTGAGTCATCAGTGTGGCTGGTCACTGCAGCCATGGGCGTAGACAAGATTGTTTCAGACTGTGGCCCTCAGACTGTGGTCCCAGGTCAGCAGCTGCAGCATCACCTGGAACTTGTTTTCCTAAATGCAGATTTGTGCCCCGTCCCCCAGACCTGTTGAATCGGAATTTCTGGGGTTGGGACCCAGCCGTGTGAGTCCAGCCCCCCAGGGGATTCTGAGGTATGCTCAGGTGTGAGATGTACTAGTTTAAGGAAAGTGTAGATAGAGCTGGTGGTGGAAGGGGGAGCCCAGGCAAAACTTGTTAAAATGTAGACAGGGGTAGGAAAGAAAGCAGAAGGAGAAGGGGTACCATTTAAAGAAAAAGGAGTGTTTTGAGAAGGATGAGCGGTCAGTAAAGTTAAATACCCATCGGATCGGAATCTTAGTTGATTTTTGGAGACTTGGCTAGAGCAGTTTCAGAGAGGGTCTCATGGAGGCCAGTTTACAGAGGGTTGCTGATGGAATGGGGTGTGAGGAAGCAGAAATAAGGAGCTTAGATTACTTTTTCAACAAGCTTAACTGGGGAGGAAAGAAAGGAGAGAGAGAAAGAGAAAGACTGGGGGAATTTTAGACTGGAGGAGAGGTTCTTTTCATTTCACAACATAAAAGGCTTCAGTTGGTTCATGGACCCACACATGGGACGGAGCCAGGGAGAAGCAGAAACTGCAAACACGGAGGCTCCAGGACAGTCTTGCCCTGGACGTGAAGGTGACCTCCCAACGGTTTCCCCTTTCCCAGGGTCTTTCGGCCCCAATTTAAAAGTTCAGTCAAATCCTCCCTTTAATTGTTTGACAGGACCACCTAATGGCAGACATAGCCCCATTGCCCAGATTTAACATACTGTCTGAGGCATCGAATTGTCACTGTCCCCTCCTGACATCTCCCACCTGGACTTGTCTCTTCTCTGGGCCTTGCTGTCGCTGCATCCACTCAGTCTTCTGCCTGCTCCCTGCTCCCTCAGCTTGGAGAATTTCTTCTTCTGCTCCTTAAAGACCATCTGCTCTGTGGAACTTTCCCTCCTTCCCTCAGGCCACATTAGTTGATTCTTCCAGCCTTTAGCCCCTGTGCATACATCCCGCTATGGGATGTCTCACACTGCATTATATATAACTATGTTTTCATGTATCTTCTGGACTATAAACCCATGGGCTATAAACACCACTGGGCCCCAGTGATTTTTATTCCACAGCCCCGCCCAGTGTCTGCCCATAATAGGCGCTCACTGGACACTCATGGAACGGATGAGTGAGTGTGTGTATGAAGGACCGTCTGCTCAGTTTCAGTAGGACACGTTCACCCTAGAATCTGCATTACTTGCTTGCCTGAAGTCTCTAGCTTTGTCTGAATATAGATAAGAAGTTTTGCACAGCAGTAGCTGTTTGCTTTCTAGGATGAAGTGTTTCCTAGGCTGTGGGTTTCATTACTTGAGCTGGAGTTTCCTGTTACCCAATGGCATCGGACGACCTTTCCAAAGCGGCAGTTACACGGTCATCTATTCACTGAGTTTAAAGCCTGGGGGGCTCTCCAAGGAAGTCTAGGTTCAATCTGAAGAATCAAGTAGCCACCACCAAGAGACCGTAAAGCATGGACATTTTGAGCATGTGCCGTGGCAGCCTGGCTGTTTGATGCAGGGCTCCAGAACCTTCACCAGTCAGACAGCCCTCCTCAGAGCCACACAACTGTGATATTCCAGACTCCCATTGCCTGGCACACCAGGCCCCTCAATTGCCAGTTTCAAAACTAGACATCACTATTAAACACTAAAAATGAAAATGTTCTTGTCACTTAGGAAATTGCCAGCATCTTCATTTCCTTCTTGCTATCAGAGTATCAGCAGCAGAACATGTACAGAAAACACTGTGAGTGTGCACGTACACACATACACACAAGTAATTGCAGGTTTCAAGATTAAAAGGATTGGTCTATTTTCTCTTCTTCTACTAGAACTATTATATCTATCTTTGCTTTCCTTCAGCATCAGTGTAGACAGAGGCATTTTATTTTTTCATGGTAAAAACCATCTTTTTATTATAGGCTTGAGAAAAGCATCTCTCTAAGTAGTGATGAAATACACTATTTTTAAAACGTTTTCTTTGGGGTCACTTTTAGTACTAGTAGTAAAGAATAAGTTCCAAGTAACGATCTAAAGATATTGAGAAATGAATCTTTTTCATTGAAATTTAGTCAGGAATCTATACTTAATTTTTTCGTCTTCAATATTGAAATCTCTAGTAAAAAATACAAAGCACCCACTCTAATATGTCATTTCTACCTTTATAATAAAGATGACCCAATAATTTCCAGCTGACTGGACGAAGCTGGTATATTTAGGAAATATACATGGCTTTAGATTTAACACATTTGTAGAGTCCATTATAACTAACTTTTCTCCATATATGATGTTTAAGAAGCGGTCGAAAGAAAATTTCCACACGCAAAGTATCATCATTGTTCACTACTTTAAAGAATCCCCAAGCTTATAAAGCACTGCTTTTTCATCAAGGAAAAAATAGATTATACATCGTTCAGGAAACAGAAAAAAAATTATAAGGAGATTATGCCTATGGAATGTAATGGATTGTCAGGAACCCTTGACATTATTCTACAGGCGAGGCCACATAAAATCAATACATCTTAGGCAAGGTTTAATTTATTTGTAGGTTCTTACAACAAATGACTTACCTTTTTTGTTTGCCGTTTTTCTTTTTCACTTTTGCACTCATGAGTAGCTACGGTTTTTATCTGTCTCATTATTAAGCACAAAACAAGATGATCGTGTCATTATTACCGTATATTTTTTAAAGAGAATGATTGCAAAGCTTGAAAAATCTAGAAGTTGTGCTAAACGTGATGGTTTTAAAATGTTGCCTTCTGCCCAGTTGCCAAGGTGCAAAAAAATCTACTCCACCATGGAGTTGGGCCTTGCCCAAATCATACACTGTTTTTTTCTCATGCATGTGTCTCTTGGGACAAGATTCCCCCATACTCTGTGTTCCTGTAGGGTTGGTGGCTTATTTGAAAGGAGGACGCTTTAAAACATGCACTTTATGAAAAGAAGGAAGGACTGGAGATTAGGGAACTTATTTTTGTAGTTTTGATTCTAGGTTGGTATGTGGCCTATCAAAGAATTTGTAGTGAAGAGTAGTCGACATTTCAGCGCACCAAGCACTAGTGACTATATGTATTCAGTCTAATAAAAATTTCCCTTTTAAGAAAAACAAATACCACATGATCTCACTTATATGTGGAATCCAAAGAACAGAATAAATAAGCAAACTAAACAGAAATAGTCTCCGAGACATAGAGGAAAAACTGAGGGTTGCTAGATGGGAGGGGAGTGGGGATGAGGGAGAAGGTGAGGGGATTAGAAAGTACAAATTGGTGACCACAATATTGCCATGGGGATATGAAAGACAGTTTGGGGAATATAATAAAAAATGTTGTAAAGATTTTGTGGGGTGTCAGATGGGCACTTGTCTCATTAGGGAGACCACCTCAGGGGTGGTGTAGATGCCTGACCACTGCCCTGTACACCTGAAGCTGAAGCTGAATAATAATGGATGTCAACTATAATTTTATATATATATATATATATATATATATATATATATATACACACACACACACACACACACACACACATATGTATATATACACACACACACATATATATATAGTCATGGGAGGTAGAGTACAGCATAGGGAATAGAATCAATGGAATTGTAACAGCTATAGACCTTGGAGGAGGGGTAATAGATTGGGGAAGGGAGGTTATCACTTTGTGAGGGGTGTAAATGTCTAACTATTGCATTGTTTTGTACCCCCGAAACTAATAAAAAATAAATAAAAAGTAGATATTGGAAGACTACAAAAAAATTTCCATTTTATGTTATATATTTTGGAAATTTTTCTTGTTGGTGTTAAATTAGTATGAAAGACAAAATAGAATTATTTTAGCCTCATGGTCAAACTGATGTAATGGGCTGCCAGTTCTCCACCTGCTTCACCCAAACTGTGCGTCTCTGTGAATGTGTCTGTGCAGGAAGGACAGTATAGAGTCCACAATAAGCAGGGTTTGAACCCAGTTCTTCTACTTATTATCTATGTGATGTCGGTAAAATCCTAATATCTCTCTCCTTTGTTTCCTCATCTGGAAAGTGGAGAAAACAGTATTCCCAGTGATGTAGTCCTGTTCGGTGGATTCAATTTTGGCTATATTGCACAAGTCACACCTACAAGGCTTGGTAAACCCTAAGTCTCAGTAGGCCGTGGTTATTACTACTTTGCATGACAAGTGAGAACTTTGTAATTGGTAGGTGTCCCACCATTGCTTGGGTCCTTGAGTGAAGACTTTCAGCCCAGAACTAGAAATGTCCAGCCTCAAATGAGGAAGTTGAAGCTGTGTAACTGTTAGAGCAAGCATTTCGAAACAATTCTTTACAGTGGTAATGGATGTGGCAAATATGTGGGTTTCGTTAGGATTTCTTCTGACAGCCATGAACACAGATATATTTTAAAGTAATGTAACTGTCCTAAATCTCGAGCAAGGAGTACAATGACTTCTAGTATTATTTTTCACTTCTCCAGTGACACTCTGAAAGTTATATTTGATAAATTCCTTAGAAGTCATTTGACTTAGAAAAGGCCTTGTACCATTTAACCTTGGTTTTGTTCTACTCAAACCTGTGTCCAAGGCCCATCTCATGTAATACATCACAAAGGTTAATACACCAAAGCCTTCCCAGAGCATGATTCCCCAGGACCACTTTTTAGGGAAAACCACCTTAGAGTGAGACTTTTTGAAACACTGGTAGCTGTTAGCATTCTGGGTCTGAGATAGATCCCTTTAAACCCACTTCTCCTCGGTAGCAAGCAGTATAAGACAAAAACCCAGTTCATCAAGAAGTCAGCAAAGGTGCATAAATATGCATACTCCTCATTGGTCTGACCAATCTCAAGAAATATAAGCTGGAGACAAATATAAAATATCAGGAATTGTGCTACTCTTATAAACTATTAGTTTTATTTTATATTCATGATACTGTCAAGTGTGAGACAATCTAAAAAAAAGTTGTCTAGTTTGGGAGGGGGTGAAAAAAGAAAGTTAGAATTTACTTAGTTTTTCTCGAAACTCTAAGGACTTGCTGGTAGGTTACATAACATGGCTCCTAGGGTAAGTTCATGCTAAAGACCATGAGGGCAGATTTAAGGTCAGAAATGATATATTCTCCTCTTTGTTCCTGTTTAAGAAACAAAGAGTTCTTTCTGAGTTCCGGTACATGAGAATCATTGTTCACCTGTCCCCACACTAAATTGTCCTGCCACAATAGCCTCCCATTAACCACCAGATCAGTGTTAGAGAAAGAATACACAGCATTTCATGTCAACAATTATGCTTTTAAAATCTACTCTTTTGATTATCTCCAAAAACAGCTGAAAAGTAGACGAGGTACCTGACTTAACCAAGTTCTCTTAGGAATTCAATGGTGAAATGGAAACTGAGGCACGGGTCTCACCAGCCTTGGTTTTGTGTTCTTTCCACTATATTGTCTTACTGCTTATTATAGTCTCCAATTGCCACTATGATTTTTACAAACATGATTCTTGTTTGATGTCCCAGCCCTGCTCCCCAGGGAAGATAGTATCAATTGAACCTGTCTCTCAGGCAAACCAGATTTAGTAGGCACTAAATATAAATCACATCGTCCCCATCAGGCAAGAGGCCTGTGTTATTCTCCTGTAAGATCTACTCAGAGGCTATGTAGTAATCATCTCTGCAATATGTTCTGACATTTCCTAGACGTTTTCGTTCATCTATCGACACTGTTTAAAGAATATCTCAAAAAAAGATTTAACATGCTCGTTTTTTGAAAATCAAAACTCAAAATTCTTAAATTTACAAAATAGTTCCCAAGAGAAAAAAAGCTTATAAAAATATTTATAACGCCATTTGATGTCAAACATAATATTTTATGTGTAAATTGATCATGAAAAATTCACCTTCTAATCAAGAGTAGATTATCCATTCATTTGTTTAATGAGCAGTACCAGGGGCCTACCAAGTTAAAAAAAAAACAAAAAAAAAAACTACCCAGATTCTTTGGGATTCATGGGGGCGAGGGGAGTATTATCAGGAATAACATGAAAAATACAGCTATATGAGTTGAAAACCTAGTTGTACAAATACTCAAACATGAACCAGCCAAATTTTGTAAATAAATGTATACATGTGGAGAAAATTCCTCAAAAGGAATGTACCAAATGGTTATTAGTGGTTCTCTCTTGGTGGTTGGACACCGAGTGATTGTTAGTGTCTTCTTTAAAATTTATTATAGTTTTCCAAACTTCTAAAGTAAATATGTATTTCTTTAATAACAAGGAAAAATCAGTACTCTTGAGAGTTCCTTTAAAATGGCATCTCCGTAAGCGTGGGTTTGATAGCTTTTCCTGCAACATATTATCATTCACTTTTCCTTAGTTTTCATTTTCTCATCTGATCTGCTACCACTGAGCACCAACGATTTGAGCTGCAATAGACCTTTATTGGGACTCTCTGCAGAAATCAAGCAAGGCCTGTTATTCCTAAGAATACGCATTTCCTTGCTCTCATTTTTATGCTTTCACAGCTTTAAGTCTAGACAAATATGGGAGGGGGGGGAAGCATAGCTACTAACTTAAACATCGAGCTGCAAATGTTTCGAGTCTAGTCAGTGTCCTCACACGGCTGTCCACAGGGGCTTTGTAGTTGAGCATATCTGGCAAAGAAACTGTAAATGTTGTCTATCAAGTTTGTTCTCCAACACCACTGGCAGTATAGCGGTTACTGTGTTTTCCACTGAAGGGTGAGTCCTTTGACTGTGTCTCTCAGCTTATTAACAAGATAGGAATAGTTCTCACTCATTTTAAACTCTAGTTCCGGTACCTTTCTCCTAATGGGGGAAGTGGGAGCAAGCATCCCCTCCCCCTCCATATTTGTTTAAACCTCTGGTGATGTAAATACAGTACAGCTATACTCTTAATTTCCTTGGTGTTTACTTGCATCGATAGTCCCCTGCTATTTCCTTTCATTAAAAATAGATTACTATTGTCCCTGGGTTTGATGCCTGCGTTTCTCTTCTAAACAATTACAATTCTTTGTACTAATTGTACACAGTGGCATCAGCTTCCTTATTTTTCAAATGGAATTGATGGAGGAAATGCAAACGCCGGCATGGTGAGAGTTTACTGAGCATATTGTCTTGCAGAAAGTTTTTCACCCCAAGTAAATTTCTCATTTGTTTTTTAGAGTTTGTGTTCAATAATTCATCGATTCCCAACAGCAGGGAAGAGTGAGAGATTTATGGTGTATGATTGTGTCATGTCTTGTTTTATCATGTCGATAGATAGAAAATTGACCACAACTACAAAAGCCTATTTATAATTCTATTTGATCACCATGGGAACTCATCAAAACAGAGGGCAGCGCCGAAGTTTCATTAACAGATCATCTCGGATCTCCTGCTGTGTCCTGTCTTCATTTTCTTTTCACATCATCCTTTTGCTTAGAGCTCTAGCTTTAGAGAGGAGGTCAGAGCCGCGTAATGGCACATTTACCATTCCCCACCATCCCCCAGATTAATATTAAACTGTTAAAAGAAAATGAGAGTTTATTGATTGTTTTAAGCCAGGCATGTTCTAGCAGCGAGCCGTTATTCAGATTCAGCGAGCGGCAATAGATAACTGATTTCAATAAGAAGACAGAGAGGAATGCGGGCTGGGGATCAGAAGGGAGAGAGAACAATGGCCCAGGAATGTTTAATCTTTCTTATGGCACTAATCGTTACTTTTGCAATTTGTGATTGTTTATAGATCATTTCTTTTAAATCCAGGTACAAGATTGAAAAATCTCAATCTAGACACTTAGATTTCTGCAGGAACAGAGTAGGACCCTATTTAATACTGCTGGGAAAAAATAAATGTAATTTTAGACTTGCTCTTTCTAAAGAAAAACAGCATTGTTCATGTTTGCCAGAGGGAATACCAGCGTGTACCTATTTTTTTAATTAGCAGGGAAACTTTACAAGGTCACAGTGGAGCATATTGTTTGTAGTCTCAGAAAAGCTTCACCAAACCCCTCTTCCAGTGGTTTTGGTCTTCTCTCCAAATGGCCGGGATGGATGGAGAAAATGAATTCACAGATGGCTGTCTCACTGATATCTCCTTTGTTTGCCAATATCGTGGCTGCCGAATTTACTGTGATGCAGAGGTATCTTGAATAACTTTACAAAAGGCTCTTAAACTAAAAAAGTGTCCATGGATCAGAGAAATGGCTTTTATCTATAAGCCTTGTCATCTCCTCTCACAATAATGTTCATATAAGTAATCATCTCATCATATATAGATCAATCAGCCTTGTTAATGCTCTGATCTCAGATCTCACTTTTCAGTGCAGCCCTTGTGACTGGGAACTATTTTCTTTGTAATTTGAGGTTTTGATTTAGTGGTCACATTAGTCTTGTCAGTTTGTAGCAGCATACCATGATGTTATTCATAACCAGTGATAGTATTATCTGCTATAAAGTTGCACTGTAAATCAGGAATAGTTGTCAACTTAAATATTTATGCATGTCTAGGGAAAGTAATTGTTAGGCAGACACCCTTTGCTGTAAAACACCAACACCCTAGTTCTGATCTGTTCAGAAAAAAAAAAAAAAAAAAAATGAAAAAATAGGAAAAATAAAGAAGAAAGAGAGAGAGAGGGAGCAAGAGGGCAAAGGACTGTGTAAAGTTAGCGGCACTGCTAAAATATTAGGATTAGAAGTTATTCGGATGTGTCAGAAAGAATCTTTGTTCTGCGGGTTAAGCAGTAAGCTCTCGGAGTTTGCCATTTTAGGGCTCCTTTGTGAGTTGGCTTTTTGGTCTTTGCTGTCACTGGTTCTGAAGGTTGAAGAGAAGAGCAGTGTCAGAAAGCTGATTGGTAGCGCAGAATTTTCTGAGACAATCTGAATCACATATTCAGCTTCTTTGCCACAGTGGATTAACATGATCTAAAGGGCTTTGTGAGCTCGATAAAAATCAGGCAGGAGAGTGTGCGCGGGGAGAAATGCTACCCTTTTTGTCCTTCCAAGTTAATTGTTAAAGTTTTCTCTCTGCTGTCTGTAGAATTTCTCAAGCTCGAGTCCATTGTTTTTAAATAATGTATGTAAATTTTTGAAAACATGCAAATTGGGGAGAAGATTTTTTTTTAACCTAAAGACTGCTTGTCTTGTCATTTCTCTTGTATATGATTGGTTCTGTCAAGTTTGATAAAGCTTTATTTAATTTCCACTTGAGATGCTTGATCTTTATGATGTATTTTCTGCTGTATGCAAATTTATCACAAGACTAAAGGGTGAAAGGAAAAGCAGTGGTTTTCTTGTGTCACTCGTTCTTCTTTAGTGGCATTGAGGACTTGTACCAGTTCTATTAAAAATTACACATGAGTACATAATATTTGCATAATTTATTAATGCACTGATCAAAATGGGCCTTTTGCCATTGAAAATGTGAACATACTCCTTGAATCTTGACTAAAATCTCATAACTTTTGGTAAATGAGCCATGAAACATATGTTCAGATGTATGGCTCATGCAAAAAAAAAAAAAAAATGTAATGGCATGAAATAGTTTTTTGGCAGTGGTATTACATATATTCTGAACCCTAACTTGAAACACTGCAGTTATGCCTACATAGTGAGCAAAATAGCATGTTGCCCTTCTCATTTGACCAGTCATTGGGTACAGTGACACAAGTCAAAATCATGCCTTGGAATTTTTATAGTGTCCTTCCCTTATCCTCAGCATAAGCCATATACTGTTTTCATTTTCTTCACAGCATCACTTTGAGGTGGGTTTAAGAGAGGCATTGTCTTCTTCATTTTACACATGGGGACACTGAGGAGTGAATGTCGTGTATCTTGTCTGAGGTCACAAAGCTGGGTACCTGGAGAACCCAGGGCTTCTCCTTCCCAGCCCGGGTCCTAACTATTAGCTAGAATGGTTTACCTCATGGCTAATAGTAACCAAACTAATATCTCCTTTATCCCCTTAAAGAAAAGAGAAGAAAATGTTCATTTAAGAAAAAAGATGAAAGAATAAGACAAAACCACAGTGACTGTGAGCTGAGGAGTGGCAAGGATTGGCAACTACATGGAAGGGAAAGGGTGGGTTATTAAGGTCAATTTTACAGGAATACTTAGTTCCGCAAAAATCACCTAAAACTTTGAAAACCTACAGACTCTTTGTGGTTCCACTCTCGACTGCTAAATAATAATCTCTGGGGATGGGATTCAGGAATTGCATATTAACAAATACAACAGATTATTCTCATGCACATTAAGAGTAAAGCCCACAGGCTCTACATAGCAATACCTAATTCACCAAAATAAAGGAAAAACCGTAACCAATGAAAAATGTTCCGAGAGCATTTTGGAACATAGTAAGAATGATGGGTTTATCATCTCTGTTTTCTGTCGGGTTATGTAAAGCAGTAGTTAAATTCTCTCTAAACAGAAGGATTAAGTATCTGCATGGAAGAAACTCTAGGAAAGTGATTCGTTGAAGCCCCTCTCAGCAGGGGCCAGACACTACCCCTCCGGTGGCTTCAGGACAGAGAGGAGTGTCCTCTCTCCTGCCTCTTGTCTTCCTTCCCAGCCTGGTGAAACGGAGCTGCCACTTGATCCAGTAATCAAAGGGCTCTGCCTGTTGGTGCTTCTGAGTTTGCTGCCACTGTCTTGTCACCTTGCATGCCAAGTGACCAATCACATGTTCATTCATTCATTAAACAGACCTTTCATGGGGGCCATCATCCCGTGGGAGCCAGGAGCACAGCAGTATAGACAAAAGAGAAGTTACCAGCCCCCATGCAGTGTATGTATCAACCCATACATTTTCAGGGGAGGTAGGTATCAAAAACGAATTAATTATATATGTGCTCAGTGACATGAAGGAAAGGTACAAGTGCTGTTAGGGCGTCTAACAGGAAGAGCTGATCCATTTTAAGGGTTCCCTGAGAAAATGAAGTTTCAGCTGGGACATAAAGGAAGGGGAGAATTTAGACAGAAAAAAAATGGGAATGGAGGGCCATCCTACTTTTCCATTTATTAAAAAGGAAGGCAAGCAGGAAGGAAACAAAATTACCTATTCCCTGGGCATTTTTTATTCATTATGTAAACTTCAGGATATCATATTTACAAAAGGGGAAGGGAAATGGTATCTATCAGAATATCTCCATTCAACTCAGCTTTAGCTTTTCTTAAATTACTTTAAGACTGGATCTCCCTCTACAACCTTGAGTCACATAATTTAACACCAGAATTTCTGTGTATTTGCCATTCATTTTGCCTAGTTAGTGGATATCTGTATAGACGATTAGTTGGTCTAACTAAATTTATCAAAATAATTTAGTAATACTCCTGCCTCCTAGTGTCTCTATACTTCATTTGAATAATCACGAAATATGGAAATAAGGTGTATGTAATCATATGAATTCATCATGACTCATGGCGTGGTCCTTCTAAGACATAGTTTTCTTACCACAGGTACTCTAGCTCTTCTGTTTTCTAATTGTCAAAACTCCTTATCAAATGGAGTTTGATCAACTTAGGAGAAGATCAACTCAAAAATGTCTTTGTTTGTGGTCTTTGATGTCTCTGGGCTAGCAGGGCACTACCGATTGCCACTTAACCATTTGCTCACACCTTAGCAATTTTCCAGCACCCATAGAAACATTTCAACATGGCCTTATTTATAAAAATCACAATATTAGTATTTTCATGGCAGTCCTTTGACCTCTGGATGCAGGGCCTTGGGGGCGGGGGGGATTCATCAACAACCGCAGATCTGCAGTTACACTTGCTGTGTACCTACCTACTATATCTCTATCATGGAAGGATTCTTGTCCCCGGCATACCTTCTGCTAGCAATAAGGGGACAGTGTTTTGCAGTATGAGCTGTCCTTGCAGTAGTGGTGTTGAATACCTTAGAAAAAAAGTGCTGGTGACCAAAATGATGTAAAAGTCAAGTATATTATTTTCTCGTGGAAGCAATGTTTATGTCCTTATGCACTTATGCCCAGCTCTGTGATACAAATGCCAACACACTAACTTGCTTAATGAACTAGAGAGTCTGCGTACCTGTGGAACATAAATCCTTCTAAAAATGCTTGAAATGGAGTAGCACATTAAGAAAATTCAGGCATTCATTACATCTTCTTAATTCCTACATTATGTTTTTTCTGGCTGAATAATGAAGGGATACCTGTATCCAAGTTATGAAAATGCGACTTCCCTTATAATATTTTTGACCAGCATCTTTGAAGAATGTTAAGGTCACTTGATCACGCTTTGATATGTTATGCTGCCTTCTGTTTTTTGCTGCATTTTCTCTGTAACAAGCAAAAGCAGTCAGGATCTAATTGTTGACCACTCTAATGAATGGCTAAGTCTTTATTCTTTCCTGAATTACCATCTTATTAACACCAATTGTTTCACCTTCAACCAGTTTAGTTTTAAATGCATGAGAAAAACTCCTGTTTACACTGAACATGTCACCCTCTGACTCAGTACCACATTGTTATTTCACAATGTCAAGGATGCTTCTGAGTTCTGCTTTAAATGGTAGCCAGACTTGGAAGCATTCATGGGTGAGCTCAGTCATAAAGTCTCACCTTTCTATCCCAGCTCTCATCTTGCATGTTCCAGTGTATAGTTGTTTTCCACCATCATTGTTTTTCCCTTCCACTAACTTTTTTTTTTAATTCTAGAGCTCATTTACCCAGATAAACATGTCTAAACCTAACGATACCTGTTTATTTAAATGACAGTCCCATTGTACAGACATGTTGCTAACTCCCCTTTTGAAAGTACCTTCAAAATTAATTTCCCAGCTTCAGAAGTGAGACGGGTTCATTAACTTAGAGTCACATTCCTCGTTGATAACCTATTTAACCTCCCCTGACACCCTTTTTTCTTTTTCAGCCCTCTCAGTTTTATTTTGCCCCCAGGTTATAAAAATGGCTTAGGAGTCTTCAGAGAAGGGAAGGGAATAGACCAAGACTTGCAGCCAATGCGACACTTTTGCTGAACCCACCAGGAAGCAAACTTACTGAGGCGAATTTATCTGAGGGCTGTCTGCCAACTAACTATGAGAACTGAAGCTGATATCATGGATGTGATTGGTTTTGTATTGTGAATGTCAGTCATCAAATTTCAAGTTGCTACAGGCAAATTTTAGGTCCATTGAAAACTTAGGTCCAACGAATACCACATACACAAAAAATATATACGTTCTTCCAATTGCGTGGATTTTTGAAATTAATTCCTGCATGTACCATTTTGCACCTCTAATCTATTTCATGTTTTAAAACATTTTTCAATGTAAACATGTTTCTTAATATTAAACTCGTAGACAGGAAGGCCTTAGGGAAATCTAATAAAAAATGAAAACAAACCATCTTTGAAGACCCAATTCATAGAACTCCAAGTGAGTATAAGTCATAAAGGTTGCGTATGCTGATGAAGTGTTGTAGTTTGGCGTATGGGGACAGCACAAAGTGACTTTATCCCCTGGACTGGCACAGAGTTGAGCACATTCTAGCACTTGTGTGAAGCCAGGCTCAGAAAGAAGTGATGTCCTCAGATCACCCCTCTGTGCGTGGGAAGACAGTGATCCAGCTTTCCTCCTCAGTGGTCATTTGACCAAACCACACTCATTTAGCCTCATCGTCCATCATCACAAATTAAACCCTCCCGAATCTCAATCGCCATTGCCTCTGCTCTAAATTTACTCTCACTTTTCAACACTGCCCTGGTGCTAAGGAGCACAGTATGGCCTCGTACCGCCCCCAGAATCCTAGCTGGATGGCCTTGGCCCTGGCCTTGCCATTTTCCTCTGTGGAGAAATTCATCCAGGAAAAGAAAGTAGCAAGGTTCCCAAGAAGTTAAAATTGAGGAGTGAAGGAAGTCACCTTGTACAGGTAATAAATCTAATTTGAGGTCATTCTAACCAAAAATGTCCTTGCTTTGTTCCGTCCCCCCAGAAGAACAGGCAGTGAGTAGCCTGTAGGTTATGTATGCATTAAAATGACCATCCACTCTGCAAAACATTTTGCATGTCTCTAGGGAGTACCCAGGAATGCTGGGAACATCTCTCTGCATGCACTTTCTGTCCTAGATGTGATAGATGATTAACACTTGTGCAAAGCAAGCCTATGGTCTCTGTTACCCATGTTTGAAGTTGTTCAATCGAAATGTGGTACTGAGAGCTGCTGGCCAGATGTTCTCACCTCAAAAAGATGATGTCACCCTGCCAGCTAACAGAACTAACTCAAGAGAAAATGACATGGACAAAGCAGCATGGTTATGCTGTAGAGGGTTGAACAGGGCTGGGAACCATTCGTAATCTGATTTAATATGGGTGGCCAACAGTATGGTCCTTATAGCTAATGTACAGACGATGCCATTCATGTCTCTGGCAACAAGGTAGACATATAAACAGTTATTTTTATGATAGATCTTGGTGAAAGGATTGTGTTATAAACTCCACTGAGAGTTGGTTATCGTGTAAGATGTACTGTGAAACTTTGAAGCTTATTTATTTATTTTTTTTAGTCCCTGTCTAAGGGAAGCTTCATGAGGTGGAAGGACTAAGCTGCATTTTAATAATTATGTGGTAAGCAGTAAAAATAAATAGAGGGAAAACATACTGATGTCAGTGATTATGAGGTAAGAAGAAAGGCCAAAGGAGGTGGGGAGAGTGGGAAACAAAATGAATCGGAAGAATGTGTGCAACAGCATGTGTGCAACAAAGGAAATGACAAATAGAGCATCAGGAACGATCATAGAAATAATGAGATGTTCAAGGCAGACTGATTGCAGAGAAAGAATCAAAGTTTGGGTAGGTTCCTTGTAATAGTAGAGGGGGCAGGAGGAGACATGGGAGAGGTTTTTGAAAAATGAATTGTCTGGCAAAGCTCAAGCCACCTAACCAGTGGCTGTCAGACTTTAATATGGGAAGAAGAATACCCTGGGGTTCTTGTTTACAATGCAGATTCCTTGACACCATCCCAAGACAGCCGGATGTAGTTCTGTAGATGGAACCACGAATGTGTTTCTAAGAAGACTAGATGATGCTGCAGTTTTTACAAGACACGTATGTTCTTCAGACCTCAGTTTGAGAAAACTCTGCAAGCAAAGCAAAGAAAATCTTACTGATTTTAACAGCAGCAACTTATTAGAAAAGAGTAGAGGTGCTTGTAGGTAAGGCATATGCTCCGTTAACCCAGCCAGAAAACATGGAAGATGGACCTAGAATTACAGCTGCACAGAGAGAGGATGGCAGATGCTGCAGGGATGGTGAGGCAAGATGCAGCCCATCTCCGGGAGTTGGTTTTCTGGGTGAAAATCAGCCTTTGCCCTGTGCGGGGAAAGATGACCCTCACCCCAATTGAGACCAAAAATAGGACCTCAAAGAAAGCTCTGAAAATAATTAAGCATGATAATTCTGCATTATCTTTAATTAGAGGGAGGCGCTGGTGCACTGGGAGCTTTAAAGGGTCATCCTGCATTTGTTACGAGTGATCTGTCACTGTTGCACAGGCACGTTATTCAGCCCCCCCACCTCTGATCTTCCCTTCCTCTAAGCGCAGCCCTCTCTGCAAGGCCCTTGCACTTAGGCTGCAGAATAAAAGAAATCCCCTCACGCTGTTTGTGCTGCCACTACTAGGTGACATGTCCCTTCCAGGGGGAATGAAGATGGACAAAATCCTCTCCTTTCTTCCCTGCCTTCTGCGCTGGCTCCTTGGTGCCAAGCCCATGCCTCAGCCGGGAGGACCAGCCTATCCCTTGAGAGGCCTTGGGTCCTTGTTGCTGCAGGAACAGTACCCAGGCCGGAGCCAACAGCCTTTAAGCAGTAAGGATGTTGTCGTAGGCCCTAGGATGCCAGCCATGTGGAAGGAGAAGAAAGGGAGTGAGGAAGGCTTGGAAACAGAATAGGAAAAAGCCAGATGGAGTGCAAAGGGAGGAAATGAGCTGGACAAAGACGGTGGGCATCCCCTCCTCTTTCATAGCAGACAGGCCTGCCTGCAACCACCTCTCTGCTTCTTTCTGACTTTGTTTCCAAGGCCTGTACCTGTGCAGAAACCATCATGCCTTCCGCAGTTTACACTGTAATACCTGTTTCCTCTCCTTTCAGGGCACTAATTCAGGGCCCCATTCAGTGCTGTCTTCCCATTTCACCTCTGTATTGGGGCTCCTGCATGCTGCTTTGAATCAGGTAGTTGGCTACCTGACCACTTCTCAGAGAGCAGAGATCTGTCTTTTTCATCCCGATGCCCCCACAGCACATAGGACAATACCTTATGTAGCGGAAATGGGCAATGAGTACTTATTGAATAAATACTGAGCATTAAATCATTCTTTCTTCCCTGGATCCAGTTCCTTAACTTGTTGAATTCTATATTAAGAAAGTCCCTCAAGAGTCTTCTCAGGTTAGGGGAATTGAAATGTACTTAAAATAAGTACCATCTCAATATAACAAAATTTGAACACAAATTCTGTTCAAAAACGCGTATGGCCTGTGAGGTCAGATCAGGGTCTCTAGCCCAGCCCTGTCACTTAGTCCAGGGTAGTTAGGAGAATTGTGCCTTTTCTCTACTGCCTCCCCTGTACATGAAGGATAACAATACCCCCTTCTCACAAGGTCATTATGAGAGTTAGATGAGAGAATGGATAAAAAATTTTGCACCAGATAGATTCAAATACTCAACAAGTATTAGTTTGTGTTTTTCCCCCCTTCTCTTTTAATTTTGGATTAAGTTGTTTTTGGTGGCTTATTTTATTTTCCTTTTTCTGGCATTTAAAATATCTTAATACATTTTAAAATAACATTTTAATTCGTATGCAAAAATACGAATTAAGTAGTACCCAGCGATTCAGCTGATTCATCCATGTCACAGATGCTATTTTAAAGTTTAAAAGAGATAAGGTTTATCAACCAATATGAGGCTTTCCACATCTCTGCGCTGCCCATGTGGCATTTGTTTCATTTTGAATTGTTTACAAATGATCAACTCAGATTTCTGACAAATCCAGTAAAAAAATCAAAAGCTAAGCTTGGGAGATGTTCATGATACTTTTATTTGTATTTAATTTGCAAAGAAAATGAATGTGTAAATAGGAAAAATACCTCTCTCAGTAAATATAGTCACTATGTACATTGGTATGTATCCTCATAAAATTATCTTCCCGTCCTAGTATGTTGTGGTAATGGGATTCAAGGACTTCTCACTGCTCTAAATGGGACTATTTACCGATCAAGAGCCTGCTGTTGCATTCTCTTCCGCTGTAACCTGAGGAAACAGTGCCTTTTCACCTTTGGAACCAGCGTTTCCATATTACTCATGCCAGTCTTTTCTCACTAATTTTATGATTATAATGAGGCAGTGGTACACTAGTTAGCACAGATGACCTTCTAATTGAAAGACTGTAAATTCAATCTCCATCGCTGGGCACCGACAGAAATTTAAATAAATATAGCTCCTAAAATCCTTGTGACGGGCTGGCCTAATGACCAGGGGCTAGCAGAGCCCAAGTCATCTGTTACAGGGGACTGCAGGCAACTTCTGAGTGTTAACTACAGGAGTCATTAGAGCAGGTTGCCCTCACCAAGCAAAGTGAGATGAGGGCCTTTTCCCTGGCTTTGATTCAGGCACTATGCCTTGCATTTCTGCAACATATGCCAAGCTGCGTTTTTGTCAAGATGCTTTCTAAAACAGGAGTCTGAACACAAGGGGAGACTCCATTCTCCAACTGGACCTAAGCAGACAAGAAAAGGCTTATCTACTAGGCCACCTTTGTCCACTGCCATTTATAGATTTAGATGCAATAAACTGCCCAGGGCTGTGTTGACATCACCCCCTCGCTTACTGTATTCACCGCCATTTTTCACCCCCATAACCTTGGACAGCAATCCAATTCAGGTTTCCAGAATGAACTGCCCTGAGGATCAAGATGGGTGTGGAAATGATCAGTCTGCTGAGGGAATCCATGGGGCTGTAGTGCTGCCAACATTTGTACCAAATAATTGAGCACTTGCCCTTGTTAGATTTCTGACCTTCCATTTTGGCTTTAATGTTGTGTGTGTGTGTGTGTGTGTCTCTTACTATAAGCCACCTTGAGTCTCTTTGGAAACAAGTTGCTAATAATTTTTTAACTAACTAGCTTCCCTGGACCTTGACAACAACCACCTAAAAATGGCCCCACATTGCTGACAATGTCTTAAAGCTGGTTATTGGGTTGTCAGCATGGTGCGTCTGTATCCTGAATATATCACACAAATACAATGGAAATTTCCCATTGCCTTTAAAGTTTTGCTTTCTGTATATTTGGTTGTTAGACAAATAGAGCAAGCTTTGCCGACTTCATTTTCATTCTTGGCAGCATGTTTTTATCATAAGGCAGATAGTCATTAATTTACAGAATCAACGCTGGGAACAGCTTTTGTGATCTCATATTAAATTTTCCCCTGAATCCGCCCCTTGGCAAAAATTACTCACATCGTTAAAAAATATTTAATTAGGCTGTAGTTTATACCCAGCTCACTGGGGAAATGTTGGAATTAATATGATTTGCATGAATTCTGTTTCTCTTTTTCTGTCAGAGATTAGTTTTGAATTCAGTTCAGAGGGTCGTTGACACTGCCAAGGACTCTCAATCGTGAAGGTCAAACAGGTAGCAAATACTTCCCCTGGGTAGGTTCCCTGAAAAGACAGCTCAAAATTGCTTTTAATTATGGGTTACCTGAAAGGCCGCTTGCTGTTTTTATTTTTCCACAGATCTCGGAAACACTGCATGATTGGAAGTTTTAGGTGAACCATTTTATTCCCAACTAAAACAGGCCTGTTGTTGTGTAGAGATAGATGTGACTAACAGTGCGATACCCAAATCATTTCCCTAGCAGCTCACTGATTTCTGCTGCTTGTGCACAAAGGAGAAAAGTCCCTTTACTTTGTACTGGGATATGGATAAAGTAGTCTTATAAGACATTCAGCCAGCAGTGAGTAAATTTTCTACATAGCAATGCATCTGCTTACTTAATTATCTCTCACAAGATAAGATACAGTGTTTAGTTATGCATTTCCTTGTTTTCCTCCATGGGTTGCGGGGGGGGGGGGGGGAACCTTAGGGAATCCACAGTCCTATGCCATTTTTTTTTCAAAAGAAAATTTAATGGAATATTTAATTAATAATCTAATCAATCAATTAATCTCGGTTACATAAGTGTTGAAATCTAATTCTTTTTCACAGCTATATCAATAAAAGAAGTGAAATGGCTACCCACTTATCAGGATAATAGGAAACTGTTACAGACACAAAGAAAAATTGACATTGTATTAATTCTGCTACGCTGGTCCTGAATTTGCCAGTGTTAACAAAGTCTTCTTTGCATTTTAGACAACTTTCAGTTCACTCCCTGGAGCTACCGGGTATACCTTTTATGTCCTAACCTGTTCTAATGATGAAAAAAAAATGACGGTTAGGTTTTTTGTTTGTTTGTTTTTTAATTCCCAAAGTTTTGGGCTTCACAGCTCAAAGTAAAGACACAGTCCAATATTAAAGGTGCATTTAAACTTTTTAGACATCACCTGTCTTTATTGTTGAGTTTTAAGTTTAAAAAATATAAACCATGTGCTACCAAAACGTGTACAAACCACACCATTCTTCTGACGAGCCAGCTGTTGATGAATAAATATTTATATTTCAAATGATTCCTATGGGCTTCTATCAGCACTGGAAAGATGAGAGTCAGTTTGACCATCGATTCTAAAACTTGTGAGTCAAGTCACAGGGAATGGATGTCAGGTACGTCCATTGCAATAATAGCCGTATTTGACAACAGTGCTAATGAAGACCACAGCCTGTTCCGGATTATTTAAAGTGTTCTAAATTGGAAGAAACTTAAAATGAGCGAAGGGAGGAAGACTCAAACTGTCTGAGTACCTATGCTCTGCTAAACCCTGCCATGGTGAATTTACAGACATATTTAGTTCACAAAATACCTTGCAAGATGGGTACAATTATTCCATGTTAAAGCTGAGGAAGATAAGTTCAAAGAGGCACAGTCGCTAGACCATCTTTTTAATTTAGTCCCTTCTTTTTTACACGTGAACACACTGAACCTGGAAGGAATAAATAACCCATACACAATAACACAGCAAGTTAGTCTTAAATGAGACTGGAACCCAGCTCTCCTAGCTACCTGCATGGTACTCTTTCAACTTACCTCAGGTATGTGTCTCAATTCTCCCAAATACATCTTGAGCCAAGCTCAGGCTAACAAATGGTATTAAGTAAAAACAGTACAGCTGTTTTCCTTATACCTTTCTTAGTTCATGTTGCATTATTTATTTTATAGCAAGTCAACTCTTTTCCTTTCCCCAGATAAATTCAAGTATGCATGTGGCTTTGTGAAATCTTTTACACAACAGGCTAGATGCATACCCTGCCAACTGGTAGAAGGAAATTCATATAAACACTTAATAGCACATTTATAATATTCGTGTCTGAATATATGAAAACCAAAACAGGTTACTAAAAGACAGTAAGTGAAAGAGAGTAGTGTTTATATTACTAGAAATTGTACAAACGCCAGTAGGACTAGGGACATTAACTCAGCCTTGCAAAAGGACACAGCTCACTCAGGAAGCCAGAACAATCCTTTTCCATTTAATTTTTTTTGCTGTTATTGTTGTTCGCTTTTGCTGTTTCCAGGACCCACCTTTTTGGAAGAGCACAAAGCTATAAAGAGTCCCTATTTAATCCTCATCTCCAAGGTAGCAGGTCTCAGTATTTCATCCCTTGGTCTCAAAAAGCCACAAAGTTGGATACAAGTCATGGAATTTGCAGCCAGTTTTCTATCTATTTGAACATAAATACCACTTCCTGTTTTCCTTCGCTCTGAAGTGGCAATAAGTTATGAGAACCATTTCTCAGAATAGAATCCATTCTCTGAGGCCACCAGTTTTCTCTCCTGATGGTTCTGCCCCAACTGCTTTCCCAGCCCCCGCCTTACTTGTCCTTATTCATACTGTTGCGCTAATGAGGTAAAAGATAAGCATAGTATCAAATTCCCACTCTTTCATCAGACTGCTTTCACAACTAGCTGTACTTGAAGAGGCTTGTGGTTGAGATACATTGAAAACATAAGATTAGCATTTTGGGAAATTTCTAAATAATTGGCAAAATACTGTGCTAACCACTTAGCACTTATTGGTTTCTCTTATCAATTCTGATTCAGGACAAAAGAGTTCACAGGGTATAATAATTGTAATTATTATTATTTTTATTATTATAACTACCATTTATTAACTGCTTATTATATGCCAAGCACATCATTCATCTCAAGCCCAAGACTACGTGGTAAAGTCTCCATTTTACGGGTAAGAAAATGAAGCTGTGAAAAGGTTAAATTACCTCTTTAGGGTCACACAGAAATTGACAGCTGGGATTCAAACCCTGGACTTTCCAACCCCAACGTCAAATTGCCGCTCTGCCTCCAGTCAAAGCAATGTCTCAGACAAAGCAGAGCACTGGATGTGAGGCAGAAGCATCTCTTGCCCTGATTGTGTAACTGATGGAGCTTGAGGCTGTGGCAAGTCCCGTAAGTTCTGGCTCTCAGATCTCGCAATGATACAACCTGGGATTCCACGGACGACAGAGGCAACATAGGAGAAAGCATTTTGAGAGCATCAGTTTAATCAGATCAACAAATATTTATTGAGCACAATGCTAGGTAACTTGGGAACTGTAAACATGAATAAGGTATCATCCCAGACATCAAGAAGCCTGCCTTCTAGAAAAAGATTTAATATAAGTTACAAAGAGCTAAGTGGAAGTGCGTTAACTAAGTTCCTTTAGTTCCTGGAATAATTCATTTCCATTTCCTCTACAAGTATGATGTTTTTAAGACTGGAGATGAAATTGGTTAAAGAAAATTTTCCTACAGCGCACATTGTTTTACGAAATGGGGCAAGAATAAGGGAGTCAGTGCAGCAGCCCCCCTTATCCGAGAAGGATGTGTTCCAAGACCCCCAGTGGATGCCTGAAACTGCAGATAGTACTGAACCCTATATATACTATGCTTTTCTTTTTCCTATACCACATGCTTTTAATAAATTTAATTTATAATTATGCATAGTAAGACATAACAACAATAATAATAAAATAGAACAATTATAACCATATACTGTAATAAAAGTTATGTGAATGTGGTCTCTCTCTCTCTCTCCCTCCCTCCCTCTCTCCCTCAAATTATCTATTGCACTGTACTCACCTTTTCACTTAAAGGAAGCACGTTATAGCTTCTCTTTGGCATATCTGAATTTCCAGCATCACTACTATCCTGCTTTGGAGCCATTATTAAGTAAAATGCGGGTTACTTGAACAAAAGCACTATGACACTGGGACATTAGATCTTATATCTGCTATGGCTACTAAGTGACTACCAGAAGGGTAGTGTATACAGCGTGGATACACTGGTCCAAGGGATGGTTCACGTCCTGGGAGGACGGAGCAGGAGGGTGCAAGATTTCGTCACGCTACTTAGAAGGGCACACATTTTAAAACTTATGAATTGTTTATTTATGGAATTTTCCATTGAATATTTTCAGACAGAGGTTGACCGTGGGTAACTGATACTGCAGAAAGCGAAACCTTGGATGGGGCAGGGAGTGGGAGAGGACAGTGTGCATATTTCCTCTGTCTCCACATTGTTAGCTCCCCAGACCCAGTTCCTGGTGACTCAACACTGTTCTGCCTGCTCATGGCAAGAATGGTCCCCACAGATATATTTTTCACATCAAATTGTCCAAATATACAAACGTTAATTATGCACATTATGTGAAAAGATAATGGTGTTACCTTTACAATGGGAGTGGGGGGACATGCAGCTCATCAATCATTGGATAACTTTCCAATCCAAATGACGGATGTCCAAGTGACTGCAGGAGGTGACAGAACGGCTGACTTTTCCAACCAAATATTACCTCTTACTTCCAAGTACACACTCCTCAAAGCTCCTATAAATCTTAGCTATCGACTTTCTGGGATGCCAACCACACTACTTTCCTGTTCCTCAGCCTGAAAAGTCAGAGAGCCTGCAGGGCAACCTCTCTCAGTGCTTCCTTTACCTTTGAGGCTCCCACTCAAAGTACCTGTCCTTATACAATGTACATAAGTTGACATTGTATACGTTGGGGGATTTTTTAAATGTACTTAGAACTGTGTATTGGTGTTTTCTAATTCCTTCATCATCATCATCATAAGAAGCAGGGATTGTCTTCAAGGAAACAAGTTAAAAATGGAGAAACAAAGAAGGTACAGTGACTCGTCCACCCTCATTCTAAGAATCAGTACAGACAAGGGAGAGAGTAAGAAAAACAGACTTTTGCCTCCCAGGCTAATGCTAAAAGCCAGTAGTTCATGTTATACCTCTTTACATTAATAGTGTCACCTTAGTTTAATTGGTCTTTCCATTTTTGTCCTTTTCTTCTATTTTGAAAACTTTGATTCCATATACCCCTTGAGGTACTATAGTATGGCACCAAGTCTAGGAGACTTACTGTTTCTCACCGTATTCTCACAGTACTTTTAACAATAAATTGGTTTTCGAGCTCAACCTTCTGAAAGACCAAAAGCAATTAAAACACACAAGGAGCTGCTCTAGTTGGAAAGTGGTAGTGTGGTATCTCAGAGACTCCTTAAACTGGAGCCCATAAATGGAATTGGAGAATCTGTGAATTTTCCTCAAGTTATTTGCAACGTCAGGGAGAAGTTGGGGAAGGAGACCATAGTTTTCATCAGAGTTTCAAAGGAGCCATGATCCCAGAAAGATCAGCTGTCTTCTGATGCATGAGCATCCCTCACTTGCTGTAGTTCATTAATTTGCTGCTGAATCAAAACAAGTGGTTTGTTGAGTTCCTAATGACTGTACCATACTTCTGATTGTAAGTCCCGGGAAATCAGATTTAATAGCCTAAGCATGGGCTTCTGTTAATGAGAGATAAGCATAATAGATAAGCCACCATATTATGCTGGGACTTCAAACACTTACCAAACCCTACTGAATCAGCTTATTTTTCAATGAATTATAATTCCATTTATTTATTTACTTGCTCATTTATTCATTCATTTGATTAATATATTTGGAGCACCTACTATGTACCAGGGGTAGTAGCAGTGAATTAGACAAATATGGTGTGGGGACAGAGCCCCAGAGAGCAGTTTCCAGGCTCTCAGCCTTAAGTGGAAAGGTGCTGGCTCAGATAGTAAATGGCCATCAACTGTGATTGCATGGCCATCAGCTGTGGCTAGTGGCCATCAGCTGTAACCAGTGAGCCATTGGCCACTAATATAACTGCTGTGGCTACGCTAGCAGCAAATGGGGGCTAGCAAGAAGATGGTGGCTGAGCTGGCAAGCGCGGATTGCAGTTAGCATGGCGGAGTGTGGGTTGTGGATTTCAGAGAAGTGTACGGCAGGTTGCAGATCGTGTGGCTCCTGGTTTCCTGTTCCTCCAACCCAGCAGCCAGCGAGACCATAGTGGTATGACTCCCATACCTATGGCTCCGTGGGTGTTCCTTTCTGGCCTCATCATGTCCTGTGTTCTTATGTGGGGAGCGGGACCAGAGACTCTGCCACATGACACATGGCGCAGCGAGCAGGGTCTCCCGCATGACTCCCCACACGACATATGGCTTCTGCCCTCAGGAAGCTCACAGTCCAGTGAATTAATATATATTACACTCATTGATCACTCAATATATGCCATATGCTTTATTTGGCACATTGCATGCATTATCTCACTTAAGTTTGGCAACACTAAGGTAGGTAATCATTATCTTTATTTTTATGGTAAAGGAGAGAGCAGAGTAACTTGCTTTAGCTAGAGTATAACCAATACTCTCCATTAAGAGTGTGTAAAAGTAAATATTATAAAACTTTTTGGGACATAGTCCACTTTTCCTAAACAATTAGCCATAAAACTGGACCCAGCTCTACCAAATAACTTATAAAATGTTTCTAGTCCAAGAAACATACCTATTTGTCAAGCTATACTGGGAGAAAAGGCAGGAATTCATCAGTCTCAAATACAGGACTTCATTTCTAAATGATGCAATTAAAATTAGAACAAGAGACTTAACAGTAATTGTGGAAGTCACCCATAGTCATTAGATAGTATGGAAGAGCTGGCTGTAAATTCAACTAATAGGTTACCAGGAAACGTACCTTCAACAATCTCTATTTCATCTAAGGAAGCAAAAAAGTAGCATTAGAGTTATAATGACTCATTAGTGACTTGAAATTGGGATTATCTGGCTTTGTGCTGTGTCCATGGTTATGTAGGGTTGTTGAGACAATAGAAGAGATGCTGAGAAAAATCAAAGGGATGGTCAGTGGTAGACACAAAAAGATTTCCCAAGTATAAAGGAACCAAGCGAATGTCACTAAAATGAAAAGCCCTGAGCATTTTGCATGGGGATTTGAGATCACCCCAGCTCCTCTCAGGACAGCGCTCTTGAACCTCTCAGGGAGGAGTTGGGTGGTTTCACATGAAAGAAATGGGTGCGATAAGTAAAGGATATGCATAATTACAAGAGGGATAGCCTTTCTGGCTTTGAGTCCAAAAGGAAAGTTGTTAAAGTAAAAATGGGAGGAAATAAATACCCAGGTGCTAACAAAAATGGATGCAGTTTGCCCACTGCTTCAAATGGGTGAGCTAAGAAAATACATTGTGTTCTCTGATGAAGCCCCTTATCCTCATGAAAAGGAATGGTGCTGAACTTACGTGTCTGCGTCTCTAGCAGTTAAGTCTGCCGGGTGCAAGCCTTCTCTGTCAGCCCATTCTCCAGCTTTTATTTGTCATAACTCATTTCTAAACACTAAAATTGTTACCCTTGAGGCATTCTTGTTCTTTTATGGGTAAAGAAAGTGCCACAGTTGAGTCTCCACAAAAGTTGCCACTGAAATCCTTGAGTCATCCTTGGTTTGATTTTGTTTCTTGTTTTCGTATTCCTCTTGGTATGGAGAGCATGAAATTTTCAATTTGCAAAAGGATTTAATCAACAGTAAATGTTTTGAATCAGATTAAAACACAACTACTTGAAGAGTTATGTATTTATTCTGTCCTGCTGGGTGCAGTCATTTTATCTTGCTTCAGAAGGGCAACGCAAAGCCATAGTTGCTCTAATGAATTCCGTGCAACAGGCAGGTAGGTTAATGGTTAATAATGCCGAATGTTTATCTTAAAAATCCTGGGTTCTTCCTCAGAATGTGCCCGCTTTTCCTTGACACATCAAAAATGAGAAATCATCTATGAGACTGTTTTATTTGTCTGTGTTTTGGAGACAGCAATTTTACATACTCACGAATGCGATCAATAGAAGCAAGCTCAGGTCTTCCAAGAATCCTTAATTATATGTCTAAGAATGCATATGTATTCATATGTAATACTTGTGTTTCTGCTGTGTTCCCCCACCCACCCACCCTTTGGAGCTGACATGTGCTAAGACTCTTTGAAAGCAGTAAAATCAAGAGTGTAACAGGCAAATGCACAATGAGTTGTTAAATGTGATGGCAAAATAAAAAAATAAAAATTTTTTAAAGCTTCAGTCAGTATGATCAGTAAAAGGAAAAAAAAAAGACAGCCAGCAAACTGTCTATCATGTGATGAAATTTGACAGTAGGGATTATGGCTTTGATGGACCAGAACAGCTAATAGAAGAAGCTGACATTTTTGAAACCCTGCTAATTAAGGGTTCCTTCCTTAATATTAAAATAAAGTCTTTGTCTGGGTTTTATGGTTGGAGAATCAGGTGTTTTCATTAATATATGCCAGTCAGTCTTAATAAGCTTGGAGGGCAGAGGAAGTTATTATTGAGTGACCTTCTACAAAATAAGCATGTTGCTAAGGGCTCTAACCCTGCCCCGTGCAGGCTGATGAATCTCATTTCCAATGCAAAAGCTTCACAAGAAATCCAAGTATTCTCTGTGCAATCACAGAAAATAATCCTTGTGTCTCTTGTAATGTCCAGAATTGCCACTTACTACACTACTACTGTACAATGAATATTACAATACATATTATTTTTCTAGCACAATTGTCTACATTTCTGAATTGCCTAGGATAGAAAAACTTATTGTGAAGACACTTGTATTGAAAAGTCAGCTCATTTTAATACTTTTCAAATAGTCATCTACTCTGTTCATGAATTATAATGTTCGGAATACATCTGACAATACTGGCTTTGAAAAGGAGATATGTCTATATTATTACATATTCATTTTCAAATAGATTTCAAACAGATTTTAAACCATTCATTGAAATTCATTGAAATGATAAATTCACGGTTGGATTTTGATTGACTCTTAATCCAATTTTACTTTTGATAAGTTTTCAGCCACCCCAACCCTTCTCAACCGATATATTTTTTGTTCTTCTATTGATTTTTAAAGCAAAACTGATGGGGTATGGTAAAACTTGAAGGTTTTAATAACTATATGGAAAGCTGGTCAAATGAATGGGTAAAGTTAGTTAAAATCAGTAAAGTACACTACAAGTGATCCATCTGTGTGATTTCCAAAGTATCAGTGCTTATCTTATGGAAGTCATGTTTATTGTAACTGGCTATTGGTTCACAACCTAGAGCAAAACTGTGAGTCTTTCAGTTACTGAGCCATACCCCCATCTCTAGATGACAAGGAAAAGTGCAGAGAGCCAAGGTATTTGGTGTTGGAATAGAAGATCACACATCTTGAAGTGTTGTGGTTGTCCAGCATTAACTAGCTGCTTCTCATCTTGAGTTCTTAATTCCTTCTTAAGAGAAGTTGGGTAACACCTCTATTGCTGGAAGCATGGTCAGGTAAAAAGACAACAAACCTTCTAAAGTTTCTTTGGAGAAGGAAGGAGCTACATTAAAAATTGCAAAGTGCCCATGGGTTTTGAGCTCACCCACAGGAAACGAACCATCGACCATTAACAGTTAGTTTAGATGATGCCAGATATGGGAACAAATGAGATGAGAATCTTAGATCCAGGGCTTCAGTACGTGGAACAAGAAGTTAACTCAAAGTGTGGCAGTTATTTCAGCCTATGTCTATAGAACACAATTGTCTTTAGATTACAGACTTGAGAAAAAAAAACAAACTATGACAGTTTCTGTAAGTGATTTTTTGAAGCTGTTCTTCCGTATTTTTTTTTTAATTTTTTTAATTGGGGAATATTGGGGAACAGTGTGTTTCTCCAGGGCCCATCAGCTCCAAGTCGTTGTCCTTCAATCTACTTGTGGAGGGCACAGCTCAGCTCCAAGTCCAGTCGCTGTTTTCAGTCTTAGTTACAGGGGGCGCAACCCACCATCCCATGCGGAAATTGAACCGGCAACCTTGTTGTTAATGGCTCACGCTCTAACCAACTGAGCCAGCCAGCCGCCCCTCCGGAAGCCCAATGGCAGCTCATTGTCTTCCATCTAGTTGTGGAGGACACAGCTCAGCGGCCCATGTGGGAATCAAACCGGCAACCCTGTTCAGAGCTTGCACTCTAACCAACTGAACCATCCAGCCACTCTCTTTGGTATTTTAAAAGGAAAAAAAAAGTTAATGAACATTAGGATAGACCCATCTCCTTAGGGTCAAAATCAATCACCTAGTGTTCATCAAGCCTCTACCTAATGCTTTCCCAATGTCCTAGGTGTAACCCAAGGTGTAGCATACCACCCCTGCCCTTATAAGCTCCAGGGTACTTGGGACCCTATTGTGTCTTGTATTGCTCCCATCTTCTCATCAAAGCTAGCAATCCCTTCTCATTCTCTTCTCTGTGTGGAACCAGCATGGGAGTTGCTCTCCCAAACACTTTTGGTTCACTGCCACCTCTGGATTCATCCACACCAATGCAACTCCAAGTGTGGACCATGGACTAGCACTGTCACCCTCACCCAGGAACTGCTTAGAAATACAGAATCTTGGGCATACCCCACACCCATGGAACCAGAATCTCTGGGAACCTATGACTGTACATTTTAAGGAAGTCCTCAAAGGATCTTGAAAAATTTGAGAGTGAATCATTTAGAATGTTCATACAGAAAATTAATCGTATACTACATTGTGCTATCATATATTTTTGTCATGTCATGTAACTTTGGGTTTGTATTATCTCTCCAAAGGGGATTTAAGTAAGCTCCATGGGGGCAGGTGCTGAGTTGTAATGTTTCTTTTTATCCCCATAATCCAAATCCAATGTCTCGCAAAGAATAAATAAAGATAAATGTTTGATTGACGCAAGTCTTTTAATTAAATTGTAGGTTAAATCTAAAAGTTCAGTCCTTTCATTCTAAACACATTCTTCTATTTCTATTATGTTTTATTCTCTCACACTTGTTCCCTTTAATATCATCTTCATGGCATTCTAATACTTCTTGTTCTTCTACCCCAGGGATTTGATGGTTCTACAGCAGCTCTGTCCAATAGAAATATATAGCCAACCACATGTGCAATTTTAAGTTTTCTGGCAGCCACATTTAAGAAAGTAAAAACAAGCAAGTGAGATTAATTTTAATATAACACATTTCGTTGATTCTAACGTATCCAAAGTATTATTTTAATATGTAATCACTATGAAATAATACATTTTGCATTCTTTTAATTTTTGTACTAAGTCTGAAACCTGAATGTTATTTTACACTTACAGCATGTTCTAATCCAGACTAGCCACATGTCAAGTGCTTAAGAGGCTCACGTGGCTACCGTATTGGACAGCACGGCTCTAGAGAATATTCACAGATAAAGTTCAGGGGTGTCTAAAACCCCTGAAATAACATACCAAATTATATGTGTGCTATCAGAGCATTTATCTGATGAGACAACATAGAATTTATCAGTTTCCCAAAAGGGTTCGCTCCCCTTACCACCACCAGATTCCCTCCCCAAATGTCTTAAGAAACATGGTGCTGCTTTTAGCCTCTGGAATTACTCATTTCTTTTGACTCATTTTCTCTACTTGCCAATTCTATTTACATTCCCTATTCTAACAAGACTAATCCACACTCTGTTATTAAACAGCTGTGAATTTAACTTATTCCTTTAAAATAGCACCTAGAGAGTGGTCAGGGTATTGACTTGCTTCATAGAAAATAACCTCAAACCCTACCACAGTTGGTAGTTACAAAAGACAAAACAGAATAAAAATATATTAGGCCTTTTTATCATGGTAATTCACTAGGAATAAATTATACACTAGACCCACATGGCATTCAGGAAGTTCCCAAGTTGTGCTAAAACCTATCAACTGGGAAGATTCTGGAAGGGTCAGTAATTGATCACAGCACAGAGTATTTTTTTCCTCTTCTTTTCATTAGGTTATTAATTTCTTGGCATGGGATAACCACCCACTTTCTAGAATGGCTAAAATATTTTTGTACCCCTTGTGATTTTCTTGGATAGGATTTTTTCAAGAACCCTCACAATGACATGGAGGAGGAGAGCCAATTATTTCAAATACAGCAGTTATGGTGTCAACTTAATGCTCCAATCTGGGAAACCAAGATGTCAGTTAAGCAGGAGCCTCCTTTTGTTTTGCTTCCTCTTAAACATAAAGATCTCTTGAGATATACCGCCAAATATCTTTTTTAAAACTTTCCGGTTTTGTTATTTTTTTGTTTCTCTCTCAACAGTATAATTTAAACATTGTGGTGTAGCTCCTGGTGAGGGCTGATGTTGCTATTCTTCCATCGTAGAGTAGCGCCTTCAAAAATAATCAGGAATGATTAATTATTTTATTTGTGTGTGTCTTATTATGTATTATCATTTGTGTGTGGTATTATTTATGTACATTAAGCATATCCAGTTTTAGTCCTATAAACCATGTTGTTCCACTGTGACTAGAACAAAATAAAATACCTTGTGTAACTTTCAAAAAAAAAAATTGGAAAACTCAACCCCATAATTAATTATTGTTTGCCTTATCTATTTACTCTCCTTTAAAATAAAAGGGCTGTTCAGAATCAGGGAAAGATTTAAACTTCAATCTTAACTTACAAGCATTTTCTACTTTTTCGTGGTCACATGACCAAAAGGAAGAGGACAAAATTCACTATGAGAATAACAAAAACAAACAAAAATTGAGATATATTGGTACTGAAGTCTGGCTATGCGTAACATGCATCTCACTGTGGATCCAGATTTAAATGACAAATATTGAACCATGCAAAATTTCAGAATAATGGATTAACTATGCCAATATCAAATATTTTATGTTGATTGGTCTCCTTACCACCACGGTAATGAAGAAGCTTTGAAAATGACATCTTACTATTCATTTGATCTTCGGAGAAGGGAGACTGATGACAGTTAGTCTTCAGATTGTTAATGTTTCTTTCTTGGCATCATTTCACATTTTACTATGATGTAACCTCCAATTGCATCAGTTTTTCCTTTCCAGCACTGTGATAAATACTAAAAAGTTGGCCTTTCCTGCCCTACAGACACTTTAAAACTTCAAAACTATAGGAACCTTTTAAAGCAAGGTTTTAAAATTTCTTGATATAGTCACTTTCTCAAATCCTTGGGCTCATTCCTGTGATGTAATGGCCCTCAGTATTATAGCATTCTCTAGGTTCTTTTTTTAATGTATACTCCCAATGAAAATAATAGGATATTGACATATCAAAACTATCCTAAAACCACTTCTTCTGTGATGTGGGGTGATGGAGAAATACCTGCACCATGATTACAAGAAAAAATGAAATACAACATATAATCCATTTCTTAAGCAGAAAAAAAATGGCGGAGACTTCAAAGTCTGCATCTGTTTTATATACAGACTGTTTCTATAAGTATTTAAATATGCTCAGTTGGAGTCTGAGTCACTGTAATGACCCATTTAACACTTTTGAATATTTAGCAATCAGTGTTGATTATTGATTGATCAATTCAACTATAGGCAATGATAGTCATAAAGGCAAACATACCGTTCCAAATAACTGTGCTTAAGTTTGAATCGTGTCTGCAATTTGTTCATTTCCTCTTTGGTCCATTACTTCAACAGCCTACCTTTTCCATTTTCCTCTCTGAGAACTAGGAAATCCACTGGAATTATCTTCTGACACTTCTTAATCAATGTTCAGAACTGGTTATGCAGCATTCTCTTTGGATACTGTGGTTGCAAATTCTCAAATCAGGTGTTCCAGGGATTATAGAAAAGTAGATTTAAAAAAAAGAAAAAAAATGTTCTTGGCCTCACTGATTCCCAAAGGAGTCAAAATGTTTATTTCTGAAGATAAACCTACAACATGATTATCTTTTAGCTCAAATTTTTCTAAGGAAAGGCTCTATTACCATATCTATAAGAAGAGAGTGGATTCCTTTTCTTATTTGATGACATTGGAAGGATTTTTCATTCTGCCTCATCGTTCTGATATAGAACCTTTCTTTCTTCTTGTTCTACTAATTTATACATGTATTTCTGTAACAGACCCAATGCTTTTATGCGTTTTTCTTCAGATAAGTCAGCAAATACATAGAATGAGACAGAGCAGTAAAGAACATCAAGTTTCTGTCAAAACAGTTCATAAATATTCAGGAGAGTTCTGCAATATGTAGGAAGTTATGAAGATGGCATTAAGATACCAGTAAATCCAAAGAAAACCTATGCTAATCAAGCTATCATATCTTATTATATTTTATTCTTTTATCATTTTATGATCCCTCAATAATATAAATGTGACCCTCCAAAAAAAACTACAAATCATAACCTGCCATTGTGAGAGAATTTCCATCTTATCCTGGGTCAGGATTTTCTAACCGGTGTCAGGGTCTCATGGTAGATCTGAAAGACTAACCTGAGAGTTAGTTTTCAAAACTACTTGCCACTGACTTATTCCTCTCTTAAGCACAACCTTCTATCCAGATATGATGTCATCCCCTGTGGGAGTGGGGCCTGGCTGCAAAAGGACTCCTGAAAAATAGTTTAACAAGTAGCACCTCCAATCCTCTCAGTAATCTCAATTCCCTCAAGAAGTTGGGTTTTTTTTGTTGTTGTTGTTTGTTTGTGTTTTTTTTTAAGAAAAACAACAACACCTTACAAAAGGTTTAGGAAATTTTACCTTAAGTGGCAGTTTTTGAATTACCTTTTTTATGTGATAAAAATAAACTTTCTATTATTCCTAAAACTGAAATATTTTTAAAGATAGAAATAAATAGATTTTATGATCTTTCTTTAAAAGGTATCCTCTTAAGTTGTTGCAATATGGAGATGACTTGGAACTATTGCTGCCTAGTCCTCATTCATAAACTCTTTCAATCAAGGGAACACTGAATTCAATGATTCGTCCTGTTAGTACATCGCTGTGGTCAAAAAATATTTGCTCACCCCAGGGAGCCAAGCAAAGGCTATTGACATGCTTGCTTGATGTATGAAAAGACAAATCAGTGCCCCATGCTATCTACCAGCAGGGTACAATGACCCGACATGGAAAAGTCAACTCAAACCACTGTATAATAAATTTACATTTTTTTCTAGGAAACTTCAGAGTTACCAAATCAACTGTGTCTAGTGTGCAAATTACATGCAAGCTAACAGAATGTGAAATAAATTCGAGGAAGGCCATGTGTTGTACCTTCTATGAGGGATGGCACTAGTGGCTATGGTTTGTCCTGGAGGAATCTATGGTAGCATTGAATGGGGAAAGACAGAGAGAAAGGAGTTGAAGCAAAAATACTTATTACTCATTGCCTATCTCCTGCCCCTTATCCATTTTCAGCTGTTTTCTAATGTCAGAGAAAAATTTCTCTTTTAGAGTCACTCAGCTGGAGTAAAGGTGGATCCAGTAAGCAAGGTTCAAAAGAGCCATGATTTTCCTTCTTGTGGTAGGGGAAACATTGAAAGTCCCATGGGTCTGTTTCTTGAGTTTAATAAACAGAACATGATTGTTTGTTTGTACCACCATATAAAGTGATTGAGTTTACTATAACACAAAGAGGTTCTCACATTTGCCTTATAATGCAATTTGTACTAATTAAAAGAACAATATTAGTGGAGGGGGGAAAGCTATACCTTTCCATCAAGTAGATTATAATTAGGGATTGAAGATGGGGCAAATAATCAATATAAAATGACATTTCTCTTAATTTCTACTGTTGGTGATTTGAAGGGATGGTTTAGAAATAATTCTTTTTATGAAAATATGTGAAAACTCAGATAATGAACTAGCAAACTAACCAACTAACCACAGTTCTATCATAAATTGGGAAATGGCTATAAAAGATGTCCATATTCTCTTAGAGTTCCTTAAAACCTGCTGTTTCCTCACATTTATACAGTCCTATCCTCAGTTAAACTCAGTTGGCTTCTATAGAAGGTATAGTTCTCAATGCCCATGGCAAATACTTATTGGGAATGAATACATTATTTTTGCTATATTATAACTCATTTTACAGAGTAAATAATGCTTTAATAATAATGCCATAAATGATATAAAAGAACAAATGTAAACTTTTCCAAATCAAGCACAGATAAAGCAGATTTATTTCAGGCCTAAGTATCCATTTTTTATGAGTTCAGTAAACATTTATGATAGACCTACTATGTACAAGACCCTAGTCCTAGTTTTCAGTGGGCAAAAGTTTTGGAAAAGTTGATAACTGGGGATTTGAGGGCACCTAATTATAACTCTACGAATATTGGCATTCTTTAGTTTTCCTATTTCAAGCTGACATGAAGTAATGTCTGCTCATGGAGTAAAAAATCCCCCGTCTTAGTTTCTGCAATCTATTCTGAGACACAAAATTTAGTGGCAGGCTAGTTCTAAGTGTCTTACCTAGTCAATCTTCATAAGAGAAGGAAGAACCTGAATATTAGAAAAGGCCAATATTTGGTTCAAAGTCAGCTTGCCTTAACCTACCACCTCTCGAGTAGCACATTTGCAGGTAAACAGGCCGAGCAGGGACCTCTGAGCTCCTCTGTCCTTTTCTGTTTTGTTTTTTTTCAATTACAGTTGACATAGAGCATTTCATTAATTTCAGGTGTACAACATAGTGATTAGACATTTGTATAACTTACGAAGTGATCACCCCAATAAATCTAGTACCCACCTGACACCATACAGTTATTACAATATTACTGACTATGTTCTCTATACTGTACTTTACATCCCCATGATTATTTTGTAACTGCCAATTTGTACTTCTTAATCCCTTCACCTTTTTTACCTGGTCTCCCAACCCCCCTCCCAACTGGCAACCATCAATTTGTTCTTTGTATCTATATGTTTGTTTGTTTTATTTGTTTGTTTCCTAGATATTAACCCCTTGTCAGATATTTCACTGGCAAATACTTCTCCCATTCAGTAGGTTGTCTTTTTGTTCTGTTGATGGTTTCCCTCTCTGTGAAAACCTTTTTATTTTGATGTAGTCCTATTTGTTTATTTTTTTCTTTTGCTTCCCTTGCCCAAGGACACATATCAGAAAAAATATTACTAAGAGCAACGTCAGAGAGTTTACTACTTGCGTTTTCTTCTAGTAGGAGTTTTATGGTTTCGGGCTTACATTTAAATCTTTAATCCACTTTGAGTTTATTCTTGTAAATGGTGTAAGAAAGTAGTCTAGTTTATTTTCTTTTTTTGCATGTATCTGTCCAGTTTTCCCAACACCATTTACTGAATAGACTGTCTTTACCCCATTATATATTCTTGCCTCCTTTGTCATAGTTTAAATGACCACATAGGTGTGGGTTTATTTCTGGGCTCTCTGTTCTGTTCCATTGATCCATGTGTCGCTTTCTATGCCTGTACCATGCTGTTTTAACTACTGTAGCCTCGTAATATACTTTGATATCAGGTAGAGTGATACTTCCAACTTTGTTCTTTCTCAATATTGCTTTGGCTATTCAGGGTTTTTTGCAGTTCCCTATCAATTTTAGGATTAATTCTTCTAGTTCTGTGAAAAAATGTCATCGGTATTTTGATAGAGATTACATTGAATATGTAGATTGCTTTTAACAATATGGGCATTTTAATTATGTTAATTCTTCCCATCCATGAGCACAGTATATGCTTCCATTTGCTTGTATCTTCTTCAATGTCTTACAGTTTTCCAAGTACAGGTCTTTTACCTCCTTGGTTAAATTTATTCCTAAGTATTTCATTCTTTTTGATGCAATTATAAATAGGATTGTTTTCTTAATTTCTTTTCCTGATAATTCATTATTGGTGTACAAAAATGCAACTGAATTCCGAATATTAATTTTGTATTCTGCTACTTTACTGAATTCACTTATTAGTTCTAATAGATTTTTTGATAACTCTTTAGGATAAAAGTGGTTAAAGTGGGCATCCTGTCTTGTTCCTTATCTTAAAGAAAAAGCTTTCCACATTTCACCATTGAGTATTATATTAGCTGTGGGTTTGTCATGTATGGCCTTTATTATGTTGAGGTATGTTCCCTCTATCCCCACTTTGCTGAAAGTTTTTATCATAAATGGAGGTTGGATTTTGTTGCTTGATATGGAAGAAGATGCTTGATATAATTTCCATCTCCTTTAATTTATTGAGACTTGTTTTGTGGTGTAACGTGGTCTATCCTAGAAAATGTTCCATCTGTGCTTGAAAAGAATATATATTCTGCTGCTTTGGAGTGAAATACTCAAAAAATATCAAATGCTTTTTCTGTATCAATATGGTCATATGACTTTTATCCTTCATTTTGTTTATGTGGTATATTACATGATTTGATTTGCAGATATCGAACCAATGTTGCATCCCAGGAATAAATCCCACTTGGTCATGGTGTGAGATTTTTTTAATGTATTGTTGTATTCAGTTTGCTAATATTATGTTGGGGATTTTTGCATCTATGTTGATCAGGAATATTGGCCTATAATTTTCTTTTGCTGTAATGTCTTTGCCTGGTTTTGGAATCAGGGTAATGCTAGCCTTGAAAATAAGCTTGGGAGCTTTCCCTCCTCTTCAATTTTTTGGACTACTCTGAGGATAGGTTTTAATTCTTTGAATGTTTGGTAAAATTCACTTGTGAACCCATCTTGTACAGCACTTTTGTTGGGAGTTTTTTATTACTGATTTGATTTTTTTAGTAGTTATTGGTCTGTTCATATTTTCTGTTTCTTCTTGATTCAGTCTTGGAAAATTGTATCTTTCTAGGATTGTATCCATTTCTTCTAGGTTGTCCAATTTGTTGGCATGTAATTGTAGTTTTTTTATATTAATTCTTTGTATTTCTCTTGAATCAGTTGTCACTTCTCCTTTTTAATTTTTTATTTTACTTATTTGGGTCCTCTCTCTTTTCTTCTTGATGAGTCTGGTTGAAGGTTTACCAATTCTGTTTATCTTTTGAAAGAACCAGATTTGGGTTTCATTGATCTTTTATGTTTTTTTAGACTCTAGTTCATTTATTTCCACTCTGATCTTTATTATTTTCTTCCCGCTACTCATTTAAGCTTTGTTTATTCTCCTTTTTCTAATTCCTATAGGTGTAAGTTTAGTTTGTTTATTTGAGATTTTTCTTGTTTCTTGAGGTAGGCCTGTGATGCTATAAATTTCCCTCTTAGAACTGCTTTGGCTGTGTCCCATAGATTTTGAGTCATTTTGTTTTCACTTACATTTGTCTCTAGGTATCTTTTGATTTCTTCCTTAATCTCGTTGTTTAACCCATTCATTGTTTAGTAGCATGTTATTTAGCCTCCATATGTTTGTGTGTTTTTTCATTTTATTCTTGTAATTGATATCTAGTTTCACATCATTGTGATCAGAGAAGATGCTTGATACAATTTCTGTCTACTTAAATTTATTGAAGCTTGTTTTGTGGCATAACATCTGGTCTATCCTGGAAAATGTTTCATCTGAGCTTAAAAAGAATGTACATTCTGCTGCTTTGAAGTGAAATGCTCAAAAAATATCAATTAAATCCATCTACTCTAATGTGTCATTTAAGGCCACTCTTTCCTTGTTGATGTTCTATCTGGATGATCTATCTATTGGTGTCAATGGGGTGTTAAAATGCCCTACTATGACTATATTAGTGTCGATCTCTCCCTTCATGTCCATCAATATTTGCTTTATATATTTAGGATCTCCTGTGTTGTGTGTGTAAATGTTTACAAGAGTTATATCCTTATATTGGATTGATCCCTGTATTGTTATGATATGCCCCTTTTTATCTCTTATTACAGCCTTTGTTTAAAGTCTATTTTGTCTGATATAAGTATTGCTATACCAGGTTTTTTTGTTTGTTTGTTTGCATTTGCACAAAATACCTTTTTCTGTCCCTTTAATTTCAGTCTCCATATGTGTTTCGATCTGAAGTGGGGTTCTTGTAGGCAGTGTATGTATGGGTCTTGTTTCCTTATCCATTCAGACACCCTATGTTTTTTGATTGGAGCATTTAATCCATTCACATTTAAAGTAATTATTGATAGGTATGTAGCTGTTGCCATTTTATTATTCATATTTTTTTATATTTTCTTCTTCTTCTTCTCCTCCTCCTCCTCCTCCTCCTCCTCCTCCTCCTCCTCCTCCTCCTCCTTCTCCTCTTCCTCCCTATAGCATGTCTTGTAATATGGTTTGGTGGTGATGAACTCCTTTAGATTTTTCTTGTCTGGGAAGCTCCTTATCTGTCTTTTGATTCTAATTGGTAGCTTTGCTGGGTAGAGTAATCTTGATTGTAGGGCCTTGCTTTTCATCACTTTGATATTTCATGCTAATCCCTCAGGCCTGCAAATTTTCTGTTGAGAAATCAGCTGACAGTTTTATGAGATTTATGAGAGCTCCCTTGTAGGTGAAAAATTGCTTTCCTCTTGCTGCTTTTAAGATTCTCTGTTTGTCTTTAACCTTTGGCATTTTAATTATGATGTGTCTTGGTGTGGGCCTCTTTGGGTTCTTCTTGTTTGGGACTCTGTGTATTCTGGACTTGTATGTCTATTTCCTTTTCCAGGTTAGGGAAGTTTTCCGTCATTATTTCTTCAAATAGGTTTTTGTTCTCTCTCTCTCTCTTCTCCTTTTGGTACCCCTATGATGCAAATGTCATTATGCTTGATGTTGTCCCAGAGGTATCTTAAACTGTTCTCATTTTTTAAAATTATTTTTGCTGTTCCAATTGGGTGTTTTATGATACTTTGTCTTCCAAATCATTGATTTGGACCTCTGCTTCATCTAATCTGCTGTTGATTCCATCTAATGTATTCTTCATTTAAGTTATTGTATTCTTTACTTCTAACTGGTTCTTTTTTATGGTTTCTATCTGTTTGTTGAAGTTCTCACTGAGTTCATCTATTATTCCCCTAAGTTTATTGAACATATTTAGAACCAGTGTTTTGAACTCTGTATCTGATTGATTGTCTCCATTACGTTTAGTTTTTTTCTGAAGTTTTGTCCTGTTCTTTCATTTGGGACATGTTTTTCTGTCTCCTCATTTTTGTTGACTCCCTGTCAACAAAATGGTTTTATGCATTAGTTAGATATGTTATACCTCTTAGTCTTGGCAGAATGACCTTATGTGGCAAGTGTCCTTTGGGGCATGGTGACACAGTCTTCCTGGTCACCTGAGCCAGGTTCTCCATGGGTGTCCTTTGTGTGGGTGTGTGCACCCTCTTATTTTAGTTGAGCCTTGATTGCTGTTGACATGTCAGTGGGTAGGATTGACCCTCAATCTGACTGGTTGTGACTAAGTAGATGAGGTGTTGTGCAGGGAATGACCCCATGGAGCAGGAGTCACTTTAGCAGGGCTCTGGTTTCCTGCCCAGTCTGCCCTTCAGGTGTGTCATTTGTGGAACATCAGATGAGGGTTTAGTGAGGAAGGTAGTGAACTGAGAGTTAGCCAGTGGGCTTACAGCCCTGCTTCTCAATGCAGGATAAACTTGAACAAGCCTTGCAACTTCTCAAAACCAAAAAGTTTTCACTTATTAAGTAAGGGGTATTAATGGATGTCTTTGAAGGTCTTTGCTAGCTCTAAAATTGAACTAAGTGAAGTGAAAATAGCATGAAAAATGGTGCAAGTGATAGATGAATATGAGATGTGATGAAGATGATGATGTAAAATTGGGATGATCATGCCAGTTCAAAAGGTTGTTTTGAAGATTTAAAGGAAAGTATGCAAAGTACTTATACATGATGGTAGGCATCTGCTAATATTGTTATTGCTGTAGTTGAAGCTCTAAGCATGCATCACCTCTGCTGCCCCCCACCCCCCCCCGCTGATTAAAACAACGTCCCAAAGTGACCACACAAACCCTAAGAACTCCTCACCAGAGTTACACAGGAATATACATGTCTGTGAGTCATCCATTCTCATCCACCAAATAGCAGTGACAACAGCAGACAGTTTGCACTGCTTATTTCTCACAAAGTGATTTCTTATGCATGGTTTCATTGAATTCAAAATTAGGCTGTGAGGCAGATAGCTCAACTTTTGTTTTCATCCCAGCTGTCAGGCCACTGCCTTGCACCATTCCCGTGGAGTGGTACTCCAGAGGGTGCCATCCACGTAGACTACAATGTGAGTGATGCCCCCCAGAATCCTTCAAAGCAGCAATACTGCCCCCTTTCAGAATAGGAAACTGAAGCCCAGAGAGGTTAAATGAGTTATCCAATGTCACACAGCAAGGAGGAATCTCCAAGTTGGTTTGTGACTCCAGGTATTTTTGCTTTCTTCTACATGTGACCTTGACTACAATACATGCATGATGAGTATGATAGGGTCAAATTCTCAGTGTCAACCTTGCCAGCCAGTATTAGACTTTGGGGTATCTTGGTGCAAGATCCCATGAGGTCACTGGAGGATAAGGTCTTCACTGTGTGATGGACACTGTGACTGAGTCTGACTTTCAATGTGCTACACTAGGGACATTATTTTATGGAAAAGAAATGGCTGTACATCCCAGCAAATTAGGCTATGGAGACAGTGACCTACTCTTCCTCTCCATAAGATTGGCTTACATGAATATTCAATAACCAGCACCCCTAAAAGTCTGTTGTATCTCCTACCTGTGTTGTCATCTTATCACAATCGGTGGTCTGTGCCAAAAGGCACATTTCAGTATTAAAGAAAGACTCGGAGTTTGAGAAAAGTGACAGAAATATTTATTGAAGTGCTGCACTTAGACTCCATGCAGAATGAAAGTGACTTCCTCATATTCAGTAATCCCCAAACAAAATAACCATCAAGAAATATTAAAACACACACTTTATTAGTTTCATTTAATTTCTTAATTGCTCAAAGTCAGCTTACCCATTTACTGCTGTGTGAAATGCTTAGAGGCAAGGCACACATTAAAGGGATTATTTCCATGTAATCCCTCCCTCCCAGAGGGTAGGAACTGATCACTTATGAATTCTGATTTCCGCTCTGTAACAATATCAAATGGAGAAAATAGTTATTGTAAAATGATAGAGTCAGTAGTCGGGTAATACAGTAGGAGAGTGTAATTTAATAACAGAGAGAAAGTACCTCATTTTCGGTAAAAGTTATGCGAGCCTTTTTCAGGAATAGCTATTAGCCAAACTGAATTTAGCCTCCCATTTTTCTGGCTATACCTTTGTTAATTGATAGATGTTGAAGATGTGTAGCCTGTTAAGATTTTAATCAAATGGTGGTGGGAGTAGATATGATCATTTTACTGGGACTTGGAGTCCTGGGGATAATTACTGCTCTGGGTATTATGTTCTCTGTGACAGTTCGCCCACCACCCGCCTTCCTTCTTGGCAGGAAAAAGAGTGCAGGCATTCAGGTAGAATTTGGAGCGATGCTGCCAATTACACAGGAAAGACAAATGAGGTAGGAAGGGGTTTTAGGTAAATATCCACCAAGAAACTTGTGATCATCTGAACTTCTGGCAGTTTCTGTGGTACATCATAGCTGGCTTGAGACCATTAAATTCTAGAGGACTGGGAAACCCATTAGTGACCCAGCAAAGAGCTTTTTCTTGTTCTGTGGCTGACACATCTCTCCCTGTCATGGTACCTATAACCCAAGGACACTATTTTAGGAGCATTATTGCTATTCTTGGAAGGAGGTAAGAGTTATAGCATCAGAAGAGTACAGAAGTAAGGCCAATCCTGACCAGCCACTTCTGCCCTCCTATAGCACAGGACCAGACAGGGGCCATGTCTGACAGCATTAAAATGAGCAGTGCCTCCATTTCAGGCTGGCCCTCTTCTGATATTTCATATTCATTCTCTGCCTTGAGAGTCAGCCTAAAACAAAGAGTATACAAAATAAAACATTTTTTAAAGCCCTCAAGGAGATTTGTACCATGAATTTTATTAGATTGAAGGCAAAACAAGCTGATACTAGCAGAAAAAAAAATGGCTGCTTCAGACCCCAGCTGACCTCTTTTGCATGGAAAATTCTCCATATGATTACAGAGCTAATGAGTAATATTTAATGAAAACATTAGGCCTTTGCATATATTTGTAAGCAGCACTTCTCCCATTTAAATTTACATAAAAAGAAGCTGATACGTATAAATGTGCATCTTGGAAATCTGTGTACTTCAAAGAAAATGTTCATCTCTTATCTCTGGTTATTTCGATACAAAGCCCAAATTTATCAATGAGAAAACTGTAAGATTCAGTCAATCATCCTGTTGACACGGAACATACAAGCCTTGATGATGTGTGATGCGTGGGTTAAACAGCTGAACTCAAGGCAGACTCATCCACATATCACGGAATGGTTTTGCTTTATGCAAACAACAGTGTATGAGAAAACACTGGCCTAAACAACTGCTAAATAAACACATGAAAAAGATTTTTCTTTCAATTTCAAGAATCCTTAAGCATTTGAGGAGAACGACTTAGAGCAAGGGGGCTGCGTATATATTTCCTTTTCTGCTCAGAATCCAAATCACGGTGGTGCAGAATTTGAAAATGGAAAAGCCTGTGACACAGTTCTTTCCCACTCTTTCTCTTCCCCCCTCTAGGTGGAGCTGACAGGCAGCAGCGTCTTTGACTATGTCCACCCCGGGGACCACGTGGAGATGGCAGAGCAGCTGGGCATGAAGCTCCCGCCTGGGCGGGGTCTCCTCTCACAGGGCACCACTGAGGACGGAGCCAGCTCAGCATCTTCCTCCTCCCAGTCGGAGACCCCTGAGCCAGGTGGGAATTGCAGTCCCAACGTGTGGGTTGGTGGGCAGGACCTTTGCCAACGATTGCACTCAAGTTGCCAGTGTGAAGAGACTATAAATAGGTCTAATGGTATTTAACAATTCCACGCAGCTTTCTGTCTCATGCAGTAATTAAATAAGGAAGGTATTTGAAAATAAGGAGACATTTTAATAAGTGTAATCCAGAGATCTAATTTCTATAGAACAATACATAGAGGAAGCACTAGTTCCTTTAGTTTCTCTGTCAAGTTACTGGAGGAAAAGGTTCAGATTTGGGAAGCCCTCTGCCTTTTATTGTTACCATGGCTAAATGTAATGCATTTATTTATTATTCAGCAAAATCTATGGCAGGGGCGCTTTGAATATTAGCTTGTGCTAAATTAAAAATAGTAGGGACTTGCAGAAATCTCGGTTCCTTATTATTATTTTTATTTTTTTATTTTTTTTTTTTTTTGCATCAGAAGGTACTTGAAAGATGTGAACAGATAAATTAAGGCTAAAAAGAAAACAGAAATGGCTACATTTTAAACTGCCTTTCCACCCTCAGTATTTAATTAGATCAATTGTATAGAGGAATGAACAGAGGTGACATTCCTCATTGGGATTCTTTCCAGGACTCTTATAGACTTTGCATTCAGAATGTTCCCATTTTCATTGTGTTGTACTGATGATAATTTAAGTATTAGGGGAAAATCCATTTATAAATTAAACAAAATGACTTGATATCCATCAGTCCCCTAGTTCATCAAGCTGTTCAAACACGGGGAAGATTGGCTGGTCGGCCTGGGTCTTCCGAGAGCGCTGGTAATTAGATCTGCGAAGGATTTATTCTTTGCTGATTGGGGCTTTAAATTAATTGAAGTTCCACATTTGTGGTTTTGTCCTTTTTGTACTTTTTTAGAGGAGATATTTCATATTCTTGTGTGGTGGAGTGCTTGGCCAAGCAGCAGTGGTTTAAATGTTAATTTTTCTCATGAGAAGTTTAAGATTTTTAATGAATCAAGGCCTGATTTGAAGTGCAAAATTTTATTTGCTTACTTAGGAAATTATTTTTGTACTCTCAAGATGCGTGATATGTTGTTTTAAAACAGATTCACAGCACAAAAGCATTTCATAGAAAAAGTGGAAGAACTTATCATTAAAATAACTCTACATACTTCTAAGAAAATACGTTAATTTGATCTGCTTAGAAATAATCACAGTGTGTTTGCTCACACAGAAGGGAAAAAACACATTTGCCTCTTTTGGAAGGACTCCATCTAGAATCAATCCATGTTTTGTCATTTAAGTTAACTGCAGCTTGTAGGGCAAGCTGCAGTTAACTCTCTAGCGTTGGTGAGTACCCTTCTCCAGTAAGCCCCATGCATGAGGAAAGAGAGTATTTAAAACTACCCTTTACCATAAAAATGAAAATTTTGTTGGAAGAGGGGGGTTCATATATGCTAATACCATAGCTGACTGACTTCACTGAATAGGTATATCAATGAGAGCTTTTTTAGTCATTAGAATGTTCGTATCTGGGCATATTTGAGAAGCAGAACATGAAAATAGTTTTCTACTCTTTTCATTCTGGAGTTGGATTGGGGAACCTGGGTTGCTCATGGCTCTTAAACACTCAGTGTGTAAGAATTCAAGTTTATAAACCTTCATATGAACTAAGGCTTTCGGAAAGTGGACTGAATCACAAACTCTCAAGAAGGGTCTTCAACAGTCCTTTAATCCAATCCCCAATCTATACAGCCAGCTCTTTAAAGCAAAACCAACAGATAGCCTTGCAGTCTCTGCTGGCACTTGCTCCTGACAGGAAGCTAATGAACATACAAGGCTTCCTACTCCATTGGTGAGCAGCTCGAATAGGAACTTATTCCTAACATGGAGCCAAAATCGACTTGGCTGCAACTTCTCCCCTCTGATCCCAAGTCTGCCCTCTGGGACCACATTACATATTTACTCCTTCTTCCCCATCATAGCCTCTCAAATATATGAAGTCAGATACACCAAATCCTCCCTTCCTTCGCCTTTCCAGGTCAAACAATCCTAATTCCACAACCATTATTCAATGGCATGTTCTACCACCCCAGCCTCCCTCATCTGGCTGTGTTTCAGTTGGTTGGTGACCCTAGAAAACTATGGTTCTGAGAACTGAGTGCAGCCCTCTAGATGTATTCTGACTAGTACAAAGCAGTGGAACTGTCACCTTCCTCAGTTTAAGCTACTGTGCTTCTGTTAATGCAGCCAAGGGTTGAATTAGGTCCTCTTAGCAGCCAGTTCACACTGTTGATTCATACTGAGCTTGATGTCTCCGCAAACACCTTTAGGGTAACTTGTCTCTTGGAAGAGACTTTGATCAGGAAACGAAGAAATCCACAGCCTGTAAACCAGTTCTGCTAGGATAGCCTAAGAGTCACACATCAAACTGGTTTAGGATTGAGTATAAGAACTCTGATAAACCCCACGCCTTCTATGAAGCACCAGTATGCATAAAACAACTCTAGGTGCACTGTAAGTACGCAGCCCTCGCTGGAAATCCTTTCATTCTGGATTTTAGAACAACACATCTCCTTTAAAGTTACTCTGTCGTTTAACATTGAAGTGTGATTGAAAATTTGCTGGAGTTTTTTTCCCCTGCCTTCCCAGCCTTCCTTGTGCCATCATCCTAGCTAGTAAAATGGAAACCTGCTTTCTGCATTTCTTAACAACTTGGGCTCGTAAGCAAGAGCCCTATAAGAAGGGTTTCTCTTCTTTGATGGAGAGTCTCTCTCACCATTAGAGAATGTGAAACTTATCTTGCTTTAAAAGTCTGTGGTGTGGGGTTATTTTCCATCTGTGGCTCAAAAAGGATTGACTGCTCAAATTCTGAAAAGCAGTGTAGGTGCTACCTTTAACTAAAGCTTTGCTCCAAGGGAATTACGTTGAAAGTTCGTGGCAAGCACTATATCCCAAAGCTGCTTATGTTTCTTAAGAGCTGAAAGAATTTTAACAAGAGTTCCTAATTCTTAATAGCACAAAAGGACATTTTTGAAGACGATTGTTCATTGCATCATAATCTTTTAAACTCTGGTAAAACACAGATTCTTTTTTAAATAGTCGTGTAATTTGGTTAGAAAGGGATATCAATATGTGGTGATTATGAAAATGAAGGGACGAGTAGGTATGAAATTTTTCAGCAGCCCTGATGTGTTCAGTGTAGCATTACTAAATGACTGAAATCTAAATAACATTTGGCATTATGGTAAAAGGAAATAAGTGACTAAACTAGCCTAAAAGGCAGTGATATTGTGCCGTAATAGGAATTCTATTTCTTTGAACTGCCAGCCTTGTGAGTGTCTTGTCTTGAGCCAGTTTCAAGAAAGTGAGGGGAAAAAACAATCTGTTGACCGCAATCTCAAACAAATATTTCACATGTATATACATTTATTAATAGTTTAGTAACATGGTATTTGTTTTAAAGAAGTCTTATGGCAGGTATGAGAAAAATAAACGGGTGGCCTTGTTTAAAAAGTTATAAAGTTCTCGGGTGCCCAGTTAGGGGTTGACCCAAACATTTTTGAAGATATGGCTCAGTGCTGTCCTGCCGGCTCCTGTGACATGAGAAGCACAGAACCTCTGGAACATGACATCCCAATGGTTCATTTTCTTTTTGTAAATATACATGTATCTTTTTCATTACTTTTAATGATTCTGTAATCTTATAATTATGAGTGCTATCCTCTTTTTTTAATAAATTTCAATGCCGCATTTTTTTAAATGCTTATTAAACAGAACAGCAGCTCCTCCAAGAAATCCTGGAGGAACTTTTAAAATCTCCCTATTTTGAAAGCAGAATAATATTCCTTAGGTTAGGTGGCAAACTTGTTTTACTCCCTCCTTCTCCTCGCTAAAACAGGTTGATTTTTCTCCAATTATAAAATTAATTTATGCTCATTGTAAAAAAGTTCAGAGAACACAGAAAACAAAGAATAAAAACCAACCAACATCCAACATAAAATAACCTCTATTCATGTGTATATACTATATATCAATTTTTCTAGGTTTTGTTTCTGTTCCTAAACACTTATATAGTTTTGTAGTAGGGGTTTTTGGTTGGTTGGTTGGTTGGTTGGTTGGTTGGTTGGTTGGTTGGTTGGTTGGTTGGTTCGTTCGTTGGTTGGTTGGTTTGGCTAAAATAAGATCATAAGTTACGTGCTTCTGGTAGCCTGCTTTTCCACTTAACCTCACAGGCAACTTTCCCTGTCATGTTTCTCACTTTAACATAAAATTTCCTTTCTGTCTCCAGTGGTTTGTTTCCCACTAGCTAACACTCAGCTCCCAGCTGTAGGACCACTATCAGCAGTAACGTTCCTGGGTCCTGCTTTAGAGGGAATTCAGCCAGCACAAGAGGTCCTTGCAGCATATTGAATGGGTGCGAGCTCCTAGAGGGAGAAATCAATACTGCACCAGGATTTAGACAATTTAGCAAAATGTATGAGACAGTACTTTTGGTGAAGAATAACTACAGCAGCATGGTTAACCGTTTGTGGTCTACAATAGAGGTGTTTTTGTCTCAAGTTTCAGGCAAGTCTAGCCTGTTATGGGGAGGTGAAGATAATCATTGCCGTAGTATGATCTTTATGCTATTATAGCTACTCCATGTCCTGCATATTTTAAAGGCAAGCAAAATTGAGGCAGTTGAATATTTTCCAGAGTGGAAATAATCTGCAGTTTCTACATACGCCTCTGTTATGTGATAAATTTGATCAGCTCCTGATTCTACAGGAACTCAATTCTTCTGAAATCATTAGACAGTTTTCACAAGTGATATAATTAGAGTAACAAATGTTTAGGAGTAACAATAAAGAACATAAAAGTTTATCTGAGGATCAAATCAATATTTTGTTTCAAAAACTGCTTTGATATGAGATGTACTTTTACGGATAGATTATTTACCATCTAATATAGGGTTGTTGGGTAGGTTAGTGTTCTTTGATTTTTTTTTTTTTTTTTTTAATATTGGTTCAAGTTTCCTATCAATGAACTGAATTGGGAAGTCAGGCGAGAGAAACCATCTTACTAACCCCACATCCAACCCCACTCCCCAGACAATGTGACTGTATCTACAGCACTTTCTGCTGTACTGCAAATGTCAAACAGAAGGTGTAATGGATTTAATATTAGTGCTGGCCAAGGTGTTGAGGGAGCTGTTAATAATGTCACTCCAGTTATTGATCTGAAGCCTTTAAAAATCAAAGAAAAGTGAGAGATCCCCTACTGGGGAAAGGCACACAGTGACTGGTTTTTATTGCCAATATATTTCTACATATAGAGTGGCAACTTTCTGGAATTATGTTATCACCATTCATCTCTGTGAGATTTTTTTGGAGTCATTATATGGTAAGATAATATCATGGAGACTGTTCTGCATGCTAATGCTAAAAGATCAGGCCAAGTTCTTTTAAATATAAATAGTGTGGTAACTACGACATTCAAGTTGTCAAAGGATAGGAGGTTTTTTAGCACTTGATTTATTCTCGATGACAATGTTGGAATGCCCTGGAAGTATAAAATACAAACTGTATAGTCGCAAGAATGAGCTGCCCTCTACTTTTGCCTTTTTAAAACCCAATACAAACCATAGTGACTCACTTGAGACAGAAATGAATTTTATTCTTACAATTAATGTACCTTTTCAGGAAACTGCTAATTCTTCAATCTGAATGGCAGTTTGTATGCAATGAAATTCCCACTTTTCATAGTCCCCAACAAATAAATGAAATTAAAATGTGTAATTTATGTTGAATGTTTATCAAACTGTAGACACACATTGAATTCCTTTCCATATTTATACAATATAAGCAAAGATAAATTCATCAGATAATGTACCATGGATATCTCTGATGGATTGAATCAGAAATGCCTCTCTACTGTAGCTGTAGCAATGATCCAGACATTTACCCCAAGCTGGCCTGTCGCCTGTTAATACCCATATGCACATGGGTGTGTCAAATCTAACAGTCAGAAAGCCACCTAACAAAAATGAATCTTTTCATAACCCAAAGAAATCATCAATTAGGCACAAACTCAGCTTTGATCCAAATATTATACATGCAAAATTATTTATATTCCTTAGCTATATTACTGTTATTTTTGAAATGAAATAAAATCTTTTTGCCACTCCTGAATGAAGATGATACATATATTCCAAAACTAAGCCAGTACTAATATAGGAACTGCTTTGCAAAACTCAGAATACTTCTTTTCCCCCAAAAAAAGCTATCAGCACCATTTTATTTTTCATGCAAAAAGTAGGCTATTCTTAAATGTCACCTTTATCCCCAGCTAAGCTAAACAAGATCACCTGGAACTGCCACAGAAGGGAATAAATATTTCCCGATGCTCTCTTCTGGTACGTAAGGCTGAGGCACACTTAGCACCTTTTTGTGTCTATGCTCACACTTTTGTATACAACGAGAATATTGGCAAAGCTGTCTTGTACTTCTAGGATCTTGCCTGAGGGAGCTAAAGAAAAGTAAGGTAACATCTCTTTTTCCCACCAGGCTCTGCTGGCTTAGTACCTGAGCTCCGCCCTTCTAGGCCAGCTCCCAGAATGCACAGCTCCCAGAAGGCAGCATAAGGCATCCTTTGGGGCTTAACACCCTGACCCAAGGAAATCTGTGTTGGTGACTCACATAGCTACAGAAGAGCAGCCTCCCTTTTGTTCCCGGTGAAGATGTTGGATCTCAGCCTAGTGCTGCATGCCATTCTGAAACTAACTTTCCTTCCCAAAATTTAGATCACAGTGGTTGCAACTCAAAAGAGTGCATTTTCGTATAAATTTATATCATGGTATTTACAGGGTACCAATGGTTTGTCCAATAATGGAAGCACAGGTCTCTTACCAGAATACACAATAGGCTCACTCAGTTTATATGTAGCCTTTTTTTCCTAAATCTTCTATTGAAGATTTAGAAAATCAATTTTTTAAACCCATTATTTTTAATAGTTTGGTTATATAGCTTTCTAGGTCATAATTTTGACTTTCCTTTACCTATGGTGATAAGGGGTGCATTTTCAGGTTTCTAAAATGAAACCCAAGGCAAATTGTTAATGGATGACTCATTCTTCCCCATTTTAAAAAAAAATGTGGCTGTCTTTGTCATTGGATAATTAAAAATTATAGTTTCTATAACTCTTGCCTTGAACAAAGCACAAGTTATTTGCTTTTAATACATACCACTGCACAGAAATTTCATCCCTGTGCAAATTATACTATTCTGAATTCTTCCTCTACACTAAACAGCAGACTTACGAAGGATCAGTCACTTGGCATTGACTGAGCTTTGCAGGGTGCACAGATCAGAAGAGGCAGAACTGGCTGGAAACCGTTTCCACCCCTAGTGAGCAATTTACTCATGATTGCTTGGGGAAAATACTGGAAATATTGCTTCTGTGTAAAGTTTGCAGCTTCCAGTTGTCAGCTCTTTACCAAGCCGTTATTCCTGAGTATAACTTTAGAAGCAAAGCATACTCAGGCCCCTGTGATAATGGTTGGTATTCAAATCCTGCGTGTTCTATGCAGAGCACCGAAACCACTAATTGTAGGAGTTAATCCATACCCTGTCCCTCTGAGGCAGGTCAGCATGTTTTCCTTATTTTACAGATGGGGGGAAAGTGATGGAAATTTTTAAATGGCTTGCCCCAAACCACACAGTTTAGTTTAGCAGCCAAGGTTAGAGTAAAGGGTACACTGTTAGGGCTGGATTAGGTAGGAGGTCTAAGAGCGCTACAGAGAAAAGAGATAGGACCCTGACAGGTATCGAACCAGAGGAAGTTTCTCCAAAGGGCTTCTGAAGTCCAGAGAGAAATCTAACTAACCCATTATGTACATATTTCATTGGGCGAAAGCATCTTTATGTTTTAATACAGTCTCTTACTTAGGACTAAAATTCTCTAATCATTCTTCTGATTTCATCCCTACATTGAAACTCCTTATACAACAGTAAACAGTAGCATCTGAATCAATTATAGGCAAAATGCGGACCTGAGTCTTTTGGTCCCCATTAGCTGCATGCCTCCTCAGCCAGAAGCACAGCCACCATTGTCTCTGTGTATTTGGTCTCTGCTCTGCCTTGGCTAGCGCTGGGCCAGGCTCTGTACAGTTTCTCCAGGCTCTCCCTTGCAGAACCAGGCTCTCAAAGTAGGGATGAGATGGAAAAAGAGCAAGAACAGTGGAGTCCATCGGGAGATTGGGCATCTGCTCATGAAGCACAATCATGATTTCTTAGGACCCGTGGGAAACATCACCTCACTTCTGTTAGTTGACAATACTGCTTGAAAGAGGAAAGAAATTGGGTCTTTTCTCTGGTTGTGATTAACCAAAATGAATTCTTATTCACAATCCAGGTCTACCTGTTAATAGGGACTGTCTAGACTATTCAATATCCATTGAGAATATGTCTGGCCTATGTCAGACATTGTATGATGTACTGAGGAAACCAGGAGGAAGCTCCCTGCCTTCCAGAAGCTGACCGTCATGCGAGGGAGACAGATCATCAATACACAGAAGTGGGCTAATGACAATCAGCGCACTGTAGTGTGTGAGTCGGGTAGATTGTGTCACAGGCCACTGCCATGAGCAGTCTTGGCAGAACTGTCTCAGGTCTGAAACTTCAACCCTGAAATTAACAGCCTAGGAACATTGTTTTTTGGGGAGCCAGTTGTCTTGATGTGCCCAGATATACATGGACCACAACTGTCAGGGACTTTGATGCCCATTGTCAAGGGGTTTTTTGAGTTTGTTTGTTTGCTTAATTAGCCTAAAAACTGCCTGCTGCGTGATGGGTTCACAGGAATATGAGTTCCTCTGACTACTGATCTTTCTGACTCTGTAGGACTGTTCTGAATGGGAGGTGCCCCCAAACTGCCTTCCTTTCACTTATATTGGGCTGATTTCAACTAACTGAAATTCAGGAAATGCTAGCTTTGGAAATATGAACTGACTCTTTCAGCTTTTTCTATTTCAGGCATAACATTAATGATATTAATATGTAGCTTGTATTATGTGTTACCTATATGTTCCAGTTACAAGAATAGGCATATTTTAATAATTTCTTGTTCGAAATGACCATAAATCAAAATTAGAGATGGCAAAACGCTAACCCCACAGCAGAGTAGGCTGTGGCCCTAGGGTCTGTTTTGTTTTGAGCATTTTGCTAGGTTCTTACAGAGAACACAAGAGGTAGAAACTGTGACATCTGCCTTTAGAAAACTGACCATCAATAGAAGGTTACACACAATCAACAACCAGAGAAATAAGAACCATAGTCCCGCTGTCCTCAATTGAGGCATAAAATGGCAAAGAGTGTATGAAATCAGAGAGGCTCAATGATCATGGGTAGCTTTGATGCGAAGGGATAACTTGTATGCCTGCATGAAAACCAACCAAAGAGCAAAGAAGTAGAGACGACCATCCAGAGACCTATCGCAAGTCGCACAGTGGGAGTGAGGATGCTAGAAGGAGCCCTGTCCTCCTCACCGAGGCAAAGGTGCACGCTTAACCAGGATGGAGCCAGATCTTGACGGAGCCGGAGTGCCAGGGAAAAGCATCTGAGATCGGTGTGATGAGTTCTCAGTAGAACTCATTAAACAGAGCAGTGACCCAATAAAAATATTATTTATCACTAATAAAATTTTGAATTTGGAAAGGTCCTCCCACTGAGGGTCATATTATACAACTACCTATGGACTCCCGAATCCCTTACACATACCTACTAACATTCATTGAATGGTCCCCAAGTGTCAGACACTCTGCTAAGCCCATTATATGTACAAAATACTATGAAGAAGGTACCATTATTCTTCCCATTTTACAGATGAAGGAACTAAAAAAAAGAACAATGTTTTTAAAACTTGGAAAAATCATACAGGTATTAGCCTAGGATTTGAACCCAAGCAGCCTGGCTCCCAAATTTCTATTCTTTAACATTTCCCTAAGATGGTTCTCAGTATCCATCTAAAACAGCTTTCTAACCCCTACCGAAACCCACCAGCTGGGGGCACTCTCCAACTTTCTACTCCGATCTGTTAGAATAATCCTCCTGACATTATGCTAATTCCTATATGCAGGCAATTTATGTTCACTGGACTTAATACCTGATCCTTTATTTTTGCAAGAATGTGCCAGATGTTGAATAAAGCAGTCTGGAAGCAAAGGAAACCATTCAAGAGGCCATTTCTTTGATCCAGAAGAGAGAGAGTGGACCTTGAGAAGAGTTATTAAGAGGCCTTGCGAAAGGAAGAAGTGATGATTTGGAAGTAAAATAGGAAAAGGTAGCAATGTACCCTGTGGCCAGTCTTTAGCCAGGAGCTAATGGTTAATACTCTAGAAATTATGCAAGTCTCAAGCTTTCACATAATTAGGATTGATGATGCCATCTGTCCACTCTCACTTTTTTGTCAATTGGTAATAAAATCTGGAAAATTTTGAAAATTACAAAATTACATATGCTATTGATCGTGAAATATTAAGACGTAAATTCCCATACGGTTCAAAGCTGTTCCTCTTTATGGTTTATTAAACTATCATGTGCCTTTGATATAAAAATGTCAGTCTCCTGGGCAATGCCTCTCACTTGTCCTCTTCAAATAAAAACACCAGTAAGAACAATGGTAAAACTGTGACATCATAAAGAATGAGGTCTACCCCCCTGGGTCCAGCCATCTCTTTAATAAACAGAGCAAGTGTTGGTAAATTTGGTGGGATGCTTCTGTAAAAGCAAGAGCGATGCCCAGAGGCCCTGGCCATAGGTACTATATACGGACTTAAAAAAATAAATTAAGAAACTCATTTCACATAGGCCACCAAGCAGTCATGAGATGTTAATGACTTGTAGTCACTGCCAACCTGGACAAAATTCAAGCCAATGCCCTATGGTGAAAAGCTCTATATATCCCATTACCAATCCCCTGAGCCATCTAGTCGCCCCTGACAAGGTATTTTATCACACCCAGCACAGTGCAACACAACAGTCCAAATCCCTCTACTATCAGAAAATCTTTGTTCTACTATTTAAAATAAGAGAGAGCATTTTAAAGAAAGGCAGAAGATCTAGGTCCTCAAATAAAGGAGCAACTGCAATTAAAAAAAAATATTGGGGACAAAGGTACACATGGGTAAGATATATATATATATATAAATAGCATTGAGTGATTGAAAAAATTCCAATATTTTTTCATCATATTTCCTCCATGGCACATTTGATTCTGCCTCTGGATATTTAGTAAACTAGCATATCTTGGAGTTCCATTAATAAAGTCATTAGTTTTAGTTTAACATTTGTATAAAACTGATTCGTTAAACCCATGGTGCTTTCTTTCCTAGCTTGTTTTTAAGTGTCATAAATAAATGACTTAAACGTCCCACAAGACAAATGTTCTTTAATCATCTAATGCACTCATTTATCCTAAGCCTTAACCTTAGTCCTAAATTAAGTCTGTTGCAAAAATATAACTTCATCTAAAAACACCCATCAATCCTACATGGTTTTGATAAGCACATTTAAAAAACATAAACAATCGGACAGTTGTCAATCAGGGTGAAGCCAGTCCTACTTAAGAGTTATTCGCCAGGACCCATTATTTCATGCCCATAACAGCAAGATAATTTTACAAGAGAGTGGCTGGTATTCTGGCCTTTGCTGAGAGTTCATATTGTGAAACTAGGGGGTGGTGATATGGATTACAAGCGTGTAAAATGAAACAAAGACAGAACAAAAGATAATCCTCATTCCACGTCAGATACATTGCGTTTTATTTGTTTTTAAAAACTATTAATACTTTCACCATGTTGTAAATGCATTAAAATTTCATGATCACATATTTAGTAAATTGCATGTCATGCCTTTGATTAATTTGCATTTGTTTGTGGTCCTAAAAATCTGTCAAAGAATCTGGCTGCTCAGAGCTTATACATGAGTAATGATCACGGGAAGGTTTGGTGCAAGGAGAAACGAAGTGAAAGTTTAATGGAATAAACACTTCACTAAATTGGGCACTTAATACCTCATAACTAAGAATTCATATAGTTTGGTGAAATCTTAGCTTTGACAGATTCCCAGTTTAATTCCAAATTAATCCGTATGTCTCTCATTTACCAATGGTACTGTTTCGCAGTAGGGCGAAGATAATCTCCCCGTTTTTCCACTGGCTTCCTTGGGTCCTGCAGAATTATTACCACAGAGCCCCCTTAGGGTTGTTGGATGCTTCCTCCAGCCCCCACTGGGGCATTAAATTTTTTTTAAAAAATAGATAAGAGCATTCAGCAAATAGCTAGATTGAGAATAAACTCAAAAATTATCACCAGGGCCCTTCCTCTGGCACAATTTGTCAAATCTGCTGATAGGAAACAAATTCTATTCATAAAGATTTTATTTGGGGTGGGGGGACTCTTGTGATTTGGTAGCAATTCAATTATAGTTTTGTGAGATAGTGAGCCCGGAGAGGGAATCCAGACTGACAAGAAATATGACAGGACAGTTACAGAGTGTTTATGCAATTAAACTTTCACTGACAATACCTGCAGAATGATGAATGCGTGGGCGGAGGTGTGTGAGCACAGGCAATGCCCCACAAGTATTGCCCATTTTTCATTATTATACAACTGTTCAGATCTTTCCAGAACAGCCTGAAGTGAGGTGGAAAAGAGAGTGCTGTTCTGCAGCATGTTAACCAAATGCCTTTTTTTTCCATTCCCTCCCTCCAACGAGTCTTGATGTGCCAGATGATAAAAGGACATCTATTTTAGAAAAATGTTTTGAAAAGATTAAGATTTACCCTGAGCTTGACATATATTAATTTTGGATACCAAAAAAAGGGGTTTAGTCTTTTTTTCTATCTGCAACTTTATATCTCTTCCCAATCCATAGAACAGTGCATAATTAAACTGTTGGGTTATTCATTTTATGCAAGCAGGTGCAAAGGGCACTATAAAAGTGGGATTTTACTGATGGTAGATTAAGAAAAGAAAAGGAGAAACTTAAAAGCCTTTTGTAGAGAACTACAAAGGCTTACAGAGGAGATTAATTTGGTTGGGCAAAGTCTATATCGTAGTGCCCAGTCTTCTAAGGATATATGAAATCAGGAATGTTATAAGGCTTTGGAGCCTCTAAAAGACTAGCTAGAGTTTTGCAGATCGTTACCAACCCTTATTTGGGGTCTTTATGTGAAACTGTCACTTTTTGGTGTGATTTTTATTTTTTAAAACCAGCGTTGAAGATACAGGGATATCTTTTATTTTTTTAATTAAAGTTTACTGGGGTGACAATGGTTAGTAAAGTTACATAGATTACAGGTGTACAGTTCTATAGTACATCATCTATAAATCATATTGTGTGTTCACCACCCAGAGTCAGTTCTCTTTCCATCACCAGATATTTGATCTCCTTTACCCTCATCCACCACTCCCATCCCCCCTTACGCTCTGGTAAACACTAAACTATTGTCTGTGTCTATGAGTTTTTGTTTCTTCATTTGTTTGTCTTGTTCTTTTGTTATTTTCAGTTTTATATACTACATATCAGTGAAATCATATGGATATCTTAAAAAGAGCTTGAATTTCATTTGTGAAGACTTCACCTTGGCAAAATCAGCAGTGCCAAGAATAAAGGCTGAGGCAATGGCAAATCCTTTCAGACTCCAGAGCTTGGATGGGTTCAAAGTGATGGAGAAAACAGTTCTACCCTCTGGCACAAAGATACAAAGGGTTGACATGAAAACCACATGTCTTCTCTTGATATTTATACATCTATTTAAATTAATGAGAATTTACTTGGGAAAAGAAAATTGCATCTATCCTCAAACCATTCATTCATTCATTCATTCATTCATTCAGGGTGACCTCTGATAAGCTGTTATTGATACCAATTTTTTGGCTTGGTATTGTTTTGTTTAATCATTGAGGCTCCTTTGTTAACATTCACATCTCTTTTAGGGACATTAAAAAACTTGAACTTTTACATAGAAATATTCCATCGTTATGGCCAGCCCCATTATTGCTTCCTATAGTGGGGTCCAGACTACAAGCAGATAGCTACAGTTGCATTGCCCACCTAGATGACTGATTTTCTGGACTAAGTTTGTAATTCAGCATTGCGCTTCCACTTGCCCGTGTGCAGATAATTATAAATCAGACTCACGTCTAGAGACTATGTTTACATGATCCCATCAATTTGGTAATTTCAATGAAATAACTAGTCACTTCAGTATCAGCAAAAATTAGTCAGTCTTACTTGTATTGCAAGTTGGTTGGCCACAAGAGGATTATATAAGAGTTCAAAATGATCAATTCAGAACTCCTATATAACCCTCTCTTTTGCCCAAAAGCTACACTCTATTATAATCTCCCTCCAAAAATATCTGATTTTGTCAAATGTGACTTTTAATGTGCACTAAAATTGATAGTTAAGAAAATATTGTTTCAACATTACTTAGGTGTTGAAATTACACAGTGGTGTTCCTTTATTTTCAAAAACCCAACCTAATCCTGTTAATTCAAAGTGAATAACAAACAGGACTAAGACTTTTTCCCAAGTTGTTACATTTATTCAACCTGCTTGTGTTTTGTTCTTCATCATAATTATTTCCAAGTCAAATCTGCACTGATTTCCTTGCGGACCCGCGTACCTCTGACTAACTTAAAGAATTGAGCTGGGATAATTCACACAATTCCTCAGGGGTCATGTTCAGTGTTTTTTTTCAAGGACATTTTTATTACAAAGCTGATGAAATTTGCATATTAATTCATTTCTTTCAATTTTTTAAGATTAAATGTTGTCAACATGTATCAGTGCAAGGCTCTGACAGTGCTGATGAAATGGGTCAGTCAAGCTTGAACATTTAGAGTAATGCAGCCATCTGCAACCCCGGAGCCCCTCGTGGAGTTCCCTACCATTGTGACTTGATTTAAAAAAAAGTTTTACTCAATGCAGGATATTAAAACATTATCTAAGAAATGATATGTGTTAGTCTTTTCATTGACTCAGAAAGTGAGTTTGACAACAAAATGGATCTAAGGAGATTCTCGCTGAATGGGAGTTTGTGTTCTGTCAGTCTTAATTAAACAACCACAAGTCCCCCCAAAAGTTTTAAATTTGGTGAAAGGAACTTAGGAAAGAATTCGAGTTTAGTAGTTACTCTCCTGGTAAGATTGAATAGTTAGAAGGCTCTTCCCATCTGTATTCTAAGGAAGGAGGTAAGAAGGGAGAGAGCAGTTAGAATGTCAGAGATCTGTTGTAACTTATTTCTCAGTGTCCTCAGAGGTAAGCCCGCCCTCTATTTTATACACAGCTAATAAATATGAATGTCCCTTGGTCGCATCTAAGGCCGTTACAAAATGGCACCAATATTTATGTGGAGATCATCATTTCCGTCCACATATCCGACTGGAACCTTAAGCTGTATTGATTTATATTGATTTATCCAATTTCCTTACAGCAAAAAACAATACTTTCACCAGATACTCTCAAAGAGTAATACCACCTAAGTGAGAAATCCCCTTAAGTTCTATGTAAACCCTGATGGCCTTTTCAGACCATTTATTTCTCCACGTAGAAGTCTCTTTGTGATGTGCGTAATGTCTCTAATAGATTCCAAAGGCTTTGCAAAGAAAAAAATTGGGGGTCTGGCTGCCAAGTTTGAGTAGCAAGAAACCAACCCTACCACCACGTGACTTCATCTGTCCACCAACTAACAGAAGTACCTCTAGGGCATGAAAAGTCACTGCCTGTCCCTTGAGGTTCTTCAGGGAAGACCTCACAGAACCACATGACCCAACTTTTCAATTCCTATGTCTGCTTAACAGTCACCTCTGGAGAGCTTCTGTAGTAATTCATAATATTTAAAAAATTAAAAAAAGCATTTTCTTTGAATGTCATTTATAGGTAAATCTGGTCATACACTAACCACATTAGAGACTCTAATTTTCTAGGTTTTTACTCATTAGCAATACATGGATACTGGTTAATTCCTAGTCGGAGCATTGTCCAATATATGTACAACACCATTAGCTAGAAAAGTTTGTTTCCCAAGTGGGGGTGGGGGTGGGCAAAAATACACTGCACAGAAAGAAGGGAACAACAGAAAGAGAAGGTAGGCTCAGAAATGGTTTTATCTTGATTTTGAATTAAACTCCCAAACTCATATTGGATTGAAAAATCAAAATCAGACTTCACATTGTCAAGTTGGAAAATGTCAGATATGAAATATTTAAACTGTAGAATACAGTCTTCGACTTTGGGTTATAAAACTTTAATTTTGTGAGTTGGTAGCACTCCAATAGTTCAATATTTTTAATTCTACAAATCCATGTTTATTAACTTTCAAGGTTTAAACAGTATCACCAAGTCTATTGAAACTAAATTATTCTGACTTGTGAGAGCTATAAGGTAGCTATAATTTGTTTTCTATTTTTACATAAGTGACAAAGACAAAAGAAAGAACAAATAAAAGGAATTGATTGCCACACAATCCCTTTTTATACTTTTAAAATGACCTAAAACTCAAGCTGATGATTAAAGCAAAGATTCAAGCCTGCCATTTTAATTATGGACTTTCCCTGCATAAATCAGGCAGTGCTTAATACAGGGCTACCCTTATTTTGTTAAAAACTGGCTTCCGCAAGGTTATTGCTGGAGAGTTAACTGTATTCCTCTCAAAGAAGAAATACTGCCTTCTTAGCTTCTGCTTATTTAGGAAATGTGAACTGAGTATCCTTACCCCAGTTTTTAAAATCTCTACCTCGATTTCATGATTAAAGGAGAATACCAAAATTATTTGCTAATAGCAGTGATAACTTTTCATCTTTCTCCAGTTCGTATCTTTTCTTATAACTCCCCCAGTGCTTCATCCCTATTCCTGGTGATTATCTAACCTGTCACTGGTAATTTGTTCAGCATTCATCAGTACCTACTATGTGCTAAGTAAGTGAAGTCCTATAATGAGACGGTTGCAGCATCACAGAAAGAGCCTTGCCGCAGGAGAGAGAAACACACTCCCACTCCTGCTTCTGCATCTGCTACTACGAGCTGGTTCACCCCAAATACGTATTTCAATCCTTTGAGCGGTCTTCCTTGCCCCACAAAATGAAACTAGTATTTACTCACAGGATTGTTGAGGGCATCACAGACATAATATGAAAGTGCTTTTAAAAAAACCTAGAGTGTTTTAAACAGCTTATTAGAGAAACACACCTGGTAACTAGTGCAAAGGAAGTCTTTTGAGGTTATCTCGTGATTTTTCTGTTTTTCTACGTGAACTGATCTCTTGGATTTGTCCACTCCAATACCATATCCGTAGCAGCTGCTGTTGACTTCAACATCCAAGTTAGATTATCCAACACAGTTTTGATGAAATTTATTCCTCCACCTAACTTAATTTGTATGTAATTTTGTTTTCTGCCGGGGAAGGAAAGTACATTTGCTGTACACCTAAATTCCTGGGTGCTCGAGAGAAAATTCAGTATGTTTTGTTTATTGCTTTTGTTTCATATATAATGTATATGACTTCATGATGATTTGTTCAGGGAGGAGAAGATGAGGAGTTACCCTTCTAGAATCTGCTGAACCTGTGCTACAAAAGCATTCCCTATTTCTGAGTTTTCCAAATCAGCTTGGAATACCAAGTTACTCTCCGAGGGGCTGCTTTTCTCTGCAGATTTATGAGTTTACAGTCCATGTTTCTTTTTTAATGATGCATTCAGTGATGGGTCTTTTCTGGGCTTCGCAAAGCTTTGTCTTTCTTCCACTTCATGTTTTTGAAGCCACCTACTGCTGTGCCAGGTACGACAGTCTCCAGTTTTAGAAGGCAGGAGACTCATGTTCAGAAAGAATTCTTGTCACCACCTCTGGGTATCCTCGTGCATGGTGACATCACTGAAACTTTTCTGAGCCATCTCTGTTGTCTTTCTAAACCTGCTTCCCACGTTTATCAGATGGCAGTCCAGCTCGCCTTCTCTGAGGGCTAAATTTGCCCACATAGAAACTGTGAGCTTTGACTCAATAGCCAGAACTTACACAACGGCTCATGAGGCGGCTGGGGGAACTTTTGTTCTTAGAATGATCGATAGTTAGGGTGAACAGGTTTTGAATTATTTATTCTCCAAATCAGAGAAGCTTGTCTTCTTTTTCTGACATATAATTCAATTATGAGCGATGGGGAGAAGTTGAAGACATTATGTTTATGGCATCAATACAAATAATCCAATCTTCAATAATATGCTAGTGAAATAAGAAACTAACCCATTGTCTCAAAATAGCCAGATCAGATTGAACCTTAATCAGTCTTCTCAAGTGGTCACAGGAAAGTACAGGAAACTGATAACACAAAGTGATTGTGGAGAAGTGTGCTTTCAGGTTGTAACTCACCCACTGACTTACTAAAGCTTCATGAACAGTCACATCAATCACATGTCCATGTGTAGCAAAAGCAGTAAAATTGTCTTCTGTTTGTCTCAGTCATATACAGATTTCTTTAATATATGGACCTGTTAAGGGTGGTAAGTAACCTTATAATGAGGATTTCTAAACTCGTTAAGGAATTGTGTAGTTAGTTCTTCCACCTAGCATAGGCAGGGTAAGTAGGCATGGTGGGTTTTCCCCTCAATGTGTCTTTCTCTCAAATGGGTACAATTATGATAAATGACTATGAGAACTTCCCATTCTGAAAGAGCTCCCTATGCTTAATACTTAAGAAGGTCTTCTTCCTACTGTACTTGAGTAAATAGAGACTCATTTTGCAACTCATGCACCCCACCATCTGCAAAGCCCCATGCCAGAGCCACCCTCGAGGAGCTGGGGTTCTGATAGAGCATCAAGACGGTAAATGACAATCCACACAAGTCATCACTTCGTTACAGTCCCAGGACTATCAAGAACAGCTGTAAGGTGCCAAGAGACATATTAGGGTTGATGTCCAGAATTTCCAGAAGAGAAGTAAATATGAAATGATGTTATTCCCCTTTTCGATTAGGAAATAGCACAAAAGGAAGTTGTTGTTAGTATTTACATGAATAAGCATTCATGGCATTTGCCATGAAACTGGGCAGTTCTACGCTCTTTAAAAGGAGGAGGTAAAATCTTGGTGATTTCATTCATTGAAGCTTAACTTGCTTCGAGAGATAAATCTCATTAAAGACGGCTGCCCCTCCAGCCCTCAGAAGGTGTTCTTACGTCGAAAAAGAATTTCATTCCCCAAAGGAGATAAATCACATTTTTAGAACTTAAAAAATATTTTCTCATTATTTTACGTGTCCACATCCATCTTGCTTTTCAGGTCATTCTGAATTGGTGGTCCCCTACCTTAAACGTTAGCTTTAAATTCCCTTCCTCAGACAGGTTTCACAAAGAAACCTTAAATATTCTAGTAGAATTTCCTATTTTAAATAATCCTTTACAGAAAACAACCATATATAAGAATATTCATGTAACTTTTTTGCAATTACAAAAATAAACAGAATGGGCCTATAATTAATCTGGAGTGAGACTTGGCTAAATTACCCCCATAGTTTAAAATACTATACTGCCATTATAAGGAATATCGAAGATATACATATTCAAGTATGGCACAGGTTCCAAACCATTAAGAAAACAAAAAGCCAGGGGGCAGAACAACGTATATATACTGCTGTCATTTGCACACCAAGAAAATAACTTCAGACACATAGACTGGCAAATACATAAAACATCTCTGCAGAGAGATATAAGAAACTCGGGACACGTAGAAACTGCCTCTGAGAGAGATTCTAGGAAATTTGGGGTCAGAGTTGGAAGGAAGGCTTGTTTTCACTATAGAAACTTTCCATACTGCTTGAACTTTTTTTCACCACATGCCTGCTTTAACTCTCACTTTAATGTTTTTAATTATTAGGAAATACTATTAAACACTTAAAAGCTGGGCTAATCAATAACTTATTTAAAATGCCATTAATTAAAATCAAGTAAAAGAGAAATTATTTTTCCCAATATACTTTTACATCACAGTGGATCCTTTGTAATGAACACAAGCCTGCTATGCTGTGAAGTTGCTTTTATAACATATCCATTTTTCCTAATCCAAAGTGCACTCGCTGAGTAAGTTCTGGGAGCTCAGGAAAAATTTGCACTAAATCACCAAGCAGTTAGCTCCTCAGTCTGGCAGCCAGAAAGGGTACCAGGAAAATGGCTGCATTTGTGGAAAAGGAGGAAGTGAAGCAGGATGCAGCCCTGTGACCTCTGGCAACAAACAGTGCTCAGTATGACGTGGGCACTAATAGAACTTGCAGTGCTGAAACCCTTTGCCTGAGTGAGGGTAATTAGAACTGTAGTTCAGATTTGGGATTTTTCTCTGAAGTTTCACAGCTTATGAAGTCGGCAGAACAGGGTTATTAAATCATAGCCTAGTACCAAGTCAGAGAGATTTTTTTTCTAAATGTAGAAGACAGGGAAAATGCAAGCACCAGCTGAGCAGTCCTGTGGGTGAGGCGATGAACCCGTCCACACAGCTAATGACCTGTTTTAGGGGCACAGCTCATATATTCCAAATAACAGGGGGGAAAGAATTCCAAATAGCTTAACATCATTAAACCCAAAATGCTATTGGATCCTTCCTCTGTGGCATCATAAAATACCTTATCCGAGTGGAGAAGGGATATGCTTGCTGTAAATCACGGAAAGTTTATGCCACCCCAGATGCAAACTTCGCACTAACTTGTTCACTCTGGGGAAGGTTCATGGGTTTGCTTTGTTTGGGGGTTTGGCTTGGTTTTTTTTCCGAAAGCAATAATAGTCTTTGTAGGATGGCTGCCGTGTCAGCATTTATCTTGAAACTCATGGATATGAGTTCTGACTGGAGTCACCTTTCTGACAAGTGTTATTGCGACTGTGTTTTATATCCCTGTTCAGAATGGTTTCTAATGATAATGCTCTGTCTACCTCGCTGCTTCACACTAAATTATAGATGCCACGATGACAGGGCAAACTGCCTCTGAGCGCAGAGCTCAGCTCCCTCTGTGTGATGTCAGTGCCTCCACCCTTCTGTGCTTGGAATTAGAAATGGGAAGCAAAGATATGCAAAACATTTGTGCTTAAAAATAATGTTCTGTCAGTTATTAAACAAGTGATATTTCATTTAATCAGCTCAAGGGATTATTTTAAATGAAAAGGCAGAGAGGATGATTTTATTAACACATTCCTGCCCTAGAGTCCTACTGTAATAATTCTTTACCTGCCGAAATTAAAAACTTATAATTCAGTCAGTCTACAGGAAGAAGTTCTGGGTGATTGGATTTTATTAGTTCTTTGATTTTTAGTTGCTCACAAATGGAGGTAAAAGCTGAAAAGCTTATCCTACAGCAGTGAGTGAGAATGTTTTAGCTACTTAATAAATCACCCCTTCACTAGACGGTGATTGTATCCAGGACTTATAAAGGAAGTGTGTTTCTGAATATGGTATTTTATTGAAATGGGAGCTGTCTAACCAATCCACTTACATGTTTGAACCTCCCTGCAATTCATTTTACCACATATTTAAACCAATGTGGGAGACTTTGCTTTTATCCAAAATATATTTCTAAGTGTTATCTAATTGTCAATTATACATAAAGCACTATGCTAGGATCTGAAGAAAGAAGAGACAAAGAGATGAGTGAAAATTGCATTTCTGGCTTTAATGGAGTTTATAGGCTACTAGGGGCGGCACCTAAACAAAGAATGCAAGCGAACCAGTGAGACAACAAAAGGTGGAGAAAAAGTGAATGGAAGCAGCTGACCACAAGACGGGTCATATACCTTCCCTGTCCCAGTGCAAGGAAGCATAATCATTGTAAAACCTTTTCTGAATATGGTGTTTTACAGTTTACCAAGTATTTTCAGAAAAAGGATGATGTTTCCTCGTGAGTTACAAAACAATCCTGTGAGGTTAGGAGTATATTATTTCCATTTTACAAATGAGAAAACTGCAAACAGAGAAATAAATATTTTTTTCCTGATCATTAATCCCATGATTTAAACCTGAACTTCAAAGTTCTTATTAAGCATATTCAGGCAAAGATGGCTAACCTGGGGATGTATTCAGTCATCTCATGTCAAGAGGGACACTAAATACAAAACTTTATGTATGGACAAAAATGCTTTGTTCTTGGGAAAAGAATTTGCTCAAATTCTCAAATGGACCGTGATTCCAAAAGAGAGTCTGTTTCAATAGAACCCTTCATCAGTTTTCTATCTGGATTTTCATTAATGTCAGTCAATTATTTTAATTTTTCCTAGAGAATGGGATATGGCCTCAGAGTTCCAGTTTGCATGGTATTTAGACACACCTCCACTCCCAGCTGTCCTTTGTCTCACGGATTTCTACCAAGAAGGTGTTGTAGCAGCTCTTTAAAGCCCTGTTCATTCATTCATTCGTTCATTCATTCATGCATTCACCTAAGCATTTGTTGAGTAACTTCAGTGCTCCTGCTGAGATAGTCCAGTGGTACAATGTATGATTAGGTCATTGATTTGTTTCTTTATTCAACCCATATTCTGTGTGCAAAGATCTTTACCACACGCTTTGAAGGACAAAGGATGAAGAAGAAATGGGACCTGCCCTCAAGCATCTTAAAATCTAGTAGGAGAAGGAAATTGGAAACAACTGTGTAGAAGAAGCAAGTCGAAATCAAGGTGTTATGGCAGGAAGAAAGAGTATCAAACTGCTCAGCCTTCTCCAGGGGATGCAAAAATAAACACAGAAGAACCTCCTGGAAAAGGGTATTTAAAAGGAGTATTTTCAGTTCTTTTCAGAAGTAACTCTCTAGAGAGGATGTCCTCCATCCCATGTTAATTGTCATACTCTTTCAAATTCTCTTCAAACATGCAAATGGTATTGGTCATCTAGTTCCTGCTCCCACCCAATTTGATAGTTATCCCTGTCCCTTGGGCAGAATTATCTTGGCTCTATACAGAAGCAGGGAATTCAGCCAGAAATGCATTTGGTGGGAGAGTGGCTTTCTGTTGTATTTGGAACATACTCCTATCATTTTCACTCATTTTCAGTCCTTCCGATGGATCTCTCCAGTTGGAAAGAATTCAAAACCAATTTCAGTGCAGATGCAAATAATCCTAACAAATTATTCTATAAATGTACCACCAATGACAATACTTTGTGAGGTTAATTGTCATACTCTTATCAAATAAGGAAGCTGAAAAACAGAAGCTGTGTCCATGTGAGGCAGGTAGGTTGACCCTGAATCCAGAGATCTGTTTGGTTCTTCTGGTCAACATGACTGTGCTATAGACAGCCTAGAAGAATCCTAACATTCAGTGGGTTGGCTCATGATCCACAGGGATTCATATATTTTTAAAAGCAACTTATCTTTTGTGAACTCCTGTTCTAGATGTGTGTGTATGGAAGGTGAGGGAGAACGTGTGATGAAGAGGGAGATAGAAACCTCATCTTAATTCTAATTACAAGAGAAGTGAGTGTAGAGCCAACTGTCTGAAGGGTGGACCAATCATATTACAACTCTTGCAAATTGGGACTGAGGAAGCCATGGGTGGGAGTTGATGTGCTTTGTCTTCTTTCACTGGAAAAAAAGTTGATATTTCTATGTACAAAGTATCAACCCCAAAATTTCCACTTAAACTAGAAGATATAAGTCATATTACTTGACCTCATATGTATCAAACTTTCTGACTGAATTAGGACTTTTTGTTTAATACAGTAGATAATGAAATATAAATGCCACCGAGTCAACTTATTTTCTTTGGAAATTGCATTGAAGGGAGGTTCAGGTCTGAGGTAGAAGAATTCCTGTACTATTTAATGTAGACCTTGCAAAAAATTATGGCCAAAAGGTGCATATTTTAAAAAGTAGTATTATGACATTAAAAAATTCTCCTAGCCTTAGTTCTTCCATGATTAGGGGACTTACTTTCTAGATTGAGAAATTATAATAGTTAAAAATCCACAACTATCATGTATGAGAGGCAGTAATCCAGGACAATAAATTTAAGAATAGCAGCAAATAACCAATGAGAACTTCCTGGATGCCAGGCAATGTACGTATATTATCTCATTTAACTCTCACCACACCCTTTGAGGTAGGAACTATTATTAACCACATTTTACAAAAGAGTGAAAAACTCAGAAAGGTTAAGTAACTTATCCCAAGGTTACACACCAATAAGCAGTGGGGCAGAATTTGACCTCGATGCTCTGACCCCATAGCCCATGTCATGTCCTCCTCCACTACTCTGTAGCAAGGGAAGGACTCCAAAGTCAGACACACCTGACTTTTGAATCTTGTCATCAGAGCTGGGTAACCTTGGACAAGTTATTTTATGTTCTAAGCCTTAATATCTTTATCTGTAAAATTGATATAATAATGCCACTTCAAAAGACCATGTGAAGATGAAAGAAACCCTTACAGAAAAGCTCAAAGTAAAACCCCATGTTATGGCCCATTATCTTGCACATAAATGTTCAACAAAATCTAGGGCCCTAAAAAAATAAATAAATAATGGAGGCTTTTGGTGACAAATTGATTGAAGTGAAGAATTAGAATAATAAGTTTTGAAATTAGGCGTGTATACATATAAACTGTAATGTGTATACATGTAATTTCCACCTCTGCAGATTACTTAATTTAACTTTTGCATTCTCATTACAACTGTTAATAGATTTTTAGTTTAAAATTAATTGTTTGTTAAGAATGATCTTAAAAAGTTAACGTGGGATTAACTGAGCAGATCACTCTCAGAACCTAGAAATTAGACGTGCAGCGATGGCTGTGGTTAAGACATTATTTTACTTCTCCACTACAATGGATTGTATAAAAAAAAAGACAAAAAAATCTCAAATATAAAAATAAAAAGTGGTTCATGCATAAAGCATGATGCCCTGAAGCATATTAGATCTGTTTATCTCTTTGTTTAAAATGAATGCTACTTGGTATAGTTTACATAACATGGCAGGGATCAGCTTGATAAAGTGTTTATATCACCTGGGGAACACACCGGCTCATTTCCTCAACACCTTTCCACATGACTAGCTTGCCAGCAAGTATAATAGCAAACAAAGTTTTAATAGGTCAAGAGCAGAGTAACGGCTCACATTAACAGAAGGGAGACAGGGGCCTGACATACACCAAGGCTAGTAACTGACACTTCCAGCATGCATTTTTGAATGCTGCTTAATGGGGAGTTTAGCAGGAAGGCTTTTCTAAAAGCCTGAGATTACTTACAAGCTTTGGGGAGAAGGAAGAGGGAAAGTGGAGCGACACCATTGTGCATGCACACTTGAAAATGTGGGCGCACTCTAAGGCAGGTGGCTCATAATCCATTTCTTTATCACCTGTCTCCTCCAGTAACTTACAATTAACTCCATTGTTAAGTTTACGGATTTACTGCATCTCTTCCATTTTCTTTTGAAGCTGTGCAAACTGAGAGAGACTCTCATTTTTATTTGTTGTCTAGACAAAACTGCTACTTAGGATCTGTTTTTGTCATATCACATCAGTTTTGCTGAAAGCTGTAACAAGACAGATAAATATATGATCTATCTTGGAACTTTTTTCCCCCTCCCTACCAGGAGGGGGAAAAAAGGTTAAACATTTTCTCTCTCTTTCTCTCTCTCTCTCTCTCTCTCTCTCTCTCTCTCTCCCCCCCCTCCCTCCCTCCCTTTCCTCTGTCTTCCTTGGGCAATGTGATTATTTATGAAGTTAATAGCATCTACATACAGAGTTGACAGACCCCTTTTTCCCCTCAGAAGCACACACAATAAGCTTGAATAAAGTTTTGCAAGCATTCAAATGAATAGCTATGGTGCTAACCCTAGCTTTGTCATCCCATAAAGGACAGAATATGCTCAATATTGTATTTATCCTTTCTGCATTACCAAGAGGGAGGCCAAGTCTGATGCTGTATTTAAACAGAAGAATGGAAAGACTTCCTTTTGTTGCAAAGTCTGTGTCTTTTGTGGGCATGCTATAATTGAAGCCCCTTTAATAATACAGGATGTGGAGAAGCTTTATAGAAAAAGAATTGGGAGTTCATGTGGAATGTTCCTTAGATACTATCCACTGTAACAAATAGGAAACTTTGTCAATATGTATCCAGGCTCCGGAGGGATACAGATCCGTAACTGAATCATAGGTAAATAGATGGATTAGATATGGCAATGGCGGGAACACATGGTGAAAAACAAATCCACAAGAACAATTTTACAGGGCCTGCCTTCTATTTTCATAAGGAAACGAAGCCAAATAATCTGACAAGGGCAGAAATCAAATCATCTGTCAAGTCGCTGTACCTTTCATTTATCACACAGTTTAATACCGTAATGAAAAATAGCAAATGAAAAATGAAGTGAATGACCAATGAAAAATGCATTCTCTGAGGATACGGTAATGTGTGATTAGCGTAAATCTTCCACCCCTGTACACGTAGAACTGCTAGGAGAGTCCCTGTGGTCACACAACCCTTTTCATTCAAGCATGGCAAATCCTGGGATAACATTAGCATTGCGGTTGAGAGAATCCTCAGTATGTAAAAACTTCCCTCCATCCTTCAGTCCTCTCAGGTGCCTGCATTTTTTTTTTTTTCATCTCATCTTTACATCAAGCTCTGAGCTAGTACAGGGTTGCTATATGTGAGCAGAGGCCCATACTCAACAAAGAAATGTAGTGGTGGAAAGAGAGCAGGGAGCTATCATTTAGGGACTGTTCACTGCAAGCCAGAGACTGGTCTGGACAATCACCAGGTAAGGGGGTGTGAACCCCATTTTCACAACTGAGGAAACTGCAAATCAGCACAATTAATTTGTGCAGCCCCAAAACTTGGTCGAGGGAGAATTTGGACCCAGGCCTGGATGATAACAGACCCTATGTCCTCCCCACTGATTTGCTGCTTCCCATAATCCAAGCAGATAGAAATGCCCCATAAAGTAGACACCAGGGCACCTGAGTGGGCGTAAAGAGAAGGAAAAGGAACTCTTAGTAGATAACTTTAAATATAAAATCTAAACAATAATGGCTAACATTTGCTGAGCTCTTAGTGTGTGCCAAGCAGTGTTTCAAAGTTCACTGTTAAGGTGTTTGATCCTCACTGTAACCCTAGGAGTGGGTGCTCGTCTTAATATCATTTCCAGATGATGGCCCTGAGGCTCCGAGAAGTCCAGGAAGTCATCCAAAGTTTATACACCTAGCGAGCGATAAAGCTAGGAATCCGCCTTAGGCAGGATGGTTCTAAGAGGCTGCTCCCCGACTTCGGCCTCTCACTGCCCGTTGAGCCTAAAAACCAGGAGGGAAGTGAGAACTCACCTGGGGCCAAAAGGATCTATGGCAGCCTGTTGGTTTATTAGAAGGCTGTTATTAAGAAAATAGTTTTAGGAAGAGCAACGACCTAGCTCCGTTTCAATAATACCACCCATTAAAATAAAATATCATTTATCCTCAATCCTCCTCTCCAAACAGTGGAAGCTCGGAGGAGAGATAACATTTATTTTACACACTTGATACTGTCTAGCAGATTGCGGGTACTCAAATCAGTCTCTTGCTCGTAAGCCAAGATGATTAATAAGGCAGAATATATTTATTTCTAAGGAGCAGAGGAGTTGATTCTGATTTAGACAGTATGTGCTGTTGAGCTGCAAAACAAAATTGACCTCAGCATAATTAGGTTGGACGTGGTGGAGTGAGGACTCGAACACAAATAGTTCTATTTTGACAAGTAGGATTCAAGAGCGGCTTGTTTCTTTCTTTCTTCTTCTTCTTCTTTTTTTTTTCAAAAGGAGAATGATGATTATTTAATATTTGTTGAGTGCCAACAGTGTACTCAGCGCTGCGTAAGACCTAGGAACTGGATGCAGGAAACTGCCTGAAGGGAAATGTTAGCAAATTAAAATCCATAGAATCAGCGTGAAGGCAGCTGAGGAATACCTGATTAGAGGAAGACTCGCTGCACCTGTCCCACAACAACAACAGAAAAAGGTAAGGTGAGACAGGAAAGCCTATATGGTTCAAATCGCAGGATGCACTTGGGTGGAAAAGGATGCTGGGAAAGAGAGAACTCCCATGCACGTGCAGCTAATGGAAAGGAACATAAACTTCAGCAGGCAAGATGGAGGGCAGGAGAAGGAAGAATAAACTCAAAGAACAAAGACATCAAGGCAAATTATCAGGCTTTCTACGACTCTTCCCAGAAAGTGGCCTGGAGGAAAGGCAGCTGTGAGTAAGAATATTGGGAGCAGGGAAGGCCTGTACAGAGCACAGATAAATCATCCCCCGTGTGCCGGGTGCAGCGCACAATGTGTAAATCTCTGGCCCAGGAGTGGTGAGGGCAGGTACACTCGTGGTGGTGAAGGTGAAGCTGTGTCCTGGATGTGGGACATCAAAGACAGCTCCAGTCAAAATTACATTTCATTACCTCCCCTGGGGCTGATGGCTCTCACTTGGCAAGTCCTAGAGCACCGAAAAAAGGAAGCTGACCCCTACCACCACCACCTCACCTGTGATCATGGTGGCGACAGTGGCTGTAGCTCCTGAGCGGCAGGTTTCCCAGCAGACACCTGGCCTGGGAACGGTCAGCCCAGGCTCACCTCTCGGTGAGCGAGGTGGCATTCTGGAAAGAAACACTGCAATAGTGGAATCAGAGCAAATTGGAGAAGACTTGGAAGCTCTGGAGTCCTTTGAAGGAGTCCCCAAAACCTTGGCTGAAAGAGAACTGGTGGGTGTGATGCAGTCTTTCAAAGGACTTTAAGAAAGAAAGAAAATAATCCTTGCAAGAGGCTATTAAGCTAAATTGGTAACCATGGGGCAAGTGTTAAAATTTTTACATCTTAAGAACTAGTTAAGAGATGGAAAGCAATGAGTAGGAAGAAAAGGCCTTTTTTTTCTTTCCCCTGTAGAAAGAGGTTAATTGTGGGGAGCCCAGAGAAGAATGCTGATAAAAGCTTTCTTCTATCTTAAAAACAACCTGGAAGAGAAAGATGAAAAGCAAGATGGCAAAACCGGTTAATGAAAAAGAATTATTTAAGGGTATTTGAGGCATAACAGAGTCTGAGAGAGTCTAGAAAACACAGACAGGAGAACAGGAAAATTTAAAATATCCCAGCAAGAAAAAACTCACCTAAAGCAAGCAGAAGGCAATCCATCTCAGAAAGGAGAAGGAAAAGCCTCCATCCCCTGAACAAGTGTCTCCAGTACTTGGCCAACTGGGTGTGGTTGCCCTGACTATGTTTCTTTTATAGGACTGACTGAAACTGGGGGTTGGTTATTGTGGAGACTATTTATTCATCCACCACTATTAGACCTGAGTTCCTCACTATTTTATTTTCTCTAGTTGTAAAATAAGGACAATAAAATTAGCCTCAGGCGGCTGGATGACTCAGTTGGTTAAAGCTCCAGCTCTGAGCAACAGGGTTGCTGGTTCGATTCCCACATGGGCCAGTGAGTTGCGCCCTCCACAACTAGATTGAAGACACTAGATTGAAGACAACAAGCTGCCACTGAACTGCCAGAGGGGTGGCCAGATGGCTCAGTTGGTTAGAGCGCGAGCTCTCAAGAAGTTTGCCGGTTCAATTCCCACATGGGGTGGTGGGCAGCGCCCCCTGCAACCAAGATTGAAAACGGCGACTGGACTTGGAGCTGAGCTGCACCCTCCACAACTACATTGAAGGACAACTTGGAGCTGATGGGGCCTGGAGAAACACACTGTTCCCCAATATTCCCCAATAAAATTTATTAAGAAAAGAAAATTAGCCTCATTTGTAGGAATACTGAGGGATCCAATCTGTTCTTGATTAAACATTCCAGATGAGATAGTTTTTTACCCCTGTATATTTATTGATTGAATTAGTGGACAGTTCTCCAAAACAGCCAGGTGGTTTTTGTGTTCCATTCTTCTGTCTGCCTTTGGCACATGACTGAAGCTCTTTTCTGTTCACAAAAATAGCGGCTTTATTTCTACAGATGGCACCAAAGCATACCCTGCATGTGTAAGTCCGTCGTCGTCCCCTGGAGAAAGGTGGTTGTTCATGAATAGAAGCCAATCAGTTCTTATAAGATAAATTCTAGCTATTTCAAATTTAAAGGAAATACTGTCCCACCCCAAAGCCTGGCAAATGCTATCCCAGGATGCCAGGAAGTGAATTCCTACTCTCTGCTACTTCCCACCCCCACCCTCCTTCCTCCCACCATCTGGAGAAGAGAGTCACCATCTGAAAAAATAACTAGAAGGGCAAGAGTTCAGGTTGACCTAGTGGCTGAAATGGGTGGTGTCAAAGAGTAACCTCAATAGTAAAAGTAAGAGGGGCTGATACTGTAACACCTGCAAAATACGTCACAGTTTAAGAAGTGCCTTCATGTTCATTATTTGTTTGATTCTCACACGCATCCTATCATGGGAGTCTGCATAGCACCATTTTACAGATGAGAAAACTGAGGCGCAGCTGTTCTAATTATACAAACTCGTTCTCTCTCCACTTTACTGAATAAAAGAAGAAAATAATCCTGTCTTTCTACAGGACTTAAGTAACCCCAAAATCATGTAGGACGGTTGATATTTATCATACCTATGATTTTTGCAGACCCCTTTCCTGCCACCTCCAACACACACACATGCCCACGCACACACATCCCTCACCCCAGCTCAGCCTGGACAGCATTTAAGGTAAATGGAAGTGGCAGCTTTGACACACTTGTTAGCGAGAGCAAGCCACTGGAGAGGTGTGTTTACACATGCAACATTACCTTTAGGAGGCCTGTGGGGATTTTGATTTCTATTTGCACTCATTTTATGTTAGTGATTTTCATATTACATTAGCGAATTTAATCTCTGCTAATGTGAGATAGGAATTACTAACACAATGAGACTTGCTTTAACAACTTTCAGATTTTGGTGTCAAAGGCAAAATTTGCTAGCAGGACACCCGTTCCAATCTCTAATTAAAAATAAATCATGATATGGGGACATCAGTAGTTCCCAGATTTCAGATCGAGAGTCAAGCCAAGGTTGAGGGTAGGAAGTTTTGGACCCAAAAAGTTTGTGAATGGGGAGAGTCATCTTGAGGAACCACTGTTGGGCTTGAGGTCTTACACTATTCTGAGTTCAAAGAGTATAATCTGTGAATTATGTAGCTTCTTATTCACTAGACTCTGTAGAGCCACAGGAAAGCATGGGTACTAAAAATCACCAAAATAATTGTCAAATCGCGTTTATCAAGCCAAGGCAGCATTCTCCAACCAGCCCATCGCTATGTGCTGGACAACTGGAAAACAAGGCTCAGCCGGGGGGGGGGGGGGGGGGGGGGTTGTCCCTAACCACTCTCTGTTCTGAGTGCCAATAATGGGAGAAACATTCAAACAAGGAACCCCTTGAAAAAGAAAAAAGGTAGGGGGGAAAAAAAGCCCTGAGTGTAGTGTGGCTCATGGCATTTTACTATTGGCTGAGTGTCTCCAGGAAATTCTGAGGGGCTAACTCAAGCACTAATTCTTAATTATTCTCGGCTTCCATAGACAGTAATGGAAGCCAACTGAAAATGCTTTCAGGATCTGGTAAAAAGCTGGAAAAAGTGAAACATATTTTACAAACAAAATCTCATTTTCATCTGTGCATCCATTACAAATAGGTAATTCAGGTGATCAGTTATTCCAAAAACCCAGAACTGTATTCAAAGTGCCAAGGTTCTCAAAGTGCCAGCCTTCTACCAGAGAAGTTTTGGAACGTCTGCTTAAAAGTTCTACTGGGAGCAAGCACGTTTCAAACTCATCTTCATGACTAAAGTTACTCTCTAGTATTATTATTTTTCTTTTTACCAGGCTAGGATTTATTGCTATAATACATTCGTGCCTGCACTGTATAATAAAACTTCCCTGATTACCTTATAACTGCACATTAAAAATTTACTAAGATAAAATTAATGTGCTTTTAATAATATTGTTTTAATATACAGACTGTCAGGTGACAGGAAAAAACTATTTGGAATACAGTGTGCGATATGCGTCTTTTGCAGCCCCCTCGTAACAATACCTGAACTGGCAGACAAACATTGTCTGTTAAAATTTCTGATACGTGCCTCCCAGGGGAAATGGCCGAAGTTGGGGTCTTTTAAAATGTGACTGGACAATGCTTTTGTCTGTAACATAGAGAACTTCCCTGCATGACAGAAAGACTGGGCCAAATCAACATATATAGGACGGTGTTTCCGGTACTCTCTTCTGTGAGATTCAGCCAGAGAACATAACTTCAAAGAATCTTTTGATGGAGAAAAAATGTTTTCATTCGCCCGTTTTATGATAGTGCTGCAGGATACTTACAGTTGATTTACTATAATGACAGGACCTGGCTAATGTCCCAAAGGAAAAGAAATCTTCCTTTTTCTCCTGCCACCTACCTGCCACGTTTATTATTCCCAGCTAGTGATGTGGACAGTCAAGTGATGGGTTAAAGAAAAAAGATGGTTGGAACAAGGCAAATAGAGATCATTGGACTCCCACCAGAGTCACTGCATAAGGCCTGTGACCCAGGGCAGGAACATTCCCATGGTCAGGTGCCTGCTTGCTTCAGACCCCAAAGGCCAGAGAAGACCTCCCAGCTCTGCACGGCTGCTGAGGAGATCTGAGGGGCCAGAGAGAAGTAACAGTCTGGCTTCCACCCAGTTGGACAAAGGCTCAGCCAAGGAAGTGCCAGGACACTGTGCTGACCCACTTCGGGCCCTTCCCCTCTATTTGTTCCCAGGCAGAAGAGATACAAAAGCATCACTATGGTGTGGTGAAAGGTTGGAGAAGCATTCTGGAAATTGACATGCAAATAAGCACTCCAAGTACTCCCCTTTGTCCCTAACATTCCCATCGCTGGGACCTGTAAAAACACCAATCAGAAGAGGGGGCAGAGATGGAAAGCGCCTGCCTGGTTTTGCAGCCAGAGTCTCCTCTGTGAGGGGTTGTTTCTCTACCACGTCCTAGCCAGAGCTGGCACAGATTAAACTAACCATGCCCCCGTCAAATGACCTAGAGGCCAACAGGTTTAGCTGTAACAGACCCGTATGCTGTCACAGCATATATGCATTTGAATGGCAGGGTCTACACTGATCCTAACTGCCCACAAAAGTCCTAAAACACAGACATTCTTCGTAATCTGGGGTCATGAGAGAAACCAAATATTTCAAATAGGACAAAGAAACAATGCCAGCTCCCGTACTCTGCACAGATAGATGCACAACTTCCTGTGTAAGGACATTCCAGTTCTAGACTAGAGTCTTCAGACAAAATCCGTACCTTAATCACTTAATCATTGTTTTATTAAATCACCACTGCCTCCCGTAACTTACATGTTAAACTCTCACCAACCAATCCCAAGGCATAGTAGATACAGTGCTCACCCGAGTCAGATATTACCTGTGAGAGCGCAGCTGCTCACTGGCTAATGACCTGCACCAGACCACAGAATGTCGCTTTGGTTTAATTTATGATAAACACTAGAACCTAAGAAAACTGGTGCAGCCTTACAGTGGGTACAGCAGGCCAGGTGTAAAAGGAGGCGTGGTTGGGGGGCGGGGATAGCATGAGTGCTCTGAAAGCTGGGCTCTTTATTAGGAAATGAATAATTCATTCTGATTCTAATAAAATATATATTTGTTTAAAACCTGCTTCTCTTTCTACTATGTGTCACACTCATCTCACCAACATCAAGCAGATTCTCTATGTTGTCCAGGGTCGTTTACCATCATCATCTTCCTCTCCTCCCAATTATTCCAGAGCCAACCCTTCTTGAAGAGTATCAACCCTCCCTCTCTCACACTGGAGACATTCTTTGTCAGGAAAATCAAGTCACACACTCAAAGCTCTCTTGCTGGATTGATTATCTACTATCTGCCAGAGAACATTATTTTAATTCACTATCAACTCAATTGACTTGAAAGGAACTTGTCATCTCATGTCATAAGAAGTCTAAAGAAAGGATAACCCTAAGATTGGGTGAGTGAGTGGCCCAAGATCACCAAAAACCAGGTTTTTTTCTATCTTTCTGCTCTTGCCTCCTCAGCATATGAGTCTTTTCGTCAGCATTGCTTCTCACTTAAGTTTGTAGCAACACCCTCATGACAATGTCCAGATGCAGAGAAGAAGTCTTTGCTTTTATTTATTTATTTGTTTATTTATTTTTTGTGTGTCTTTTTAAGTTGACCCAAACCTTGTACCAAAAGCCAAGTCCAGCAACACCCCCCTAACCTCTCCTGGTTGAACTACATCTCTGCCAATGCAATCATCCTTAGAGGCATTCTTGACACCTCTCTTTCTCTAAATCCCACATTCGGTTTGTCAGCACATCGTGTCAGCGGTTCCTTCCAGATATGTCCTGCATCTGACCAGATGTCATCCCCTTCCCTGTCACCATCTCATTCTTGACTGTGAGAGCGTCCTCCTTAATGGCGCCCCCACCTTCCACCCTCCCGTGTAGTCTCAGACCAAGAGCATAATCATCTCTCAGCTCTACGGAAAGCTTCCATGTGGCTTTTGTCAAAGTAAAGTCAAAGTAAACCCCCAAGCTCTTCAAGGCTGTATCCTTGATCCACCCACACCACCCGTTCCATCATCTCTCTGCCTTCCTTATCACTCTCCTTCCCACCCTCCGCTCCAGCCACACTGGCCTCCTTGCTATTCCTTCCACACACGATATACATTCCTACCTCCAGGCCTCTGCACAAGCTGTTTCTTCTTCCTGGAACGTTATCCAAAGATACCCAAATGGTCACTGCCTCACTTGCTTCCAGTCAGCAGTCTGATGCCCCCTTCTCCGTGAGATCTTTCCTGGTCACATTATTTAACATCGCAACTCTCTTCTCTCTCCCTACATCCCCTGTGTTTATCCCACCTTATTTTTCTCCATAACATTTCCTACCATCTAGCATATTATATAGTTTACTTATTTATCGTGTCTTTTTTTTTTTTTTTCCAACCTCCTAATGGAATGTAAGCTCTACGGGGAAAGATTTTTTTTCTTGTTTCTTTTTTCTTTTTCCCACTGCAATAACATCAGAACCTAGAACAGTGGCTGGCATCAGTCGAAACTCATTAAATACTTGTTGTGTGACTAAATTCTGAAATCAGTTGTGGGCAAATAGACCCACAATGGCTTTAACCGATCAATCATCATGATTCATGCCTGGGGCTGAGCTGGCTTCTTCCCCTGAAGACTGTAGCTGGGCAGAGGGGGATATGGGTACTTGGGAGCAATAAATGTTTGGGGGTGGGGGGAGGGAAGGGGATATTTATAAGGAAAAAAAGGAAGACAGGAAGAGTTTGGGGTAAGTAATCAACAGTGCCAGCTACACATTCCTTGGTTGATTTCCCTTTTCAAAAGAGAGAATTATCACACTTATCCTGAGTCAAGAAAAATATCTTATTTCATTGATTCTACTTTTTCCCACATTTTGACAATCTGATTTTGGGACTGCATTTTATAATCAATGCCACATTATGATCCTATAACTGGCAGTACTTTTTGTTCCTTTGTGCTTCACAAAAGGATGAGATGCCTTAAAATGGATGATGTCTTAGAGTCATTGAAATCCTATAGTATCTCTTGAAATATGGTACGCTTCTGAAGTATGAAACAATACTAAGGAAGAAAGAATATAATCATCATTGTCCAAAGACACGCACGCGGGCTGCTATTAAATAAACCAGTTTTGAAATCTCATGATCTCTGGAAACACTGGACGTTCTCTTTTGCTCTTGCCTTCCTATTGGGAAGCTTTGATTTAAGATAATGTCTGAGCAGAGACGCTTCCTTCAGCAGTGTCATTTGACCCAGATTGTATGTTTTTATAGCCTGAGCCAATTAGTTAAAGTGACTTTGACTATAATAGGGACCTGTGACATTCCTCAATATTATTGCATTAGTCACCCTGGAACAGTTTCTGGCTTGTGTTTGTAATCTGGCTCTGACTGTGCCTTCTTCATCCTGGTATTTATAAGATTGGTTGCTGTCCTATAAAATAATGACCTTCGCGTCCTTGAAATTAAAACATTTCTGATTTTCTTTATTTCAATAAGTCCTTGGCACTTGATGGAACAGTGTGCGTCACCTTTATTGTTCTGATTACTAATCAAGGGTTTGTTTTATTTTTCAATCTTTTTAATTTATGTTATATTAACCAAATGAGCGTTGGCCTGGGAGTCAACTTGGATTGTGCTCCCAACTCTATTCCTGGGGGATGGCGTAAACCTGGGCAAGTCTTTTACCTTCCTCTGCTCTCATTTTCCTTGCTAAACATGGGGAGATTGTTCTAGATCATCTAGCTCTCAAAGCCTGTGCTGAAATGGGGTTGTGGTGCCAGGCCCTATGCATGTTTAACTTGGGCTACAAGTCCACCCTCCATTCTAAGGCTGCACTGGAGGAGGACTAGACCTCCTCCATGCACTAACTTATCTATGAAATAAAGTTAGATAAGCACTGACCGTGAACTCCTTGGGGGCAAAACAGTGTGTTTCATTGATCTTTGTAACCCAGCACTAGACACACCCTCCTTGAAAACAGGGACAGTATCATTGTAATTCATTTCTGCATCCCCAGTGCCCTGCAGAGTGTAAGTTCCTCATTCAGATTAGTCGAATGAATTAATAACTGAAATGTGGTATTCCAGCTACTGATTCCCCCTCGATGGAAACAACAGTTTTCCTTTCCTTCTATGCCTTGTTTCTGTGTTCTTCCCTATTATGTTTTTCTTCTTCTTCCTTCCACACTTCTACTTTCGCATTGCCTTTCTTTTCCTCCTTTTTTCCTCCCCCTCACTGGTATCATGTCATTTTTCGTTAGTAGAAGTCCTACTCTCTTCTTCGTGGTAAAATATACATGACATTAAAATTACCATTTTGGCCATTTCAAGTGTACAGTTTAGCAGCAGTAAGAACATTCATATTGTGCAACCATCGCCACCATCCATCTCCAGAACTTTTCATCTATACTGAAACTCTGTACCTGTTAAACAACAGCTTTCCATTTGCCTCCTTAAGTGCCATCTATTGCAGAGCACTTACTGTATATTTTCTTATTTCTTACATCTCTACATAATTTTTACATTTTAATTCATTCTTTTATAACGCCGTGTTATATTTAAATGTGTTACAAAACATTTTAAGGGCAAAAATATAACTCTTTAAAGTTTTCGAAAGCAGGTTTCTGGAAGGGGCTAGCTCACAAAACGACAGCACTAGAAGGCACTGAATAGAAAGGAGAAAGAAGGGGGTTGATGTCATGAGAAGGGATTTGCCGGAGGAGAAAACATTGTTTCTCTTTGAAAACCATTGTAGGATTTATATCAACTCACTGAATGCCAAATACCCTAAGCATTCTCTGGCATTTTGCCTTCTAATCATGGAGGTATGTATACGTGTATATGTATTTCACAAAGAGAGAGACGTCAGTTTTCTCGATAACAAAAGGTAGAAAGGGGTCCTGGAGTTCAGTTAGAAAGCATACTGATTCCTTCTCTCTCAGAAGGGGCAAGTTAGGCACTCTTAATTACTGATGTTCAATACCAACTTTTCCCTAAAATATGAATTGTTCCCAACAGACTGCAACAAAATATTTTGGGGAAGTTGTGAAGACTACAAGCACCAATTTGTTAAACATACAAACATAAGTACATAGGTATTATTACAGAATAATAAATACATGTTTCATAAAACCTGGAAAACAAAGTACAAATTGAAATTACTCCAAATTCCTACTCCAGTTTTGTCAGCATTTCCAAGGGTTTCCTTCCGTGCACCGAGACTCTTTGAAATACACTGCAGCAGGGATGAAAGAACGTTAAAGATTTTTAGGTAAATCACAATGAATAAATCTAGATTTAGTTTAAGCCATGATATATAAGCAATAATGGGTGTTTGAGAGTGCACAGTCATAGAAAATGGATCCTCCTAAAAATGGGAAAAATAAAAGTGTTTATCTCAAAGAGTTGTGACAACTAAATTAAATGTGTGTGTAAATCACCTGGCATTAATCCTAATTCCTGTAGGCTATTAACAAAACCTAGCCTATCACCCAGCATGTGGTGATGTTGCAAATTCTGGGACACTTGCTTTGGTAATGGTTATACTTATTTTTTTAATACCCAAATATGTGTTAATTCATGCATTTTCAGTTTTTTAGGTGTGGGGAAAGCATAGGTCATTGGCATATGCAACCCAGAACCAGCAGCTGGTTTGCAAATTCAAAGCTCTGATGTGGTTATTAGAATAGCATTCCTCTTCCTTCCATTCTTCTTTTTCCCCTTATTTTCTCAGTGTTCCTAGGTTCCTGAAATGTTGCTTCATCTGTATAATTTTTGTGTGTTTTTCTCATCCCTCTTAGTCCCGTGTACTTATTTTTTCATCCTTCTCTCTCTAGTTCCTTTTTTACTACCCCACATCTTTCTTCCTCCTCATCTTTACGCCCTGTTTAATTCTCTACTTGTTTGTTGTTGTTGTTGCATTTGCTTTTTCTCATGTTCACATTTATTCTGCACCACTTTCTAGTAAAACCAATGACTGTAAAATTTTCTTACCATGTTGTAGTCAGGTTCATGATACCTATTCATTTCTGAAATTTATCAGCCTAGAAATATTTTACCCAAAATCATGTTGATTCTAATAGCACAACCAGGAATATTAGTGAATATATAAATTTTGAAAATAAAATAGTAACATGTCTATAGGCGGTTTATTTTTCCCAGTATTAATCAGATTCACATCTGATATGGTTTCTCAGTACCAGGTACCTCATAAGTGCTCAACAAATGTTTGCTGCGCAAATTTAACTTAAATTATGTAAACCTTTCCTTCATCTTCATGTGGATGTATTTGATTCTTCCAACAACCTCCTGATGTTAGGCAAGACATAATATCATGCCCTTCGTAGGGATAAGGGAATGGATGGTGGAAAGACACATAATCGACTTATGACTGTAGAGCTGTTTGGTTGCTCTGCCAAGCCTAAAACTCAAGCTTCCTAATACCAAAACATATGTCCCGCCCCCTGTCAGGTTTCTAGCCATCATCCTGCCCAAAGGTACCACTGTCATTATTCTAGGACATGATCTTCTCTCTGGGATCCGGGAGACTACTGAGCATTACCATTCTTTCCTGCTCCTTGATCCATCCAATAACCCTAAAAATAGATGTTAGGAACCAACCTGCAGTGATGTTAGCAACACCAACTACAACCTTAAAAGCCAGCATTTACTGACGGCTCATCATGGACCAAATGATGTAACTGACATGGATTAGGTTCATGTAAGTCCATGCTGCGTGGCCATTTAAAATGACTACAACAGAGTTCTCTAAGTATTATATAGTATTTAACTAGATGTCTTACCAAACATTCCCAAAACTGTTTTACAGAGAAAATGTATCTGCCCATATGAATGGAAAAGAAAAAGGAGCAAAGTCCTGAGATTAAAATGAAATCAAAGTGGAACCGAGAAATCTGGTCTCCAAGTCCTCCCCTTCTCTGCAATGAGTCACCAATCTACACCATTCGCCCTGCTATGGACTAGTCCCAAATCAGCGCTGAGCTAGTGATATGAGGGGCGGTAGTAGATCTTTATACTTAAGATCGCCTCACTGTCCTCAATTCTAAAGGTCTTCTTTCCATGAAGAAGCACTATTTCTCCTCAGGATATCTATAAGACCTCCCTATAAAACCCTCCTGTATGCCTGTGTTAATTGTTGGGGCACTGTCAGCAGATCATAGCAGAATTTGGGGATGTTATAGTAAGAAGAAAATAAAGAAATCCCACATCTAGGAAGAAGAAACAGTAGTGCAGAAATCATATCAGTGGGGGTGGGGAGGAACCTCAGTGCCCAATATAAATTCCAAAGAAAAGAAAAGAGTCGTTACAATAGTAATTATTACTATTATTACTAATATGGAAAGAGAAAAGCTTGGTTCTAAGTTCACTGAAAAGTTTCCCTTCAGTCTTGAGTGATTCTTTGTTAGAGCCTCCCAGAAGTACAGGCCTATAATTTTAATTATATCTTGGCATTCTCATAAAGCAAACAGCCTGCTCAGGTAGTGTTTTAGGAAGAATACTTATGAATATGCTTCACAAATTCTAACCGCAGTGATCGGCAATGGGCCTTTTCAAGGACAGAAGGGGCGAGTTGGAATACACATAGGAGAAAAGTTGCTCATTAAGGGAAGGTTTGTTATCCAGGAACGTATAATTAAGGTAACAGTCCCAGCTTCTGTGACAGCCAGCACTCGGGTGGTTGTTTGATTGCTGCCTGGGTCAGGGATCAGCTCCTGCTACAAGATGTAGCCACATTAGTGTGTTAGTGAACAGGTTAGAAAGTAAATTACAGCTGCCTTTCTCCAGCACATTATTGCCGGTCGTCATTGTTTTGTTTTTTACTGTACATCAGCAGGACGATGGCTTCTGAGGACTTTGTGTGACAGGTTAGGCATTTTATCCTTTGAATAAACAGTAATCATAGAGTGAAGAAAGTGAGGCATTGGAGAATTTTTCCTATTCTTTGAGAATTCCACGCTTCCTTTTTAGTTTGCTCCAAGGGCTCATTGGGGATACATATATTAAGCCCTTTAAATAGTTCATAATAAATCTTTGTCTCAGGCTGATTCTGACAGTTTTTTAAAGAGTCTTTTAAGAGAGAATCCTCAATCATTTGTTAATCCATGGGGTGATCTTCAGACTTCAGGAAAAAAAATAACAGCCAGGGCTCTTGGGTAGTGAAAATACAATGTAGGAAAAAATATATAAATATGGAAAATCCCAAGAATACCACCTTACGGAGATTACTTACATGTTCTGCATGTATCTAAATGCTTTCTTTCTTCTCCACCAAGCCAAAAAGAAAGAAAAATAATTGTTACAATAACAAGGATTTTTGTTAATAATTTTATGTTTTCAGACTTACAGTGCATTTCCTAAAATGTTAGACTTCAAATCGTGTAACAGACAATATTCTTTTTAAAGCAAACTAATTCTCTTGGTAGAAAGATAATTTCTTCTTTGCCCTTGTTTTCCCCTTTAAGACTACTTCTGTCTTCCCCTAAATTACTTATATACACACCGCTATTTTACCTGGTCAGGGAGAGGCATTCCACTTTTAGAGCAAGGATTATAGATATTGGTTATTAGTGTCAACCAAAAAACTTTGAAGGGCAAGACAGCTTCCAGAATAAAGACCTTTTTGGTTCTGCATATTTCAGTTTCCACCTTCGATATAAGCTAGTTTGTCAAGTATATCAGATGTTCATAATTTCAAGAATACAACATGATTTTAGCACCAAAAAATAATACATGACATTTACAAGAAGAAAGTAAAAGCAATGTTATCTCTCATGGAAAAAAAATTAATGTTAATAAATATCACAATACCTGAGCATAAGTTGTGCAATGAAAAGAAAATATACTAATGTCTTTCTACAGAAGAAAAGACTGCTCGATCTCAAGTGTTTGATGTATAAAACATTTACTATTTCAGGGAAACTTACTTGGATGTATATGGTTTTGCTTGTAACTGAAATGATTCAGGAGGAAACTAAGGAATGCAGGTCATAGTTTTGAGTAAAATACAATTGTAAGCATAGAGACATGGGCATTTTCCCCACGTCTGTGACCTGAACTTTTATGTCATTTCTAAAAAGCAGCTTCTCAAGCTACTGGAAAACACCAAGAACTTTACTAATGACATGAAAATGGAGTTTGTTGGGAATAAATGCAATAATAAGATGAAAAACAGGCACAGGCTAGCGTACTATTATAGATGGATTCGTTCTCACCTTAGGTCAAATAACTGAAGACCTGGAACAAAGGCAACCCACAGTCGGGGAAATTAACCATCAAACAATTATGACAAACGCAGTGGGAGCGTCCAGCTACCAGGCAACAAGGATACCTGGTGCCAGTTCTTAAAATAATTATTTGGCATTATAGAATATACAATTTAGACCCAGAAGCCATCTGGTGTAACGCTAAATATGTTGATGTTAACTATATCAAGTACCTCATTGGAGAGCTATATGTGAAGCAGAGAAAAAGGCAATAATTAATATCAACAAATTTGCTTTGTACTCCGTTTGAGAAAAGGCTGCTTCTACCCCATTTCCCCCGTCACCATTAGCAATAGCTTTGATCTTTTTAAATGGGAGAAAAGAGGATAATTGCAAACTATGTAAATGAATAAAAAAAAAAAAAGACTGTGTTTTTTGTCCCCGCCACTTGAGAAGATTATGTATAGCCTTGAAGACAATATACAAATGACTTAATGTCAAGTTGAGATATGGAAATGATGCCTATACATCCATTATGATGCCTGCACATATATTAGCTGACCATCATGAAGTCTTATCATTCTCACAGTAGAGCAGGGCTACTTCTGGCAAAAGATTAAAAGTCTTTATTTAGGTGTTAAGATGGAGCAGTGGTCGCTGAAACTTATTGGATCATAAGAGAAAGGAAAATTTGCTTAATTAAAGACATGAAAAATAGATATCCATTCACAAAATAACAGATATAGATAATTATCAGGTTATCTCCCATTTCTGGTTACTCTAAATTATTGCAAACTATAAATAATGTTACTAAGAATATTCTCCAATATATAACCCTCAACCTTTTATTGATGATGGATTTAATACAATACTTTTAACTGAAAACATTTTGAAAAATAACCACTGCAAGACATGCTGGAATAGAGCCATAATAAAACTAACAAATTCTAGCTGCCCAGTCAAATTCCTCCTATATGATAGAAAATAATAAATTAGCAGAAGATACAAACTCTGGAGACAATTGTGGAGACCCGCCAACCCAGGCTCTCCATCTCAGGACACACACACACTCACACAGAAAATTAAAGTTGGCCGTTGTACTAGACTCAATCTCTGAGAAGGCAAATTTGCAAAATCCACATGATCACACCAGTATTCATTTGGATTTTCAATTATTGCTTAGTTCTCTAACACTTTTCAGTGAGAAAGTTCCAGCCATTCAGAACCGTTTCTCTGTCCAACTAAAGTATCTCAAGCCAATCTTCTAAACTCGTTCATTCTTTATTCTATAACCACATGACTGTTCTCATGCAAAACCCTTCCTTAGTGCCACATAGAGTCCTCATTTTTCTAGGAGCAGGGCTGCCAGATTTAAGCAAATAGAAATAGGATTCCCAGTTACATTTGAAGCAATCTTTGGTTCACACTAAAAAAAAAAGAAAAAGTCTTTGTTTATCGGAAATTCAAATTTAACAAGGTACCTTATATTTTATCTGAGAACGCTAATTAGGAGTAAACTCTGTTATAGCCACCATCTTCTTCACAAACCCCACTTCTGCCTCTTCACTGTAATTGAAACCTTTCTCTCTTGGGGACTACGGCTCTCAAAATGCTCTGTTAACAGAGGCCATGATTCTATGCTTCTTACTCTCCCATCATGAACGAGGAGTGATTATCATAGTTTGCTCCCACTTCCACACCATTTCCCCCAACATCATCCTTTAGAACTTTTTCTTTAAAAAAAGGAGCATTCTTTACCTGTTCTCAGTACCATTGTCTGTCAACACCCACGTCACCACCGATCTTCCTTCATGGTGCAGCTCATGCCCCACAGTTTTCCTGAAGAGCAGTCTCCTCAAGGAAGCAGCAGATGCCAGATGAAAGTTTCCAGGGTGCGTAACTATTTCACACACATGACCTTGACTGCAAAAGCTCAAAAAACTCATTCTTTGACTTACCTTTAGCCATTGGCACGATCATACCTTGACCTTTAACTGTCATTCATTTTTAAGATGCTGAACATCTGGTAAAAAAATAAAAAATTGAGAAAAGCTTTTTAGGATACAAAAGCAACAGAACAAGTTACAAAGGGGGAAATCTATAGATTTCTCTATATGAAATTAAAAATTTTATGTGTGTCAATGAACATTGTAAGTAGAAGTAAAAGGCAAACAAATGGGGAAATATTTGCAAGAAATATGTCAAAGATAGTATCCTTAAAACATAATATATATGTATATACATGCATATATATGTACTGTATACATACCTATACATGTACATGCATACATATGTGTGTGTGTGTGTGTCTCATTCAAATTGATAAGAAAAACACTAAAAACCCAATTGGAAAATAGACGACATAAATATATGATTCATTGAAAAATACAAATAGCCAATAAATATATTAAAACATTATTCAAATTCATTAGAAATAAAAATGCAAATTAGAAACACATGAGATGTTTTTACATATCGCCTTTTAGGGAGACCCCAGTAAAGTGTTTTCTCTGTATCTTTCACTAATATTTTTATCAAATATAAACAAATATTTCAAGACAGCGATATGAGCATCATCAAATATTGCTAATAAACATGTAAACTGATAGAGCACATGTAAACTGGAAATCAGTTTATAATATTAACTTTAAAAAAAAAATGTTCATGCTCTTTGACCCAGTGATACTCTTTCTGTATATCCACCCTAAGAAATCATAAGAAAGTTGAAGGAGGATTAATTTCAGAGAAATTCATCACCATGCAATGGAACATTATGTAGCCAGTAAAATAGTGTGTTTGAAAGTGATATACTGATATGGGCAAGCACAGATACTGTAATTTCTTTAAAAAAATAAAAAACAAACACACTGATTTGCAATCAAGACCACTAGAGCCTCGCATCCTTTTATTCCCTAAATAGTGTCTAGTAAAAGTACAGCTATGATTACGTAGTGAGTTATAACTTTTTTAACATTAAAAATATGGGAGACCCAGGAATGATCCCAATTTGACATAAATATATAAATAAAAAGTAAATAAGACTGCAACAAAACATACTAATGTTAGTTGTGACTAACTGACTGGTAAGGTTACTAGAGTTTTTTTTAATACTTTTTTTAGATTTTCCAAGTTTTCTATGAACACAGGGGGGAAAAAATGGAGAGAGATATAAACTTGTTTAAAAGCAATAAATATTCTCGCAAAGCATTCTCTGAACAACGCTCCTTATTGGCTGCCTCATCCATGTCACCACCCCCCTGCCCTGCCATCCCTCCCTATTCCCCAGCTCATCACTGTCAGTTTCACTTGCTTGTGTCTTAACCCTTTGGGATCCCTTGCTCTATTGACTTTCTTTCATTCCCATTGTGCGGGCTTGGCTCCCATCCGTGGGAAAAGCCCACTGTCCTGAGCACTGCCTGGAAAAACCACAAAGCCATTATCATGAGGGTACACTAGCAAATTAGTGCTCTTACATTTAAGCCATGGAACTTCTAGCCACTGTGCAATCTTATTATTTTCTATTGATTCTCGTTGCTTTGCTCACATGGGCTGCTTCATACCTTTTTTTCACTCTCAAAATCCTCTCCTTCTCCCACTTCCTTAATCTCAGCAAACGACCTTTAGTCTATCGAGATTAAATTGTTGAACACCATTCCCATCACACTCCTCTCTTTCTTCCTCCTCCTCTCCATTTTTTCTCTCGCATCCTTTTTTTTCTTCCCCCAATATCAGAGGCTTTTCTTTTTCTGTTACTGATTAAATATCTCTTATGATTTCAGTTCTTCAATGAAATTTCCAATGTAGACCACCTTAAGCTCAGTCCTCTCAATCAGTAAACATACTCAAGGTCTCTTTATTTTTATCACGAAAATCACCATGGAGAAGTATATCACTTATTGACGCAACCTTTATCCCATTTTCCTATTGAAGCTGCTCTCTCTGGAGCTCCCCAAAGAATTTACAACACCAGTGCGTATGTCTGGGTGGCAGGGGACACTCTGGATAATTCTGTCCATCAACTCCTCTCTTAGTTTCCTATGTGTTAAAATAAGTGATATACTAAAAACAAATAATTTTGAACAAAAGTTCAAAAGATAAACACCAAAAAAACAAACAATACAATTTCAAAATGGGCAGAGGACCTGAATAGACATTTCTCCAAAGAAGACATACAGATGGCCAACAAATATATGTAAAGATGCTCAACATCACTAATCATAAGAGAAACGCAAATCAAAACCACAATGATATATCACCTCACACCTATCAGAATGACCATAATCAATAAATCAACAAACATCAAGTGTTGGTGAGGATGTGGAGAAAAGGGAACCCTCGTACACTGTTGGTAGGATTGCAGATTGGTGCAGCCACTATGGAAAACAGTATGGAGGTTCCTCAAAAAATTAAAAATAGAGCTGCCATATGATCCAGCAATTCCATTCCTGGGTATTTACCCAAAGAAAACAAAAACACTAATTCAAAAATATATCTTCACCCCTGTGTTCATCACAGCATTATTTACAATGGCCAAGATATGGAAGCAACCTAGATGTCCGTCAACAGATGATTGGATAAAGAAAATGTGAAACACACACACACAAAAAATGAAATATTATTCAGTAATAAAAAGAATGAAATCTTGCCATTTGCAGCAACATAAATGGACCTAGAGGGTATTATACTGAGTGAAATAAATTAGAGAAAGACAAATACCATATGATTTCACTAGTATGTGGAATCTAAGAAAACAAAACAAATGAATAAACAAAATAGAAACAGACCCATAGATAACAGAGAATAAGATGATGGTTGCCAAAGGGGAAGGGAACAGGGGATGGGAATAATTTTTTGTTGAAAAAGCATATCATGCCTTCACCACACACACACACACACACACACACACACACACACAGCCTCCTAGCTAACCTGCTATTGCAGAAAAGAACTGTTTTAATAACTTAAAATTTCCAAAACATTTTCTAGAAACTCAAAGGGCAACATTGCTAGAATTTCCTTGTCACTAGTGCATATCTCTCCAAATAACAGTTTTCTGTAAAGCCTTTTACCAAAATCTGGAGTCATGAAGTTGCAATGTGAATCATTAGAATGGAGGTGTTCGCATGTTGTTATCTTTACCCACCCAGAGAGCCACATGACTTAGTACCCTCTCAGGTGCCATCTCATCAGAGAGGTCCTGTGACCACCCAAGCAAAATGTATCCCTCATCCCTCTCTAGCCCCTGATTCTGCATTGCTCTTCTTTATAGCATTAATCACTACCAGAAATTGTTATGTGTTTTCCCCTCCTCCAAAATGTAAGCACTGTTATAAATGGTTCCAGCTCATTATAGATACTCAGTAAGTATTTAATTTAAATCCCTGAACAAAAACTAAGTGAGTTATAATAAAACATGTGATATGTGTGCTTACATGGGCTATTTAAAATACTCTATTGTCTTTTAGGGCCATGTGCTAAGGGCAAGACGTTCCAGAGACAGGCAGAAAACCAGACTTTAAAAATTTAAAAGGTACACTCTCGGGCCTGCACAGTAGAGAGTGATACTTTGTGTATCCATGGTTTGAATCACTGCCTGATTTTTCACCCAGCACTGCATAATTGTTTCTCATCACATAGCATTGTTATAGTTAGTCATAGAGCGTTAAAGCCATGAAAAGACAGGATGCATGTGTATGTGTCTGCAAGTGCCTGTAACCAGACTCCTCTATATAACCCCTTTTTAAAATATAGTATGTCGACAACATCTGCGCCTGAGCTGGAGATTTGGCCAGAATGCTAAGAAAATAAATATGGCAGTTTGACTCGATACTAGTAACCAGTTACTGCTTCATGGATAGGCTGCACGGAAGACTCATGTATATAAAATAGTATATTAAAGTAAACTTACAAAAGCAGAGAGCAATCATTGCAACTATAATTTTTTCTTCCTCTTTGGGATTCTAATTTTAAAAGCATTAAAGAAGACAGCTGCTCATGCTGTGATATGCGCTAAACAGCCTGAAGGATGGGAAAAAAATATATTTGTAGCTCATAATAACTATTGACCTTTCTGATATACAATGTTTTCTGTGTTAGCTATTCGGTTCTATCAACAGTGAAGATTGAACATGACTTTTTAATAGAAAACATGGGGTTTCGAGCTGCCTTCACAAAGGTGTTTATGTATTGTTATTTTGTTTTGTACTACAAAGACTATGCCTGATGCCCTTTGTCTGACATCATGCTTGTTGTTAAGAAAAGAAAAAGGAAAGGAAAGGAAAGAAAAGAAGGAAGGAAATAAAAGAAGGAAACAGAAGGGGGTGGGGAAGCTTCAATGTTAGTGAGTATGTTTTATATGAAGAATTGGCTCGTAACCACTTTATAGTCATGATAAAAGCATTGCCACACTCGATCCCATACACAATATTGGTAATGGAATCCAAGCACTGTCCCGGGGGGCCATGCTGTATTTTTCTCCCAGAATAGATCCCTCTAGTGGCAACATTTATAGGGAGTCTCTAAGAAGTAATTTAAAACATTCACTTTGAGTATTCATATGGCATGTTTGTTGGCACAGCCTGCTGCATAATAGGTCACATTGGATGTCATGTACTCTCAAAGGCTATCTTTACAATACCCAGTTTTTCCCCTTGAACTTTCCTGTTGCTCAGGAGTTGTGTATAGAAACACCCAATGGTAGCAGCTTGACTCTGACACTGTGTATATTTCCCCAGAGTGGCATCATGCAAACACAAACCACAGAGCAGCAGGCGGCAGCTGAACATTCTCCCCTCCCTCAAGGGACAGCCGCACCAAGTAGCAACCCCTGCCAGGCACAGGAAATCTGAAAGGCAACCTCATGCATTGGTATTCTCATCCAAGGCAGGTGGACATTGCCAGGGAGTTTGTGATGACAGGTGGCACGGATTGGCAGATTATTTCTTTCTTTCTTTCTTTCTTTATTTGCTGGATTGTTTTTAATGTGACTTTGAAAGAAGTTTATTGCATCACTATTGAACCACAATTATTTTCACAGCTATGCTCTGGAGTCTCAGTTAATGATTCATAAGTTTCTAAACAAAGCTGAAGACTCACAACTGAGTGGGAACAGGAACCAGCCCTAATGAGACTTAAATAAATTTGGCTTTTCCGTGGTACTCCAGAGCAAGCCCTGAAGCAGACAGAGGCTAACTGCTGAGCCAGAGCATAACGGCTGGAACTGCACGTGCATGACATCCAAAGAGCGGTACAACTTGTATCCACAGGGAATGGTGGGCGCTGCCTCGCTATCAGTGGCCCAGGGGCCAGTCTAGTCTACTAAGGGCCATTACCCCCTTCACAGTTGCCCTGGCACATGGTAGAGGACAGACTAGTGGGACAAAAACCAACTCTCAAAAGACAGAGAACAAAGTACCCTCTAATTCTGGGAGAAATCGGGCCAATCCTCTTTTAACTACCAAATTCACTGGTCCACGACTCTCAAAATAACACTTTTGCAGAAAACGCTTCCTTAGAGATGAATACAGGGGGAAGACATAACGATTCCCTCTCCTCAAAATGAGAAAAAAAAAAAAAAACTTCTTGGACAAGATGTTTGGTGTGAGAATGGCAGGGGTAAAGTGAATAATTCTTCTTTAAAGAAAGCATCTGAATGTTACTTTATTCAACATGCAGGCTGAGTGCCTACTTACATAAAACACAATCCTAGGAACTTGGGGAGATGAAGGAGGCAGGAGAAGAGCAAATAGATACAACAAAAGACAAGCAAGACATTACACCTGCCTTTCAAGATCTCGTGATCTTGTAGATGACACTGTTGATAGCACCTTTTGCAAATTGCACATTTTAAAAAATCAATTGAGCAGTTACCTTTGAGAACACAGACCTTGGTTACAAAAATCAGCATGGCAGGTAGTTTTCCTTGCATGTGTGAATTCTCCAGGTATTGACACACTGGGCAATGCATTCCTTGTCTTTATCACATGAGTTTTTCAATCGTATGTGGTTGTTACATATCAAAACAAGACTATGATTTTTCCAAAGAGTCTCTACATGGATGTTATATTAGTTAGCTATCGTTGTATAACAAATTACCTCAAATATTGACAGTTTAAATGGGAAAAAAAAAGAAAGATATCTCACGTAGTTTCTACAGGTCAGGAATCCAGTTGCAGCTCCTCTGAGCACCGTGTTTCCCCGAAAATAAGACCTAGCCAGACCATCAGCTCTATCGCGTCTTTTGGAGCGAACATGAATATAAGACCAGGTCTTATATTATGTTAGATGAGACCCGGTCTTATAGTATAGGAAAATAAGACCAGGTCTTAGATTCATGTTTGCTCCAAAGGACGCATTAGAGCTGATGGTCTGGCTAGGTCTTGTTTTCGGGGAAACACGGTAGTTCTAGCTCAGGATTTCTTATGAGATTTCGATGGAGATGTCAGTCAGAGGACAGTCCTCTGAAAGCTAGACTGCGGCAGGAGGCTCCACTTCTAATCTCGCTCATGTGACTGTTAGCAGGAAGCCTCAGTTGCTAGGAGGAAACTCGCTGTCCTCTTCACAGGGCTGCGCCAGTATCCTCATAACATGGCAGCTGGCTTCCCTCAGAGTGAATGATGCAGGAGAGAGCAACAAGGAAGCCACTCTGCCTGTGATGACCACGTCGTACTCTGCTGGTTCCACCAGGTGCTGTTGGAAGTCTAGCCCATGTGTGAGAGGAGAGGAAATAGGCTCCACCTTTTGGAAGGAGGTGTATTGAAGAATTTGTGGCATCAAATTAGCACAGATGTCATCCTGGATAAACATAAAATCTGCTGGGACCATTTGTGTGAGAAAAGATTTATTTTTACCATGCTTGGCCTACTATTGGGAAATTAAGTTGGGAAGATTTTGTTTAAAGTCAACATTTAATGACTGTTAGTTTTTCAACATATTAGTATATTGTAAATATAAATAATATAAATATTTTACACATACATATACATATACATATATACATACCGTGGGTGCCAGAAAAATGTATACAAGTGGACACTTTGGTCAGCATTGCTCAAGCAGTAGTTCGCCATAATCAGAAGTGTCTGGATGCTGATGGTAACCACTTTAAGCATCTCTTGTAATTGCAGAAGTCAAACGTGACTTGTATTCATCTTTTGTTATTGGTATATATTGAGTATTACAATTTTAAACAGTGTTCCTTTCTTAAAATGTGTATATATATTTTTTGGCTATATATATATATATATATATATATATATATATATATATATGTATATATGTAGAGAGAGAGAGAGAGAGATATGATATGATATATATCTAGATCTAGATCTAGATATAGATCTTTGCTCTGGGTAGAAGGAACCATGCTAGGATCAGAGTTAAACAAGTCTCAGCCCTACTGCCCTGGAGTACCTAGCATAAAAGATAAAATGTGGATGGATATAAGTTACTGTAAGAGCACTGTATCTACATCATGACCTTTGGAGTCAGTCAGACCTATGTCATGTCTCTGTGCTTTGTCACTGACCACCTGGGAGACTTGAACAACATACTGACTCTTTTTATGTAATAATAAAGATTTGGTATTTGTATCAGTCATTACAAGCTAAGTTTTATTGCAGTGAAAAAAAAAACAAACAAACAAAAAAACAGTCCCCAAATTATAAGAAAGATATATTTCTGGGAGGGTTGGTTGAGGGTTCTACTCCACGTTGTCTTCATTCCAAGACGCAGGCTGATGGAGCAGCCACCATCTGAAATGTTGATCGTCACCATGGCAGAGGGAAGGAGAAAGTAGCATCTCATGACTGCTTCTTGTAGAAAATTCCGGGTGGAAGTGACACATGACTTGCTCATATTTTACTGGCACAGAACGCCATATGACCATACCTAACTTCCAAGTCACTGAAGAAGTGCAGGCAAAATTTAGTCAGAAACAACTTGTCATATACTTGACACATACTCATTCTAAGGTCCCAAAATACATCAGTATCAAAGCAAGCCAACAACATATGACAATGAAACAATTTGTCTTTATCAACATAATTGCCACATGAACCAACATTGCCTCCCTTCTTTTGGGAAAATCACTTTGGTTATTTGCACTTTGATTTGTCCTGTGTGCACAGAACATCTGAAAAAGGAAAGGTTCATTTAGGTAATGAAGTGGGGAAAGAGTGTATTTAAATTTGTATCTTAATGATTTACCCCAATTCCAGGTCTCCTTGAAGAGAATAAATACTTTGTTTACAATTGAGGAGTAACAATGTTACCTCAAAACTTAATTTTGCTTTTTTCTCCCTCACACATCAGAATTTGTTGACTCTTGGAGGGTTCTGGCACTAGAATTGCACTGAAAACATTTGGAATGTACTAAAATGAAAGGCCCGTCTAATTGGTCTCATACACATGCAGAGACCCTGCAGAGAATACCAAGTGTTGAGAGGGGACCTGGCCCTAGGATTGGCCAGTGAGAGCTAAATGGTACTCAGTCAGCCCCTCCTTCCCCACTTTCCCCACCACCTCCTGTTCCTACATAATGATAAGGAAGGAGCAACTACAATATCAGTTAGGGAATCATAAACAGATGTGGAATAACACAGATACGATTTCACATTATGGTGGCATTTGCCAACCTAAAAATTATGACAACTTTTGCTATAAATTGTTCTGTAAATTTTACAAAATATGCAAAAACTGACATTTCAAGAGCGGAGATAATTTAGATTTATTAAAAAGTTAAGACCCTTGAGATTCAGCAAAATAGAGTATATTGCCTTATCTAGCTTTTAGTTGCATAGGTCTTGTTTTTGTTTTTTCAGCTCCTTGTTTATAATTCATAGGTCAAAACTGGCCACATGTGAGCTTTGACCACTTAATCTAGTTCTACCCATAAATTTCTTTTATGTCTCAGACAGCAGATGTAACTTCTCTGAATCCCAAATTTCTTGTCAGCGTATGCAGCAATCATGGCCTGCCTCAAAAAGTTGACAGAAAAGTATTTGATGTCTAGAAAGCACTCTAAAATGCTTCTTTGGCATTTACTGGTTCCCACTGTTTTTACAGAGCACCAGTCGTAAGGATACTTTTCTCACTGCTCCATCTTCTCTTCACACCCCCACAATACACACACACACACACACACACACACACACACACACATCCCTTCTCTATTTAGTGCTACAGTCATGTCACACATCACTGAGGCCGTGCTGCCTTGGCTCTCTCCCAACAGAACCTTCATGAAAATAGTGCTCCTGACCTTCGAAAACTTCTCTTCTAAAGCTGCTGCTCTCACATTATCTGTCACATGCAGATAATACGTCTTTGTATATGAGCGACAACATTGTCAGAGTTGGGATAACCAGGGTACGTTTGCTAGCCCTTGTGGAAACATGGCCGTGGTGTGTGTGTGCTGTGAAAGGGTTTGGCCCACGTCCCTTTGATAAGACAGCGTGGCACATTACTTCTGCCCCTTCCTCAGAACTGGAAAGTCATATGGAATTAAAAGAGAAATTTTCATCAGAAATCAAACTTTTTTCTAAGTTGCCCCCTCTTCTTTCCCCCAACCCCCCGTACCCCCATGCTCTTGAAATAAAAAGCTTAAGGACTAGTTTAGATTTTAAATCTCAGCTTCAGTGGGGCAAAACCTGACCTTAGCATTCCTGTCACACCAGTTGTCCTGGGTTTAATTAACGCTGCGCCTGAGTGTTTAGACAATTATTGTTGTAATACATGAGGGTTGCTGTATTCACTGCCTCAGTCAGGGCACAAAGCAGTGTTCTGCCTCCACGGCTTGCGTCTTGCATTCCGTCACCCAGCAGGAAGCACCCATGCTGTGGTCTCTAACGTGCCCACTAAGTGTTTTACTGTGTGGTTACACATACTGAACACAATAATAATTTCTAATGAGGCCTCAATTACTCACTCTTCCACAGGTAGGTGGTTCTTCCTTACTGGGTTAGGGTACCCAGGATCCTGGCCTAAAACGTATTTCGTTTCTTTGGGAAGTTTCATTTGTCCTCAGCTATTGCAAACACAGTCTTGCTGAACAGAGCTGAATTTGTAAGGCTGAGTTTGTAGTGTGGATTCTGATGGCTGCATGTTAGTTCAAGTCTCTGAGGACCAGTGCCAATAGATGTGAAAAGGACAACAGTCGATTGGCATACTTTTCCATTTCCACCAGGATGAAAAACTGCTATAAATTAAGTCTAACCTTAAATGTATAATCTGTCCTTGGGAGGGGAAAAAAAAAGGATATAGCATCTTCAAGCTCTCGGCATCCCTTACGAGAAAAAATTGGTTCTAAGGGTCTCTGATCTTGTGTTTTAGTAAAATAGAACTGCACGGCTGACTGACAGCTCTGATCTAAAGCATTTACGTTTAAGTTTTGATCTCTCTGCTTTTGATTAAAACTAATGAGCTCATTTAATTCAAAATGGGAATCTCTGATAAGAGAAATAAGGTTGATGTGATTGGATTAGAGGGGCAAATTAAACTCTTAGAGCAGAAGTTTGTGCTTATATAGTGTATTAAAAAGCTGTTGGCGTATTATGGCGTGTTAGATGATGAGAAAAATTTCATAGTAATTCATATTTAATCAGAAGAAATGAAAGTACTAAATATAACATGGCTCTGCTTTTCCCTTGAGTGATAAAAAGCTGTACATTTAAAATGACATCAGATCCATGCTCTCTAAAACAAAAAAAAACAAAAAAAGAAAGAAAATCTTAAGAGAGACACATAAGAAAAGGACATTTGTCAGTGGTCCCATCACCCCAGAATAGAAATGCCATAAATATAGGAAAATATAGTAAGATAGAAATGATACAAGAAAAACCCCAGACCACAAATAGCAAGGTTTCTGTTATAATAGTAGCTCTCATTCTTCTTTCATTGGAGCATCAAGTTTAATATAAAAAATAGAGATTTCCTTTCCTTACATTTCATAATTAAAATTTTTAAGGTTTGTTGTGCCTATTTTTCTGTGTTTTAATAACTATTTTCACATACTGTATATTTAATTCTTAAGTCTTTATTCCTACCCCAGAGAAAATCAGGGTTAGCATAGGGCTGCTCAAAAGAAATCTTGTCTGTTGTTGAACCTATTTTTTTTTGTTTTAGAATAAGAAACACTTTAAAAGTACTATTTTAGAAGAATAAAATTAGAGTATTTATTAGGCTTAGAAACCCCAAACTTATTTTTTTTGCAGGAAGATACTTAAATTTATAAAATACCATAGGAGATTGTTTTTAAAGAAAACAGATTTATGTTGCCTTCTACCTTTTTGCATAAAGGTGTTTTTAGATCAGCAAGACTACAAACTACCATGTTAAGTTTCATAAGTAAAAACGTATTCTACTTAATCTAAAAACATAGAAAGGGAAAGAATATCTTTCTTAAGAGAGGAGACTGTTATTTTCTCATATCCGAAGCAGAGATGTGAAAACACAGAGTGTTCAGATAAAGGCTGGGGACACCACGCTGCCATTAGTGACAGGAATGGAAAGCTGACATTGTGAGTCACTTCTGTTTGTTTCTGTCCGTCCATCCTTTTCTTAGCCCTCTATCTCGAGTCAGTTGAGAAGACTTCTTGCTTCTTATTCCCCACAATGAAGAAAACCAACTCAGGAGAGCAAGAGTATTGGCCAGGGTACAGCTACACGACCTTGATGGTTTTTTGGTCCTCAGAACCCCCCAGTAGGCAAATGATGCAAGAAGTAATTCTCTGGGAGAACAAAGAGTGAGTCATCCTTACCTCATCTCAGAAGCATCTCTGCCTGGGTCTTAGCTGATCCCATTAATCTATGGGGTCCTTCTTTTTCATGACAGTTCTCTCCATATACACCGGCCAAGCCTCCAGATGTGCCATCATTACTTACGTACTATCAGACCCCACTTAGGTTGCTGCTAGAAGTTAAAAGGCCTGAAAAGCTCTTGCTAGAAACTGGAACCGAGTTACTTTGGATACATTAATTTCTCTTTTTTATTTTCTGCAAAGTAAACATTTCCTAAATGAGGCAAATTGATTACTACACTCTTAGCACCCGTCAGTCATTTATTTTTAGTGAACTCAAGGATTGCACCTGAGCAGTAGTTCTGAGGGGTTGTGCAGAGATCTAAATCGTGTGTATATATTTTTGTATTCTTCAGTGGAGTCAACCAGCCCCAGTCTGCTAACCACTGACAACACCCTTGAGCGTTCCTTTTTCATCCGAATGAAATCTACTCTGACCAAACGTGGTGTGCACATCAAATCTTCGGGATATAAGGTAAGCTGGGCTCCAGGAGGGGGGAATAGTTCTCTTAGGTCAATCCTAGGTCATTTGCATTAAGTTTCCCAACTGCGTGGGGTCCGTGTAATTAACACATGTGAACTTGAGCAGCCCATAGGGTTCTTAGCTATCTTTCTGTCTCAAGGTAGGGACTTTGTTACCCCTTAGTCTCACTTCAGACATTGCTGGTACACCAAATGCCTCAATATAGGGTCTTCTCTTGAAACACTTGTTAATAATGCACCAAGGGCTTTAGCGATTGCTAGAAATTCACTTTGTTGGAGAAAGTAAGCCAAATTCATATCAGTCCTTAAAAGAAGTGTTCTAGAAGCGCCACTTATAAGAATTCCACTTTTCCCACTTCCCCCTTTAACCCCTTTTTCTTTGGAGAAAGACTGCATTTCAATGGCATATTGGCCTCTGAAATTCGTATACGTAAATAAGATCAGGTTGGACATCAGACATCTTAATTTTGAAATTACAATTATTGAATATTCAGAGTATATGTTCCTTGCAACAGCGAAGACCCAGTCTGGAGTCATAATCTACATTATTATCATTTTAAGGTTAAGAATATAAAAGCCTCCTAATCTCGGGAAACTCCGACATTGCGGTTACTATAGCAACATAAATTAAGACCTATGAAATTTCTGAAATGCCTTTGGCAATCTGAATCATATCAGTTTTACAACTCACTAACCAATCTCTCAAACAATGTTTATTATATGTGGGAGGACAAACAGAAATGGAATGTCCTGTAGACACGACCAGCCCGACCTTCCCCAATTTTAGAGTTTCGGGCTTCTGATAGCTGTTCTTTAGGATGACCATGGTCAGGGATGGTCACAGCCATTATCATCAGGCCTTAAAAACCTTCTATAAATCATCAAGAGACTAGCAGCTGCATAAAAGTCAGAGTCAGGCACTTTATTTGATATGAATTCTTCAGGAACAAAAAAAAAAAAAAAAAAAAAAAAAAGGAAAGGAGGAAGGGAAGCAGGCCCTTCCGTGAACGACCTTTAGCTGAGCTGTCCTACAGTCTGAAAGGCACACGTGGAGCGTCCTTAACCTTTAACAGGTTTCAAAGCAAAGGAAAGGACCTGGGCAGCAATGCCTGCTGTAGCTTTACCCTGTAAAGCCTGTTACAAAGGGATATGTTGGAGGGGAAAAAAACAGACTCTATTCTCAGGACCATTTTGCATGTTCCTGCTTCATTGCACACAATACATTTATTAGTTAACTGCAGCATTAGCAAGTTTGGAGTTCTATGAGCAAACTGCAGGTGTAATGATAGCTGTCATTTTAATGCAACAAAGATGCATTCTTTGCATTCTAGCATTCAGGAGCTGTCGGCTTCCTTTCAACTATTACTTTTCTGTCTATCAGCATTTGTTCTTCACCTTTAGTGGTTTTTGCAGATTGGTAGGGGGCATATCAGAGGAGAGAAGAAGGTGGGACAGGTGAGGTATAGTTTGAAAAAGCAATATTCAGTATAATTCAATATCATTAGGTAATTTAATATCCTGGGAAAAAAAATATTACTTTCACATGACAAACTAGAGATTGTAAAACTCTGTAAAATTTTGAATCTGCAAAAAAGTGAGATGGGTGGGTAGAAACATAATATGGGGAAGTAGTTTGAGATTCAGTCTAGGCAAGAAACCAAGTAGCTTGGGTTAGGTTTGTTTGTTTTGCCATAGGGGCACCTAAATAAGGCTGTTTTTGCAAGTGACCTGAAATTGGACTCATTAATTTCTTAAGTATCATTAGAACATTCATTCAACAAGTAATTATTGAGCTCCTACTATGGAGCCTGTTCTAGATCCTGGAAACCCAGAGCTGAACAATAAAAAGTTCCTGCTTTCGTGGCATTCCATTCTACATAACAGGAGGAGACAGACAATAATAAGTGAATAAATAAAGACGGTGATTTCAGAGAGTGATGATGGCCAAAATGACAATAGCTAACATTTATGTGCACTACAATGTGTTGGGCAGGGTACAGTAGACATGGATTAGCCCTCACTTCAATCTCAGAAGAAAGTATTCTCTGTGTTTCCATTTTACAGATGAAGAAACTGAGGCTAGAGAGGTTAATTAGCATACCCAACATCACAGGTTGCAGAGACAGCTAGGGTTTGAACTCTGGGAGTCTGGCTCACACTCCATGTGCTTAACCACTAGGTGACACTATATACAGACAGTGAAGCAGGGTAATGTGAGGGAGTCTCCAATGGGGACCACTTTAGGTGGGAGGGTCGCGAAGGTCTCCCTGAGGAGGTGGCATGTTACCTGTGAGTGGTGAATAAGAAGGGACCTCCAAGCAATCATGGGGAATAAGAGTGTTTCTGGAGCTCCTTGGGTTTAAGATTAAAGACACCTTGCTATAAGAAGGGTCCTTCGAGAAACAAAATATTACAAAGTTCAACCTTGAATGTCTAGGATGGGAAAAGATTTAGGAGCTGTTCCCTTTCATCAAACTATATATGTTAAGGTCCTCTGACATTATGCTGTCAGTACATCTTTCTCAAGACATCATAAAAGTCTCCACCCAATGCCTTATCCCCTCCCCAGAACTGCTAACAGGAGAGGTGATTCACCCCCTGTTCCCCCAATAAGATGAATCATCCAACACACCTAGCTCTTCCCCTCCTCATCCCTCCACAGTGAACTTCACTGGTTAGTTAACCTTGTCAGAAAGTTGCTAGAAGAGCTGTGAGAACCCATGACATGACACAGCTGAATAACATCCCCATTTATCTGTTCGTTCTCAGTAAATAATTCTAACAGCTTATAAAACATTCAAATAAAACTGATAATCACCTCACCACCACACAATAAACACAAATAAAAAGAAACAATGATGATAATTTCTCCATATTCCCAATAGTCCCCTAATTTATTACCATTGTGTGCTTCTTTCTTTTCCATTAAAGATCCAAAATGTTAAGCCTTGCTCAGTGCAGGTCATTATATTTCTCTCCTTTTTTTCTGTAACCTTGGGAAATGGACTTTTCTGACTTTCTCCATCATTTTGTCTGCCAGTCTCTTTAGTGTTATTGTTGCTGATAGTAATAGTAACAAAAGGACCACATATTGAACATTGACGCTGTAGTACACTATACCAAACCCTTTATACTTCTTTTATCTAATCCGTACAACATTATGTAAAGACTTCCCATGTTCCAGGCATTGTTCAAACTTTACATTCTATTATGCCCATTTTGCAGGTGGTGAAACTGAGGCTTCAATGGGTTTAGCACTTTGCCTGTGTTCATATAGCTTTTCAGTAGCTACTGAGGAGCCAGGATTGATCCAGGCAGTTAGGCTCCAGAGTTTGCCCCCTTCACCCCTCTGTTTCACTGCTTAATGGACTAAGTCCAAAGAAGGGCTCAGCATGAGCTGGATCTCAACATGTGAAAAATTAATCTAAGGTTTTAAAAGAAAAACCGCTTGCCTGATTACAACCTGCCCGTTGTGGCTCAGCATATCCTGCAGCACTGGTTCACAGAGATTTGCAGAGATCTACCTCCCTTTCCATGGACTATAAAACCCACAAGTACCCATGACCAGGAATTCGAGCCAAGGAAGCGCTGATTCACTAAAGTGTAATGGTAAATTGCTGTTGCTTCCTCGCCCCAGTCCTCAGAAAAGTTGCCCTGTCTCCAATGAAGTTTTCCAGCTGACATTCAGTTGTCTCTTTCTTCATTTGCTTTGAAATCCACAGTAGCTCTGTTATCTAGACCAGCCACTTTTTATGCCTCAGGGGCTTCCTTGTTGTTTGGGTCTCATTGTTGGCCACATATCTTAGCATAACACAGCCCGACTTTAAATTACATTGCATCAGTATTCTGCCTTCTTGATGAGGTCTATGTTTGGGGGAACTTACTAGGTATAGCACAGGGGGTAAAAGGAGATATGTAATCAGGGAAATTAGAGAAGTGAAGACTAATTGGGTCGCCTCCTTAGCGCCTGTCTTGGGAGGATAGTTTCCTTCAGTGTGGGACTGTCAGTTTGCTAATCTGCTCTTAAATGCCCACCAGCTCCACTGTCATTTCTGGAGTACTTACCCAGGCACATCACGGTGTCCTACCTCTAATGGCACAGGAGAGCACCCTGGACTGGGAAACACAGACAAAGAGAGGAAAGCTGTTTATATAATGCTGAGAATGCCTCTGAATTCTGCAGAAGCAAAAACCTTAAAATGTCCAGAGTCCCTGCTTTGGCACATACGAACGGCTTATTAGGGAGCACAGGGGAACTCCAGATTCTTAAAAACAAACAGTCCCCCATCTGGGATGATTTGATATAAATCAGGCTTTAGCCAAGTGTTGAACTAAATGATTTCTGAAATTTATCCAGCCTCCTTATGATCTAGAGTCATAAAGTATAAGTAATAGAGAAAATAATTTGTAGAGTCACTAGTTCATTCGGACTGCTGGTATACGTCAGCTTGAGCATATCTGTATCTAAACATGAAGTAACAAAAGCAAATAATTAAAGGGTGCTAATTAAAGAAAGATTTTTTTGCCTTCTCTAAGTAAACATAAGTGTCTTTTAAATTAGAAAATGCTCTTGTTCGTATTTTAAAATTCATGGTTATATCTGTTCTGTGGAGTAATTCACTTCCATAATTTTAACAGTGATTTGTTTTAGTTTGGGTGTCATAGATCCCTTTAACGATCTGATGAACTTTGTCAAGCCTCTCTGACGGTAAATTCATTTTGCATCAGGGAGTTCCCAAATGCCTGAAATGTATCCAGTGATCTCAGGTTACAAGACCCTACTTAATATGATGACACCTTCAGTACTTAACTAAAACACTGAAGTTAGTGCATCTTCCAAAACGTATTTCACCAATATCACAGTAGCCCTTTCCTTTCTCATGTCTCCCTCCCATTTATGCATTTAGTGTTAATACAAGTTGAAGTCCTGTTGCAAAAGACATCAACTCCTAGATTGCAAAAGGACAAAACTAAGATTTACATTTTGATACTGTCATGCAGATAGAGATAATCTTCTGAAAAACATTTCTCAGAAAATATTCTTTATAAAAATTATACCTAATATTTAAAAATTATATCTGTTATTTTCAGTGGCACACGGTCCTTCTTTTCTTCCTGTTCATTTAGGTGTGCCATAGTGTTGCCTCACTAGGATATCTAATGTCAAAATCACAGCTAGGAAAATTTTAAAGTCAAAGGCTTTTCATAGGCAAACATATTTTGGACTGAATGTGTATATTGACAAGACTCAAGATAGCAAACTAAAAGGGAATTATTACTTACTATGTCAATGATTTGGAATTTTAGTTCTTGTTTAATTCTAATTAAAAATCCATAATACATAAAAAAGTCCACAATACACAGCATCAACCCCTCTCTCTTGATCATTTGCCACTTTAATGTGCTGCCAAAATTGGTTGAATCCACCAACTGCTATTTCCATTCCTCTTTTTACTGGCTCTATTGTGAGAAATTCCCAAATTACCTCCCAGGAAATGTTACGTCTCCATGCCATCCTGCACCCTGCTCTCTGGAATATTTTCTCAAAGCCTCAGGGATCATTTACTTCTCTGCTCCTGAGTCATCAATGGTTTATAGCGCCACTATATTCAAGAATCTGGCCCTAGCCTACCTTTTCTACCACCGCCTCCATTGTTCTTTCCCAGAACTCTTAATACAGATGCTCTAGGAAAATCTATCCAGTCATTTTTCCTGAAACACGTTTGCATATTCACACTGCTATGCTTTTCACCATGCTGTTTTCGTTTCCTAAAATTCCTCTCTGCCACACTTCCATAGGCAGTGTAACCCATATGACACGATACAAATACCAGTTTTTTATTTTCATCTCCCCCCCGCCGTGTACCCATCCCTACTCCTCTGTGCTAAAATAGCATTTTTAAGCTCTCTGTGCCTCAGTTTTCTCACCTATAAAATGAAGCTATTAACAGTACATAGCCCAGAAAATATCCCTAGGGATCAAGTGAGAGAACACAGACTCAGCTAAGCATCTTCTCTCCATTTTATCAAGCACTTTTATATAATTTCATAGGAACCTCACAACAATTCTTTTAGTTAATTATCTCTCTTTTCCCCATTTTGAAGATAGGTAAAACTGAGGCACAGAAATGTGAATTGACTTGTCTAAGGTCACATAAATGGCAAATGGCAAAACTGAGAGAACTAAGCAGATTCCCTGATGTCACATGTTTTCTTTCCCATTTGCTAAATTGGATATTGGATACTTCCTGATTCTGGTCTCTTCCCTCAGCACCTATAACAGTAGTTGCCACTCAGTAAATGTTAGTTGTGAATTGCATGCTCTCTTTTTTTCTGAAGTAGCAATGAAAAGTGTTGACAGTACCAAACTCTATAATGAGCCACCAGAGATCCAGCTAGTTGACAGCAGTGTCTTTCAGATGTGACCATTGGAATTGCTATGAACCCAAGTGGCTATACCATGATCTAGCTCACATTCCTCCATCCGGCCTGCACAGACGTTGTTCATCTTTACCAGTGCCTCACAAAGCTCAGAATGTACCACGTCCTTCGCCTTCTCTTGAGCCTCAGTTGAGACTGCTTTTCAGAAAATGAAAAACAGAGGCATTTTAGCATCACCTGTTCATCATGACTTCATACTGGCATCTGGAAATTACCATTTTCTTTCTAGTAAATCATCTTTCCAGAATTTTTTTTCTGGATATTAACATTTTGAGACTCTATCTTTCTGACAGAACAGTATTTGCTGATAGCCTGCCTTCTGGCACAGCTCCATGATTTCTCAAAGACTGCTAAAAATGTGTGAAGTGTGATTATAAGAAGGCTGGTTCTTTCTTTGCCCAAGAGAGTAACTGTATGCGGTGAGTTTTAATTGTACCAGAGAAGTGTCGTTTGGAGGTGTGCCCAGCACTAAGGTAGGGGCAATGTGGTGGTGGTCCTTGTCTAGAGCTTTCTAAGAGCATACACTGAACTTATCAAATAGAAGCTCTCTTCCTCCTAGACAAGTGTGGACAGACTACACGCCATCTGGATGTTTCTTCCAGTCTGAGATTCAGAGATGGTCCAGGTGTGTGGACGTACATATCAGTGCTTCTCTTGAAGCCTTCGCCTTAGCTTTGTCTTAAAATGATGACTACAGTATTCCAAGCTGCACAAAATGTAACTGTCTTGTCAAATCAATAGATGAATTTTCAGAGAGACCGAAAATTCTGTCAACTCATTCAGGTTTTCTAAGACTACACATTTATTGCCTTTCCATCAACCTAGACACCCAGAATAAATTGAAGGAGAAAAAAGTTTCTAGGATAAAACTTACAGGCAGACGTTATTGTGATGAAAAATGCAAATAAAGGAGAGAACTAATGAAATCAAAATTTTAAAATCCTATTATCTCTTTTTAGTCCCTGCTCACCTCTGCACAATTGTCCATTAAACGTGGTTTCCAGTGTCATGTGAAATACAACCGACATTGTTTCTGATCCTAAAGAATTTATTCCCCATTACCAAGGTGTGCCAGTAGTTCTAGCCTAGGATATGTCATTTCTGCCGGGACTAATCAGCAAGATATTTTACCAACTCGAGGTATCACTAGCCATTTTGTGAAGTGTTTTTAAATTCTAAGTATGTCAGTAACTGCACCCTGAATATGTTGCTAACTTACAGAAACTTCATTTTCCATTATACAGATTTTAGAAAGAAGGTAGAAGTAACAGCATCCCATCTTTGAGTAATGATGGATCTTTTCAGGTTGGGTTTCTGAGTCTTTGGTAGCTAAGAATAATGAAAATGAGGTTCACTTTGAAAATTACATCATTGATGCAAAAATTAACAACTCTTTCTGTATATGATGTGTTTTGACTAATTAGTGCCCTTCAAAATTGTCATTAATGCTTCTGTAAACATCTCAGTCTGATAGATTTTTAAATATAATCTCTCTGAGACTAGGGCCTATTATAAAGAGTTAACAAAGCAAAAAAAAGACAGGTTTAAGAACTGAAAAGGAAACACAAGCGCAGTTCATCACTTTTTCAGGCCCACCTCTCTTTGATTGGCTAAGATTCCCTAACAACAGCTGCCGAGCTCCACCATTTCTGTTTCCCTAAAGTAATCACCTGATCCAGTGGTCTGAAGTAGCAGTTACTTAACTCTTTATAGATTTTAAGGGCTTCCAGGTACATTGCCCTGTTTGACCCTCACTACCTCAAAGCTACTCTGCTGAAGAGTCATTAAGCGCACTGGCTGTGACGTCACATAGCCAAGGATTTCCACTTAGCCCTGCCATTCCTGACTCTATGACTTTAAGTAAATTGTTGAACTTCTGGTTAAGCATCTGTTTTCTCTCTTGTAAAGTGGAAGTACCAAGAGAACCTCTGTTGTCAGGCTATTGTGAAATAAAGTGAATTAATGTAAATAAAGTACTATCGTAATGCTTGGCCCTTAGTGAGCACGTAATACATGTCCATCTGTGCAGTTTATGTTTATGGAACTCCTATTGTGAGGCTGATAAAGGTTGAGCTAGACAATCTACAACCTTAACTTCTGCACCTCTGCATGGGCACCTGTAACTATGGGAAGTAGTAATTCATCAGTAATATTTCAGATTATCTCCTGGAAGTTATATGCGCTCTAGAATAATAAATGATTTCTTACGAATATAGAAAATGCATTTATTTCTGGAAGATTTCTCCCTGCTTAAGTGCCCCGAATATTGATTTGATTATAAGAGACGAAATATGACTGAAATACGTCATCCGTCCCCTTAACAAAAGGAGCACATACCAAATGATTTTCTTTGGAATTGATTTAGCGTCATGGCAAGACTAATATAGCCCTTTAATGCAAGAAAGGAAGTAAGGGCAGGGCCAATGTGATGTTGTTGATCTCTGGAATAAATAGAGTTTCTAGGCTCCTGTAGCCCACAAGGCTCCATGGTTTGGTTAAAGCATCTATATATGTACATATAAATTGAACCCTCTGGGGAAGGCAAACTACCACTGTGGCATGAACCCAACTGCACCTCAGAGGTACTACACAACACTCCAGAGGGGTTTCTGTTGACTCATTCCAAGTAAGGGAAAAGAGCCAGGAGTCTGGAGTTCCTGTCTTCTCGTGTAGTGACTTCCCGGGGGACAAGGAACTAATCGCCTCTTTTCCATCTCTCTATGAATGCCCTCTACCATCAGACTAAAACAATGACTTCATTGCAAAGTGCCTTGAGTTACAAGACTATTATTTGAACAATAGAATCATCTGTATAATCAGTTCTCAACCCTCTATAATAATTGTCAAGGGAGAGGCTTTAGACTGCTGCCTTGATGTGTGTGTGTGTGTGTGTGTGTGTGTGTGTGTGTGTGTGTGTGTGTGATCTGAGCTACAAGTGGACAGTGGGTATCTCTAAGTCACCATGTTGGAAACATCACTTCAGCTCACTGTTGGCAATGATCTACAGAAACGATCCATATGTTATCATTCGACTGATAGCAGTATTTCTACCTCCCTTTCACCAGAGCTTTTGTATATGCTTTTTAATCTTCTGCAATATATATTGTCCTCAGATACACCCACGAGTAACACTGGCATTTCATTCAGATTTCTGCTCAAACGTCACTTCCCTCATGATGCCATCTGAAATAGCTCAAGCACACCCTCTGCATCCCCATCATCTGCTTTAGTCTGCTGCCTTATCGTTCTTCATAGCCCTCAATACATCCTGACACTATTTCATAATTTATCTGTGTATAATTTGTCTCCCCCACCACTGTGTAAGCTGAAGCTCCTAGAATAGTTTCAGACACATAGTAGAAATCCTATAATCATTTGTTCAAGAAGATAAATGAATTTATAAATATTGGACATCATTTGTGCTAAGGCCAAAACATATTCCTTCCTTGTTCCTTTAAAGGGGATTTACAGATTAGAATGTGCAGCCACTAGAATTATATAATTTAAGTTTCCAGGCCCTGTTGCTAGTAAGATAAATCCTTTCTTTTACTTTTAAAAAGGCTGCAGTAATAGTTGACATATTCTATGACATAATTTTTATGCTATCATATTCAGCTTTTAAAAATCAACATGTATTTAACTTGTACCCCACTTGTACCCAATTCTAGTGGCTAGAACTCTGGAAGCACAATCAAGAGTCACTTGATTATTACTTGGTAGTTCTGAATATATTTAACAGTCCTCAACAGCCCCTTGTCAAATGTCCTTCAAACTCATGACTCCTTGTAGAAGTCACGAAAACAGAGTGGCTTAATAAGGCCACACCTGGTGAGGGGAGTCAGAAAATTTCATCCTACTGCCAGCTCATGGCTGCTGACTTGCTATAACATTGGACAAGCAGCCTGATGATTCTGGGCTTACATTTCATCAATAAAAATTAAGTAGAGTAAGTTCTTACTTAACAGCAGCTATAGGTTCTGCAACTTTAAGCAAAATGATATGTAGCAAACCAATTTTATCATAGGCTAATTGATATAAACAAGTTAAGTTCCTATGTCATCTCATCAACATTAGAACAAAACAATGTTGAACAAAATGACATTATTTGAGGACCTGCTGTGTACAATAGGACTTGCTTTCAGTGTTCTTTATTCATTTAATGACTGAGATTACATCCTCTTTAGCTCCACTCTCTACATTAGGGTGAGAGCCCCTTTGGGACACCCTGGATGGAATGAAATAGGTCTGCTTCATCAGGTGCAGCTCCTGACTCTTGGGAAGACAGAGGTTAAAGGCTGCCAGGATGTTCCAGTGAAGGTGACCCAGAGTTACCAAGAGCTGCCTATTGCCTCGTGGCCAGTGCTGGTTTGAGGGCCTGAAATATTACAGGAAACATGTAACCAAGTCACTGCCAGAAGGGAGGAAAGATCTTGGAAGGATTTGACGAGGTATGATCAAAACCTAGGTGAATGTTTAAATTTTTAAAAGTTTATTACAGTAAAAGACACATCACCATTAATCCACCACAAAATACTCCTCCTTGTTTCAAACACATCATTCTTGCCACTTTCTAAAGCAGTTCCGGAAGTCCTCTTTCGTGAGTGTCTTTAATTGCACTATCGTGCCTGCCTCCATGTCCTGAATCGGTTCAAAATGTTTTCCTTTCATGGTCATTGTGACTTTGGGGAAGAGCCAGAGGTCAAACAGTGCCAGATCCAGTGAATAACGTGGATGAGGACACACTGTAATGTTTTTATTTGACAGAAATTGCCACACCAGAAGCGATGTGTGACACGGAGCTTTTCTGTTGTGATTAGCAAATACAATGAATACTGCTGCTGAGTGCCAGGCAGGGATTTTCAATATGGGAAGCAGTGTGTCAAGCCTTAGTAACAGTGTGTGGCAAGTTTCAACTCGGTGCAGTCAGTCGAGTGTGAGCTATGGTTGAAAGAAGGTGTGTTTTAAACTGTGACATAAATCATCCTCCATCATGACAATGCTCCATGTCACAGATCACTACTGGTGTGGCAATTTCTGTCAAATAAAAATATTATGGTGTGTCCTCATCCACTTTATTCACTGGATCTGGCATCGTGTGACTTCTGGCTCTTCCCCAAAGTCAAAATGATTCAGGACATCGAGGCAGCCACGACAGTGCAACTAAAGACACTCACGAAAGAGGACTTCCAGAACTGCTTCAGAATGTGGCAAGAATGATGGGATAAGTGTTTTCAAAGCGAGGGGAAGTATTTTGAGGGGGATTAATGGCAATGTGTCTTTTACTGCAACATTTTTTTAAATTTAAACATTCACCATATTGGTTGATCACACCTATGATTCTGAGGGAGGGCTCTAAAGTATTGTACTTTGTCCTATATAGAAACAATGGATAGATCAGAATCTGAGAAATCAATGTAGATACTAAATTGAAGGCAAAAATAAAATGGTGATTGGAGAATAATACTCTCTGGCCTTATTCCATGAGCTTTGACAAATTCCTTTACTCACTTTAACACAGTATATGCTCATCCCTCTTTTTATGCCACAAACACACATCATATTCTTATTACATTTATCAATCTTCCCCTTTAATTTTTTTTTTTTTTTTTTTTTGCAGTTGGCTTATTGGTGAGCACCTTTGTAAGTGTTGTCTGAAATGGTTGTAAGTTTCCATTCGAAGGGAATCTCAACTTTTTAACCTGCCTGGACTAGCCCTACAGGCAGTTCAGTCCTGGGTAAATGTTCTTTAATGCTGAGTGAAATTAACATTATAATTGTAAAAATTCCTCAAAGAAAGGTATCATGGAATGTAAAACATTCTTACTCTTGAATTGTTGTTTTGTTATCAATTATTATCTTCTCTATGGAATGCACCTCTTCTCTTTTTCCACTGGAAAAATACGGAGAGTGACACAGTTTGCCTAGGATTTGTAGTAGCCAGATTCCAGGCACCCTGGCACAGTGAAGGAATGTTGAGTTCTGTGGATTTCGTCTCTAGAACACAAAAGTGGCAGTGCCTAGTACCTCCATGTTCTCAAGCACTATACTGACCCATGTATAGGTCAGTCACAGTGACTCAGAACCCAGACATCAACATGGATTGACAGCAAGCCAGTCAGTAGCTGAAAAGGGCATGAAGCCCAGAACCAACAGACCATATTGTCATTCTCCCGTGGAGAGCTGACAGAACACTAAACCTAGAGTGGCCCTTGCCCAATCTTTCTTCTCACACAGTGGTTTTACCCTTGGAGAAACATCAAGGGAGATGTCCCACAAGAGCCCATGACACATATGGGCTCCCAAAGACTCCTTTCCCCCTGCAGACATAAATCTCACCTCCTTTTCCTGTCATCCAGTCCTAAAAACTTTAAAAGGATGGTTCTCTGCTAGTGAAAATTCATAGGCACCTGCTCTTCATTTACTTCCTGCTTGCAGTAATTTTCACACAGCTGTGACATCGCAGAGTGACTCTGTTCAAAGTACCAAACAGTGGGACTCAGACAACAAAGGATCTGTTGGATGTTTGGGTGATAATGATGTCAGCTTTTCGTCTTTTTTTACAGCATCATTAGTAATCTGTCATTCTAATAATAATAATTCCCTCTTGACATCATGGAGGTAAGGAAAAATCATCACTGACATCAAAAATGAGGTGATATTTCAGCAGTATTATTTCACTGAAGATAAAATGGAAAGCTTTATTACTCCCTATGCCTTTAAAGATAGCTGAACAAGGCATGTGCTGACCTGAGAGCTTATCTACTGTAGTTCCTTCCAGACTAATATGAAATAGCTAAATTTAATTGTTTCAACTAGAGTTTCAGAGTGTGGTTTTCCCCCAAAGCTTCCCATCTACATAATGGAAATTTTCCCCCAAAAAAGCCTTGTCAGTTCATAATAAATTGGAAAATCAAAAGAAAAGTCCATTGTAACTCAGAATGATCTATAATTTTCATTCTTTAACATCACCTTTTGTTCAGAGTATTTAGGGCTTGACTTCACTCCATCATGCAGTCGGTGCTGATTGTGTACCTGTTGTGTATGACACAGTGCACTGGGTACTAGGAAGATAAAGATGGATAAAACAAAGTTCTTGGTCCAGAGAACAGAGTCTAGACTTAGAAATGACTATGAGAGGGCCAGCCCGGTGACTCAGGTGGTTGGAGCACCTAGCTCCTAATGCCGAGGTCACCAGTTCGATTCCCACATAAGATTGTAAACAACATCTCTCCCTGGAGCTGGGCTGCCGTGAGTTGCCCCAGGCTACCGCGGGCTGCTGTGGGCTGCTGTGGGCTGCCGCGGGCTGCTGTATGCTACTGTGTGCTGCCATGAGTGGCCGGCAGTCGGCCAGAGCTGCTGTGAGTGGCCAACTGACGACTGGCAACCGACTGCCTCAGCCGGGGGGAGTACAAGGCTCATAATACCAACAGCATGGGCCAGGGAGCTGTGTCCTACACAACTCGACTGAGAAACAATGGCTTGAACCCAAGTCGGGGGAGGTGGAAGAAGGGGGAACAAAAAAGAAATGACTATGAGACAATGTGATGTGTGCTATAAAGGAGATATGTGTTCTAAGGGCCATGGGATGAAGTCAATAATTCTGTCTGGTAAGGGAGGAGAGGTTCTCAAAAAGAGCATCATTTTAGCCAGTTATTAGGAGGGAACAGTGTCAATCAGCAAAGAGATGAAGGCATCAAGTGCACGGAGCAGAAAGAAATCTGTTCCTTAAGAATCAGGTGAAGACATCTAACCTGACGCAGCAAATGTAGATGGGAGCAGGAAGCTTCATTTAGTGCAGTACAGCCCAGCTAATCAGTTTTCAGGGTAGGAGGGTGACGATTAAGACTGTTACATTCTAACAAAAGTTCTTGCATTAGTTGTAAGCAAAAGATCATTGTTTTCTAACAAGGAGACCAAGAAGATTATTCTCAGCCTATAGTGTAAGGGAATAAGTATGTGTGGATTTAAGTAAGTCATCGGATAATTCCTTTTGGAATTTTCTTAATTTATTTCTTCTTCCACCATTCTGGCCTATATGCATGCTGGGATTTCTCCCCCCTGAGTCTTGGATGCTGTTATAAATACATAGACATTCTGAAAAGAGGAATATGATTTTCCTAGAATCAGTAACTCAAGAAAAAAAAAAAGACTAAAAACTTTATGTGTTGAAATCTTAGATTGTGAAATGAATGAGAAATAGGAAGCATCACACAGACCTCTGTCACTGAAGTCCTTGGTTTAGACACTGTTAGGTATCTGAATTCTTGGGAATGTCTGCGTATTTGGAACAATGTAAGCAAAGCTTACATTTCAGGCAACCTAAGGTTTCCTTTAAGTAGACCATTTCATAAAACCCCTGGCTTTAGGATGATGACTTTTTCTCATTAAAAAAAATTACTTGGTCTCCAACTCATTTATTTCTGATTCTGGATAGATATTCATCCCTTCTACTAATTGTAGCAACCTGAGCACCCAATCCCTTTGCTCCAATAAGATCTTTGCTGGTCAGACCGGTCACAGTTCATCCGCAATTAAACAACTATCGTCAAATGAACAGTAACCAATGACATAAAATCTGAATGTTATAACCATGCAAATATTCAATATTTGAAGTGATTTTTTAGATATGAAATACAGTATATAGCTACTAGATTTTCAATATGGGCAAATTTTTACCCTTTCCCTCTCCCTCTTCCCAGAAAATAAAAATTTAAATTCCTGGGTTGAATGCTTAATTACTTTTTTAAAAACAAACTTTCAACAAGTAAAACATAAGAAAATCTCTCTGTTTTTCTCTATTTTTGCATTGTCTGCATGGGCTTTATCTTTCTATCAAAGATAATATGAAACTTTGGTGCTTTGTGTTACAGATCATTGGCTGGGTTGCTTTTTATCTGCTTGATTTTATTTATTTTTCTTTCTCAAATATGTTTTTCTTCTTCGAATAATCAGTGTTCGTGATTGCTCTGAAATACATCTACTCCTATCACTACACAGCTAGTGTAACCCCGTGGAGTACACTCCCAACCCATGCAAGAGCCATTTAAGAGTAGATCTTTTTGTTTAAGTCAGCTCTCAGGATAGAAGGGGAGATCACATGCCCAGCTGGCTCTTGATGTTTTCATTACCAGATGCAGAAGCTAAAAAAAGAGAACTGGACAAAAATGGGCTTGGGTGTATGTGTGGTTTCTTTACATGCACTAAAGCAACACAAAGCTCGTGCACAATAAACAAACATGCATTATGGGTTGTTTTCAGTCACTTTATAGACATACGCATTCATAAATTTTGATACGGTTGTAAGAAGCTGACTTTGATGGGACCAAACTCACAGACGAGCTTTCGATCGCTGGAGCAACCACAGTCTAACTTTATGTTGACAATTTATCAGCTCTTCTCCGTCAAGGAAAATTGTTTTTTAGTGCTTGCCTATTAGCAATCACATGCATAATATGAAATTGAGTTTTGGGGAGGACGGTCTGCCATCTGTCTTTCTGATTTTTTTTTCAGTGTTTCACGCTCAAGTTCAACTCTCTGTGTATCAGAATGCTGTAAAACAGGATTCACCCATAATATGGGCACTTAGCAAGAGAAATGGGCCAGATACCAATGTAATCTTATAACTTGCAGACTTTTAAAAAGGAAAATTATTGATACCCCAATCTGTGCATTATCTTTTGAGTGCACTTCAAATTCTGCCTACCTCTCAAAGGCAACTTTGGTATGGCTGGTTCTTCTTAGAGAACAGTTCATTAGTGTGCTTCAAGAAGTGTGAAAACACTTTTATAAAAATAAAAATTCAAAGAGAAAATGGAATGCAACATGAGGTTAAGAAAATGGAGCTCTAAAAGATTGGTGTAAAGAATGAAAAAGATGTATTTAGTTTCCCTTCCAAGTTCCAATATGCTAAGATTTTTATCAATAATATTGTTTTTCTGCAACAATACCTGCCTCGGGGAAAATCTGCTCTGTAGCTGTCAGGATTATACTTCTCAAAATATCCTTAAAATGATTCTATTAAATGGATAAAAAATCGTACACTGCAGAGTGTAGAAGGATTGCTCAAAAGAACATCCCCAAGCCTTTCATGTGTAACTGCATTTGTACAGCCAGGCATTTATTATGCTATAAATTCCACCACTGATTTTGGCCAGTTCAGATTGATTCTGCAGTAACTGTAAGTAATGAACCTTCCACAGGCAAAGGTGGGAGGGAAGGAGGAGAAACAGAAGTAGCCAATACCCTCGTGGCTGTGGAAATACAAATTTGGAAGGCTCATTTAGTCACAGTTTTTATCAGATTATGCAGCCAATACCTTACAAAGCAGGAGAATGTATATTCAGAAAAATCGACAGGTTACTTGATCTGACTCCAGCAACTATGATGGACAGATGCAAGGAGAATGCTTCTTGGGAAAGGAAGTGATATTTTTTCCCCTGAGCCTTTACTTTCTAAACTTATTCCCGCCCATCTCTTTTACTTTTTCTACCTAATGCATGGGCAAATGTCCATGCTACAGGAACAACAAAATATGGAGCTCTCTTTTCCTAGAGCATAGTTAGCCATTCCTGAAGCTTTGCCTCCCTCAATTCCCAGTACCTGGAACTGGATGGACCCTCAGTCCAGAAAAGGCTCCCAAGCAGGAGTTGAGGTGTGACTACTGTCAGTTCAGACTTTTGTAGAGAGGAAAATCAGTTATCCTGGAGTTGAGTACTGAACCTGGTAAGGAATTAAGGTAACCAAGATGAACAGCAGGAGAAACACCCAGTCCAAGGTGCCACGTGACCCACCTGAGGTGGTGGCTGGAGAAAGAAGAGGTAAACACAACAAAAGAAACTAAGACAGCGGTAACCTGTACTGCAGGAAAGCAGTCCCATCTCATAGTAGACATTGTTTTGTTTTGTTTTTTTTCGTTTTGTTTTGTTTTGTTTTGTTTCCCAAGACATTCTTTAAAACCGAGCACTAAGGGAATAGGCAGTGTGGAGGATGGAATCGAGGGTGATTTAGGATCGTGACCATCAGCAGAGCTAGAGCAGAGCAGTGACACTTTAGGCATCAGGAGAAGGAATATGGAAACTGATGACACTGAAGACTCATTTCACTTACTAGGGGGGCCAAAGGAGTCCTCGTTTTGTTCTTGCCCAGCTCCCTCCCCTCTCTGATCTCATTTTCATGGAATGCAGGGGAGGGGAAAGTGTTTGGAGGGGCAGTGGGCTGGGGTCAGGCCCAGAATATTGGCTCCACAGTGATAGCAAGGGCATAGGGAGGTTATGGCTTCACTGGAAAATGGTCAGGTAACATTTCATGCCTTTTCTGGGGTCTGTATCCCCATCCCTATTCCACTGAATTTTCAGAAATACAGAGGCACAAATAGGTAACCCATCTCAGAGAATGGCAAAGCCTCTTCACTACCCATCTGTCCCCAAAAGCAAATATCACAAATTATGTGAGATTCCTTCTCTATATTCTTTTCCCTCTTTAGAATCATAGAATCGTAGAGCTGAAAGGTCCATAGATGTGGCATTTGACTATTGCGAAGCAGGGCAGACAGAATGGACCATTTGGGGCTGCTTTAAATATGTACATTTCTCATTGGGCTATTTGTTTGGGGTAATTGATAACTGCCCTGAGATGTCTTACGTAAGAAACCCAGATAAAGCAGGGCAAGTTCTTAGATGTAGGCACCCAGAGTTAGCCAAATAGAGAAGCCTACAGCCGATTATGGGGGTGAAGACCAGATAACACAATTGGGGTACCAGGCCTCAAGTGGACATTTGCAGTTCCAAAGGAAACCTGGAAAATGACTCTTCCTGTATGCATCACCTGTTACTATTAGCATTATTGAAGCCAGAGCTAACAAACAGAAATTAGTAAATATTATCTGTTAATTATTAAAAGCTAAAAGTAATCCTCAGTATAAATATTTATAAGTAGCTTTTGTATATGTAATGACTAATATCAAAATCAATCATGTTAATGGCATTTTGGTGACTTAGTAGAATATACAGAGCCCTAGTCTTAAAAGTCAACAGATGTAAGTTTTATTCCTGGTTTTGCCATTTGGTATGTATTTGACCTTAGGGAACTCATTTAGCCTCCCCGAATGTGTTGAAAGGGAATAATGGTACCTCTTCTGAAATATCATAGTGTTATTATGAAGTTAATGTAAAATGAGTAAAAATGTTCTGTAAACTCTAAGTCTTTATGAATATTATGAATATGAATATTATCTTTATATAATTGTAAAATCTAGGATTTTAGCGTTTCAGAAGATATTGGCTTAGTTTGTGTTTATCGCTAAAATTTATCTTTTCCTCATTTTATTTCTGTTCTTGGTGCATCTGAGGTGTGATTGAAAAAAACAGTGAATGTTTAAATAAGAAAATGTATTACAGTAAAAGACACATTGCCATTAATCCCCCTTTAAATACCCCCCCTTGCTTCAAACACACTTATCCCATCATTCTTGCCACTTTCTGAAACAGTCCTGGAGTCCTCTTTTTTGAGTGTCTTTACTTCATCCTCCACCATAACAACATTCTGTGTCAAACATCACTTCTGGTACAGCAATTTTTGTCAAATAAAACCATTATGTTGTGTCCTCATCTACCTTATTTACCGGATCTGGTACCATGTGACTTCTGGCTCTTCCCCAAAGTCAAAATGACCATGAAAGATAAACGTTTTGAATCCATTCAGGACATCAAAGCAGCCAGGACAGCGCAACTAAAGACACTCATGAAAGAGGACTTCCAGAACTGCCTCAGAAAGTGGCAAGAACAATGGGATAAGTGTGTTCAAAGTGAGGGGGAGTATTTTGAGGGGGATTAATGGCAATGTGTCTTTTACTGTAATAAAGTTTTTTAATTTAAACAATCACCGTATATTTTGAGTATACCTCGTCTATTTTTGTGAGAAGAAATATTTTAATAGAAGCCTTCAGATCATCCATTTTATTTTTGAAGAGGGCAAAGGGCAGAAAGGATGCTCATAAAATAAGAGGAGGAAGATATCTAGAAGTTCCCGCCATGGCGTCATCCCCACAGTGGGGACTGTGGACTGCCTCAGGAGAAAGGATTAGGGAGTAAGTGGCCCTGCATCCGTGGTTGATGTGATTAGGCTGCATAAAAGACCCTTGGGCATAATGAACCTCTTAGGATTCCTTGTCATTGTTGCTCACATTGGTTAATGTTAAGATTAGTTGTCTAGTGTTTATATTATCCTATTATGAATTTGGTGTTGTATTGTGTATTGATTAAAGCCTTATAAATCCCTCTTTGCATTGAAATAAAGTAATCAGTTACCAGAGTCAGTAATTAGTAATACAGAGACTTTTAAGTTCCTTGAGGTGAAACAATGTGTGTTCTCTTTGGGGCCATGATGAGCCAAACTCACTGGACATTTTCTGTAGGTCCAACAGGATGACATCTTGAAGTATCCAGTTGTATTCAGGGAGTAACTAATTCTCAGGAGGAATCTTACCAATATCTATTTTCTAAAGGCTATTTCATATTGAAAGGTTTTTGAAGCAGAAGGGAGAACTGAATGGTTTTAGATGGCTCAGATGGATCAAAATAGGAATTAAGAGTGGCTGGAAATGCAGGGTGGTCTGTGAAAAAGAGCACTGAACTTAGAGGAACATCAGAATTATATCTTAGCTGTGTAATCATAACCAAACATTTCATCTCTCTTAGTCTCCAGTTCCTTATTTATAAAATGGACATACCTGCTCTAACTACTTTGGAATCTATTGTAAGGAACAAAAGAAATAAAGTAAATGAAGGACTTAGTGAGCTTTTATGCAGTAGATGGATGAAGAGTGTCCCATTAGTTAGCCGTCAGTTGCATGCCATCCATGGCCTGTGTCCTGTGAGGTATACAGAGAAACGAAAAATGCATTCTGCACCTCTAAGGAGAAAGGCAGATGGAGACAAGGAGAGAACAGTCTAAGGTCGTACTTCCCTAGTACTGACTGGGTAGAAGAGACAATAGTAGGAATTCAAAGGGAAGAGGACAACTTTGGGTTACAGTGGCCGAAGAAAAAGAAAAAGGATTTGACATAGATCTTGAAGAATTAATATTATTTTCCCTAACAGAAGGGGAAACGGAAGGAGTTCCTGGCCTGGGAGGTAGTGTGAGCAAAGGTGGGAGAAGGTAAACACCAGGCAGATGCAGGAGATGATGTGCAAAGCTTTTGGAGTCCATGGAGGGAAGTTACAGAAGATAAGGTTGTGAAAGTTGGAACTAAATTGTCACAAGGCTTTCATGAATGCTAAGTGGCCTGAATTTTATTCCAAAATCAATGTTCTTGAACAGTCAGAGTAACAATAGTTTTGGTGCTGTTCTTTTTCAAGGTATTCTTAAATGCACTGCCTTGTTTAATTCTTCTAGCTATTCTGTAAGAGGAGCATGATCACCCCTGTTTGACACATGGGAACAGAGGCTCAGAGAGATCACGTGGTCACTCCAAAATTACACAAGTAAATGAAGGCGTTCATGTCACTCCTGGTCTGTTTTCCTCAAAGACACTTTAGGAAGATGAATCTTCCAGCAATATGCAGGATGGACCAGAGAGGGAAAAAATAAGAGAGACCAGTAAGGACACTGCCCACCCACTTGTTCAGATGTAAGATTTCTATGGTCTATATTAGTGTGATGGCACTCGGAATGGCTATAGCATCAGTGGTAAGAGACGTGGTAAAGGAAGAATTCCCAAGCCTTGATGATTGACTGGATCTAGGAAGTGAGAGGCAAAGGGTCGAAGATGAGGCCAAGAAAAGTGATGCACTCAGTAATTCTAGCTTGAACCTCTGATAAAGTTGATGGAAGGGTTACAAAAAATAAAGAGAGGTCCAAGATTCAGTACGGACTGCCTAGCTGAACAAGAGCCTTATCAACATTCGTTCTTTACCCTCACACAGACAGGCTGCTGGCCATTCCTTTTACTCACCTTCCTATTATAGACCTGATCACTCGAATTAGGTTTAGATAGGTAGACTGTGAGCTCCTTAGTAATTGTGATAGCCCCAGTGACTGGTGCAGAGCAGTGCGTAATGAACGTTAATCAAAGATTGACGAATGAATGAATGAATGAATGCCCTCAGAATTTTCTTCCTAAAGATCAGGTCAATTCATATATTCTTTCCTTTAAAAGTCTTCAGTGGCTCCCCCTTTGTCTATAAAATAAAGTCACAATTCCTTCGTATACCATCACAGTTGTCCGCACCCCAGCCAGCTTTATCTGCCGTAGTGTTTTCCAACCTACTCACTCTGTTATCTCTTGGCATGCTTCTCAAGTTCTAAACACAAAAAGCAGTTTTGTATCTCCGTGCTTTCGCTTATAATAGTGCTTCGACCTAAATGCCAATCAAATCTAACTCGTCCATAAAAATTCAGTTCAACTGCTGCCTCCTCCATGAGCACTGCTCCACTGTGCCTCGTCAGGACGGTTCTCCCCATCACTTCCCCTGCACTCTGCATTTACAGGTCTCATTTAGGGCTTGACTCACATATCCATCTCCCTGACACGTCTGCCCCCATTGGGCCTGGCAGAGTGGTGGCTCCTACTAAGGGTTCATATAAGGGAAAACAAAGGAAAAATGGCAAATGAGTTGCTTGGGGAAGAAGGTGATGAGCTTAGTTTTCATGTTCTTTTATGAAATTTACCTCTTTTCTACACATTTCTCTCAGTGAAAAGTAAAATTCATTTAAACGCTGCATATTTGGACAAAAAAACTGCTTCCTTTGCTCTGCCTGTTAAGATGCAGGGTTGTTTTACTTTAATATGGGGGAGGGATTTATTTTATTATTCCTTACTCAACAGAAAAATCCCACTCAAACAAAGGAAGAAACTGACATCTTTTGGATTGACAGATGTCAAGGGATACTACCGTCTAATTTCCGTGTTGATTAATTTGAAGGCAATTTCCTGGTAACCCAGGCTTCCAAAATGTATTTTAAGTGGCATGTTGGTAAAAGAAAATTAATTTCTCTGTGTTAAACTTGCCAACTTTGGAATTAATTGCATGAGTATAACAATCAATTAATAAATGTTAAGCAAACAAGAGAAAATTGGTCAATTAAAAATGACAAAATTGATTCCTAGGGTAGATAAACCAAAAGATTGTAATAATGCTCACTTCTAAGTTTGGATATCCTGCCTCTGTGCAATCTACCTCCCGCTTTTTACACAGCATTCAAATTGCTGAAGCTTTATTGTAATTTCTTATAAATAAATTACCACCTAAGCCTTCTTCGCTGCTTTAGTGGGATTAAGGAAATCAAACATAAACAGCAGTCCTCCAGTAGCTACTAGGAGAAGGTCATTGCTTTGTGAAAGTATGAAGTGTTTCTGAAAGGGAAACCTTTGCATAATGGACCAACGTTCTCTAAATATTTGCCAGTACTCTGCCAAGTGGCATCTCTGTATTTTGCCTTCCTTTCTCCTGATCATAAACTCAGATGTCTTCCCGAGACCAGGCAAAGTGAGCAGTAGCAGGGCCTAGGAATAGTGCTTTCCTTCTGAGAACATGCAAATTGAACCTTCTGAAACATAACGCAGTCCATCCTTTCATAGCTGGGACTGAACGTGGCCTGGAATACATGGATTTACTCTCTGGGCCTGGATTTTGAAATTTGTTCCCCACACTTGAAAAGATAGAGCTTTTGGAAATGATGTCTAAAGAAAGTATATGAATAGAATTTGCCTTGTGAAAATACCTGCAAGCTTCATAGGCTTTATAACTGTGGGTCGTTATTATTGTTGTTTATCTGGCTTTCTATGCTTGTCTTTTAGTCCTGACTCAATAGCGTGTTTTATCGGAAAATAACCCCATTGTCCTCTTAGACATAGATGAAAAAAATCAGGGATTGGAGCATGCATATCACTAATTTCCCTATTTTGCCAAGAGAATTTATCATAACAGACATACATAAAATTTCTAGAACTATTTAGATTTTAGCAAATAGATCTCTGAATAAACTACGAAAAAAAATGAGACTAAAGAAGTACATTTAAACTTCTACCTCCTACTGAATCTTCACTTGAATGTTGACAATTTCTCAATGTTAATATAACCAAAACAAAACCCACCTCTCAAAATGTTTTGCCATCCACCAGCCCTTACGATTTCAGTGAGTGGCACCTTCCTCCATCCTAGGACTCTGGCCAAAAGCTTCACAGTGTCATTTGAGACCATGCTTTCCCTCAGACCCCACATTTAATACATCAGCAAATCCTGTCAACTGTACCCCAAACTGTATCCACAACTCAACTACTTCCCACCATTTCCTCCTGGGCTACCATCACCTCCCTCACCTGGACCTCTGCAGCAGGGGTGTCAAAACTGCGGCCCACGGGCCAACTGCGGTCGGCAATCCATTGTTAATTGGCCCACAGCAAATTCCAAAAATATATTTAGTTTACTTAAATAAACCAGGGGAGGCAATACGTACTTCACCTCAAGTGAGTGGCCCGGCTGTTTGTGTATTTTACCGCATATGGCCCTTGGTAAAAAACGTTGAAAAAAGTTTGGACACCCCTTCTCTGCAGGAACCTCCTACTTGGCCTTTCTACTTCCACTCTGGCCCCAGAGCAGCCCTTTACAGCAGCCAGAAACATTTCTCAGCTCTCATCACTTCGCCTTCTGTTTATCCTTTTCATCATTATTTTCACAGAATCTAGAACAATGCCTGGCAATAGATTAATTTCAGTGGTCCTTGTTGGATGAATGAAATTGTGTAGTTTAGCTGAGGTGCACAAAAATGCTGCAGGGGCATTTGGACGTTTGAGAAATGTTATCTGACCAGGGAGAAACCAGGAAAGAGTAAGACACCTGTCCTCACACACCTGCCAGTCCCCTGCTCACCTCACCCCTCCCTTCAAACGTGTTATGGAAAAGGAGATGTTATGGGCAGGTGGGGTAAGTTTGCCCGTAATGCCTAAGGCCTCTCATTTGGGGGTTATGTCTGCCCCAAACCAAAGTAGAAATTAAAAAATCAAGTGCTGATGCCACTTCATTTAAACAGTTGCACTCTTACTTGGCAGTCATGATAGCACAAGGCGCTCCAATAATCCTAAGAATCATTACTTGTTTTGCTAAAATCCCAAGGAAATAGCACAAGATGTGATATTTCAGCACTAATGAGATTGCGCCTGAAGAAGTGTGATTTTAATCGTGATAGATTTAGAGAATCCATTGCAAAACTGCAGGAGGACAGCATGGTCTTCCCAGTTCCGGGGAAAGTGCATTAATATCCCATGTTTTTGTTTTATTTAGTCCTTGCTGGCTGTGTGGAGAATCACCTAAGGTAATGGAAGAGCTTCTAGGGACTACATCAAATAGAACCCTGTAAAGAAACTTTATTTGCTCCTCCGACACTATGACTTGAGACTGCACGACAGAGGAATATTTGTCTTGAGTTGCCTTACAAGCTCCTGGATTGATTTGCTTTGCCACTGACAGTTCTGATCCTGACACCACCTTCCCACCACCTTGCAGCCTTCAAAGGTGGAGAGTCACCACCTTAGTGCACTTGCTCACTAAGCCTTTACACCGGCAGAGAGGAAAGGAGTTTTCTGCAGAATTTTGCTTCATGCTAAAGACTGCTCTGGGTTGGGTGTGAAAGCTCCTGGTGGAAGTCTGGTTATGAGCGGTGTTGCTGATTACTTCATTAGAACCCTGTGCACTCAAGAGCCATATGCTTTCAAGTTGCTTTAAATGGTATTAGGGAAAAAATATCCTCAAGGCATTATTTTTAAAGGGGACTTCAAACGTTCCCCATGAAAAAAAAAAAAAAAAGTATAGCACGTTTGAACGCCAGGGGATTGCAGGAGACATCTTACTTAGCAAGACTGTGAAAATGGAGCAATCTTTTTCAGTTTCAGGGTAGAGTCTGGTTGGTCACAATCAGGGATAAATTTGCAATGTGGATGGAGAAAGATGCAGAAAATCTCCAAATCCTTGAATCCTTACCATAAAATAGCAAAGAAGATGATGACGTGAGGAAGGAAATTTAAAAAAGAAAAATATAGTTCTTGTTCTTCCATTCAGTGGAATACGGAGAATTGAACACTCTCTCCATGTCTTGCAAAGTGCAAAAGTCTACAAGTCCTTCCCGTTTCCTGCCACATAGGAGATAGCTTCTAAAATGATCCACAACCCCTCCATCCCCCACTTGTGCTACATGTATTCCAAGTTATATTTTAAAGACCTGGAAAGGGAGGGGAAAAGCTATTTATTTTGAGTTTCTCTGCAGAGGGTCTGCTCCAGAGGTCAAATCAAAGAGACACTTCTTCAAGTTTAAACCCTCCTATTCTAAATAGATCCTAACCTGATCTCCATGCATTGATGCCTGGTTTCTTAGGCATTATAGTTGCAGTATTACATATCAAAAGGGCTCTTGAGAAATTCCCTCGAATTGATAATTCTAATTTCTTATGTATAACTACTCTATATTCACTCAGAGGACAGCTGCATTGTATGCTAAACCATGAATTGCAGAAATTGGTCCCTTTGTATGTAGGTTTGTATTAAATTGAGATGCTCTCTTTTTTTTCCCCCTGTTTGTTCCCACACTTGAGTTCCTGGTGTCAGTTTGTATTTGGCTTCTCGAGCATATTAAAGTTTTTCTAGTGCTTATGATGTTCTTGCCAAGAGCACACTTGCAGCAATCTGCACTAGAACAATCTTTGTGCCAATTACTTCAAAAAGTAGTCTCTAAAATAAAGGGGGGGGATTTCTTTTGAGGGGGGGACTTTCAGGTGACAGTGTGGTAGTTTCAATTTTAATTTTTGAGGCAGTCTTCCTGAAATGATGACTTAGAGGCACTGGACTGTGCATCTTTGGGTTGTTTTTTCTTTTATTTTTGTTTTTAAAGCCTTTCTACAGAATGGAAGTCCTGATAAAGACATAGGCATAGCAGGGGAAGTCAGTATGGAGGAAACTGCTGTCGCTGCTGACACCACACCCTCATCTATTTAAACAGCTTTGGAAAGGAAACTGCTAGAAGCTTGTTAAAAGAGTTTCCAAATGTGTGACTGTAAATGACTATCTCTAATCATGGCTGAATAAACCAAATGCAGTAAATGAGCTGGTGACACGCACAAAAGTCATATGAGTGTTTTGAATTGCATATGCTGAATGGATAATAACCCATGTCAGTGCCATGGGGTCTTTTGAAGGTTAAAATCTTAAGTTTGATTGAGTCATTTTTATATGTAGATATAAACACATTTGGGAAAACAAAAGAGGAAAGTGAAAGGGAATGTTTCCTCTGAAATGCACTCCTGAATAATGGAAAAAACATTGGGCAAGAGATTAGGAGACCTCACTTTTCTTCCTGTGTCTGCCACTAACTGGCTTTTGTCTGTGAGCAAGATATTTCACCCTCACTGGGCCTGGGTCTCCACACCTGCCACAAGGGAGGGCTGCTGAGGTAGTCTGCTGGGCCCCTCCACCTCCAGCATGCCTCTTTCTGGGATGGATTCATTCAGTTCGTAAAATGTGAGACATTTAGAAAGGCATGTCATTACTAGAAACTACTCTCATTAAGGATGAAATTTAGGGTTGAATTAAGCAGCCTTATAAAATACTAGCTACAGAGTTTGGAGGGCAGGTTAAGAAACATTTAAGAAAATGTCCTGTGCTAATCCATGCTAAATACATAACATCTGGGCCTCGCAAAGAACGGAAACCGAGATAATAGAGATGGCAAGTTATAGAGGCTTAGGGCTTTGATGATGGGTCAAGGCTTCGTGTTCAAATATCGGATTTAATAGACACTACGCTAAGGAAAGGTCTCAGAGGCCACGTAGTTAGGCCCACTCACTTTCCCAGTGAGGAAATCGATGCAGAGGAAGGAGGTCCTTGAAGTCCAACACAGAAATACATGTTGCCTGACTGTGCCAGGAAAACTGAAGAATCTTAGCTTCTAGTCAGTGTTCTTTATTTCTTGCACATATTTGGGTTTAAAGGGCCTAGCTTAAGAGAAGTCTTTGTTCTCTCCTTACTTTAAGAGTCCAGATACTTACGGTAGCCTCCTGGGAAGTCATCATTTTCAGGTTAGATCTTTAAAGGAGTTTTATGTCTAAATTCGGGGGATATTGGGGTTTTAATTTTTTTTTTCAAAATATTTGTGGCCCATGTGTTTGCCTTAGAATTATTGAATTACCAGAAATACAATTGTTAATATTTGTGTGTTTCCCCTTTAAGGGGATTGCGGCTTTAAAAAATTTCTCAGCTCATGAGACAGCAGTGTTGCCCTTCCACAAGGACCAAGGTCTACCCATCTACATGGGTAATTGTCTTTAATGCATCCTCTGTAACTAAGGAAGAAAGGGGTAGCTGACTCCCACATCGGAGAGTGATTCCTCCAACGGGTTTCCTTTGTTATCAAAATTCAATCATTTGTTCTGCAGACCTTCAAGTTGGGTGGAGGAGATGATAGAGGAAGGCCGCCTTAGACTGTCTCAGGACAGCAGTGAGCTCTCTGGAGTTGCCGTCTTCATGCAGAGAAGCACTTGGTATCTGGTACGCAGCTGCCTTCGGACATGCGCTGCCGTTCAGAGTATCTGTGTATAAATTCTGCTAGCAAACTAGGAGAAACGAAGGCTAAGGAGACTAACAAGACCAGTTGTTAAACTAAAGACATTTCAGTTAAAAAGCACGTTCAACAAAAGTGTTAAGCAAGGCTAGGGAATAAAAAATATTCAATTTGTATCATACCTTTCTTAATGAGAGCTCATGGATTCTGAAGAAAATATATAATACAGTATTTGGGGGAGAGGGGTGGGATGGGATGGGAGTAGGGAGCCAGTTTCTATTCCTTACCTGGCACAGGATGAGTTGCGAATCTTTTTTTTGTTTTTTTGTGTGTTTTTTTAATGTTGTCGGGATCGTCTGTTACATTTACATTGAGAGGTGCCTTTCTACCCTCCAGACAGTGGCACTAAGCCACAGGGGGCTTCTGCTACCTCCTCCTCCACATCAAGTGATAGAGGAATAAAAAGTTGCCCTCCACATAGGTACAATGATCCTCTGTCCTTCTCTAGGAGACTTTAATAAAGTAACTGCCTCAAACGAAATTTGATCAGATGTGTATAGTTCAGCCTTCTTGCTTTGCCCCTTAACAATTTATCGAGGTGTTTCTACCCCTGGACCTGTTTTATTAAATGATACTTAAAGTATTCCACTCTCTGAGGAAATGGGGTTTATATCTTTGGCATACATTTACATAATCTCGTTAAGGAAATCTCTCCAGTTTAGTTAAACTATACCAATCAAAAATCTTATCGTTGGTAGAAGAAAAACTATTTTTCTCCAAAGGGAACAGAAACAAATATGGAGTCCAGACCCATTTTGAGAAGCTAAGGCTATAATAGTAGTTATATTTTTTCATGTTATGAATTTGAAGTTTGTTAACAGAGATGGATGAGAAGTAATTCTTGTGTTTGGAGGAGATAGTCATATAAGAATAGAATGCTGTAGCTAATGTATTTTAAATGTGGGTTTGAAAAATAATTTTTTTGTTTGTTGCTTTAGAAAATGTTTCTATATTTAAAAAAAAAAAAAAAAAAAAAGCCGAGGGTGATAAATTACTAGCAATCTCTCAGCTCCCCACTGGAGCCATCAAATTAAGGGTTAACCTCTCAGGATTCCCCTGAATTAATCAGGAGCTAAATCAGGGGTTGGCTGGGTGACTGGGGAGGGGATTGGCGGTGCTAGACCTCCCCCAAGAGGCTTGCAGCACAGCAGTGCAGCCCACTGTGGCGTGGTCACTGAGAGAAAGCAGACCTTTACACAAATAAAGGAGCTTTGATGGGACTCCCGGGCTGCTCCCTTGGGCAGCCCTGTGCACACAAAATGCTCCCTGATCCCACATCAGCTCAGCGTTCCTGTTTACCATGCCCCATCTTCCATTTCCAAAGAACCAAGACAATGGGTTGTGTTCTATAGAGTAGGGAGGGATTTTTTCAGTCCAGATTGAAATGTAAATGTATGTTCATCGTTCTTTGCTCATTTAGGAGGCAGTTTGTGATGAACTTCTGGGTCACCTTTATCCATTCGATCAGCTTTCTGGATAAAGAGGAAGCTGCAGGTGGATGAACTGTATGGCCTGTCCTTAAAGAAGGATTTAAAAGATGTCTCTGGGTTGGCATCCAAAGCACTTGCAGCACTTGGTGGAATGCAGATTCCAAGGCTTCTCCTTGATTTAAAACATCTGAGCGTTCTTTGGGGGTTGGGAATCCACATTATCAATAAGCTCACCACGTGATTCTTGGGCACATTCAACATTAAGAACCACTAACCCTAGAGTTGTGTTTGGTTTAAAATAAATCCCTAATATCAGCGTTAAGTGTCTTAAGCTTTCTAATTAAAGAACAAAATATGTTCTACCCCAGGCCCATTCAGTTGTTTTAGTTGCTTGTGCACTGGCCGGAGTGAGTGGACTTCATCTACAAGAGGAATGCCCATAGCTGCTTGTGCCTGGGTCTGTTTTCCTACAGGACTGAGTATCTCAGTGACAGTAGAGAAATGAGCGCCTCCTTTCCTTCCTTCTTCTGCCTTCCATGGTCAGAAACGCCATCACCTACTGCTTCAGGTCTTTTCACTTCCTGAAGTCTTCACTCCGTCTTTCAGGAATCAGACCAAACACCAAACCCATTGTGCTCCAACTACATCCCTCAGCCTGCTCACTTCATTTTTATTCACACCTAACAAAGATCACAAGTCCCTGAGAATGAACACTTTCTATCTAATTGTTGTCCTTTTATCCCAAAAGACTGGCTTCTGCCAAGGTTCCTCTTCTTAACTTTGCCCAGGAAGCTCCCCAGTACCCAGTCGCACCTCCTCTCTTCTCCACCACCAGAGCCACCCTTACATTGAGCCCGTCTGAGACCCTGAGACCCTTTTCTTACTAGTTCTTGCTGGTCCTCTATCCGTAAGTGCTTGAGTCCTGGTACCATCAACCCTGCCCAATCTTGAAGATCCCTGATCTTAGGGAAATTCTCAGGGACAAACTCCTAGAAAGACTGCCACAACCCACATGGTTCCTGAGTTGAAAGCCATCTCCATACCTAGCTGATGAGGACATTCCAGGACTACCTCTCCTGTTGCAACCCCCTTAGCCCTGGAAGAGGTCTACATTGTCAGCCACTCCCTGCCAAAACCTCCTTTCCCCCTGAATCTCACCTCCCCGCCGGCCTTCAGAAGTCAACTTTTCCCTCTTCTGTCTTTTCTCATCCCCAGTTGCTAAAGTCCCCAATGTGAATTATGACAAAGTCTACTAGAATAGGGTCAGTTTCTAGAAATAAAATCTTGAGACTCTCGAAAGGGAATGGAAAGGGCATTCTACTGTACTCCTGCCCTTCAGAGGGCTCAAAGTTATGAGCCCTGTTCTCCGTAGCACTTGGTCTCCATTTGTTTGGTTGTTGTTTGTTTGTTTGTTTGTTTGTTTAGGCTTTGTGCAAAGACCTAGGGGGCAGATGGTGACAGAGATATCTGTACCGGCATATTCTCCAACCTATAAATCAGCATGCTCTAAATAGGGGGGACGGGGAGGGGAGCCCACTCCCTAAAACGTTGCATGAAGTAATGTTCATGAGGTTTGTATTCTCATGCTAGTTTAGATCAAGTTGTTATCCTGTAGGCTAGATGTTTAGGCTCAGAAGACCTCGATAAGCTCTTATCTTTCAGCAGGTTGCAGGCCACCTCGGTGCTCTCATCACCTAAAAATAATTAGCTGACTCTCCCACCTGAGCTAGTGATTTGATGATCTATATGCTAAACCAGACTTCAACAGGGGAATCAAAGAAAAAAGACCAGAATGACAGAAAGAAGCTTAGTTTTTAAGGTACATTTGGATTCCCTTAGAGGACAAGTGAAAAAAATCTCTGAAGATGCTCTAAACCCAAGGCATCCGCTTTTTTCATGCCTGCAGCTTCTTCTTTCTGTTTCCCTATTTATTTAGCCCTAATTCCGTACTTTACATTATATGTGGGAAATAATGCACATAATGCTTAGCACTTCCTTTTGGTAAAGAAAACGTTCCATATTACTCGTACTGAGATTTATTCCTAAAAGATGGAGAATAGTTTCCAGATGTATTTTCCTGTTACAGATTTTCTTTCCTTAAGTATTGACAGAGGGGAGGTTTTATCAAGGTCTTTGTGATGGGTTTGTTTATAATGAGAAGATATTAGTAGAGCACATCTACTGTGTTTATCACTAACAGACAACTGAAAGGAGCATATGGCAGAAAAAGAAATATATATTTGTCCAAGAAATGTGGCTTGTTAACACTCCCACACTCATCCTGAACTCTGAGGACATGTACTTATAGCATCGCACATATCCACTCATTGTATCAGAGAAGAAAAATAAAAGTCAAACAATGATTTCTTCAATATGGGACCATCAAATACTGCTAATTTGGACATTTTTACCAAAGACAGTGGGATTTCAACTCAGAAATCTTGTGCATTCTGCTTCACTGGGGCTGGCATCTGGGCAGTGCTGTGTAAGGGGGTTAGAAAAATACGGGCTTTAGAATTTTGTGTAACTCTTTATGATAAAACAAGAACAATGAAAGGAAGCTCAGTGAGGATTGAGCTCTTATATAAAATTGAGCTCAGGGGGCAAAGAATCTTTTAGTTCAGAAATCTCTTTTAAAGAATGTCTGTATATTAGATTTAAGACCAGACTAAGGTGAACCTTCAGAACACAGAAGCGATTTTTTACCTGATATTGGCCAAAACCAAAGCATTGTTCTAAGTCAGATATCACCCATAAAAACTGTAGTGATTAATTCTAAAAGTATGCTCTGCGTTTATTAATTTGCAGCAGTCCTCTGAAACTCTTGCCCCCACCATGGAGAAATGAGAGGTAGGGCAGTGCTGCAGCACAGGAAGGGCCACACTATTGAATATCAGGTTCTAGAACTCTCTAGAACTTAATGAGAACCCTAACCCTCATTACCTGCTCCTTAGCCTCCATTTTATAGCTAAGGAAATGCTGCCCTAGCCAACGGACTTATCAAAGTTAGCAAAATCAGGACTGAAATCACACGTTCTGTTTCCCTATTAAGTGTTATTTCTATTCCACAGTAGCCTTTCATTTTAAAGCGATGATGTTATTTTTACAGTTTCATGGCTTTGACATTGTATTAGTATTTAGGCTTAGAGATTTGTATTCAAAATCACTTCTCATTCACCTATTTAACTTTATAAGGAAGCAATTCCATTCTTTGGGATGTCACCACGGGACTGGCGATGATATGGCGAGCTTGGCGTTTGTATCAGAATGGCATTGTGGGTGGAGTAAAAGGGGGCTTAGAGCTTTGAGAAATGTTCACTTTTTTAACACAAGTTATTATAGAGCAAGAGAACCACGATTTAGAGAAAAACATAAGTTGCCTTAGGCTTCAGATACTCAAAGGAGGAAAAATGCCTTTGGTGTTCTTCTCTCATCTCCCCTGTTTTCTCTATTAGTAATTCCATTGAATTTCTTGGTTTTAACTATCACCTCCAGGAAAAAAAAAAATACAAAACTATACCTCCAACTATCCTTTCTTAAGTGCCCAGCCCCTTTCTCCAGCTATCCCCTGGATACCTTGTCTAGAATCTCCCCAGGCTGCTCAAATACAAAATGTCCACAGGGAAGTCTTTGTCTCCACAACGGTCAGCATTTCCTGCCTTACCAGTTACCGTTTAGTCTATCATTCCCATCACCCTACAAGACAGACTCAAGAGACTGTCTCTTCTCCCCAGTTCCCGTTACCAGTCTCTACTGCTTGTACCTGCCATTTTGGCCCACCCCTGTCTCTTCTCCTGCTGACATCAACTGTTCTCCTGGAGCCCTGGCAGTCCCAATAGGTTCCCTTTTCTTTTGTTCTAGCTCTTCTCTCTATCTGAAAACGCCTTTCAACATTCTATGATCATATCTTATATCAACAACTAACTCAAATGCCAGGCTCACATAGCCTTCCTGATCCATTCAGTCAAAAGTATTGTCTACGTACCCTGAACTCCCAAAGATCTTATTCTATACTTTTCTTACGGTGTATACCTGTTACTTAATAAAAATAGTGCTAATTAAGCATATACTATGTATCAGGCATATACCTAGGCACTTTATATACGTTTTCATTTAATCCTCTCAGCAGCCCTATAAGACCTATAAGGACTTCTACCTCAGAGATCCCTATTTACTTGGTCTTGGGTATGGCTTGGATGTGGGGACTTTTAAAGACTGTCCAATGTGTAGCAAGTTTGAGAACCACTGGTATAACTCCAAACCCATTAGCCAGATATTCTCTAGTGGTAGGTATCACATATGGAGCTGGACTCCAGCCCAGTCCTACCAAATTAGAATCTCTGGAGGCCAGAGCCTGGGACTCTGTATGTTGACAAAGCTTCTCAGGTGATTCTGATGGAAACCACTTTCACCATCAGACACTGTGTCATCTCCCAATATTACTGTGTTACGGGTAAATATATATGTCTATTCCCACTACGTAGTCCATAAACTCTGAGGACAGGTTTGCATTTGTGTCACCGTGGTCTGTTCCCTGGCACCTAGCAAGTTCCCTTGTACATAATGTATTTTAGAAACTGAAGAGAAAAAAAAAAAAAAACAATAAAATGCCCTTTGATAACCTTATTAAGAAAACAAGGAAGACCTGTACAGAATATTTATTCTGTTTGTACTGGGTTTTTAATCTCTAATATACTGACCTGAAAACTCAGGGTCATTTCAGTTCTCTGGGCATCATAGTTTTGCGTGACTATACCATGCTAGAGCCACGATTTGAACCCAGGTCCTCTGACAATACTGTTTCCTCTATATTTCAGGCCTCAAAAGCAACTACAAAGTGAAACAACTACCCATGTATTTGGATACATGCTGTCAGACATGTTTCTAAAATTTGCACATAACCTGTCACATGTGGGGGAAAAAACTGTTGATATTATGAAATGGATTATGGAAAATACATTAATTTAAAACCAAAAATTAATTATGGGACCTATCATATATCCCTTGCTTCTTAGCAGGCCTACCCTCCCTCACCTCCAGATGTGCATACAGACGAACACACCACCTGATTGTTCTTTAACGTTTCTTGACAACTGTTTAGTTACTGAGTTGGTAATTTTGTTAGTTATTTCCTTCTTCTTTATGCTGTTTCTCAGACTTTTCAAATAACCTTAGCTTCTGGTTATCTTTTTAAAGGTTTATATACAGTTTACTTAAGGCAGTAAATTGGCATAATGTTTCATTCAATATGACTATGCACATAAATGCTTACATGGGTAACAAAGTTGAAATGACACTCAAACAAGACCTAGAAACCTGTATTCTAGGCTCTTTTCTTCCATTTCCAAACCAGGTGACTCTGGACAGGGATTGAACTAAAAAATGAAAGGGAGAAGGATCTAAAATAGACCCTCCCAAATTTTCTTCCAAATATTTAAAGGATTATAAAATTTCATAATTAATTTATTAGGCTTTTGGTCAAGATTAAATTAATAATTGCTCCTTATCATTCAGCTGATATTTTTAAAGGTGAATAGAATCATAATAAAATTTGTAGACTTCTTTACAATTCAGAAAGCGTTCACCTCCATTATCTCCTTTGGTCTTCATAACATAACTACAGAATAGTTGTTATCCCCACTTCACAGAAAAGGAAACTGAGGTGAGGAGAGGCTGAGTGACTTGTCCAGGGTATTAAAATCAGAAACTGACAAGTCCAGAGCCCTACTTGACCCAACTTTGACCCCTAGTGACATCTCAGTGGCCACAGGCAAAGCTGGAGCCTGGAAGCTGAATGTATCTGACATACAGACAGCTCACCCCTGTAGCTTGTCTGCCTTCCCAAAATGTTTTCTAGCCCAGGTACCTATAAATCGCTTTAGAATAGAATACCGAGCAGGCATTTATTTAGCATATCATTTCTGGCTGTGTATTTTCCTGAGCATTTATAGATCTGTGTTTTGCCAAGAAGCTGAGTGTTCCAGATAAAACAAGACAGATAATGATAAATGAGCATCTATGTAAGCCTCGCTGGGAGGAGGACCAGCACTGTTAACACCCCTCCTGTGAAGTTAATCCCATTTCTTTTAGCTATTTCTTTATTAGTTAATGAGGTCTTGCAAAAAAAATGTATGTCTGTGATGGTGTTTTAGCATTCTTGCCTCTAGGAACATTTTCAAATATTCATAAAGTGGCTCATCTGACCAAAGCTTAAAGCACAGGTGCATTAAGTATGAATTTAGTTAACTTCAAATGTGGGTGGTCGAAAAACTGCTCCTGAAATAACCTAAATAATCCTCCTCATTGGTGTTTCCAGATCAGCAGCTCTGGGTGCCAATGTGAAGGGGACAGGGGAGAGGTATGATTTAGAACAGCCAGGACTCTGAAGGGCAGCCTGTAAGCTTTGATCCTGCTTCCTGACTGACAGCAGTGTGGCTCGCTGTGGGAAAATGGAATAACTTAAGGGAAACAAAAAAGAAATGAAAAAGGAATGACCAGTCAAGCCCCTAGGAAGGAGAAGACGCTGGATCTTACTGCTCCTAGGAGGCCAGAGATCCACTTCCCACTTCGGTTCCTTATGGCGAAACATGGTTTGGTGCTCAGGGATGCATTTGGAAAGGCAAACCAAATGTGGAAACTCAGCTACGAAACTGAGCTTCAGGGTCCAATGAATCACAGCGATTAATGACCTGGTTTTGGAGGGCTCCCACACACACACCATGGCAGGGTACTGGTACTAGGAACACAGCTAGAGTACACACACACACACACACACACACACTATTGTCTCCAAACCTCCCCCACCACGCCCCCCACTCACATGATTTCCATCATCTTGAATCACAGCCACACAAATCCTTCCCACTTTCCACCCTTTCCTGGTTTTGTTTCCCCAAAACATCATTTAACAAAGTTGACGCTCTGGCTTTTTGTCTATATGCAGCTTATAAGCAAAGGAACTTTTTCAAAAGACATCTTTGTAAAAATAATACCATTTAAAATGTGTGAGGATGATGAACCTATTTTGTTTGGCTCTAGGTGACCTGGACTAGCTATTGTATATTTTGGCCAAGAAACCGAAAATTACAACCCCATGTTCTCCTTCCTGTTTCTGCACAAGTAACCAAAATAAGCTACCAAAATAGAGTGAGTCTTCCTAACCCTACTTTAGTAGGAAGTTAAGGAATGAATGAAGGGAAAGTCCACTGACCTTCAACCCCATGGACACTGCAAAAACTCACGGTACTACTGGTAACTCAGCGCTGACTAACATGGACTATCTGTGCTCGAAAGGGCCCATTCGTGTCATTGCCAATGAGTCTTTGGTTGAGTGGAGTCTTTGGCCGTTTGCAATATTAACCTCCAAATGAAGGCAAGCTCTGAGCCACACTTCTGAAAGAAGATGGCCATGTAATCCCACTCGGGGCAGATTTGGAGAGAGACCGACATCCTCCAGTAGTAACAAGGGCTAATAATGCAAATGTTTCTTTCTGCAGCTTAGTGCTCAACTTTATGGTCGTTTTATCTGGTTATGAACTTCCTCTAAATGTAAAAAAAAAAAAAAAAGTCCTGAAAAATAGCCGTAATATAGCATAGTAATAATATTGCCTTGAGAAATGTTCAGAGTATAATATCTCTCTTTTGCCACTTGCCTTGAGGACACTGAGGGCACTTTGACAGCCAGTATGATTACAGAAGATACAAGCTGATGTTGGATGTGCCAGATGTAATTTTGCATTTCTAGGAAACTCTGTTCCATCCCCGATGTATATTTGACCGTGTCCTGCACTTTCTGTTCTATGACAGGTGATTCACATAACCGGCCGGCTACGACTGCGGGTGTCACTGTCCCATGGGAGGACTGTCCCCAGCCAAATCATGGGTCTCGTGGTCGTGGCGCATGCCTTGCCTCCCCCTACAATCAATGAAGTCAGAATCGACTGCCATATGTTCGTCACTCGAGTAAATATGGACCTCAATATCATTTACTGTGAAAATAGGTACTTGGTTTTTGTTTCCATTTGCCCTGCTGTATGTTGCACATTGGTGAGGGTTGGTGTTTTCAGCAGGTTGAAGGCTTTTACTCTCCCAATGAGGCTCATTATAAATCCTGATGGTACTTTTAATGGCTGCTGGGACTGACAACCAAACATGCTTTTTATTTAAAATGTACATGGCTAGCCTGATTTAGGTTATGAACAACAATGGAATGAATCAGGATACCCAGACATCTGTACGTGTTACAAGTAAGGCCCATTTTGGCCAAGAACCCATGGAGAGAGACGTTACTGGCAAAATGATGCAGTGAAGGGTATCTCCTGATGCCTCAGCCAGACTGTCTTCCTGACGGCTGCAGATGGTCAGTGCTCATATAGGCGTTAAGCACGTTGCCTTAGTCAGCTCGGGCTGCTATAACAAATTACCATAAACTGGGTGGCCTAAACAACAGACATGTATTTCTCATAGTTCTGGAGGCTGGCAAGACCAAGGTCAAGGTGCAGGCTGATTAGATTCCTAGTGAGAGCCCTCTTTCTGGCTTACAGATGGCTGCCTTCTCTTGTGTCCTCACGCAGGGGAGAGAGAGAGCTGTGGTCTCTTCTTCTTCTAAGGACACAAATCCCATCACAGGGGCTCTATCCCTGTCACTCACTAAACTCAATTACCTCTAAAGGCCCTACCTCCTAATACCATCACCTTGGGGAGAAGGGCTAAAATATATGAATTTGGGGGAAACACATTCAGTCCATAACACATACAGAGAACCGATGAGAATTTGAGCCCCCCAGAGGAAAACAAAAGGACAAAAAAGAAATTGCATCAGGATTCTAATCCTGATATGTAGGTCATCAGACTGGTCTGGGGCTTTCTACACGTACATTAAATAAAACTTTGTAATTCTCACTTTTATAAATTAAAAAAAAAAGATGACTCATTGTATAAATGACTTGGCAGTCCTTCCCAGGACTGAGCCTTTATAAAAGGACTTTTTAGCCTTTGGTTAAAAGTTCACTTTTTCTATTAAGCACAAAGCAGGGGACAAGGAAATGGGACAATGCCCCTTCAGACCTTTCACCTAGAAGTCACCAGCCCATCATCAGACTAATTTAAAGAGGAGAGAATCATGGGATGGGAGGAGAGAGGTAGAAAGGAGCTGCACACGTGCCAGCTGTTGAAGGAAGCTGTGGCGATACTAACCGTCCCCAGGTGCCACGGGAAGAATTACTGAGACCTGAGATGTTGCTTTTGTGGCACAGTTTGTTGTCAGGCGTGAATACAATATATGTTCACTGAGCCCTGTGAGTGCCTGTGGAGGAAAAATGAAATAGCAGAATGGTCAGTTGACTTCTCCGGGGCCTAGCCAAGAGGAAAACAGAAAGCGTCTGCATTCAGTCCAGGTGTGGAGACCAAGTTAGAAATGCCTACCATTTCCGGTCAGAGTTTGATTCAGAGGAAAGCATTCACCAGTGGGAGAAGATACCGACCTGAACTATTAAGTTCAGTGGGGTAGAAGACATCATGAACCTGTCACTGTTATTTAATAAGTAACTCTAAATCTATTTTTCAAGTTTTGGTGGCATTTATTACAATTCTTATAATCGTAACTGGCAATGTCTAAGATGTTCTGGAATGGCCACAGAATATTGAGAAAGCCCGTTAACCAGAGTGATTAGCTAGAGCTGGCAAGTAATAATAAAGATAGCTAACATTTAGTGAACACTTACTACACACTTGGCAATGTGTGAAGCTCATTATATGTATCATCTCATTTAAACTTCCAGGTCTCCATCACCCTCAGGCGATTTCCACTTTGAGAGAAAGGTTAAGGGACTTACCAGAGGCCAGGATTTGATCCCAAATCCACCAGATTTATAAACCATGCTTACGAATCCTATGGGGTCTGCCTGCATTCCTTGTCTCATATTTTTCTTCAGAAGTCAGGCTAAATAGTAAGGAATTGGTCAAAATAACCACTGAGAAGGACCCTTCATACATGTGTACCCATGAAAAACACAATGATAGCCCACAAATCTGTTTATTCTGATTTAAAATGTAGAATGCTGGGAGGGGCGGGGTGTGCAGGGCGGTGGGCAGGTAGTAAGTCAAAGGATGAACTATTATTTCATCCTATGAAAACATATGTCAGCTCCCTTGATTTAGATTTACCACCAATCCTTCCAAAAAGAAAAAAAAAAGAAAGAAAAAGGAGGCTCGTCTTATTTACCTAACAATTACCCGGTGATTGTCCTATCCCCAAACCATCACTTAATTTTCATTCCTGTGATCACAGATTAATTCTTTCCTCGCGCTCCATGGACCTGAGTGCCTTATGGCGCCACTCTAGTAATTGAGATCATTTTCTGTGACCCACTTTCAACTTCTTTTCCTTCCCATTTAAAAAATAAATAAATAAAAGTTGTCCCCAACCTTTTATTAGCCAATACAATACAGCATTATTTCCCAACTGCCAATGACAGTAATTATTAAAAAGACCTGTGTGAAAGGTAACCGCATATTTGCTCTAAGGGAAAAGCGTACCATGAGCCAGATACTATGCTATGAAATGAACAAATGTTCATTTCTTTCATTAATCCCCTCGCAACCTCTTAGGCTGTTTTACAGATAAGGAAACTGAGGTTCAGAGTAGAAGATGCCATCAGGATTCTGATTGTGACAGAGGTCATCAGACTGGTCTGGGGCTTTCAACACACAGAGTAAGAGGTCTTTGAACACTGAGCTGGTCAGGTTCACCACAGTAATAGCTCTAGTACTGAGAAGTGCTTCAATCCTTTGGAAGGATTTCCTTCAAATAAAGAATAAACTAAAGAAATGTCTTCCCTAAGGAACAAAGTGGCTTTTTCCCGGGGTTTATTGTTTAATTAGGGAATTACTAACTAGAAACGAAAGCCAATCCTTGACTCTGCAGACCGTCCCTCTCCCCAGTGTTCCCTAGGACAGCCTCCGGCAAGGCTGACATCTAATGCTTTCAGAGGAGCTGGCAAATTTCAAAAACACCAATGAGGGCCTTTTCATAACATCCTTGTTCCCTCTTTTGCAGAAAGGGGGTGTAAACTGTGCTGGAAAAGCAGCTAATAGTTTCAGGAAAATACCAACTAATCTGCTTTGTATCAGAAAACCATGGAATGCAGAGAAAAATACTCCTTTTCATTGCCCCATTTAGTCTTATCTTACCAAGAATTCTAGTTTGGCCAAAAAATATGGTTTGTATTGCTAGATATTGAGAAATTCACTCACGGAGTAGTATATTTTAATTATACTCCATATTATCCTGCTTTTGTTTTGTTTCTGATTTCCCTGCCTTGGGAATCAGGTTTAACTCTCCAGCAGTGATCTCATGGGTTTCTTGAACGCGTCGTTTCTAAAGCTTCACTTCATAGTCGAATATATCATAAGCCGTAAACCATGAAAAGCACAGGGACATTAAAGAGAATAAATTAAACAAAAGACATTTTATTTTGGACTGACCAAAATGCATCTGCACTTGGACAGGGAGAGGGATAATAAGCATTTTGACGTGTTTGTATAAACCAGGCAGATTCTCCCAACATGTTTTCCAATTTTTGTTCTATTTTCCTGCACTGCTGCCTGAGGACACTGACGTCTGGACAATCAATGGCAGAGGCTTATACACACACACATGTAATGTCCAGCACAAGCCTGGAAGAGCTGCTGAAATGGTTTGAAAGTTTCTGTGTGGAATCTACCACAAAGTACCAGTTAAAAGGGCCAGAAGTGAAAGCTGAGCTCCCAAATGACTAAGACTAAAAAAGATAATACCCCCAGGCATCTGTATGTCTCAGCATTTAAATTATATCCCTTGAAATGCCAATTTGGACTTTGTGCCAAGAAGCAGTTGAAGCCTTTTTTCATAGAAATATCCAATAGAAGACCAATCTGTTTAAATGAAAGGTGTCTCTAATCATTTGGTATAAACATAACATGTTTTTATTTTATTATGTAACCTTGAGTTATCTTAGCCTCTAATGAAGATCTTGCATTGTTACTGATTCGCAATCATTTCATGGAATTATGTTGTCTAAATGTGTATTCTGATGCCAAAAAAAGAAAAGAAAAACCTATCTAATTATTTAAACACAATGGTTTGATCTAGCGCATTTCCTACTTTTGAAAACATCTGTTATACATCAAAGAAATCATCTTAATGTGTAAAGGGTTTTCCCTCATAATGTCAGGTCCTCCCGGGTACCCTGGTGTCATGAAAATCGTCAGTAGATATGTTGCTAAGTGATTTGACCGTTTCTATATTTTCCCCTCTTCTGAGTTTGCGTCTGTGTCCTTCTCATGGTAGGATCAGTGATTATATGGATCTGAGCCCTGTAGACATTGTGGGGAAGAGATGCTACCACTTCATCCACGCCGAGGACGTCGAGGGCATCAGGCATAGTCACTTGGATTGTAAGTACCTCCCATGTGTTGGCACAACCTGGCTGGTTTCTTCTCTCGCTGATGCTTGTTTGGTTTCAATACCAATTTCTCCACGTCTCCTGTGTACATTCGAGATGACTTGTCGCCATGCGGTGAGAAAAAGTGAGACATAAATCACTTCAACTTGTGTCGGAATTCGATTGAAAGTTGGACCTCAGGCCCAGAGAAATTGCTGGATCTTTAGGCGCTCACCCAAGGATTTTGTGGTCTCTTTTGCTCTGTCCCATAAAGTGATGGGGGAACCTTTAGCTGAAGTGTTTACCTGACCCTTTCATTTTCTGGAGAGCAACTTCCACTCTGAAATTTGTGGTCTCACTTTCAAAATATACATGGGAGAAGTCAAGTTCAAATAGGCCAGTGCCTATAAAAATTCCTTCTCGACGAGCTACACAACCGGGGGGAGAGGGAAGCCCAGTAGCAGAGGCAGAGCATACGGTGTGGACACAGCAGCTCTCAAAGGTGTTGTCGTCTCACTGTATTCTGGAAAGAGGGTTATTCAGAGGAACAGGTACCTCCATCTCTCAAATCCAGAGAGAGAAAAACTAATCTCAACTCTTTGAGTCTGTTTCCCAGCACCTGACCTGCAGGCTGACCTCCAAGGTACATTTTGTGGCATGTAGGCAAAGCAGAACTAGCAGTGTTCTGGCTGGGCCCAAGCAGTAACTGGCACACCAGCATCCTCAAGCAATTTTTCCTCATCAGACTCAGCTGGTCTCTTCATACCATGTATGCGAGGGGTTTGACAGTCTCATAAGGCGAGAGGCCCAGATCTTGCGGACCTCTTAGGAAGGGGCTGCCTTCTTCCAACCAGAGGTCCTTTCTATGACTATTCCTTAGACTCTTCCTAAACGATGAGGGCCCTACCAGCTATATTCCTAGAAGGTTCTAAACTCTAGTTTTAAATACATGCAGCATGCCATACATGAGATGATACAGCTTGAAGTTGAAGCTTTTATGCAGTAAAACCAGCCAGATGGCCTTTGCATTTTCTTCCTCTCCAGAAAGCTCTCCTTTCTGGCCATGGCTGAGGAGAGCTGTTTCAGGCCTTTCTTTTGCAGTTGTTTGCTCATTTTAAACCCAGATCTTCAAAAGCATAATAGAGAGACAGTAGTAAGCTAGCCAAAGTCTCAAAGTGGGAGCATCTTGTACTGTGTTTTTAACCCTGCATTAGCAACAATGACATGGGGCCAAGTTCAGTGTCAGATTTTATATATGTCCTGTCTCTGGGAAAAGCCTGCCTGCAAGGCTGCTCTCTGACAGGTTCTAGCATGGAGTGTGTGCTTGGTATTGTACACCAGGGATGTAGGGGACACACTTGTTGCTTTGAACGAATGGGTGTTGTGTATCATAGCAGCAGATGGCTCTTCAATTAATTGGGGGGAAAAATGATGCTGTTCCCCGACAAGAAACATCAGGTTCTTTGTAGCTGGGAATTTAGAGAAAATTGAGAAAAATCAGAATCTTTAGAGGAAACTATGAATATATTTTTGGACCAATATATGCCAGAGATCCAGACTTTAAAAATGAATTTATGGTTTGTAGGACATTGTCATAGACCCTGTGTGTGGGGAGAGAGGGGTGCTTTTTCATCTGGGACTATTAATTGAGGTCTAAATTCAGAAACCTGATGCTGACGAAAAGAACTTTGTCTGTCATCCTCAGTTATTATTTGGAAAACATCATGCTATCTCTCTGAGATTTGATTTACAGCTTGAAGAAACACAATTCCTCGGGAACAGTGAGCTAGGGCAGTTTATTTCTTCCCATAAAGCAAAGGTCTCCAACAAAATATGTTTGATGCCATTCTTCCCGATCTACTTTTATCTCGTTTTCGGTAACCAGAATAATTTGAGAGTGCTGAAAATAAACAACTCCTCCATTCACTATTGTGCTAGTCTCCTAATTTTCCTGGTATCTTGCCAGCTAATAAACAGAGAAGGTCTGCTTTCAAATTCTGTGATTTTTTTCATTACTTGATATTGACATACTGGCTATTGCTTTGTGATTTAGCCTGCTAACAATGATTGAGTTCACTCTTTCAACTCACACACATGACTTCTAATTTTAAGTTCTTTTAATAACCTTAAACACATGAAAAACAAATAGAATGAGCTGATAATTCTGCACAGTAAAATACACTTCACATATTTAGCTATCACGCTGCGGAATAACTCCACAATGTCAAGTAGCACACAATTAGTAAAACTGTAGGGGGAGGAAAAGGAGTGTTTTGATCCTGAAGAATTTTGATCCTAATCAGATTGAAATTTCAACATTCTTGTAGTGCTTAATATCTTCAATCACACATACACACACACACACACACACACACACACACACGCAAAATCAAACTGATCCAATGTCAGTTTTTGCATTCTGTGACTGAAATAAAATGCTAAAATATACAAATGCACCTTGCTTTGTACAATAAACATTAACATCATTATAAAGTAAGATTGAGTCTAAAATTGTGTGATGGAATGCCCCATGTTTACCTAATTCTCCAACCACAGCCAGCCCAGTAACAAAATGACAGAGCATGTAATAAGTCTTGGTTGTGTAAACATTGGAAGAACAGGCAAAAAGCCAGCACAGCATCTTGCTTGTCCAAAGCCCTAGGCTATTACTGAAGGATGCCTCAACTGTGCCTTCTTGGCAGGAGAAGGTCATGGTGACATAGCATCAGCTCAAGAATAAGATAGAATTCTAAAACAAAGGGATGGTTAAAAAATAAACCACATTAACTATTTAGCTTTTCTTCCTAGAGCTATTGGCACAATTCCTGGTTCTGTCCATGAAAGACAGTTTTTAGTCATCTGATAATATTTCTGATACTTTGATATCTGTCTTGTGCTTCAGTGTATGGATAAACTTTAAAAAAAAAAAAGAAGACTCAATAGTCCTTGATAACTCAAAATGCTATCTTTATCACATATCTTTTTCATAGCATAGGCATCTGCAAATCCTTAGATGAACTTGTCTCCAGAATAAGAAAAGTAAAAGGAATCTTAGATGCACCAGCGTTTGACAACTTTGATAAATTGAACCAAGAACTTGGGACTCTCTATTCTCCTATTAGGTTAGCACAAGACCCTTGGTTGTTCACTGGGTTTCAACATAAAGAATCACATTGTCTGTACTAACATGGTGGGTTAGTGAAATTATACTGGTATTCTAAAACCAAGGGAGTTTGGGGTCCTCTTTTTTCACACTGTGAGCAAAAACCTCTGTGATTGTTTTTCATTAAGTCACCTCACTGGAGTCATTGTACCCAATTTCATTAATTCTTCAGGCCAAATTGACCAAATCAACATGTCGAGATTTGAATTTGAAGCCACTCGTATTAGTAATTATTTGAACATCTTTGCCTGTCATCTTCCAGTTTTCCATTGCTCAGGAGGTACTGACCTCAAGATGACCAGTCATGTCTCCCTAGAGTCATGTTACCTAGAGCATCTGTGTCCCTCTTGAATATGAATGGAGCAGCGCAACCATCTGCTTGTAGCCTGAAAAATAGAAGGGCAAACCGCAAATGCTAAACCAAACAGAAACATTCTCTGCATTTCTCTTTAGTCCCTTTTAATCCAGTCTTTTGTCTGCAGAAGATGCTGAGTTTGTCTTGAGATACCCTTAGGGTTCTTCGCTGGTCAAATCAGCAACAACTCTCCAAAACCTGGACAAAGTGGCCTGAGGGAAAACTTCCTTTCCCTTTATAAAGTTGTGCTTCACCAGCAAGGCTCCAGGCTCTGGAGCTGTAGGACTTTAGAGAAAAGAAGCCAGAGAGGATAGAAGGGGTAGCAGTTTTCCCTTCCTCGAACCATGCAGGATAAGGAAACTCTGGAAGACCTATTTCAGAAAGCAGAGAACCATGTGATTTCACTGATATGTGGTATATAAACCAAAAACAACAAAAGAACAAAACAAACAAATGAGAAACAGAAACTCATAGACACAGACAATAGTTCAGTGGTTACCAGAGGGTAAGGGGGGTGGGGGGTGGGAGATGAGGGTAAGGGGGATCAAATATATGGTGATGGAAGGAGAACTGACTCTGGGTGGTGAACACACAGTGGGATTTATAGATGATGTAATACAGAATTGTACACCTGAAATCTATGTAATTTTACTAACAATTGTCACCCCAATAAATTTTAAAAATAAATTAAAAAAAAAAAAGAAAGAAAGAAAGAGAGAAGGACGTCCAGCTTGTCTATAATGTCATATAGATTTAAAAAGCATGGTCAGCCCAGTACAGTTGGAGGATGTTAAAAAAAAAAAAAAAAGCAGTAGCCTAAGTGTTTATTTCTTAATTACTAAATTCTATACTTCCTAATAAAACTAATACACAGCTACCTGGCATAATGCATTCCATGCTGTTTTGTATCAATAACCCCTACACTTTCCTCCTGGAGGCGTCTCATCGCCAATGCAAGCTGACTGCTTAATGCAGGACTAATTAGTATATCCCCTTCCAGTCTGCAGGCCCTCCATTGCAATTCCTTCCCAGCTCATTTTTTTCTACAACGGAGCATCAATCAAAGTAAGTGCCCTGCCTGCCTAGGAAACACAAGATGTCCTCCATGCATTTGTCATCTGCCACACAAACAAAAGGGGAATTTAATTGTTGATTTGGATATGCAGCCATTGCACTCAGTAAAGGAAGCTGAGAATGAAGGGAGAAGGGAAGGTATCAAGTTTGATGGGTGGGCTAAATGCAGATAGTACAGGGGACTCTCTTCTATTCTTCTGATCTTATCCTTTTTCAGGGCTATCTTCAGAGATTTAGCTGCAACCTAGTCATTGGCGGGATTTCTTTCCCAAAGCAAATGAGGTTTTTTTCCTCTTCTTCCATATGAATATGAGAATTCCCATGAAAGGAAATGCATGTAATAGTTACCACGTCTGACTTTTTTCAAAAGCCAAGTCAGCCCAAATCGTGTGCCTGTCCACTAACTAAAAAGACTATCACACAGAGATAAAATAAAGGTTTTTATGCAGGAATGCATTAGTATTATTTTATGTCTTTTTTGAGGGGGCTTGGAGGAGGAAAGGCAAATGCTGATTTCACCTTTTCAAGTCCAAGGACAGGCAAACACAGAGAACAGAGACCAGCAAGGACCTCACCACCAGCTGAGTTTCCCTGCTCCAGTGTATTCCAGAAATGCAGAATTTCAGGCTTACTGGATCAGAATCTCCAGTTAATAAGATCCCTAGTTGACTTGTTAAAGCTTGAGAAGTACTGACTATGCTAGTATTTAGAAGGCATTATTTTATATAGAGTAAAAATAAATACAAATCAACTAAGGATCTTAAAGGACTGTATTTTCCTTTCCAATTAGATGAATGTACTCATATTAGTGGTAGTAAAATATTAGTAGTGAATTGGCTCTGAGGGTATCTCAAGCAGGTTCAAATGAACTTGATAAAGAGATTGACTTCTTTACAAAGATGTAAAGTTTTGAGTATCAGCAGATAAAGTTAATAGAGCATAAATAGCAGTAACAGTCAACTTGTAAGCAAAAGGAGGTCTTTAGTTTTTTTTTCCCCTAGTTGATATCTTCCTATGTACTTGATTACATGTGTGAACATTCCTGTTCCAATTTCCTGTTCAAGCTCATCTAACATTGGTGAGTACTTACTGTATACCAAGCTTTGTGGTATTGCTTTAAGTTTCCAAAAATAACTAAGATCTGGTCTCTACCTTCAAGAAGCTTACATACTAGTAGAAAACAGAGCATGAAAACAGCCAATTTTGAAAAGGCGGCATAAAACAAGGACTATTAAAATGTATAAACAAAATACAGAAACGCCAGAGGTGGGGATAACCAAGGAAGGATGGAGAAGCCCCTTAGGAGGCACATTTTCCCAGGACCTGGAAAGATGGCAGGAAGCCAAGATGGCAGGAGATAGGAGAGTGTGAATGGGGTTGTTAAGGACATTCCAGACTTAGAAGAGCTTAGAAAAGGGCACAAAATAAACCTACACATGCTCTTTTCTCTCTGCTCAGAATAAGCCAGAAGTTCGATTTGACTGATATCCTTATACAATTCTAACACGGATTCTTGGGTTTTTTTCTTATAACTATTTCAATTAGTAGCTGCTTTTATTATTTCAAAAAAAAAAAAAAAATACACCTGATATTTAAGAGAAAATAATACATTGCTCTTATAAAGCATGATCAGAAAAAAAATACTTCTAAATCATCCATTTTAACCTAAATCAATTATCCTAAAATCAATTTCATTACTTCCTATAATGGCATCATATTCTTAATATTGTATAAACAATATATTTAAAAAACACTTCCCTTAAAACTTTGATTTAATGACACCCTGCACATCTCAAAAAACCTCAAACATTTTTACACAAATGAGCAGCATATGATTTAATTTGTGTATGTCTTTAGCATGCAATGTTTTTTTCCATAAATATAGGGTTAACTAAGAATCAGATTATTAGAACCTTTTTTTTATGAACTCTCACGTCCTCTCTGGCTTCCTAGAATTTTTGGTGGGGCATATCAGCTAGAATGCATGTAGTTACAAATAACAGAAAACCCAAGTAAGAATGACTTATACTTTCTCTGTAATTGTCTGAACTTTCTCTTCATGATCAAAAGACAGCGAAAGCACCAACCATCAGTTCCAAACAACGCACTATCCAAAGTCAAGAAAGGGTCAGTTGTTATTTGTGTTCATTTTGGAAAGAAAATATTCCCATGCAGCCTCCAGTAGAAAGAGACATTATTCGGCATTTCATGAAATGCCCAAGCCTAAGCCACACACCGGCAAGGGGTGGCGTTACCATGACTGGTTTAAACAATCAAGGTGTTTCCCGGGGCTTGGAAGGAGAGCATCAAACGTAAAACCCCAGGTTAGAGATCTGGTAACCAGAAAGAAATGGGAGGAGAGCTGTTCAGTGGACAGTCAACAATGACTGCTACGTGGAAGAATCTATAATGTTTTCACAACAAATTACTTGGATTTCTGAAAATCTAAAGAACAGGTGAACCGATGGAATTTCTCTGGGCTCCTTTAAATATTACTGCTTTTACAGTACACTAATGTTTGTATGCCTCAGCCTCACCACTTATATGTTTCTTGTTAAAGATGGTTAGTGGACTTAATGAAAAGACTGCAGCCAGAAACACAGGGTCCCCCCAGGACATAACAATAAATCTGAGTATAAGATCCACCTCACCCCTTTTGCCTGTTTTTAGTTCACCCTACATCCCGCCTTAAAATCCCCGAGACTCCATTAGTCTTCACTTTTAAAGGGAGGAAAAGAATTCACCCAGGCTAAATCAGAAACCCTGTGCTTTCCTAGGCCTACATATCACTTTCCATCACGGTTATCACAGTTATAAATTTATTAGTAAAGAGGACCCATAAGCATCTGTCTCCCATTCAATGGCAAATAGAAGCAAATCCTGTTTCAGAATGAAAGAAACTTTTCCAACAGTATCTCACAGTAGAGACACTTCCCTTGAGTCTCATTGTCCAGTACTTCATCATATTCCAAACTTAAACCAGTCACTGGCAAGGGAAATGGAATTACTTTGACTAATTGAGATGGCTATAGGAAGAAAGGCCCACCACAGATTCTGCTCACTTAGCTATCCCCTAGTGCCTGGTACAGTGCAGGCACTCAGAAAAATATTTAGTGAATGAGGGAATAAATCCACCATTTCCCTCATTTCCTAGCCATAACTCTTCCTTAATTCCATGCTGTAGAGTTCACTGCTCTCATTTATATAGAAGATCCCTGCAGAAAAAAGTAGGCGTGGGACTAAACAATCCTCTGTCCTTAACTATTTTAGGGCGAGAAGGGCAGGGATGAGTGGTGGTGAAGTTCCCTGGTTGAACTGAAAACAGCTTGAAAAAATATCTGAGATCTCAGATGTCACTCATGCCAACAATTACTTTGATCCTTCCTATCCTAGAACGTGATACCATCAGTGTTTAAAAGCTTTGGTCTCCAATTCAGTGCATTATCGTGAAGAAAAGAGAAATTTATTTTTTAAACTTAACAAATTGACATGTTCTAAATCAATGAAAAGTTTTCTGCATGATGCAGTATTAACAGTTAATAAAAATCTATCAGTTGGCTGGGGTATAGGAAAAAACCTCTTCTGAGGTTATAAATCACACAGATAGCAATTCAAGCAGGGCCTGTCATTAGCGTATTAGGGGGAAAATCCATAGATGATGCATAGTCATTCACAGAACATCCACAGGTCTTCTGTCCTTAAGCTCGTAACTCAGATTAAGTATCAAATATCATTAAACTTTACCAAATATTGCTCAGTACATAGATTTGCAAAAAAAACTAAAAACCAATTTGTGGATGCCTGCTATTTAAGACATCTAGCTCACTAATTGCAAAATCTATAGGAAAGTCTGCATAGCATCAAAGCCGTGGTTGATCCTATGAGCAATTCTAAATGAAAAACTGTCTCCATTGCAAGTAAATAAAGCACTTAATGCACAGTTGCTGGCTCTAATGCTGTTTCTCCTGTGGGTTTTGAAAATGACCTTCCTGGAAGCATCAAGGACTGTAACTTTTTAGATAAAGAAACTTGTTCTTGTTTTAAGTCTATGTCAGGTTCACTCCCCTATAAGCCCGCAGTTTTCAAAAGCAGAAGAGAAAGTAATCCAGAATTAAAAAAAAAAAAAAAAAAAAAGCTCTGTTTCCAGAATGAAGTTCCCTGTCAGCCTGCCTTGGGCCTTAGGTGGAAAAGCAGAGATTAAAGAGTCAGTATTCTTTTTCATGTTTCATCTGCCAGTTTTGTGAATGTAGAAATAGAAGCAGTGGCTACAGCTAAGCACCCAACTGTGGTATTAAGTAGAAAGTGTGATTTTCGCATACACCCCTTACACACACACACACACACACACACACACACTTCACTTTAGTGAATTCAAAATGAATTTTTGAGTTTCTAGCACAAGGCGTCTGCTCTCCATTCTCTGCAGCCATTGATGAAGGTACATCAAGGAGGGGTGAATGGTCCTGCAGGTGCGTCCTTGTGTCGCCATGGCAATAATGAAGCTCTTTGTTCAGCTGTGTGAATGTGAAGTGTGAAATCTCTGATGATCTCACCATTTCCTATTTATTCTATACTTACCTGAATACACCAAGTATTGCAGCTTTTTAATGCATATGCAAACTACTAAAATGTCCTTTTGTGAGACACTTTGCTAAAAGGCCGCTTTTGATACCGTGTTCTTCATCTCCTCTTCAAACTGAATTAGACTGCTTCCTTCTTTTTAAGACACAAGTAACTCACTATTTAGAGTCTTTGGCTTTGATTTTGTCGAACAGCCCAACAGGAAGGGACCATGTTCTCTTTTATTCTCCATATTTCTGAAGGCAAACTTGGACTGATTTGTTTTGATTTACTAACAGAATGATGTTCTTGCCACAGACACAGGCTTCCTTTATGTCCTTTCAGTCACCAGTCCCTCTCTCTGGACAAAGTTTTCCCAAAGAAAACTGAAATGCCTCTGTTGGTAACTGTAGAGCCATGGATGTGGGCTTCAGCAAAAGGGGTTATCAGATTTGGGGGACAGTTATTTTTGTCTCCAAGCAGTGCATTTCTGGTATCCCTACCAGTAAGCTCAAACCAAGAGACCAGGTGACATTTAAAAAATATAGTCAATAAAATTGAGCATCCAGTATTTGGGGGTGGGGGGGTGCATTTGATGTAAAACACCACGTGTCCTATCTAAAATGTACGCTCCCTGCAGTTTTCTTTTGATTGAACTGTATTTGCCACTCCCTTCACAGTTAGGGGTAGGTGATGTTTTGATGCTAATCGCCAAAAATTGTCAAATGAGCCGGGCTGGAACAGTTCAACCAGGAGGACCTAGGGTTCGTTGTCTCTAATATATTCTTTTCACAGTGGGCTCACCTCTGTCCTCTGAAGAGCACAGTTTGTAACTCAGAGGCACCTTTAGCTTGGAAGATAGAATGCTACTGATGACAGCTTCATGGTTTTCCTCAGAGCCATGGCAGCCAAAAGCAACTGGTTGCACCTTAGACTTCAGAGTTCAAAGGAACACGTTTTGTGAGGTAGCAGAGGTAGTCACAATACACCTGAGACGATTTGAGACTGTAAGTGAACCGGGGAAAAATGTACTCTTCCTCCCTACATATTCACGTCTGCCTAAGCAAAAGCCATTCAAATGTTTTTGGGATCCTTAAATAAAAACTAATTCCTGTAGCACAACTTAAAAAACATAATTCTAGACATGGTATGATGTGATCAGTGAGTGAATTCAATGGGGGACACACAGGCTGTGCTACCAAAAATTTTGGAAAGCAAAAAGTACAGTTCGGAATAAACCAAAAAGAAGGTACCAGGTTATGTGTTAGAAGTACTCTGACCACATCATGGCATAAGATTAAAAAGATGACCCTGGTATATATGTCCTTTCTCTCTGCTTCCTCTCTATCGTTTGAGCACATTGTTACAAATTTACTCCTGGGCTCATTGGTTTAATGAGTATCTATCTCTTTTCAAGGGACAATTAAATTTTTTTTTAAGGACTTCCACAACAAGTGATTTATATCATGCTAATTGTTGCTTTTCCGCACAAAAAGGGTTTTATGAAATAGACTGACACAAACATCCTCTCATTTCTCTCAATCTTAAGCTAAATGTCAAAAATAAAAACAACAGCCACTGGATTAAAAAAGAATCAAAAAAGTTTTTGTGTTTGTCAAGTTGTCTAAATTATTACAAACTGAAAATCTCTTTCAAACTGGCACCAAGGTGGCTTTTCTTCTTGAGCTGATTAGGACCACATGAGCTCAGGAAAAGCTGTCAGATCCTGCCTCTGGCACAGCTGGAATGATCCAACTGATTTGCTAGTATGATATATTTTTAAAAAAAAAGAAAAGAAAAAGAAAGAAAGAAACTTCATCCCAAAATCATAAGTTTATATTCTGGAGCCCCAAGAAAAAAATTATGTTCATTTTAAAGGAAGCAAAATTCCCTCATGACCTCTTTTATGGGACCTCCTGCAAAACCAAAGTAAGTGGGGCAATATTTTGGTCATCATTTTTATGCCATTGTGGGAGTTCAGTGCCTCATCTCGAGTTGTGTAGATTCACACTGACACATGGGGGTCTCGTTCAGAAAACACTAATCCTCAGGAAACAGTCCTGATCTAAGACCACACTAGAATGTTTACCTTTTAAGAATTCTGTTTGTCAGGCTGGCCCAGCGCAAATTAATTGAATTAGATCAAACTTTCCTTCAGCTGACCAACGACGGGCTCCCAGATCTATTTTGTGGCATTCACCACAGTAACTTAAAGCACTCAAGTTGCTCTTGACTCCCCCCAAAAAAACCCTTATGGGTTCCCTTCCTTGTCAGTCTTTCACAACCACTTCCTCACATCAAAATGTACCTGGTCTGACTCTCTTTCATTATGTCTCCTGTCTTCTCTAGATGGCCTTTGGCCTGGGTGATAAAGAAGGCTGTATTAATGTATTCATGGCCCTTCTACATTTGTATTTATCTTCCCAGGAAACACAAATGCGTTTAATCAGACCCTGAGTCATACTGCCTCAACTCAAAAAGATGACACCAGTATGTCTTTTAGCAAATAAGCCTTTCAGCCCCTTCATAGCACTGACGTGGATCCCACCAGAAAGGCAGATGTTTGCTGGCTATGCATTTCAGAATTGAGATTTTTGTTTGTTTCTTTACTTAAGCAAGAGGACGTATTAGGAAGAGGGGATGATTTTTATGTTGATTCTGCACATTCTAAATTGACTATCATTTCTTTCTCACTTTGATCCTTTCTATCTGGCCTACCATCTCAGTGTTTTCTTCATGGGCTTCGAAAAAGGGGCTTCTTAGTCTCTCTGCCTTTCTTAAATGACTAGAATCATTTGAAATTATTCCTTATTCCAGATACACAGCCAATAGACTTATACAGCAATCACTGACTGGGAGCTCTAAGTTTCCTCTGTGAAAATAGTGGGCAAAATTTCATAACCTATCGTTCCTCTATTAATAGTTAACCAGGTTGAGAGGATTTGAATAAAAGCACATCTTGCTGCATGCAACAATGATTTGACAGAAGAGCTGTATGGCAGAGTTAGTATTTTACTGCTTTCAGCTTCACCACGCAGTTTTGTACCCTGGGAAGCCATGCATGCAGAATGGCAGAACTTACAATTGCCTACAAAAGGAGAGTACAATGCTACCTGTGGAGCCCTGCCACCGAGTGAAGATGACAGTTCCGGGCCTTAAAAATACCCTAAACTGCTGAATAGTTTCAGAATAGAACTTGCCACAACTTGAAGCACTCATCAATGCGAGCCTTTTTCAAGCAACTGTTCAGACATAATTATTCAATTTTACAACCATCATTTAGTGTATTGTGAGAAAAAGGGAGGAACAGGAGAAAAAGCATCAAAGTTTCCATGTTTATGGATATAATATGTGGAGGTTTGAGTTTTGATCACTTTCGGAGGCAGGAAGAGTGACTCAGACATGACGGGAAGATCTTCAATAGCCTTAAACACAGCTCTTTTCCAAAGTGACTTCCCTTTACTCATCCACTCCCCCCTCCCCCCCAAAAAAATCAAAATGTACTTCATGAAACTATTGTATATGAAGCACTTATTAGCCGTAATTAAATGGACAATATGAATTTACTACGTCTTTAGGACTCTGGCTTGTTCTGGTTTAGAGCAAGATGATTAATGCAAATACATATTACTTGAGATAACCATTTAGCAGCTAATTTAGCCAAATTTATTACAGCAGTTAGAGGTTTTTCATTTTAGCAGACGGAGACAAGGACATGCCAAAAGTGGGAGACGTGGACGAGTGCACACTGCCCTCTAGTGGTCAGCCAGCTGGCGCACTGCTGCCATCCGTATCCAAGTAGTCACAGCAGGTTTTGCACGTTTCCAGCATCCTTTTAAACCATTCCCATCCTTAGCACTTTATTTCAGGGGACGATTTACTGCACTTCCCCCTTTTACTAGCTCAGGAGTACCCAGATACAAATCAAATCAATTTCGACTTGGCAAGATTTTGGTTAAAGTATCATTTTTAACATCTGCATTTTAAAGCCCGCTTTCAGTGGGTATTTAATGGCACCGTTTCACATTACTGATTGTTTTTACTTGTTCCTTCATTTGGGGCCATATTTCAGAGTCTGTGTGGAGCTGTCACTCTGTTTGGCTCCAGCCAAGTCAATTCTGTGCCTCCCTTAGGCCAGTGTTTCCCTCTGATTTGGTTGGGGAATTTATTTTGTTCCAACATTCTGTAAAGTCTCACCAGAATTTTCCCTGACTGACCAATGTAAATTTAGTTCATACATGGACTATAAATTCTGTTACACAAGATCAAAAGGAACAGATGCATAAAGACTCTGGTTGATATTGCTCGCACTGAGGTGAACGATCAAAGACAGAGGGGTAAAGCAGCTTCAGAACCATTCAAATATCCAGAATCTCAAAGAGGTCTACCTCGAAGCTATGAATAAATCACATACAAATTTGCCTTTGTTATCGTCTGACGTCAAACCCATTGACAGTATCCACACTGCATTAGGTGTTCTGTGAGCCAAAAAGATTTGTCGTCGCTTTATTCTTTCTTTCACACCATGGCTGCCCAAAGTGGAACAAAGTGCAACAAATGCTCGTAACCCTTGCTGGCTCAGGAGCTGCCACTCCACTGCATTGTTGTTTTTATTTGTCCTACTAATGGCATTCTGCATTACACATACAGAGGGGCACCCCAGCTTGATGCGGGACCTCCCCTTTGTAAGCTTGAGGTTTTGCGGAGATGACAATCATCTGGCCCCAGTAGTAATACATAGTGCCTTCTGTTTTGTTTGTTTTTCCCCCCAGTGCTGAATAAGGGCCAGTGTGTGACAAAGTACTATCGCTGGATGCAGAAGAACGGAGGCTATATTTGGATACAGTCTAGTGCCACAATAGCTATTAATGCCAAGAACGCAAATGAGAAGAACATCATCTGGGTGAATTATCTTCTTAGGTATATTTTCTAATTCTTTTTCATTTCTGTCTCAGTTATAAAGTATGCAGCCCAATGGTTAATAACTGACATGGTATGTTATCTTCTGACAATATCTGGTGTGGAATTATGTGGAAATTCTGCTTTTCTTGCCACATGATTCAAAGAAATGTGAAAAGATCAAAGTTATGTTGGAAGGGACTGCACAACATTTTCAATAATTCTGGGTCTGTCAATGTTCGGGCAGCTCTGTAGAAGTGGCTTTGGTTTCCCCACAAATGTCCAGGCCTTTAAAAGAATAGAGATGTTTGCCTAAAGCTGAAGCCTTCAAACGCACCTCCTTCTCCCCACGCATGCACATACACACTCCAATACTTGTGAAAATTAAGCAAAGGGGGATGAAAAAGAAGTGGCAGAGTCCATTAGAGTCCTCCTGTATTCGACCCGTTGAAGCCTTCAGTATATTACATAGGGTTTGGTAAGCGAAGTGAGCTGCTTTGCTAAAATCAAGACAATATCAGTAGAAAAGGCAATTGTCTTTTGCCTGCTGTGTGATCTCAGGCTAGTTTTACAGCTGTTTTAATATGTCCTCAAATTTACATCCAAAAATGTGGCCAAGCTCAACAGCTTCCTAAATTCTACTGTGCAACACCGATTTCTCAATCCTTCCTCACTTTATGCCTTTGGATTCAAACTAGCAAAAAAGTAACCAAGACTAACAGCCTGGGTGGTCTGCATTTGGGGGCGAGCTTTCCAGGAGGTTCTCCACCAATCCCGTCATGAAGCTATCCAAATGTTCGGCCTGGCTGCCTCCCACCACTGTCATTCCACTCTTTGGCTTCTCTTGGCCTAAAGCCACCAAGCAAAGTGTTAGTAGGAAAACTTCCAATAGGTCTTATGAATGGAAGTTGTTGCCCTTTGGCTGATAATCTAGACAGGGAGTACTTGAATCCCATTTTTCTTTGAGACAGCCAAATGGAGCTGAGATGCTGACAATCACGGCTCATCAGCACACTGACCCTTCAGAGTGTGTTCACGCACATTCGTGATGACTTGGAGGCATGAATGTGCTTGCTACCAATAGCATATCAATCAGACACTAATGATTATTGCTCTAGAGAGGGCTTTAATGTGCACCACTTTAAAGAGGCTTCATTTATCTACTTTCTTTTCCCTTTTTTGACCTCTTCTACTCTACATTAATTCTCTCTAAAGGTATGTGTATTTATGTGGATTTCTCTAAGGCCTGATTTTCATGCAATCGTGTGTTTGTGGTATGTTCAAGATGGGTTCTGATATCAAGGAGTCCTTTTCCATAGAGGTGATGGAACAGTGGCAGTATGTCATGCAGAAGGTGATAAACACTTACGTGCCAAAGAGAAGATAGAATAAGGTACTCTGGCATCTTTTGCTAGGCAAAAATGGAGTTGTGCCAAGGAGACCCATTATTATTAAGAATTAGTATTGGTAACAGGGACGCCATAGATGGGACGATGTCTGTTTCCCATTCTGATGTAGCCTGGGGTACTAATGCAATGTACGTGATTGTTACTCCCATTCAGGGAGATTTCTTCCTATCTGGATCTTTGCTTACTGCTCATCAGCCTCATGACTTCCTATTCTGCCCCCAAGTGGAGAGGGTGAGAAGGGTAAGGAGAAGTCAAGTCATGCAACCATGCAACTTTGGATGGACACTATTGGTCTAGCTTAGGACCCCATCGTATAAGCTCATGAGCATTTGGTGATTCTAGTCCATGTAATTCCATAAGGAGAGGAAGGAATCAGTTGCGGTGCCAAAGACCAGTCTTCAGGCTCAAGAGCCTCAATCTCAGACATGCTAGACCTGTTTCAGCTGAGCTGAAGTCTTACCCTGAGTTCAATACTAAAAGACTAAGCTGGACGACAAGTGACTTGTGAACCCCCCACGGCATCTGGACCAAAGGAAGCTAATATAGATGGACTTTAACAGAGGAAACTCCACCAAGTCTACCACTCATTGGTATCATTTCTATACGCTAGAGATCTAGTAAGAGAAGGACTTGGCCTTGGCAGAACAGTAACTATTGAAATCTGTTCTTCTTTTCCACATTCTTGTCTTTTGTTCTTCCCCTGAGCAATATTTGCATGCTCCCTCTTCCTACCCAAAGTCCCTCACTTCTGGGCTCCATCCAGGCTTGTGCTTCCCTGTTAAGAAATTATTGCTCCTCAGTCTTCTTCCCATTCCCTCACAATGCTTGGTAGAATTACAGACTCTTAAGAGACTGCGTTAGTGATAACGCTACCGTCCCACCATTAGTCTCATCTGATTATCTAGAGAAAGCTCTGCTGCTGAAGCTCATTCACACTAAAGGAGTAAACGCCTGATAATCCATCTTAGTGAATTAACCCTCCCAGGAACATTTGCAGTTTTAGAGTAGTTACTGAAACAGTGACTCTTTAATAGAGGAATTCCACTAGAGATTAGCAAATGAGTCAGTAATCATCTAGTGTAACCATCATGGAAGGATAGAAGAAGCATTTTCCATTTTGAGGCAAGAGGCTTTCCTTGTGCCTTCAAATGACAGTAACCTATACTGCTCATACATTGGGCTGGACTTCGAGTGGCATTTCTAGAACACAGCTCACTAAACTTGACCAAACACTCTCTCTCTTCCAGAAAAGGCTTGACTCTGAATTAAAAATAGAACAAAAATTAAGCATGTTTGTGTGAATGGGGTTAGATCCATTCTGTTAGGGCCTCTTTCACACTGGGACTCTCCCCACTGCAATCAGATTCCCAGCTAACAAGCCACAGGTGTACACCACATGAGCAGATAAAAATGTGATTGTAATGGGTGTGTTGACAGTTCAGTACCCATAATCCATGCATCCCAAGGTGCACCTGTGCCTCTGTCAGATCTAATGCACTAAGGGCTCTGCCCGCACCCCCCACAGCTTTGGAGCCATCTGAACAACTAAGAAGCTCCATCAAGGAGCCAAGAGAAGGGGTACCGAGGCCATGGACTCATTAGGAGCCCAAGAGAAGACAGGGCATGCCAGGAGGTATGGGAGTGGATTGCTAAGAGTACTTCTCATCCTCCCTTCCCCCCCCCAGGTGTTACACAGTGGGGGAGGGAGGGAATTTCAGGCAACACAGTTCCTTGGCCCCCAGAGGTACTTGATTATGTAAAAGCCTTTTATTGGCTTTCCTGTAGCATTTGGATATTCAATCACTGGAGCAGTGTGCACCTGTACCTGGCACACAAAACCCAAGCTTCTATAAAAGTCCTGTGATGAACTGAGAAATGATTTCATGTTTAGTTCTTTTAAACTCTAAACTCCAAAAGTTTGGGGCACGGAAGTGGGAAGAAGATGGTCAAAAGCAAACCATACAGAATGGGTGTCTGCACTCCTGATAAATGCCTCTCTCCTCCACAGTAATCCAGAGTACAAGGACACACCAATGGATATCGCACAGCTCCCCCACCTGCCGGAGAAAACTTCAGAATCCTCAGAGACATCCGACTCTGAATCAGACTCTAAAGACACCTCAGGTATTACAGGTATTGCTACTTCTCCATGTTCTGCAGTTATGGCTTGCCTTTCCAAACACAAGGGGTGGGCCATGGCCAAAGGGCCATCACCAGAACACAGAAACTGGTCAGATTTTGTGGAGAGACATATGTCACATCGAGCTATTAATGAGTCTCTCTACACATATATGTATATATACTTATATACCACCATATACATATGTACACACATATGTGTATATATACATACAATACACATGCATGTATATGGTGGTATATAAATATATATCTGCATGTATATATATATAAGTATATACATATACATAGGTATGTTGTGACATTTATACACATATAAATATAAGTATATTGTAGTGTATAAATGTATGTATGTACACAAACATACAGAGAGGTTGATTGATTTAGCAACCGCTTAATGTCAGCCCTGCTGTAATCCCATAGCTAGCTCTGGCCTCTTCACCACAAGCAGAGAGCAGGGCTGTCTGTGCTGATGCTCCAAGGCAGACTGGGGCTTTGCGCCCCAAATATTCACACCCTCACCAAGCTGGAATCGAGCCTTTAAAGTGGATACTTAATGCCATTGGTAGATGATTCAGGGTGCTGGACTGTTACTCTTTTTTTTGAATCTCTGCAGAACAAATCCATGCTTTCCCATTTCTAGTTTTTTGAGTAGACTTTGAGTAGTTCTTTGGAGCACAGGAAAGTTAATATAAAAATTTACTTTTCCTCCAATCCCCAACCCCCTTCACAGACACACATAGAGCCAGGGAGCACAGAGCTCACAGAATTTTACAGCTGCAAAATAATCCTGCGCCTCTTCTAACCCGACCTCTTCTGCTACGGACGCGAAGGCCAAATTAGTTACATGATTTGTAATCTAGGTCCTCGAGAGATAGAAAGCCCAGGTTTTAAATAACCAAGGTGCTCGGGAAGCTCAGGATGGGGTAAGACACCCCCTCCCCACAGAACCCCTCCCAGCAAGTGCGAGGTGGGTCTTGCCCTGCTAATGTGGTGTCTCTTTTGTCTCCTCTCTCCGCCCCTACCCCGCCACCCCGGCCGCTGGCCCCGAGTAGAGGACAACGAAAACTCCAAGTCCGACGAGAAGGGGAACCAGTCCGAGAACAGCGAAGACCCGGAACCCGACCGGAAGAAGTCGGGCAACACGTGCGACAACGACATGAACTGCAACGAGGACGGCCACAGCTCCAGCAACCCCGACAGCCGCGACAGCGAGGACAGCTTCGAGCACTCGGACTTTGAGAACTCCAAGGCGGGCGAGGACAGCTTCGGGGCGCTGGGCCCGATGCAGATCAAGGTCGAGCGCTACGTGGAGAGTGAGTCGGACCTGCGGCTGCAGAACTGTGAGTCGCTCACGTCCGACAGCGCCAAGGACTCAGACAGCGCGGGCGAGGCGGGCGCGCAGGCGTCCAGCAAGCACCAGAAGCGCAAGAAGAGGCGGAAACGGCAGAAGGGCGGCAGTGTCAGCCGCCGGCGCCTGTCCAGCGCGTCGAGCCCCGGCGGCTTGGATGCGGGCCTGGTGGAGCCCCCGCGGCTGCTGTCCTCCCCCAACAGTGCCTCGGTGCTCAAGATCAAGACGGAGATCTCGGAACCCATCAACTTCGACAACGACAGCAGCATCTGGAACTACCCACCCAACCGGGAGATTTCCAGGAACGAGTCCCCCTACAGCATGACCAAGCCCCCCACGTCCGAGCACTTCCCGTCCCCGCAGGGCAGCGGGGGCAGCGGGGGGCTGCACGTGGCCATCCCTGACTCTGTGCTCACCCCGCCCGGCGCCGACGGCGCAGCCGCCCGCAAGACTCAGTTCAGCGCCTCCACCACCGCGTCCTTGGCTCCGGTGGCCTCCGACCCTCTGTCACCCCCGCTCTCGGCGTCCCCACGGGACAAGCACCCCGGGGGTGGCAGCAGCGGTGGGGGTGGCCCCAGCACATCCAACTCATTGCTGTACACTGGGGACCTGGAGACGCTGCAGAGGTTGCAGGCGGGCAATGTCGTGCTCCCGCTGGTGCACAGGGTGACCGGGACCCTGGCGGCCACCAGCACAGCCGCGCAAAGGGTCTACACCACGGGCACGATCCGCTATGCGCCCGCCGAGGTGACCCTGGCCATGCAGGGCAACCTGCTGCCCAATGCGCACGCTGTTAACTTCGTGGACGTTAACAGCCCCGGCTTCGGCCTCGACCCCAAGACGCCCATGGAGATGCTCTACCACCATGTGCACCGGCTCAACATGTCGGGACCGTTCGGCGGCGCGGTGAGCGCCGCCAGCCTGACGCAGATGCCCGCCGGCAATGTGTTCACCACGGCCGAGGGACTCTTCTCCACGCTGCCCTTCCCCGTCTACAGTAACGGCATCCACGCGGCACAGACTCTGGAGCGCAAGGAGGACTGAGGCGCGCCCAGCGCAGGCGGGTTCCGCTCGGAGGCATCGTCGGCGTTTTCGTTTAGACCTTTAATTCTAGCACTTTGAATTTGAGCAGGTCAGCGTCTTCTCTCAACAGGACCGTCCCTATCCCATCCCCTCTTTCGTTAACTTGACTTATTCTTTCCTGTAAAGATATGTTTATTTTTGGCCTTCAGAGGGTCAGATGGCCAGTTGCCTGCCATTTTGTCTTCTTCTAAGATGTGTATTGGGTTGTTTTGCTTTTCTTTGCATCTTTATTAAGATGTCTTTAATGTGTATATGCCTCTGCCATAGAATACTCAGTCTTGTGGTCAAGAGATTTCTCAAGTGACAACCATTGGGTTTTCTTCATAAAGATCTTGATATGATCAAGATTGAAAAAGACAAGCATAAACAATGTGCCCTGTTTGACTAAGTCAAATGAAATGGGGTGGTTTTTGTTTTTGTTCCTAATTCCTTTAAAAATAGGGGGATAGTATTTTAGAATTTTATGCAGAATTTAATTCTCTTTTTATGGTTAAGATTTTAAGATTTTCTTACTTGCACATAAAAGTAATTTGGGTTCTTAAACTTAATTTCTGGCCTGTGACTAGAATGTTTAAAAAAAAAAACAGTTGGACTAAATGTTAATTACTGAAACATTAACTTAATTTCTAAAACCATGGTGCTATCATTTATTAATCCGTAATGTCTTCATACAAAATGCAGCTCCTGGGCTGGTTTTGGAAAAAAAATGTGTTCTGTCCTGGTCTGGAGTCCGTTGCTGCAGTCTCCTTGGTTAGTTAAGACAAAGCCCTCATTAACATTTGCTGCAGGACTTAAAATTTTTTACCTCCCAACTAACAAACATAGCCTCACATTAAATTTAATGGGTCAGTAAAGCCTTTTTTAAAGGGGCTTTTTGAAAACTCAATCAAACTGATTTGAGGAGCAGTTTAGGTACATACTGCTTTTGTTGAGCTTTTTCTTTTTTTTTTTCCCCTCAGTCTAACTGAGGCTAATTTTTGCAACTTCAGTAACACTTCAGAGTAAAAGAAAGAAAAATATTTAACATGTTTTTGAAGTTTTTCATTGCTTGCTAAAAAAGGAAGGTTGTATTTTGGGGGACTGATTTGATTTGATGGCATTTTTTTTCCTTTTGCTTTTCTTATTTCTAGGTTGGAACCAATACGGTTTAAAACTAAAGAATGGGTTAATAAGCTTCAAACAGATAACTGCAACTGAAAACTGCACATTAAGGACAAAAAAAAAAAAAAAGAAGAAAAAGAAAAAAATATCTTATTTTGTCTTTGTTGCCAGAAATCAGTGTAGTGTCAAACACTCCAAATGACTGTCAAGTATAAATTCTTCTTCCACTCCATTTTTGGCAGCTGTTTGTTAAGGCATCTAATAACAGATGTGAGAACTGTAATGTGTGCAGTGTGTACGTGTCCTTGGCTGTCGTCCATTGCAGTTTCAATGTGTGTTTCTATATGCAGTATATACTAAGCTAATGTAGTTGTTTTGTCCTTTGTCTTCTCTGTGCTCTATCTCTAGTCTGGAGTGGTCCAGTCCCATTCCTGCAGTCTTAGTGAATCAGTGATTCTTGGGGGTTAGTGATTTTTTGTGTGGTGGCCTTCCTCTGTAATGTCACCCCTATGCTGCTTCTGTCTGTGAACCTTCCGTTTCACTTTTTAAAATTCCTGCTGTTGCTTTGCTGGTGTATATTCTCCCGATCTCTCCTTTCTTTCCCTCCCTTTCTCCTCTCCCCTTTTCCTTCCTCATCTCTCCTTCCCTCGTCTTTCAAATCTTTTTCATTCTCAGAGATAAAAAAGACTCTTAACTAGCTCAAGGTTAAAGGAGCCATTTTTCCCACATGGAATTCTGGGTGTGACTCTTCTGGAGTGCCATATAAAGCACTGAAGAATAATGCTCAGATATATTAAATAAATTGATGCCATATAGCCTCAGTTGTTAACATTCCCAGAGTCCCTTGTGCTCTACCTATAAGCAGTGGGTGCTTTTCTTTGGTTTCCTTCCAGGTTGGCTGATGGAGCAATATATAAAGCAATTAATTACCAGTGAGACAGAAAACTATTTCATAGGTCAACCAACACTTTTTAAAAACAAAAGGGGAGGGTATAATGGAATATACAATTGTCATATATATTTGTTTATGCGTGCAATGCTACTATAGTAACTCAACTGTCTTTTGAGTATCACTGTGTTGAATGGATTCCTCTAGGACCTTGAATTCCACGAGTTGGGACAAACCACTGTGGAATAATGACAAAATGAAGTTAAATGCCACAAATTTTAATAGTGAGCTTTCATGAAGGATTTAAGTAGGTTTAGAAGGTGAAGAAGGCCAATTGCGAAATCTAAAGATTAATTTTGGAAGCTCTACTCTAGCTATTGAACAATCAAAGGAATGCACCTATCAGCTACAAAGAACAGCTAGACAGCTGTTTTGTTTTTTTTCCTTTATAAATGTTTCTGTGTTGTGTCAAAATGATTTCTGGTGATTTAAACTAACAGATAATCACAGCTGCTGTCTAAATCCATAGTGTTAAAATTACAAAATGAAAAAAAAAAAAAAAAACACTTCATTACCTGTGAAGACTGTGTCTGTGTTTTTAACTATTTCTTGTACAAATATATGAAAACTTTTATGAGGAGACTGGTGCCAAGTAGCTGAATAACGGGGAAAGGGATATTCTGTTCGTAAAAATCTTAGCAGTGTTACCAACTCTACAGCATATATATATAAAAAAAATTAAAACGTTACAAAGCGACAGCTATGGTACATTTGTTTTGTGTGAAGCTAACCGGACCTAACTTCCTGAGTGCCTGGCTTATTTTGAAACATTTTTTTTCATTGACCATTGATAATGCTGCAAATCAGAAATGTACATACTTCATTTACAACAGGGTTCTTTTTATACTTTTGTAGATTCTCATACATGTCACATACATGGTTGTCTTTATGTAACTTAATTTTTTCATCCGCAGGTGCCATTTTCATAATAAACTTCTCTTGGATTTGTTACTATCTGGCATCATTTCTTTTACATATAACCATCCTAACTAATGAATGCTGGTAGTATTTGTTTAAGCAGGTACCTTGGTCACTATTCTTGATTTGAAAAAAAAAAAAAGTAAAAAAGAAAAAGAGGCATCCATGTTTTTGCTAGTTTTGGAACAAAATGCATAGCTTGTGTACTGATGAGGTTGACAAGGCACAGATTAAGATGCTAATCCAAATACTACACCAAACTTGCAACCATTCTAAATTTTCAGCTTCCCCAACTCATTGTCATACTAAGCATTACTATGCACATTATCAAAGCTGAACAGTGGACCTGCCACATCAACCAGTATGGGAAGTGTGCATTTTTTCTTGATTAATGCACAGTCCGTGATGACAGTTTTCATACATTAATCATTTAAAATGCACTCGATATTTTCATTTATTACCAGCTATAATGTATAACCAACTGTTCCATTGCTTGTATCTTCTCTTTATACTAAATATGTATTTTCTTTCTGCAGACAAGCTGAGTAACTCGTGATTGTGCTGTGTTATCGATTAGGTCAGCATGCAGCCCGTCACGTTGTAAGGCAGGTCGGCTGGCTAACTCCAAAAAAAAATAGAGAAAACTTCAGTGCTATCTCAAAGTTAAGGCCACAGATGGGTCACCTATTAAGCCTGCTGTCCAGAAAATGAAGACATATGAATGAGTTGAGCTGAAAGAAAAGGCAAACACTTGCATCCAAAAGCTACCAACTATAGTAATATTATTTCCTAGTTTAAGTCTGAAGTGACACTTGCCAATTTGAGGGTACTTTTTATTAATGGAGGGTTGCTTCAGACTGGTGGATATGGAAATGTGTTTATGATTGTAGGGCCCTACATTTCTCTACGATGCCCTTTACGTGTCCTTGACAGAGGCTCTTAAAAATTAGAAACAGGGAGAGGGTGATTGAGAACACAGAATTGGGTTCGCCCAACTACTTTTCCAAAATTTACCTTTCCTTTGTGCTCTTCAGAGTCAGAAGAATATAGTATAGCAAGATTTAGAAGTAAAGGAAAAAAAACGGATGAAGTGAAAAACTCAGTCCTGAAGAGATGAGTGAGTGTTGAAGCCAGGTTACCCAAGGCTGTCTGTAGGTGTTGATGGAGCTGGCTCTTAGTGGGGCTTCCAGAATTTGGGGATGGGGTAGTTCTCTACCAAAGCAGAGAGGCAATCGTATGAGTGTGGGGTTAGGACTGACCCCCTCCTGGCTAGATGATAATGTTGGTCAGCCATAACACTTTACTTCAGCCCTGTCATCTGGAGGTGGTGGCAATGGAGATGGAGGAGGGATAGCCAGACATGGTGGTGGGTGAATAGAAATCCTCACAGTATTTGGAGCTTCTGTAGTACAAGTGGTAGAAATCTTAGATTCTTCCCCAAGTTCAAGCCTCCCTTAGCATCGACAAGTTCCCTGTCCTTTATCTGTTCCCGTCAATGCTAAAATATGTATTATGAAATTAAGAACATCTCTCAGCCAGTAAAAGAGAAGGTACGCTCTGGGCTCAGACCCACTGACAATTGGGAAGCTCTGGCCACTTCTGCAGCCTGAGGCTGGCAGCCAGGCCAGGGCCCTGAGCTCCCCGGAGGCACAGGACCTCTCCCTTGCCAGCCAGCCAATTTGTCAAGGCTCCAATTTGTAGGTGATGGACAGAATAGGCATCACTGGCCAGCTCTCTTCTTGCTCCCAGCCAATACCTATGCTTGTGTATTTGACAATGAGGAACAAGAAAAGAAAAAAAAAGAAAAAGCACAACTTTAAATAAAGCAGTAGGCAGGACAAGAGAGAAGCTATGCATTCAGATGGGCATAAAGAAACTGGTTTTGGTCCTTGTAGACTGATTTGTACCCACCCTTGCCTACTCCTAGACATAGCCTGTTTAGGTTGAGCATGTTTAAAACAATTTGAAACCAACTTGGTCTATGCACTGCAATGAAGGTAAGAGATAATGTACCTATCAAGCCCAGAAGATAGTCTATTCGAGCCAAGGTTATTCTCCAGATCCAAAAAGTAAAAAGATCTAAGGACTTGGGAGAGAAGGAAGAATACCTTTGCCAATACTTCATATCATGTAGTGAAAAAAGACAAACGCTGTTCTTGAGCATGATTCCCAAAGAAGGATGAAAACCACACGCTTAAACAATTCTGGGATGCTAAGGTAAGTGAACATCCTTAGCTGCTCCTGCTTTCCTGTATCTCCTAGGAAACCATTCTAAAGAAGGGGGGTTGATTTGGTAAACTCCCCACAGGCACAAATCATGGCTTGTTCATCTTCATGTCCTCCCATAGTGCCTCGCTCGATGATTTACAAATAGTCTTGGCTCAGTAAAGACCTGCTGAATACTGATAGATGAGGACATGTGAAAAAATAAAAATGAAACATGACCTGTCAAGACGCAGAGATTCCACTAGAAATGCCCATGTGGTTTGGCAGGGTAGCTTGAGTTTCCCTCAAGAAAGGAAAGGTAACATGGATAAAGCTTCAAGTTCATTCATTCCTGCCTTTTTGTAGTCCATATGGCTAGCACAGATTTGGTCATCGATAAATGTTGGTTGGAGGTTGTGTGTGTGTGTGCCACAATGCTATCTGTTCTGCATACAGCAATAAGTTAAGTAAAACAAATAGAGAAAGGAGGAGGAGGAAAGAGCCCAAGCAGTAGTAACTGACTTAATAAACTCTGACATCTTATCCCATGGGCAGCTAAGCAAATGGATCTTAGATTCACAAGAAGGTACCATTTAATAGTGTACCCACCTGCCCACCCGGTGGCTGGAGTGCCATGCTCCCAACGCCGAGGTCGCCAGTTTGATTCCCACATGGGCCAGTGAGCTGTGCCCTCTACAGCTAAGATTGTGAACAACAGCTCTCCCTGGAGCTGGGCTGCTGTGAGCAGCCGGAGGTGGGTGTGAGCTCCTGTGTGCTGCTGTGGGCTACCGTGTGCTGCCATGAGTGGCCGGTGGCCATCGTGAGCGGCCAGCAGCCAGCGAGAGCTGCCGTGAGCTGCTGTGAGCGGCCGACTGGCAACCGACCACCTCAGTCAGGGGAGTGCAAGGCTCATAATACCAGCCTGGGCCAGGGAGCTGTGTCCTACACAACTAGACTGAGAAACAACAGCTTAAATTGGAGTGGGGGCGGGAGGCGGAAGAAGGGGGGGAAATAGTGTATCCTCACAGATGAACATTGAGATGTATAAATCCAGTTATCATACAGGATCTCAGCAACTGGGAGGGACCCTCTCAGGTAGAAATCACATCTCCTTAATTCTAGTGGTGAGGGTCTGTCTAGCTCACTACTGGATAGTTATACTTTTTTCAAGGGTGTTCAAGTGAAATCTTACTTCTTGAGTTAAATGGACTCAGTCTAAACCCTCTTCCATTTGAAGAAATATGTGAAAATAAATGTCAGTTTCAATAACTCTTTATGTTATCACCGGTTCTTTTCATTGTTCTTCCCATGGCATTGTGGCCCAGATGGGTGCTCGTCTGGGTGCCCCAGAATTTGTCAAGGCCTGTACTGATTTCCTAGGGCTGCCTATTACCATAAAGTACATGGCTTGAAACACCAGAAATTTATTCCCTCACAGTTCTGGACACTAGAAGTGTGAATTAAAGGTGCCAGAAATTGTAGTTCCTTCTGAAAGGCCCTCTGGGATTCTGTTCTATGCTTCTAGCTTTTGGTGGTACCAGAAATCCTTGACATTCCTTGACCTGTAAATACATCACCCTGACCTCTGCCTCTGTCATCACATGACCATCTTTTATCTGCGTATCTGTATCTTCACACAGATATCTCCCCGCTGTGTGTGTGTGTGTGTGTGTGTGTGTGTGTGTGTGTCTCTCCTCTTCAAAGAACACCAGTCATATTGGATTAAGGGCCCACCCTACTCCAGTATGACCTCATCTTAACTAATTACATCTACAAGACCTTATCATGAGAAGGAAATGGAATTAAGGTCACACGCTGAGGTACTGGTGGTTAGAACTTCCTTTTTGGAGGATGCATTTCAACCTATAACAGCCCTTATTAAAATGTGGCACCTTGGACCAATTACAGCTCCAGATGTGGTCTGGTGTCTGCGTGGGATACAAGTCCCATTACATCTCTTGCTCAAGACTCTGAACTCTTAATTAAAACAGTCTGAGACCACAGTCACTTCTTAGCAGCCAAATCAAATTGTTATCTCGTCTTAAGCCTCTCGTCAACCAGAACACTTTGGTCTCTTCACAAAGTTTTTTAAAGATAGATCTCTCACTTCCCATATGTATATAGTCTGCATGCAATGCTGGCATGTGCTTAGGTGAGAAGCAATTTAAGGAAAAAAAGCTCACTAGTTCACTAGGCATGGAAGGTGAGCAAGACCCTGTCCCTGTGAGAACATTTCTCATTTTCATTGTATTTTACATGCCCTCCGAGACCACTTCACCTAGCCCCAGTGGAGAGGAGAGTTCTGGCACCAGTATTTACAGAACCCTGGGGAACACGTACATAATACATCCATACATACAAACATTCCCAGTGGGCTACTCCCTTGTAAGTAAACTGAGGCAGGGAAAAAACACCCATGAGAAAGAAATCGAAAGAACTAGAGGGAGAAACTGTCCTATGAATCATTTTACAGGAGCAGAACTGGGGTGAGAGGTGCCAAGGCTTCTGATATGTATGTGTAAATCATCCACTCAAAATTCCAGTAAAAATCATGAATACAAGCACACCAACTTTCGGAAAATGAGTAGGCCTCCTTTTGTCCTCCTTTATGGATTGAAATCAAAGAAAGATGAGTATGAGATCGTCTTGTACTTTTCTGGGAATAAAGCACGATTGTTTTTCATTCTTCTGTTCATCTCTCTCTATTTGGCAGTCATGAGCAACGCTAATAAGAATGATCCAGATAATGTTCCTACGTGGAAAGAATTTTTCTAAAAAAATAAAATTAATTTTAGTTTTAAAAAATAATATATGTAAACTATTAAAGCTACTTTAATGGGGAAAAAAGGAGCAGAGGGTGGCTCTTCCTGTATTGAAGGAGTTCTCAGATTTATAGCGGAAGTGTCAGAAACAGGATGTAATATCCATGTGACCCCCCTACATCTCCCCCCAAACAAAACCATTATACCCTTGATGAATTATTGACTTTAGAGTTTTATCTGTGCCATGAATAATCACAAACTTGGGAGTCTCAGGGCACAGTTCATAAACAAATAATTATATCACAATGATAATTTTTCAGGAATTACAACATCAATCATGGCCATGTTATTATCAAGTACATTTTCTGGTCGCCTCTATTCATCAAACCCTCCTCCTTCTCCACCCTTCCTCACCACACAAGCAAAACTCATCACCAGATTGCCTCTTATTTACACATCACTCAAAGCAGGACAGAGCAGGCATACGCAAAATGGGCCAACCCAGCGTTTATGAGAGATGAGTTTTCATTAAGAAATTTCAAATTAAATGCATTGAGAAAGATGGAGGGGGAGAAAATTAATTACTCCAGACTCCCCCAAAGAAGCATCTTTGAAAAGATTTTATTCAGAAGATAAAAACAGATGGAAGGTTTATTCCATCGCAGGCAGTATGAATAAAGGAAAAGGAATTAGTCTCTCAAAGCTAAGGAAATAGCAGCAATAACTTGCCACTTAAAAAAAAAATGGCCACACACGTGCATACAGCTTGGCCCCTGTTCTACAGCTTCCTCCTTTGGGTGGAAGAGGCGAGTGGAGGTGGTTGCAGAACTTGTAAACGATATAAATACCTTATCAAAGTCCATATACAAATCTGCCCAGGATGTTCGGGTCTGATCTAAACCACTTTCCTATGACTAGTACAGAAGGTTAACACAATTTCCAAATACAAGCACAACACAAAAAGCACTTCAGTCAAACTCCTTAGCTATGAACATCACATAAGGTCATAGGCCTGCTCCTTGGATAACATGTTCATTTCACAATTCAAAAGAAAAATAAATGACTGGCAAAGCAACACAAAGAAAGAGTCCTCTTAAGATAAAAGGTTGTACAACAGAGCTAAATCCCTAATACAGTGGGGCTTACCGTTAACTCTTTGTGCAAGAGAACTTTCTCACTGGCCTCAGTTTCTAACTAGCAAGCTATGCAGGCAAAACAATGTAATTCAAAATGACCACTAGGGAGGATATTTTAACTCCTAGAAAGGCGATACCAACCCAAGCATCTGAGACAATCCAGTCCCCCAGTGACAGCTCACTCCTGAGGACAGGCCTTGGGTTCACATGGCTGGAGTTTAGATCAGATTCTCTTCTCCTTGGCATCAAAGTGTGTCTAGCAGTGAGCACCACACGTGGGGGAGGCAACGCTGCACTGGCATGGGGGTGGGGGATTGGATACAGCTTGCTCAGCTCCAAAGTCCAGCACCAGGCAACCAGCCAGGCAGCTTGAGGTTTCAAGGACCCTGCACTAACTACTCATCTACAACATCGTCTGCCTGCTCCACTGCTCTCATCTAAACATCTTCCAGTATCTTCAGTGTACCTGGACTATTGTGAAGTCAACCTGTCTTAAGACCAATCTTAACATATAAACTCATTAAAAGGAGGGGAAGTGGAATGGGAAGGAGAAAGACAGACACAGCTCCTAGTCCAGGGCCAAGTATAACTTCTAAACATCCTTTCAAAGCCTCTTTCACCCTGTAACATGATGCTGTCTTCACAAGCAAGCTGACTTTCTCTCTTCCACCCTTCTTCCACCAGACACAAGGGCACCCCCTCTTGTAGGTGTTGCCACCCCTCACACCAAGCCCAGATCCCTTCTTCCCACTTGGCCTTGTGCCTGCCTCCCTCCCTCCTGTACCATAAGAGCTCCTGTGGGGCAATTTGAGCTCTCCTGGCTCCTCTCCTCCTTGCCACCCACACCCGACTCAGCATGACGAGGCCCTCCAGCTGGCCATTAAACCAAAGATCTTTCGGGGAAATCTACCCCATGTTAGAAAGCTGGGGAGGGGCTGATTATAAATTCTCAACATTTTCATTTTGGGATCCCACACTGTGATCCCAAAAGTGCACGTAATCCTCTGGTGGAACGGATAAGAGCTCTGAGCTGGACTTGTGGAAGGGCTTGCCCACCCCCTCCCTGGGGGGAGACACCTTTCTGGTAGAGGGAAGCTGGGCAGTGGGGAGAAAAGGTGAGTAAGGAAGCTGACATAGGCGATAAGGTCATAACCCACTCCGGGGAAAGCAACAGCAAGTGGTCTACCCTGGCCAGAGTCGCCCTGGCACCAGCATCTTTTCTAGGTTCATTTCAATTCATTCGAGAGGCCTCGGTTCCCACATGCCTGGAATTCACAAACCTCAGTAGACACCTCTGCTTTGGAGTCACATGGAAAAAATAAAAGAGCTCTAACCATTTACAAGGAGATTTTTCCAAAATATAAATCTAACTGCTATTTCCTTAATAGCATTTTCCAGGATGAGGACACGCAATTATTTTTCATTTTTCACAGTTTGAATACATTACAAGGAAGCACAGATTTATTCCTCTAGTACTTACACCTGATTTCTCTACATGCTACACTGGATATTTACATAGAGTTGCCCAAGTTAGAGACATTTTTCAGACATTGATTAATCTATAATTCTTTGAAGTAAGAAAGCATTATTATCTCCACTTTACAGATGTGGAAACTAAGACACGGAGGTTAATGACTTGCCCAGAGGTCAAGAATCCAGTCAATTACAAAAGTGGGTTTTAAACAGAAGCTCCCCTTTCTGCTCTTAGGCTTAATTCAAGTTTGTTTTAGCTCCTCTGCCCTATTCACATGAGAGCTGTCTCCTACGTCTGGCCACCTCTTAAATTTTGCCTTAAGGCCCTTAATATGCTTCTCGAAAGACCAATGTTTTCCTTGCCTACTGTCAGCATATGCGCTCTTCCTGTTCATGCTTTGCTCATAAATAAGAAATGACAATTCCTTTCTGGAGAATTTTGCAATGGCTTTGCATTGCTAAATAATACTATTATTTCTTAATTTTTTATAATAAGTATAAACCCGATAGTTCTGTCCAAACCTAGAACCTCGTGTTTTATTTAATTTCTGGCAGCTGCCCTACAATTAATTATAGTGAGACTCTACCCTGAACAGGCCAGGAATATAAAGATGAATAAAGTGTTCCTCCCGCCCTTAAGTTGTTCACAAAGTAGAAAGGATGACAAATGTAAAAGTTAATCATTACAACAGTATGACAAAGTGATATGACCAACATGTAGTCGAGGTCTGAGGGGTGCACCGAGGGACGGCAAATAATTCAGGCTATGAGGGCAGAAAAGTCTCCCAGGAGGAAGTGATGCTTAAAGCGAGACTTGAAAAAGAAGTAGAACTTGATCATGGGGGCTAGAGGAAGAGTGATTTCTGGAAGGCACAGGCAATATCATGGAGGCAGGAGAGAGTTTGCAAAGAATTCAACATGCTAGAGTATGGCCGCATTTACATGCATTGTGTGTAGATGTGAGTAGAGGTCGGCTGACAAGTTCATGAAATGGAATTAGCCCAAGCTTTGCAGGCCAACCCCTATGCCCTCATGCAGGGCTGCCTCTTCCCAAAGAAAAGGGTATGTTGTTCTCACATAAAGGCACACTCTGCTCTCCAAACCCTCTTTCTGCATCTGCTGCGCTGCGTATGTCCAGGAGAGGAATCTTTTTCTTGTTCATACAAAGGAACCATATACAATATCTGACAATTAAGTTTGCAAACTTGTTACAGCAATGTTGTTAACTTTATTTGATACCAGAGGGATTATTCATTATGAACTTGTACCAACTGGACAAACAGTTAACCAAGTTTACTATTTGGAAGCGCTAAAAAGGCTGTGTGAAAAAGTTAGGCGACCTGAACTTTTGCCAACAATTCATGGCTCTTGCATCACGACAATGCACCAGCTCACAGGGCACTGTCTGTGAGGAAGTTTTTAGCCAGTAAACAAATCACTGTATTGGAACACCCTCCCACTCCCCTTATCGGACCCCCAATGACTTCTTTCTTCACCCGAAGATAAAGGAAATATTGAAAGGAAGACATTTTGATGACATTCAGGACATCAAGGGTAATATGATGATAGTTCTGATGAACATTCCAGAAAAAGAGTTCCACAATTGCTTTGAAGGGTAGACTAGGCGCTGGCATTGGTGCAAAGCTTCCCAAGGGGAGTACTTCAAAGGTGACTGTAGTGATATTCAGAAATGAGGTACGTAGCACTTTTGCTAGGATGAGTTCGCAAACTTAAGTGTCAGACCTTAATTGTAGACAAGCAGCAGCCCTGTGAGACCTATCCTGCGTGTTATGCTGAGAAGTTTGAAGGGCATTCTATAGATGACAGGAAGTTTAAAGGATTTTATTCAGAGAAGTAACATAATAGAATTTTTGTATTGGAAAGTCACTCTGATGGGCATTTGAAGGACAGCCTGATTAGACAGAAGCAGTTAGGAGGCGGTTGTAGTAATATCTCTTAGATAAAGGATGAGGGCCTTAGTGAGGACAGTAACGGGAATGGAAGGAGAGGGGTGGATTTGGAAGGCTCAAGGAAGAAGTTTTGGTGATTAGTTAGATCTGGAGAGAGATGATGGAAAGAAAAGAGTAAAAGATAATTCCGGGGCCAGCCCAGTGGCTCGGGTGGTTGACACACCACGCTCCTAAAGCCGAGGTCGGGGATTCAATTCCCACATGGGCCAGTGAGCTGCGCCCTCTACTGCTAAGATTGTGAACAACGGCTCGACCTGCAGCTGGGCGTCCGTGAGCAGCCAGATGTCAGTATGGCCTGCTGTGGGCTGCTGTGGGCTGCTGTGTGCTGCCATGAGCGGCCCGTGGCCAGCGTGAGTGGCTGGCAGCCATCATGAGCAGACAGCAGCCAGCGAGATCTGCCCTTAGCTGCTATGAGGGGCTGACCAATGACCGACGACCTCAGCCGGGGAGGGGAGGACAAGGCTCATAATACCAGCATGGGCCAGGGAGCTGTGTCCTACACAACTAGACTGAGAAACAATGGCTTGAACCGGAGTGGAGAGGGGGGAGGTGGAAAAAGGGGTGGGGGAAGATAACTCCGGGTTTCTGGCTTGGGTATGTGGGTGTCTTTGACCAAGATAGACAGAGAATATAGAAGAAAGGAGAAGTTTAAGAGAATCAGCGAGCAGGAGGAATCAAAGAACACCACTATAGACATGGTAAGTTTCAAGTGCTTATGGGGAATCCAGGTAGAAATGTCCAGTGAGCAGTTGAAAAAAAGTTCTATGTCTCTGGAGAGAAATCTGTTTTAAAGATATAGTACCAGAGACATAAGGATTTAGTAGGAGGAGCCATAGGTCTCAGGGACATTGCACAAGAGAAAAGATAGAGAATGAGAAAAGGGCCAAGAACAGAGTGTTAGGAGATGCAGAGGATTGATCAGAGGAATACAAGCCCAAGACAGAAACTAGAAAAGTAAGAAGCCAGATGGGTAAAAAGAAGTGTGTCCCAGCAATCAGAAAAGGAAAGGGTCCCAAGACGGCCAGAGAATAATCAACATTACCAAATGCTACACAAAAGTCAGGTAAGGACTAATGTGTCAAATGATTTTGGCAAACAATGACAGCAACTGATGACTACCTTTTTCAGAAATTTGGCAGTGAAGGAAATGAAAACAAACCAAAAAAGGCTTCATTCTTAAGGAGCAACATTATACATGACACTGTTTGGCATGTTCTTTCTTTGAAAAATTGCAATGCCTTCACCACTCATATCAAATGAGTACTGACAAATAAACTTGAGGCAAAGTCTTACCCTTGTGGAATTTACCATGTCACCTTCTTCCTATGTGCATCACGTGGATTTATTCTACAGCCGAGGCTCTGGAACAAATACCACACAGACAAGACACTGTGCATGGACACAGGATGCTGTGTGTGTATCAAGGACTCAGTGTACTATCACTGACATTTCACCCCAGAGAAATTAATTGATTTTGTTTGACATGACCATCTGATAATTCACAGTTGCTTTTGTACAACAGCCTATACTTTTAAAAGAAACCTCATCCTAAGAGAGAGAGAGAGAGTAATGAAGTATATAATTGAGGCTTTATTCCACAGAGAAAGGATGAGTTTGATCCCAAACCTAATGAGACTGGGGTTGAGTCATATGGAATCACCAACCCCGGTTACGTCACTATAGCCAAATACCATTGTAACAAACACTGTTGGTTGACTACTCAAATCCATTCTCCTTTTTCTTCTTGGTAACAGAGTCTAAAATCTTAGCTATACACACTGTCAGTCTTTCTTGCAGCTAGATATAGCCATATGACAAAGTTTTAGTCAATGAGATCTGTGCACAGGGTGGGCACTTCCACGAAAGTTGATATATTGGAACAGCACCTTTCTGGTTCTCTGTTCTCTTTATTCTAGCCTGTAACTCAGACTTAATAACTGGAGTTCCAGCAGCCAGTTATTAGGATCACTTTATATCTAGAATCATGAAGTGATTGTAAAGATGGAAGCCGTGGACCAGGAAAGGAGAACAGAGCTTAACTCTCTGAGGACCGTACCATGCCATCCATGGACTACCATCAATTGAATTAACTATCTTGTTTAAGCCATGTTATTGGGTAAGAGGAGCTTACTTTGCTGTTGAATGCAATTCTTAACTGATGTATCTATACTATCAGATTCATTAGCTACTGGCTGGTCATCACTAAAGGTTCCCTAGTACTTTCCTAAAGACCGCTTTTAGACCTGCATGGTTCCTTACATATTCTAGCACAAGGATGGAAAAGCATGAGAAATCAAATGTGGTAAAAAGTAGAAGCTTAAACATTAGAAGAGAGATGCAATGAAGTCCTTTATCTCTTTAGCTAATGTTGACAAGTGAGGATTCTAGCTAACGTCACGTATCCAAAGAGAGAAAGATTCCCATAGGAAAGGAGAAGTACTTCAGTCAAAAACAGAACAAATTCTGGCTGCACAGACAATACATGGAAGTTCTACATCCCATTTGTTGCAAGGTATTACCTTCTGTGAAACCATTTATCTCACAAGCATCTGAACTGTTCTTAAACACCAGGCATGGTCACAATGCCAAGAAAAGGTCAAAAGGCCTCTAGAGAGAACAACTCATAGAATGAATCAGGAAATTCCCCAAATGAACTTTACTATCACATCACAGTGAGAAGGTTTATGGGAACAGTGATGCCTGACACAAATGGAATTGGGAAACCTTCCTAATGAAAGTTGGACTAGTAATGAGAACCCAAAATGATGCTACTAAGTAGCCACTGGAGACATGGCACACCCCCAGCTGGGTGCTTTGAACATTGCCTAATGTGCAGAACTGAAAATCCTGAGGACAACTACAAAGAAAACAGCAGGTCATCACAAGAAGATAATCACAGATACCGTTTACCATATGCCAGGTACTATGGTAAACACTTTATATTCATTCTCTCATTGCATCCTTATGACTCAAATATGGTATCACTATCTTACAGATTAAGAAGCTGAGATTCAGCGAAGTTAGGTGACTTGTTCAGTCTCATAACTAATAAGTGGTGGAACCAGGTCTCCCTGGTTCCAAAACTTGATTTTTCTTTAACCATATGCTATGGCTTGTTTGTTTGTTTTGATGTGGAAGGGGATTTGAAGGAGGAAATTATTTCTGAAAGCCATAATACCTATTTTTTCTTTTAAATACTTTGTAAAACAGAGATTTTAAGTCAAAAAAAAAAAGCATTACTGAAAATAAAGATGGTTTCTTGATAAAATATTTGATTCAGCAGATATTTAAAAAGTTGTATTTGTATGCCCACATAACACAGCCTAAGCATTTATAAAGCCAAAAATTTCAATACTACAAACTCATATCTATAATCATGTTGGAAGATTAAACATACGTCTCTTAGAAATTGAAAGAATAGCAGGAATAAAACAATTCACAAGTGCATAAATGATTTGAACATAATTTTAAAATTTGACCCTATGTGCATATATATAGAACATTGCACTTGATAATTGAAACACTTAACTTTTCAAGTTCATATAGAACATTTATAAAATTGATCATACACTGGACTTTAGCAAGTTTCAACAAATATCTAAGGACTGAAATGTTTAGATTCATTATGTTCTTTCACCATAATATAATATAATAACAAAAATAATAACTAGAAAATCACCAAATGTTTGGAAATTAAATGAAATAAAATATTTGCAAATCATATATCTGATAAGGGGTTATTATCCAAAATATACAAAGAAATCATACAATTCAACAGCAAAAATATAATAATTTGATCGAAAAAAGGCAGAAGGTCTGAATAGATGTTTTTTCCAAAGAAGGCCTATAGATATCCAACAGGTACATGAAAAGGTGCTCAGCATCACTAATCATTAGGGAAACGTAAATCAAAACCACAATGAGGTATCACCTTACACCTGTTAGAATCGCTATTATCACAAAAACAAGAAATAACAAGCATTGGGGAGGATGTGGAAAAAAGAGAATCCACGTGCACTGTTGGTGGGAATGTACATTGGTTCAGCCACTATGGAAAACAGTGTGGAAGTTTCTCAAAAAATTAAAAGTGATACTACCATGTGATCAAACAATTCTCCTTTTTGATATTTATCCAAAGAAAACAATATAACAAACTTGAAAAGATATCTGCACCCCCATTTTCACTGCAGCATTATTTGCAATAGCCAATATATGGAAACAATCTGTCAATCAATGGATGAATGGATAAAGAAAATGTGGTATATGTATACAGTGGAGTATTAGTCAGCCATAAAAAAGAAGGAAATCCTGCCATTTGCGGCAACATGGATGGACCTTGAGTGTACTATGCTATGTGAAATAAGTCAGACAGAGGGAGACAAATACCTTAAGACCTCACTTATATGAGGAATCTTTTAAAAACTGAACTCACAAAACATAGAACATAGATTTGTTGCTGTCACAGGTTGGGATGGAGGATAGGGAAAACCGGTGAAGGTGATCAAAAGGCACAAACTCCCAGTTATAAGATAAATAAGTTCTGGCTTGTAATGTACAGCATGGTGACTATATTTCATTAATACTGTATTGTATATTTGAAAATTGTTCAGAGAGTTGGTCTTAAAAGTTCTCATCACACACACAAAAATTTGTAACTATGTGAGGTGATGTAAATTTAAGTAAATGTATTATGGCTATCATTTCATGATATATACACATATCAAATAATTATGTTGTACATATTAAACTAACACAGTGTTATAGGTCAATTATATCTCAATATTTAAAATGAATCACCACAAACACCAAGTACTGAATATCAAGTATTGGGCTAAGAGTCAGGAAAGAGACATTAATACTCGCTCTCTTACTCTGTGACCTGCTCCAGATCACGTCACTGTTCTGGAGTCCAGCTGTCTTAACTCTGGAGTGAGGTAAGTTTGGGCCAGATGACTCCTAAGGCCCATAGAGGAGAAGTTCTCTTATCTGACCTCCACCTAGCAAGCAGACCAGCTGCATTCACTGATATGCTCCATTCTTGATGGCTAACCCCCAGGGCATGACGCATTCTTACCACTGTTGGATTACTCTGAGACTGTGAATGACAATTTCCTGCTTATCAAGAGTCAGTAGAATTTATACAAACCTATTGTGCTTGTTATTATAACCGTGTATTTTATTTAACTTCATATAAATATGCAAATATGAGAATGAAAAGAAAGAAAATTGTTGTTTCTATGAGAATTAGAATGAGTGTTTTATAAAGTTGATTTCACAAAGGAGAGTCACTTTAAAAATTTGATGTTGATGACTATAGAACATTAAGGGGGAAAAAATAAAATTTTAGATGGATTCGCATTCATATTGTGACAGACACATCTATAAATTTATACCTCTCTTTAAATAAACTAAAATTTGAACAATGAATGTGGTATATTTTGGATGTCATTTATACAAGAAAAACGATGCAGGACTATAACTGATAGACTTGCACTAAGAAAAAAACACAAAAACAAACAAACAAACAAACAAAAACCTGAAATCCATATCAAAATGTAAATGAATACATTTAGATGTCTTAACTTAATATGAAATATTATAGGGACATATACATTGGGTTTTCTATGTTTTTTTTTAAATAAATTCCATCTTTCAGCCAAACTTTTTGATTAAACTATCAGTCTTGATTTTGTTAGATAACAAGGCTTCTCCTGTAATTCCATAACTGGGATTACGTTTATGCAAAATAAACACAGTGTTTATTAAGTAGGTTTGTTAAAGCACACAGCTTTGAATAAAATCTCCTCAGCATTCTGAAATGGCTCAAATGTTGATTCCTCAACCCTTGTTTCTGTGCTTTTTATCACATTATCTGGCTTTTCAAAAGACCTAGTCAATATGGGACAAGCAAAACCACAAGAGGGAGAAGCATTTGAAATGCCTGAGCAAATGAACAGAAGAGCAATTTCACCTTTGGGTCCTCTCCAGGCCTCTGCCCCATGCTAGCCCCATTGCTTCACACAGTAACCCTTGCCTCAGTACCATTAGTTTGGACAGGAAATTTAGTAGAAAGAACATCACACTTCAAATGAGGAGACATAGGTCCTTATCATAAAAATGACCTTTGCAAGTGACCTTTGCAAGATGATTGCAAGAAACTGTTGCAGTTTCCCCATGCTACTCTTCTTGTTTCAAAACAATGAAACAAAGACAAATGAGATCCAAAAGAAGTTTTTCATAAATTTTCTCCAGAGGTATTTACAATTCTATCTGGTCTTAACACATGTTAGTACAGATGAATCAACCAAACATGTAACCAAGTTTGATATAGAAATAGAGAGGGATGGAAGATGGCAATGGTATCGGAGTGATCTAGGAAAAGTGTGACTCAATCGTCAATATCCAGGGGTGATCAGACCTGAAAATACTGACTCATGCTAACTAAAATGTACAGAAGACCTGAGGAAGGCATCAGGCTGGCAATACATTAATTTAAAGTGAGAGAATTGTCACACAGACTGGAAGTATTCAGGTTGGAATAACAATCTCTTTTTCTCCCTGTAGTCATGGAATACCAAATGGTAATTGAAGCCACTCATTACCATGAGAAATCACTGTGAAAGACTCAGAAATGTTTAAAAATCTGTATTCTCTCTCTACATGAGCAGACCTTCACTGGAACTAGTAAATTGCCGTGAGGACATGGAATCAGAAAAAGGGAAATCAAATGAAGTTCATGTTTTAACATCAGGCTCACAATACAGTCTTGCCTGTGGGAATGGAATTCTGGAAGTTTGACAGTGAATTATCTTACTCCTAGGGACAGAGCTGGTATGGGATAAAAGAGCTGGTATGGGATCCTTGGTGATTTTCTTTTTTCTATGCTTCCTACAGCAGACCAAGCCCTCTGCTTTGGACACATTATTTCTTTAAATATGTTAATACATTTATACATGCATACGAGGTTACATCTTGCAAGTCTTGACACCAGTCTGCCTCTTCTAGGTGACAACACACCTCTGCAATTGACCTTGCTGTGTAACTCTACTTCCCTCACTTCTTAGTTCTAGGAAAAGTGCTATAGCCTCCCAAAACCAGTCACCTTGACATTGTCTTGTGGAAGACACAAACCTGAGTGAAACACAGGTTCAAAAGTGATTTCTGGTTTGACTTTGATGTTTCTAAATATTTACTAATTATGTCAGTTTCCCTTCTAGATAATCAAGTCTAGATGTTTTGAAACAAAAAATTCCTTAAGTGTATCACACAAAAATATGATTTTCCCATTCATAAGAAATTGCTGGTTTGTCAACACATTTTGTTCCCAAACACTTTCAAATGGGCATTGTTTAATAGTCATGTGTTGAAATAATTTTTAAATAACTAACACTTTAGGCCTACAGATTCAGGTACAACCTCACCATAACTCAGGTGAGTTATACTATCCCCTCCTCATCTTCAGCCTTCTTAAAATGAAATTCTATTCAAACCAAACTAATAGTGAGCCATGTCGAATTACTGAAAAATTACTTAGGGTCATATTAAGATGGCAGACTGAAAGTTCCTACTGAATTTTTGTCCCTTGACACCAAAATAAAATAAAATAATAAAATAAAATAAAATAAAATAAAATAAAACATAAGGCCCCCTCCCCCCAAAAAAGTCATTACAGCAACTAAATACAAAAGGGTCATAATCTAACTCGACAAGCTTCAACACATAACACTTTGGAACAAAAAGAGCTCCACACTAATCCATTTCTGAGCAATCTCTCATCCTCTCCCCCAAGAATTTAAACTGTTAATTTTAACAAAATATTGAGAATTCTCTGAAGAGAAGCAAACTGAGTCATTAACATTAACTTTTTCCTCTCCTGACAGAAACTACTGCTGGGGAAAATGTATGAAACGAAGAAGTGAATGACAGGGCAGACCTGAGCCAAAGTGAGTGATCAAGGGCAACATATACTATTGAAAAGATGTTAAACATGCCACCAGTATGTGTAGTGAACCTGATAGAGAACAAAAGAGGGCCCAGAGAGTCAAACAAACACCACTTAATACTTAACTCTTAAATGAGCTCTCACTCTTTTCCACCCCCAACCTAAACCCAAGATCCTACCATTTTCTCACATTACAGAAAAGTAGACACTCAGTCTTTTGCTGTAGCTTAGAGGAAAAACAAATTGGTTTGGGATACTATGGGGAGAAAGTTAAAATGTCATCTGAACTCTATTAGAGCAAACAGAAAATCTAGATCAAGCTCCTCAAACATGAGCAAGATGTAAGACAAGCAAATAAAAATAAGCCAGTATGGAAATTGTGCACACAAATTACAGTAAAACAAACAAACAAACAAAAGATGTATTGTACCATAAAGTAATTAAATAAGAACTTTTACAATCAAGAATTCAAGGATCAAATACTAGATTGGGGTGTAAAGGTAGATGGTAACTTAAAGAAAACTAATTGAGAGCTGAAGCAACATTATTTTAAAATACAAAAATTAGAAAAGCAAGGAACAAAATTACTATTCTGAAAATTCATTACTAACACATAGGAATGACTAAAAATAAATACAATAAATGCAGAAAAATACAAACATAAAGAAATTAATGAAAAGCTGGTAACTATAGAATACATAAAAAGACAATTTGACATAAGGATAATCAGGATTCCTGACATACAGCCCTCCTCCCCCAGTGAAACAAACATATGTTCAAAGATATAAGAGGATTCTCCTAAAATAAGAAACTGAAGCTACAGGATCATGTTCTGGGAATATGTGATGCTGAAAGTTCAAACTGAAATAAATCCTAGTTACATTATTGAACTCCAAGGATAAAAAATAAATACAATAATTAATGCAGCATCAATTATTTTGACTGAGACAGCCAAATCAAAATCACTTCAAAAAGGAAGGAAACAATAGTTGGCTTCAAATTTCAGTGCCAGAGGACATTGAAGCAACATCTACACGTTCTGATGGAAAGAACTTGTAACCTAGAAATAGCCAGCCGGTACTTTATCTGGGTGCAAAGGGCAGACATTTTGACATAGGAAAGAAATGAAGGAACACACAAGCAGCTTCTTAAAACAGCTTTATGATCACGAAATCCAACCAATCAAGAGATGTGGCACCATAATTAATTCAAGAATAGAGAAGTCATGTTAAGAAGGTCAAATGGTGAACAATGATTCCATTTCAATATTGATTTAATACCATCATGGCAATTATTGATATTGAAGATAGTGTGACTATTGTTAACCTGTACAATAAAAAATAATGTATCATAACTAACAAAGATTGAGAGGTATAGGAGAAGAGATGAAGAGAAGGACGAGAGTGCTTACATCCTCTTCTTTCAAAGGTAGATAGTATGTATAATGGAATCCCAATTAAAACACTATGACTCCACACAACCGATGTCAGCCTGAATCATTTTTAAACCTTACAGGCATTTTTCAGAAAATAGTATCTCTTGTGGTGGAAAAATATTTATTCAAACTTCAATGTTTCTTTAGTTTTACTTGCATATTTTTCTTCTATTGAACTCAGTAAACTTGAACTAAGTTTTCATTTAAAAGAGTACACATATTACTATTTCATTTTTTAAAGCCTTTTTTTAAAAATTTATTGGGGTGACAATTGTTAGTAAAATTACATAGATTTCAGGTGTACAATTGTGTATTACATCATCTATAAATCCCATTGTGTGTTCACCACCCAGAGTCAGTTCTCCTTCCATCACCATATATTTGATCCCCCTTACCCTCATCTTCCACCCCTCAACCCCCTTACCCTCTGGTAACCACTAAACTATTGTCTGTGTCTATGAGTTTTTGTTTTTCATTTGTTTGTCTTGTTCTTTTGTTGTTTTTGGTTTATATACCACATATCAGTGAAATCACATGGTTCTCTGCTTTTTCTGTCTGACTTATTTCGCTTAGCATCATACTCTTAAGATCCATCCATGTTGTCACAAATGTTCCTACATCATCTTTTCTTACCGCCGAATAGTATTCCATTGTGTATATATACCACAACTTCTTTATCCATTCATCTATCGAAGGACATTTTGGTTGTTTCCATGTCTTGGCCACCGTAAACAAAGCTGCAATGAACATTGGAGCACACGTGTATTTATAGATAAATGTTTTCACATTTTTTGGGTAGATACTCAGGAGAGGGATTACTGAGTCATATGGTAATTCTATTCGTAATTTTTTGAGGAACCTCCACACTGCCTTCCATAACAGCTGCACCAGTCTGCATTCCCACCAACAGTGTATGAGGGTTCCTTTTTCTCCACAGCCTCTCCAACACTTGTTACTATTTGTCTTGTTGATGATAGCCATTCTGACTGGGGTGAGGTGATATCTCATTGTGGTTTTTATTTGCATTTCTCTGATGATTAGTGATGTTGAGCATTTTTTCATATGTCTATTTGCCATTTGTATGTCCTCTTTGGAGAAATGTCTCTTCAGGTCCTCTGCCCATTTTTCAATTGGGTTGTTTGTTTTTTGTTGTTGAGTTTCATGAGTTCCTTGTATATTTTGGATATTAGCCCCTTATCGGAGGCACTGTTTGCAAAAATCTTCTCCCATTCAGTTGGTTGCCTCTTTATTTTGTTGATGGTTTCTTTTGCTGTGCAGAAGCTTTTAAGTTTCATATAGTCCCATTCGTTTATTTTAGCTTTTACTTCCATTGCCTTTGGAGTCAAATTCATAAAATGCTCTTTGAACCCAAGGTCCATAAGTTTAGTACCTATGTTTTCTTCTATGCAGTTTATTGTGTCAGGTCTTATGCTTAGGTCTGTGATCCATTTTGAATTAATTTTGGTACATGGTGACAAATAGCAGTCCAGTTTCATTCTTTTGCCCTTGGCTTTCCAATTTTCCCAGCACCATTTATTGAAGAGGCAGTCTTTTCTCCATTGTACAGTTTTTTCTTCTTGGTCAAAAGTTATCTGTCCATATTTATTTCTGGGTTCTCAATTCTATTCCATTGGTCTATGTGTCTGTTTTTCTGCCAATACCATGCTGTTTTGATTATTGTAGCCCTGTAGTACAAGCTAAAGTCAGGGAATGTGATACCTCCAGTATTGTTCTTTTTCCTTAGGATTGCTTTGGCTATTCGTAGTCTTTTGTGGTTCCACACATATCTGATTTTTGTTCTATTTCTTTAAAAAATGCCATTGGGATTTTGATGGGGATTGCATTAAATCTGTATATTGCTTTGGGTAATATGGCCATTTTAACTATGTTGATTCTTCCAATCCATGAGCATGGAATGTCTTTCCATTTCTTTGTGTCTTCTTCAATTTCTTTTAAAAATGTCTTATACTTTTCAGCATATAGGTCTTTCACATCCTTGGTTAAGTTTACTCCTAGGTATTTTATTCTTTTTGTTGCAATCGCAAAAGGAGTTGTTTTTTATTTCTTTTTCTGAGATTTCATTGTTAGTATATAAGAATGCAATGGACTTTTGTACGTTGATTTTGTAGCCAGCACCTTTACTGTATTCGTTGATTGTTTCTAATAGCTTTTTGGTGGAGTCTTTAGGGTTTTCTATATATAGCATCATGTCATCTGCAAAGAGTGACAAGTTAACTTCTTCATTCCCAATTTGGATGCCTTTTATTTCTTTCTCTTGACTTATTGCTCTGGAGAGGACTTCCAACACTATGTTGAATAGGAGAGGTGATAGGGGACAACCCTGTCGTGTTCCTGAACGTAGAGCAAAGGGCTTCAGTTTTTCACCATTAATTATGAGATTAGCTGAGGGCTTGTCCTATATGGACTTTATTATGTTAAGGTATTTTCCTTCTATACCTATTTTATTAAGTGTTTTAATCATAAATGGATGTTGTATCTTGTCAAACGCTTTTTCTGCATCAATTGATATAATCATATGATTTTTGTCCTTTATTTTGTTTATGTGATGTATCACATTGATGGATTTGCAGATGTTGAACCATCCTTGTGCCCCAGGGATGAACCCCACTTGGTCGTGATGAATAATCTTTTAATGCACTGTTGCATTCGATTTGCTAGAATTTGTTTAGGGTTTTTGTATCTGTATTCATCAGAGATATTGATCTGTAGTTTTCTTTTTTTGTGTTATCCTTACCAGGTTTTCATATCAGGGTAATGTTGGCTTTATAAAATGAGTTAGGGAGTAGTGTCTCTTCTTCAATTTTTTGGAAGAGTTTGAGTAGGACAGGTATTAGATCCTCTTTGAAGGTTTGGTAGAATTCACTAGTGAAGCCATCTGGTCCCGGACTTTTGCTTTTGGGAAGGTTTCGGATAATTGATTCAATTTCCTTGCTAGTGCTCAGTCTATTTAGATTTTCCAATTCTTCATGATTCGGCCTAGGAAGGCTATATGTTTCTAAGATCGTGTCCATTTCTTCTAGGTTACTGAATTTGGTGGCATATAATCCTTCATAGTATTCTTGGATGATCCTTTGTATTTCTGTGGCATTCGTGATAACTTCCCCTCTTTCATTTCTGATTTTGTTTATTAGTGCCTTTTCTCTACTTATCTTAGTGAGTCTAGCCAAGGGTTTGTCAATTTTGTTAATCTTTTCAAAGAACCAGCTCTTTGTCACATTAATTTTTCTATTGTCTTTTTGTTCTCCATTTCATTTAGTTCTGCTCTGTTTTTATTATTTCCTTTCTTCTGCTGACCTTGGGTTTCATTTGTTCTTCATTTTCTCATTTTTTAAGGTGTAATGTGAGGTTATTTATCTGGGATTTTTCTTGTTTCTTGAGATAGGCCTGTAATGATATAAATTTCCCTCTTAAAACTGCTTTCATTTCATCCCAAAAACTTTGGTAGGATGTATTTTCATTCTCATTTGTTTCTATGTATCTTTTGATCTCTCCTCTTATTTCTTCTTTGACTCGGTAATTCTTTAAAAATGTGTTGTTTAATCTTCATATATTTGTGGTTTTTCCTGCTTTCTTTTTGCACTTGATATCCAACTTGAAAGCCTTGTGATCAGAGAATATGCTTGGTATGATTTCAATCTTCTTAAATTTGCTGAGGCGAGCTTTATGTCCCAATATATGGTCCACCCTTGAGATTGTTCCATGTACATAGAAAAAAATGTATAGTCTGATGTTCTAGGATGAAGTGCTCTATAAATGTCATTTATGTCTATTGCATCTAATGTGTCATTTAGGGCTGATATTTCTTTATTTATTTTCTGTTTGGGTGATCTATCTATAGCTGTCAATGATATATTTAGGTCCCCTAGTATAATTGTGTTTTGGTCAATTTCTCCCTTTAGTTCTGTTAGTAGTTGCTTGGCATATTTCAGTGATCCCTAATTTGGGGCATAAATATTGATGACTGTTATATCTTCTTGTTGTATAGTCCCCTTTATCATTATGAAATGTCCATCTTTGTCTCTTGTTACCTTTTTTATCCTGAAGTCTGTTTCATCTGATATCAGTATGGCTACTCCTGATTTTCTCTGGATACCGTTTGCTTGGAGTGTCAATTTCTACCCTTTCACTGGGAGTCTACCTTAGTCTGTGTAGCTGAGATGTGTCTCTTGGAGGCAGCATATGGTTGGGTTTAGTTTTTTGATCCAATCTGCTACTCTGTGACTTTTTATTGGTGAGTTCAGTCCATTTACATTTAGGGTGATTATTGATATGTGAGGATTTCCTATTATTCTATCTTTGGTTTTCTGATAATACTGTGTCTCCATTGTTTCTTTGCCTTTTTGTTGTTGTCTATTATTTCTGTGTGGAGGTATTCTATGATTTTTACCTCTGTTTCTTCTTTTATTATGTTATATATTTCAGTTCTGGATTTTTGTTTGTTTGTTTGTTTGTTTTTGAGTAGTTACCATTAAGTTTATGTAAAAGAAAGTTTCATATTTAGAGTATTCCATTTTCTTCAGCATGCTTACTTTCTCCATGCCCATATTCCAGTTCAGGCCTTTACTCTCCCCCCTTTTATGTTTTGGTTGCCATAAATTATCCCTATTGATGCTGGTCGACTAGCCTCCTTTAGTATTTCTTGTAGTGCAGGTCGTGTATTAGAAAATTCCCTCAGCTTCTGTATGTCTGGAAAGGTCTTTATTTCTCCTTCATATCTAAAGGATATCTTTGCTGGATATATTCTTCTTGGCTCATAATTTCTCTTTTTCAATAGTTTGAATATTTGATTCCACTCCCTCCTGGCTTGAAGAGTTTCTGCTGAAAAATCTGATGATAATCTAACGGGCTTTCCTTTGTAGGTTACCGTCTTCTTTTCCCCGGCTGCCTTGAGGATTCTTTCTTTGTCATTAATTTTTGACAGCTTCAATACAATGTGCCTTGGAGAAGGCCTGTTGGGGTTGAGGTAATTAGGTGTTCTATTTGTTTCTTGGATTTAAGGATCTAGTTCTTTCCACAACTTTGGGAAGTTCTCCTCGACTATTTGTTTGAATATACTCTCTGTTCCCTTCTCTCTTTCTTCTCCTACTGGTATGCCCATTATTCTTATATTGCTCTTTCTGATGGAGTCAGAAAATTCTTGTAGAGTTCTTTCATGTCTTTGAAGTCTCAAGTCTCTTTTTTCTTCCATCTGTGTAATTTCCAGATTTCTATCTTTGACGTCACTGATTCTTTCCTCCATCTGGTCAACTCTACTACCTAAGCTGGCTATTTCATTCTTCATTTCTCTTATTGAGTTCTTAATCTCCAGAAATTCTATTTGGTTCTTTTTTAAACTTTCAATCTCTTTGGTAAAATGCTCATTTTGTTCTTTAATTTTGTTTCTGAGTTCATTAAACTGCTTATCTCTGATTTCTTGCATCTTGTTGAGTTTTTTAAGAACTGCAATCTTGAATTCTCTGTCATTTAAGTCACATATTTCCATATCTTTAAGTTCATTTTCTGGAGACTTTTCATTTTCTTCCTTAGCTGTCTTGTTATCTTGGTTATTCATGGCAATTAATGATTTATTATTTCTCTTCCTAGACATCTACAGGAGTGGCTTCTGTAACAGGTTGATAGAAAGAGGTCTTTCTTTTGTTTTCCAGTAGGTGTTGGTAGAATGTTTTATTTTCTCTCCGACTACAGCCTTTTATTCTCCCTCACATTGTAGTGTTATATTTTCTCTGCACTATTACAGCTTCTCACATTATGGAGGGATTCCCTGGAAGGCAAGCTTCTCCTCTGTGAACTGTTGGCCTTGGTCATAGAGCACCACCTCCATGGGGGGAGGTGAAGAGCTTCTGAGGTTCCAAAGCTCTTCCTGCACCAGAGTCAGAGCTCATGTGTTTCAGCAACTCTGTTTACTCCTGCAGGGATCCGCCCAGATAGGTGGGGACAAGGGTGGGGTAGGCTGTGAGAGGTGGCCAGAGCATTGGAGGTGACCACCACCACAGCCAGTCCTGCTTCCACAGCCCTCTCCCCTTTGCTGGAACTAGTTGGGCTGTGAGTCCATGTCTGTGGACCACAGTTCCCAGAGCTGCAAATATTCTGTTCTTTTGACCTGACACTGCTACTTTTCCGCTTCTAGCACTGGGCAGATGGGGGTGGGGCAAGCTCTGGGAGGGTAGGGAGGAGGCAGCTAGTCTCAGTGCCTAAGGTTTCCATTCTCTGTGGCAGTGAGGGCTTAAACCACCGTTTTCAGCCTTCTTCCCTCAGTCTTTGCTCCAAGGTCTCTGCTGTGAGCGTTAGGTTCAGCCCTGTTATATGCTGCCCCCTCAGCCCTGTGGGCCATAAGTGGAGCCCTAGCAGTCCGAGTTCTTCCCTCTGCAGTAGTTCCGGGATGCAGCGAGCTCAGAGCACCGAACTAGGTCTGTGTCCTGCATCCTCCCGGCCCCATCTCTGAACTTCTCCCTTTCCTCCTCCCCCATTCCCACAATTTGCCCACATTTAGATGATTTCAGTAGTGTGCCTCTTAGTCTTGCCTGTCTGCTGCGCAGGGAGTCCTTTGTGGAGTTATAGTTGTTCAATTTATTATAAATTCCAGGGGAGATTTCAAGAGGCTCACCTCACGTCGCCATTTTTATGATGTCATATCTCCTTTTCTATGTTTTTTATTTCAAAATATGTATAGTAAGATTATTCGAGAGACCAGTGAGAAGATATTCTATACAACAAAACGGGTTCCCATTATTGTTCTCCCCAAAGACACTTTTCATTCTCACTATTAGCCATCAGGGTTAGAATACTCCCACCTCTGTTTGACACTATGCACAAGATGAGAGCTACATTCATACTACCTTATTTATGAGGCATGATCAAAAACTACAGTAAATGTTTAAATTAAAAAACAAATTATTACAGTAAAAGACGCATGGCTATTAGTCCCTCTCAAAATACTCCCTCTTGCTTCAAACACAATTATCCCATCATTCTTGTCACTTTCTGAAGCAGTTCTGGAAATCTTCTTTCATGAGTGTCTTTATTTTCACTGTCATGGTTGCCTCAATGTCCTGAATCAATTCAAAACATTTACCTTTCATGATCATTTGGACTTTGGGGAAGAGCCAGAAGTCGCACGGTGCCAGATCCAGTGAATAAGGTGGATGAGGATACACCATAATGTTTTTATTTGACAGAAATTGCTGTATACCAGAAGTGGTGTGTGACACAGAGCCTTTCTATTGTGATCACAAAATACAGTGAATACTGCTGCCGAGTGCCATCCAACGGAAACACAGAGATCTTCAATATGGGAAGTGGCGCATCAAACCTTAGTAACAATGTGTGACAAGTTTCAACTTGTTCAGTGCAGTCAGTCAGGTGTGAGCTATGGTTGAGAAAAGGTGTGTTTTAAAGTGTACCTTAAATCATCTTCCATCATGACAACGCTCTGTGTCACACATCGCTTCTGGTACATGGCAATTTCTGTCAAATAAAAACATTACAGTGTGTCCTCATCCACCTTATTCACCAGATCTGGCACCATGTGACTTCTGGCTCTTCCCTAAAATCAAATGATTTAGGACATCAAGGCAGCCATGACAGCACAAATAGACACTCATGAAAGAGGACTTCCAGGACTGCTTCATAAAGTGGCAAGAATGGTGGGATAAACGTGTTCAAAGCAAGGGGGGTACCTTGAGGGGGACTAATGGCAATGTGTATTTTATGTAATAAATATTTTTTATTTAAACATTCACCATATTATTTTATCACACCTCATAGCTTCATAACAACAGTCAATAGTTAAAATTCTCATTATTCCAACTTCATAGATGAGAAAACTGAAGCATAAAGAAATGAAATAAATTGCCCAAGGTCAACCACTTGTAATTGTTGGTGTTGGGCTTCAAACTCAGATTTGAGGAAGAGATTCCAGAGATCCAGATTCTCCTTTGCCCCCTTTCTCCTTTCTGGAGAAAAGGAGGCCTAAGTCTTGCTTCCCCTGAAGTAGGCTTATCAATATTCTTTTCCATACAGCCTGGCCCTACAGAGGAATTCTTTTGTCAGCTGCTAAGTTATCTTCTCCTAAGATAACATTTCTCTTGGGGGAATCTCAGTGGCCCTGGCAGTCTCTAGTCACATATTATGTTCTTTAATGACTAGAGATGGTTATTGGACTGAAAAAAATTCAATAAATGTAATGCCTCTTGGCCATGAATACTAAGAAAATACTAACTCTCCTTTATTATATTTTGAGAACACTCGCAATTCAATATTAAAACATTAAAACAACTGTTCTAAAATCATTGTGTATCTCACAGGATGAAAGGCTCCTGCCTTGTGACAAATATGGCATCACTGTCCCTATTGTATGAAGTATTAAGGTACAAAGGGTAAGTAATTTGCCCAAGGCAGAGAAAGGCAGGAAAAGTGAGGAACAGACACAACAAGAGGAATAGTCTTCAGGTTTATTATTAAACAAAGAAAATCATGTTCATGCATAAGACTCCCCCCAGGAGCAGGTCCAACATCCTTCACTGGGTGTTCCAGAAACTACACAGGGTAGACATCCTGAGCACAAGCATTGGAGTCTGTCTGTGCTTTTAGACTCAGATGTCCCACTTTCTAGCTTAGTGACTTAACTTCTCAAAGCCTCAGTTTCCTCCTCTGTAAAGTGGGGAAAATAAAGCTCTTAGCTCCCCAAGTTGTTGTGAGCACCAAGTGAGATAAAACATGCACAGCTTTTCATAAGGTCCTGGCACATAAGTTCTCAATAAATGTTAATTGCAGTATATGTCAAAGTAATAAGATATTCAATACCTCTCTCAACCCTGATTTTCTGTTATAGTCATGACTTGTTCGTAGAACCCTGGGATATTTAGATGTGTTCGGCTGCCTCTACATGAGCATCAAGCTACTTAGATGATGAGATCCACAAATTTAAGTAAACAGAAGGGGTGCCACCTTCACCCTTGCTTTGATTTGGATTTTACCAGAGAACCCTCTTGAGGCCTGCAGAACAGACCTGCACATATTACATTAGCTCTATGAAGTTTTTCTAGGAAGCAGAGCATGCCATTCAAAAGACCTTTCTTCTGTATTGATTAATGGGACCCAGGAAAAGCGCAGAACATCTGAAACCTAAACAAACTGGAGGTCTCCACAGTCATTCCTTCTCAGAGTTGTGTGTTGTGGATGGCCACCAGCTCAGACTGTCAGTTCCCCACCACCACCAGGATACTGTAAATACTGCCATTATCTATTAGTATTTTTGTGTGTAAAGGGTTGGAAAGCAATGCAGAGTTCACCACCACTTGTCCAAGGGTTGTTTAAGAACGATCTACTGTGATTTAGATTCTTAGTAGTTAAGGCTTCAATTAAAATTCCTTGACTATAAACCATCCCAGTCATGGCATGTTTGCCTCTCCAACTGGAGAATCTATTGAAAAATATTTGCTACTCTAAAAGACTGTGGGGTTCCTACTTAGTCACAGAGTATCATTTAGCTTCTCCCTCAAAGTAGACTTTGAAATGTAACTGTGACTCCAGCTTATCTGCCAACCCAAAGCCGCACTCAGATCAAATGCCACCCCCCACAAAACTGGCAGAGATGGCCAGAAGCCACTAGCATTTTGCAAACACACCCTAATGAAAAGCCACTTTTCTGTCAGATCCGTCACATTTGAATGGAAAAACAAAATACTTTGTCGCTTCTAATAAGTACAGAGAGCCTGACAAGGTAAGGACTTTTTCTCCCCCGGCACTAACCTCCAATATAATACTGCCTAAATATGATTTTTATCTTTAGACATTCTGTTATTGAGCAAAAACTGAATTCTTGGATTTATACTTCCAGTTTGTCTCTCTCAGTCACTGACTCAGAAATAAAGATGAGTGGGATATGCTGAATGAACCAGACTCCTGCATGAAATGGTTTATGACAGATGACGATATATGATGAGAATACAAAACCCTGATGATAATAGGTTTATTTATCGATTGTGAATAAAATTCATGAAGTGTGAAGCTGAAAACTGCACTGGAGGGAATTGGGCAGGGAGGCCATCAGGAAACATGTGCACAGCACGGAAACGAAGCTAAGAGCTGCCCGATGGAGGCAGAGTGGACGGGAACTAGGCTGGAATTTGGAGGATGATGCTGACCAACTGTCCTCTCTGCTCTGACCACCTTGGCACAGTAAGCCTTGTGCAGTGACTGGGGGCTGAAGTGGAAAGGCATCAGAATTCAGAAGGCTGGTGTTCCAGAACCAGCTCTGCCACTAACAAGCTACATGACCTTGGACAAGAGCATGAATCCCCTACTGGGGGGATCCCTTGATTTTCTTTCTGTAAAAGAAGAGGTTTTATTCATTAAATACCATCACGGTGCTCAGTGCTGAGTCTGATAATGTCAAGATGAGTAAGGTGAGGGTGCCGTATTCACTGGGAAAACCAGCACCGTAGACACCGCTAGTACAGCCCAGTCCAGTGCAATGAAATACGCAGCCAACTCAGTGCTGGGTCTTGCATTCCCAACGTCCTTTAGGAGTCAAAATTCTACAGCTTAAACTACAAAATCACATTTTCCAAGCACACAAACATGCTAACAAAAATGGGATAAATAGCAGCAAACTATGAGAGGCTTTTTAACTCCCAGGCAATGTCTGTGAAGGCCAAGAAGAAAGAATTGCAGACCTGAGAAGTCATTTGCATGTTGCTGGATGATTTACATACTGGCAGGAGTCAGGGGTCCCAAAAATGCCTTCTCCTGTGTGCTCCCTCACCAAACCACTGCTGAGACAGCTCAAAACCCACAACAGGGTTTTGCCCAATGTACATGAGAATTTGCATACCATACTCTCACAAAATGAGACCGGAAGAAAAGCATCTCTTTATTTTATTTATCTTGCTGCAGCCCCCAGAAGCAAGCTCACAGGAAGCCCTTAATGACAGAGCTTCCTAAGAGGTGGTTCCCAGAGAGTCATGGCAGGTAGTGATTGAAGAAGAGAATAATTGTGGTTCCAATTTAGGTTAGCGACAATAAAGTCTTGAAGAAAATGTCATCCTGAAGACTTGTTGAGATTTCATTTGAAAAACACAGGATCTGTATCATTTCCTATTGCTGCCAAACAAATTACCACAAACGTAGCAGCTCAAAATAACACAGATTTATCATCTCACAATTTCCATGTATCAGGAGACCAAGTGTGGATTAGCTGGGTTCTCTGTCCAGGGTCACTGGTTGTTGGCAGAATTCAGTTCCTTGCAGTTGTAAGATTGAGGACCTCAGCTCCTAGAAGCCACTACAGATTTCTGCCATGTGACCCTCTCTATAACATGGCAGTTTGCTGTTTCAAGGCCAGTAGAAGAGTCTCTCTGACTACTTCTGTGTCTGACCTCTAGACCCTCATTTAAGAGCTCACCCGATTGTGTCAGGCCCACTTAGAATAGCTCTTTTTTGATTAAAGTCAACTGACCAGGGACTTTAATTACACCTGTCCAATGTCTTCATCTTTGCCCTATGAGGTAACATAATCATGGGAATAATAGCCCCATCACCTTTGCCAAATGCCATTGGTTAAAAGCAAGTTAGAGCTGTCTACCCACACTCAAGGAGAGGGGATTATTCCTGAGCTTGGTTTTGAGGGTCATTTTAGAATTCTGCCTACCACAGGAGCTCTCTTCTTACTGCTTTTACATAGTTTGGTTTATTTATGTTGGTTTCATTGCATAGGATTTTCTGCTCTTGTTAGAGAGAAATCTTCCAGAAACAAGTCTCTCTCCCCCATTGGTTTTGTGCCCAGATTTTGTCATTACTGCTCTGGAGTTTGGGAGAAGGAGGTGACAGGAAGTTTTTACCCCCCATACTCTAGCAACTTCTTATTCCGTCTACTGCTCTCTCTCAGAAAAAAGAGTAAGCAGGTACAATGTAGAGATTTCACAATCGATTCAAAATCCCCACAGATTGTAGGAAATTACCCAAGAGAAGGTCACCTCACCCGGGGAGATTTTCTGTTGAAAGCACCCCAAGCAGAAGAAGCTTTTGCCCCAGGGGAGATCACAGAGGAGACTCAGCCAACAATACATTGCAAACGCAGTGCCAACCATCAAACTGGTACCTCCTCTTGTTTCAAAGAAAGAGCAACTGCTTGTCTCCTGCCCTCTGTTGCTTTAGCAAGCTACCTGCAGTCTGGATCAGCGAACTTCCTGCCCTCACCACACTCTAGCAATGAAAGACTTAACTACGGGACATTATCTTTTCAACAGGAAAGAGATTTGAGGTTAACAGGAGATTTGAGGTTAACGGTGTTTTCACCAAAAAAAGAAACAAATCATTCTGTTTCTGCACTCATTGCTGGCCTCTTTCCATGCACATGCCTCTCCACCGCCCCTTCTCCCTGGTACTTCTGGACCTTTTTCAGCATCACTCCTGCCTTGCTGGATGGCGTTCAGCCATCACTTCGACCCACCCCCAGGCTTTCTGCTATCCCCTCGCTGGACCTGCCTCTAACACTCTCCTTAGGCCATAATACATTTATTTTCTAAAGAGAGAAGCCCTTTGCACGAATGAATAAATGGTGCCAAATCACCCAGCAAGATTGAAAGACAATACTCGATAGGAAAAGAAAAAGGAAAAAAAAAAGAGGGGGTGGGAGGGAGAAAGAAACACTTCGGGACCACCAAAAGACAACAGACAAGTCAACTGAATTTCTGTAATATAAAACTAAATATTCAGACTGAGACTGTATCTGACTTCGGGCAGGGAGAAATCTAGACCTAACAATTCCAAATAAAAGGAGGTATTGATTGCCTACAAAGACCACACTGTTGAAGCCGCAATTTCCAAGGGTTCCAGAGTGCTGCGGCTGTCACAGTATGAATACCTCCCTAGCCAATAACTGGAAAGAAGTAGTTCTCTGTGGGCATCATCCAGGTTTAAGAATATGAGTCAGACAAGTCTGGATTTGAATCCTGGTTCTGTTACTTACTGACTGTGAGATCTTTATCAAGTTACCCGTCTGCCATAAGCCTCAGCTTCTCCTTTATAAAATGGAAGCAGTGGACTCACCTCACAGCTGCTGCTGTAGGGATCACATAAGATATATGGTCTGAGCTAGGATTAGCACAGTGCCTGGCGTGTAATAAATGCTCAATAGATATTGTTGCTGCTGTTATGAAAATTCCTTAGATCAAGGAGCGAGAGCCCCCAGCATAATGGTGCTTAACTTTACCCGCCTGCCTCACTCAAATGTTGGGACCAGACTGGTTTATTTCATTTTGTTTTAATTTATGGGAGAGGATTTTTTGTTTCCAAGTTAAGAGTTTCTGAAACTTAAACATTCAGATAGTCACTTGAGGCAGAAGCTGAGGAAATGTTGCTATGATTGAGGCACCTGCCCCCAGATTGGGGTCTCGTTAGTGGTTTTCTTTGGGGATAAAGTTCTGTAGAAGCATGCTGGCAACTGAAGCCCAGAGTAAAGCCTGGTATTTCTTTTTTCTGCATTTGTACAACTGATATCCAAGAAGGTCAAAAGAACAGGAACATTATAAGAGCAGCCTTCCTGGACCTAGAGTGAAGCAGATCCGTTCCATAAGCTCACTTGAAAACCTTAAAGACATTGGGTCAAGGAAAGTATAAGGAGACAAAAGGGGCCATGTCTAATCAAAAAAGTAAATCACCTTTAAAATCTTTTGAATATAAAAGACACTGTCAGTTTGGAAATATTTCAAGTACACTGCCAGCAAGTGAGACACTAAGTGTCTTTTCTGTAATAGTCCCCTGAACCATAAACCAAGTTAAAGCCCTTTAGAAAAGCTTCATGCATTATGTCAGACCCCTTCCACAAACACACATACTAGCCCTTTTCACAAAGCATCTGGCAGCAGGTCAGGAGCTCTGTTTTCTAGCTAAGGTCAAAAGTTGCCAAATACGAAGCAAATTATAAAGAGCAAAGATAAGGCTCACATTAAATTTTATCCGTAGCTTGATTCCTACTTGGTGGGACTTCTAGAACAAGAGTTCTCAAATTTAGCGAGTCTAAGGAACAACCTGAAATGCTTGACACACATTCGATTTTTATTTATTCAACAAAGATTTGTTGAATGGCTTATAGGCTGGCCAGTGGGAATACAAATAAGATCTCTATCCTTACAAAAGTTTATTGTCCAGTGGGATAGAGACAAAAAAAAAAAAAGAGAGAGACCATTACAATAGGGTGACGCTGCTAAACTGTCATCATGGAGACAGCAGTCACTTCTGGGAAGATCTTCCCAGAAATCAGGGAGTTAGGCCAAGGAACGAGGAGAACCAGCATTTACTAGACAACCACAATGTGCCAGGCCATTTAAACACATTTGCCCGTTTAATCCTGAGGTAGATAATGTTCTCCCCACGTCGCAGAGGAAGAAGCAAACGGTTTAGCAAGTGGGTAGCATAACCCTGGGTCTGAAACCCAGGGCCTTCTGCCTCCTAAGCCCATGTTCAGACCCACAGGCTCATGCCCTCAGTGATAATAACTTCATTCAAGTCTCTACAGCTATGAAATGGCGCTAGAGTTTGGATCAGCCAGATTTTCCCATCGCTCAGCACATTTTGAAACAACTGAATGAAAAGAACACAGAAATTCATGCAAGAACATGCTTTGGACAGAGAGATTGTGACGTGGAAGGCAGCTCCCCTACTTCTGGCCTGCAGGCGTTTGGGTGGATACCCCTTGGGTTGTGGGAGAATTTGGCCACAAGAGGGCAGAGTGTGCATTGAACAATCACAACAAAAATCCCAGTGGCCCTTTATGAGAAAGAAACCTAATGCTGCATGCTTCATTAACTGTTCCAGTGCTGATAAATATTTGCTGTCCTCCTGTTCAGACAGGAAGCAGATAAGGGATTTTTATACTACAATATGGCGCCTGGTTACTGCCTCTCGTAACATAATGTTTGGGAAGACGCTTCCCTCTGATCAGTTCCATTCATTTCCAATATTCTTAGAATTACAAAGCTGCATGCAATTCAATTAACCTTAGGACTTGAAGAGCAAAGCCTTCTCTGGTATACTACAAACTTTCCCACCAGCATAAAGCATATAGTGCAGTTAAAAAAAAAAAAAAGAGTAAGCCCATAACGTCATTGCAATGGTAACAGCCATACAACAGCTATAGTAATAGCAATAGCCGGGGTTTGGGAATCAGCTTAGGGTTCAAGCCCTGGCTCTATTACTTACCAACTGTGACCTCAGCCACGTCACTTAACATCTATGAACCCCAATTTCCTCATCTATAAAACAGACTCTACCCAATAGCTTTGTTGTGAGGATTAAATGAGTTAGTTAACAGTCATTACTGGTAGCTGCTATCTTGTGATTATTGTTATGTTAATAGAGGTTTAGTTGTATGTTAGAGCCACAGAGAAAGTAAAAACCTTTCTAAGGGATGCCTTGCCTTACTCCTGTCACAAATCCCCAACACTGTACCCATCCCCTTTCTTTCCTGCTGTAAATGAAGAGACTTCTCTCCTCAGACGGAAAGCCAACCCCCTGCCTGAGTAGTGAATCTTCATCTTCCCCCTCTTCACTGCCCTCTTCCATTCCCACATTGAAACATGCTCCAGTCTCTTCTATCTAGAAAATAAATATTAGTAAACAAAACCAAAACTTCCCCCATAACCCATATGTACCAGGAATTCCCCTATCTCTCCACCTTTGCAGCAAAATTTCTCAGTTGGGGCTTTCTACAACCCAAAGTCCGCGTTTCTCATTGTCCACTTACTTCTCAGCCCATTCCAATTAGATTCCACGCAGTGTGCTCTTGTCAGTGCCACTGGCGTGGTGGCACTACCCCCAGTGAATGCTCCTCAGTTCTCATCTCACGTGGCTGCTCCCCAGCTTGGGGACCTGCTGAAACACTGCTGTGTAGTGTTTGAAACTCAAGCACAGTAGCACCAAACTAGTCCTCAGTGTTTGTGGCTGACTGTGCTTTATCTACCCAGGCTGTAGATGCTGGAATCTTCCAGGCTCCATCTCAGGCCCTCCTTTTTTCTTATTCTACTCCCTTATCAGTGCTCTGTCTACACCCAAGGATCCAGTGTCCATCTCCACACCCATAATGTTTCAGGGTTTTGGGCCCACCACACATTTCCGCCAGAATGTCTCATAGTCATCTCAAGTTCAAGGTGCCCCAAACTGCATTACTTCTCCCCACCATCACCTGCCACCCACACAACTGAACCTGCTTCTTCAACAGTCTCTCAGGATGAAGTTTGTACCCCCATGCAGCCAGGTAGTTAACTCAGAAATTGGCAAGCATTCTTACACTTTCCCTTATTTCTCACATCCAATCAATTATGATTCCTGTCTATTTTACCTACTAGATTTTTTTTTAATCTCATCCCCTTATTTCTCCACTGCACTCATCAATCTAAGCTACCATCATCTTTTGTCAGCCCTTCTCCATTCTAATTCTTTATACTTCAGCCAGGAAAAAAAAAAATGGTTTTAAATGCCAATTTTACCATGTCATTTCTCACATTTGAAATCCTGCATTGATTATAGTTCTTTGGGTAAAATGCAGAATCCTGAAAGAATTATAAATGTCTCTTCTTCATTTTGCCCTTTCCTATCTCTCTAGCCTTGTCTCACGCCATTCTTACCTTTCCTTCTCCCTTCAGCTTCCAAAAATCCTCCTTCCTGTCATCTCAAAAAAACACACTTGGGTTAACTTTTGAGCATCTATCATGTGCCAGGCACCATGGGAATTTCAAAGCTGTATCAATCACGGTGCCCTCTAAGATTTTCCAGTCCTGGGAAAGGAGAGACCAGCTAGAATTTATACTCATCAGTATAAAGTAAAATGTGTTAAATAGCATTGAAAATGTACACACAGGGGAGTTCAGAGGAGGAAGTGAGTGGAGATACAAGGTACAGAGAAGGTTTCAGAGATGTGATCTGTACACGCCACCATGTAGGACGGGGAGAACCGGGGTTCGCAGATATGCATGAGAAGACCAGAGGTCTAGAGAAGGATGAGTGAAAGCAGGAGACATAACAGTTATGTCAGGTTGATCAAGAGAGAAATGATACCAAGAAATAAGTGTATTCAAATACTACAGACACTCCAAAAACAGAGGCACTTAAATTTGACAACCAGAGGCCATTGTGGACCTTTGAGAAAGTAGTTTCTGTAGTGGGGTGTCTGTAGAAGCCAGATCACAAAAGGAAAAGCAGCTGGTATGAAAGTGAAGGCTGGTTATAATATTCCACTATGTCAAGAAGATTGGCAATAAAGGAAGAAAGAAGCTCAAGGTTTGATATACCTTATCATAGCTAGAACAAGGAAGGCAAAATCCCAATGGGGATACATCAAACTAGCATCTGTTGCCTCAGACCACAGAGAGTTGGTGGGAATCCTGGCACAGGAAGACATTTTTAAAAGGAGGATTGTTGACATCCTAAACTCACGGGACAGCCCCCTGGAGCAGCCCCCAGGAGACAGGGACAGTGAGCCCCACTCTCAGTAAAGGCTGTAAAAAGTGCAGGACAACGGAAGCTGCTTGTAAAATTTAAGCAGATCAGACACTATAAAATACTTTGTAATGCGTCATTGAGGCAACCAAATAAGAGGCTTGAATAAATTTATATTCCAATTGCTAAACATTACAGTCAATTTAAAAACCCACAAAAGTTTTGCTGAACAACTGTATAAATTAGAATGGATCTGTCGCATTGCACAGGACCTAATAGACTAAGACATAAAACAATCAGAGCAACTCCCTCTCACCTGTTAAATCATCTTGAAACAGATCTGCTAGCTCAACTCACCATTCTTTTTTTCCTTTCAGAAAACACTGAGGTAATTCTCAGGTTAATGTGAATTTTATTTATTATTTATTTGCATTTTTTTCCCACTCAAGACAAAAAAGACAAAGCTGTCAGGGTCAGGAATTTATCATACATGAACTAGCCTTCCTCCCTTGAAAGTTTCCCATCTGGCTTATTGGGCTATTTCTCTTCCATTGAGCAAAAGTGGAATTATCAGGTGGTAGCTATTTATAGAAGCTGAAAACACAAATACATACAAGTACATATTCACATACTAAGGCGCGCGTGCACACATACACACACACACACGTAATACAAATGGAAGAGTAAGAAACTAGGCCAAGAGCCAAAGAAAGAAAAATCTGTTCCTGTCATAGAGATGATATGATAATTTAGGCAGGCTCTTTTTCCCACTGTTTCTCAGTTTTCTTTCTAAGTAATTTGATTGATAACAACTGCAAAACACTCACTGAGGCAGTAGGGAGGTGAGGAAGAATGATATTTCCCATAGGTACACATTCATATTTAAAAGCCCAGAGTTAAAGAGTAGAGCAAAGTATAGTGCTTAGATAATTCTCACAAGAATACTGACAATTCTCACAACAATCCATATGAGATGGATATGGTTATTATCTCCATCTTTCAGACATGGTAACTCAGCTCTAGAGAGGTTAAGTAATTTGTTCAATATCACATAGCTACCTAGTAAGTGGCAGTTCTGGGATTTGAACACTGATTTCTCTGACCATTCCATATAGGAGACAACTACAAGTGTGGGCAACTCAGGAGCAGATATGAGATCAACTCTTTTTCTGGCTAATCTATCAGAGGAAGATGGTCCTGAAGTGCAGAGAGTCCAAAGGTGGGTTACTTGTCTATTTCTCACAATAAATATTAGAAACTCTGGAGAGAAGTCCCCTCTTCCCACTCCTGTAGCCCACTCAAGATTCTGTGTCCAGGTAAAGCAAGATTATTGTGTGGATGGAGCATCAAATCTTAAAGAACATCCAAGGATAGAGAAGTTCAGCCGAGTCTTATGGGGTCTGGAATCTCTTCTATCATTACTGTTCACTGATTAAATTCCTTGTGGGTACATTTTTCCAACCCCCATCCCCCAAAAAAGAGATGAATCTAATCCAGTACAACTTCTTTAAGCCTGACCAGAAAGCCAGCTTATGCAGTGACTGCTCTTGGGTCACAACCCTATCCCTGGGCCACATAAGATGTAGGGAGGTAGAGTGGAAGGGTAGGACTTGTCGCATAGTATGAGAGTCTGAGCTGTGGGCAAGTTGTGGGTTTCCCTCAGAAACGTGGAGAGGGAGTGGGAGGATGGGCTGAAACGGACAGGGTGACCTATCTAATTGAGGGGGGAAATATCTTCCCTAGGTGTTTCAGTTACCTCCCTTACTGTATAGATGGGGAAACCAGGACTCAGGGAGGTCAAAGGACTTGCCCAAGGTCACCCAAAACTTAGTTGTGCCTGAATCAGGACTAGAACTTGAATTCTCCTGTCTCGAGTCTAATGCTTGGTCTCCCAGAAGTCCGTTAACTGCCCAAGAGAAGGAAGGGCTTAGGACACTGCTCAGAAGAGCACACTCATGTGAGAAGGAAAGGCAAAGGGACCCAGGTGTGCCCACGATGGATAAGACAGAAGCTGACCAGCCCCTTCCAGGCTCCGCTCTAGGTGTAAACCTGAAGGGGGGTTGAGGGGATGGTGCATGAGTATATGTGCTTTGTTGGGGGTAACAGGATTTTTTACTCTGCCAAATCCAAATCATTGTAGATATGAGCTCCCCAAATTATAAAGCCAGTACTTCGCTGATGTCATTTTTTAAAACAGCATTTCCCCAGGAAGTCATAGTTGGAAACTCATGTCGTTTGTGCCACTTGGGGACAACACCAATACATTTGATTTATTGAGACTTCCCACCTGCATCTGTTTTCTGAAAGGGGAGAGAAGTTGCCGTTCTAAAGTCCTAAAGGGTGGCAGCAAAACCCCAACCTGCCCTACTACTGAGCGCTCAGGACATGTTTACATATTTATTTATTTAAAGTCAAACTGTTTTCAGGTGTCTCAGGACAGGGCAAGGTGAGTGTCAGCTATGAAGACTGGCTTCTAAGTATGAGGTGAGATCTCCCACAGGGGAGGACAAGGGATTCTCTGCACAGACAGACCACAGCTTCCAAGAGGATCTCCATAGACAAAGGCAATACAGTCCAGAATGACCACCAGCAACAGGAAGACCGAACATCTGCCACCTGGCCCCTCTATAGGGTGGGGGTAGGGAACACTTAGAAATCCAAGGAAGCAGCAGGTGGCCATCACTGAGAAGGTGAATAGGACAGCGAGGCAGCTGTTACCATGGAAACATGCAGGCCAGCACTCCAGGCCTGCAATAGGTGACCAACAAAAACAAGCCAGGGCCAGGCCTAAAGAGACTCAAAGGCTCAGATCCAAGGAACAAGTTTAGGACTGAGCTGCTCTCTCCTTTTCTACCTGTAGGGCTAGTTCCAGTCCTGGGCCTCTCCCAAGCATCCTCAAACAGACTTCTCTCCTGACCCCAGATCCCTAGATGCCTACAGGCTTCTCACCTGCATGTTCCACGGGTACGTCACCTCCATGTGTCAAAATGAAAGTCACCAACCTCCCTCCAAGACAAGCTCTTCCTTCCTTCCAGAGAATGGGACCACCAGCCAGCCCGGCAGGCCAATGAGACCCCTCAAAATAGTCTTAACTCTGTCCTGTCCCTCAGCATTGATGCTTGATTGGTCCCAGGCATACTACTTCAGACCCATTCCCTCCCCACTGTCTCAGGTCAGGCCCTCATCATCTCTCACAACTGTGTTAAAAGCTTCAGAATTAGTCTTCCAGCATCTAATAATCCCCTTCCAAACCATCTCCATACTGCCACCACAATTAGTTCTCTGAAACTCTAATCTGACCATGTCACCTCTCCTACTTCAGAAACTTCAAAATGACGACATATAAACCACAGCGGATAGATGTGAAGGTCCTCGTGCTTTTGCACAGCCTGGCAAACTTCTTCACTTTCTCAAACACCCCAGTCAAATGTCATCTCTACCAGGAGATCCTCTCCAATGGTTTCCCCTTCACTGTTCTCTTTGGCTAATTAATTCTATTCTCTTCTGTATGTTCTTTGTACTTAGTATATAGGCTTCTACTGCAACATTCGCAACATGGTATTTGAACTACTAATCTATCATTTGCTCCTCCAAGAAACATCAAGCATATTGGAGGCAGGCACTATTTTTGTATAACTAGTAGCTAATACATAATAGGTGCTCAATAAATGTTGCATTGATTGCGTCAAGAACCCAGTCATTCAAGGTGATAGAAGAGGTGAGCTGAAATTGATTAATGAGCTAGGACTCCTTAAATACCTCTAACAGAATATTGGAAATATGTAGTCCTAAAAAGCAAGTATTTGGATGAATTAGATTTAGTTTTGTTTGCACTTCTCAGAGAAATGCCCCTTGTGTATGGCCCCAGGTGAAATGAGAGGTTAAAGGCCAAATTTGTGCCACATGGCACTGCCCCTTTGGGCAATAGCTGATTGGACCAGAAATGGATAACTGATGATGTGTTCCAGAGACCAATTCTCCAAAATCAAAAGAGTGTATGGCATCGAGGCCACCGCTGGCTTTATATTAAGACAAAGCTACAGGCAAGAAAGTTAAGACAGAACTCAAAATAATGGCAATAAAACAATAATGACACCAAAAAAAGCGAAACATTTCTAATACTTTCTATATGCCACATATTGTGCTAAACGATTTTATCCATTACTTAAATCCATCCTTACACCAAATCTGTGAAATAGCTATCTCAATGCCCTTTCCATTAGTTCCTTCTCCCCTTTTTTAACTTAAATCAGAGTTGGTTTCCATTGCTTGCAACAAAGAACCCCAACTAGTCCATTTCCTGTCTCCACTTTATACCAGAGGCATCAAAAAAGATAGCAGAACTTTCCAAGTTCATACAGGTGGAAATGGAGACATCAAGGATTGAAATCTAGTCCCCCCACCTGCAGTACCTGAGCTATGAATGCTTCATTATCTTAGGTGGTTCCAGTTTCCATTAGGCCTTTCTATATTTTATTTTTGTAATACCTGTATCCTTTGTTGGAGATAGTTTATAAACGGTTTCTCTGTTACTATGTTCAAAATAAAAGAAAGGAAGGCTGGAAAGAAGGAAGAACCAGACAGAAGGTCAAGAAAGCAGGTAGTCAAGTGACTGCAGCTTTGGGAAGGAGAATGCAACCAAAGCTGGGAACCAAGTAGGACCTGCCTCTCTTCCACCCTCATTGTCACAGGCCAAGTCTGCAAAGCTGCCCTCCTTCCAGAATAGCAGACAGAGATCCATATGGAAAGGGAAACCTAGGACTTCAGGGCTTAGACTGCTGCTCTGCTTCTTGGACAGAACTTGAGCACTTCTAGGAAACTGGCATTCTGGAAATTGTTCGGCTTGAATCAAGTTTCTAAACTCAGTACCTAGAGATTCAGAACCCTAAATCAACCACTAAGGAGCCTTCTTAGTTTTTACCCACAAACCCTCCTTCACAGCTCATCTGGGTTTTCTAGAAATGTCATTTGTATGAACGACCTCAAAGCCTCCATAGACAGGGAGCCACTGTCACAGGTTTGGCACTTCCAGTGGGGCTGCTTTCCTGCCTGCCAGCAGTGCTCTGCCTTGGCTAACAGAAAATCCCCAGGGATTTGGGGGCAACCCCTGGCAGGCCCCAGAGTAAGAATATGCCTTGGGCATTGGAGGAAATCAGTAAGAGAGGGCCCCACTAAGCTCTCTTTCTTGCCCTGGAGGGACACAGGCAGAGAAGGGCCTGGGGAATTCAGCTATCCAGGCAGGAAATGAGAGTGAGACCAGGGATAGGCCTAGCAGTCAGTCCTGAGTTTTTCTGAAAACAAGCCTGAGCGTCTGAGATGCCTCTGCCTTTTTCTGCCCAGGTTGAGTCTCGCACCCTTCCTCTGAGCTCACACCTGGTGCTGACTATGACAGCACTTACCATTCTATGACAAGGAAACGGGGGATGTTTGGCTGTGTCCTGGGGACACCGCTAGGTGGTTTCCATATACCAGGGACTCTTGAACAACAGGGAATTTTTCTTCATGCGGTAAAAAATTAAGGTCTAACAAATTGGCCCTCTACATCCAAGGATTCCCAACCACAGATCCAAAACAGTGGTTGAATCTGCCGATATGAAACCTGGGAAAAGGAAGGGCCAACTTCATATTTATTGAAAAGAATCCACATGTAAGTGGACCCACGTAGTGCAAACCCCTGTTGTTCAGAGTTAACTGTATTATTTCTTTTGACACTCACTACAATCCTACGAGGTAGGCATTCTTTTCATCCCCATTCTACACGTGAGGGAGCTAAGATTAAAAACAAATAAGTAACTTGTCCAAGGTGATTACAGCCCATAAACAGTGGACTTGGAGACCAAACCCAGGCCTTCTGATTCTGGAGCCTAGATTCTAAGCCATTAAACCATACGGGCTGCACATGTTAAATGATCTAGACCAGGGGTGTCCAAACTGCAGCCCATGGGCCAACTGCGGCCCGCAATCCATTTTTAATTGGCCCGCAGCAAATTCCAAAAATATATTTAGTTTACTTAAATTAACCAGGTGAGGCAATACATACTTCACCTCGAGTGAGTGGCCCGGCTGTTTGTGTATTTGACCGCATATGGCCCTTGGTGAAAAACGTTGAAAAAAGTTTGGCTACCCCTGATCTAGACCTATACCAGGTATAACTGCCATTGGGCTGGGGGTGGGGAGCAGGAGAGAAACAAAACAGGCCATTATTGTATAAGGACTAACATGCAGAAGCACAGAAAAGTTAGGGTACATAATCCTTGGGGTCAGGGATATTGCCCGTGAAGAAGATGCAGACAGATGGGAGTGGGGCATGGGTATGAATGAAGAGGGAACAGCACACATGCAGTCACAGGGAGGAGAGCGCTCCCGCAGTCTGTTCAAGATCCACAAGCCATTGCACATGGTTGGAGTGAGAGGGAGGGGAGACCGTGAGTCATGAGGCTGAAGAGGGACCCAGGGCCAGAGCGTGAAGAGTTGGGCCTCCAACCTGGGGCCAGTAAGGACCCCTGAAGTATGTTGAGTAGAGGAGTGTCTTGACCAGACTTTAAAATGATTAACTGTGGCTTCTGTGAAAAGAATGGATTGGGGGAAAAACAAAAGGGGTATGCAGAAAAACCAGTCAAGAGGCCATTGCAATAGTCTAGTGAGAGATAATAGGAGTGATGACAGAGGGTAGATGGAGGCAGACAGATTCAAGTGATAAAGGAGACAGAATGGAAAAGATCAAGTGACTGATTGGCTAAGAGAGAAAAGGAAAAATCAAGAAGGAAGGGCTCCTTGGTCAACCGTGTGGAGGGTGGTGCTGTTTGCTGAAATAGGAAACCTGGCAGGAAGAGGAGTAGGGCAGAGGGCAGGTATAGTAATGAATTCAGAGCGCAGTCCTGAGTTTGAAATGTTTGTCAGCGACTCAGTGGCGATGTTCAGAGGGCAGCTGGACACACACTGTGCTTTAACTGCACAGTTGTTGCTGGGCCCTGTCTTTCTTCCCACTTTGCCAATCATCTCAAGGCAGGGATGATATCTTCACTCTGCTTTACTTCTCAATGCCTAAGTCACTAGGCCACTTAAATGCTTGATGAGCGGACACGAGTAGGAACAGATTGAAGGGGAAATCCGCAAGAGAGTGGAAGGAAGGAAAAGAATAAACACCAACACCACCACCAAAAGGCAGGCAAAGAAGGGAGATGGTGGTAAGTCTAAAAGGAAACTTGATAAGGTTTAAGAAATAAGGTCTTTTTCATAAGTAGTTTAAAAACTAGTAGCATGAAGAAAGAATGGAATAAAGAGACATGATGGTTGACAAAGTGTTGCAATGGCACAGTTCTGTAACAAGAATACATTTCTCTCACAGATTTACTGAAAATGTGCCAGTCAGAACAAAGCTCGATCACTGGCAATAATAGAAATAGATAATTTTTAAAAAGTAGTTATCAGAGCTGAGACTAGCTGCCTGTGTGCCTGAGGCATTACCCACCCATAAAGCTTCATTTGCCTGTTAAATACTGACTCCTTTACGACTCATCTACAATGTCTCAACTCTGCAGGTTTTTGTTTGGATTATCTCTGAAGCTACTGTCTAAAGGTCAATAATGTTGGTATTCATTCCCCTTCAGAAACTTTGAATGTGGTAAATTAGAAGAAAGTTTCAGAAATAATGCTTTGGGGTTTGGGAAGAGATGGGACAATGGCACTGAGCACGAAAGGGAATGCCACAAAAGCATTAATGGAAGATGGGGGAAAAAAACAAAATCAGGCTGATGGGCTCCAGGTGCAAAGAGTTTAAGAGTCAGTCTTTCTCCCCCATTTTGATTGAGAGGGAAAATTGAGCCCATAAATCTAAACTTGTGATTCCTTCATTTAAAACCCTTCAAAGGGTTCCCTCCCCTTGTCCCCCACCCCTGCCCTCCATGATCTGGTTCTTACTTCTGCTGCCTTATCCAATGGTGACACTAAGACGAAGCCACACTTGGAAGGGAGGTGGCTTTGGAAGCTGGACTAGTTTTCAATTGCTGTATAACGAATTGCCACCACTTAGCAGCAAACAACAACAGATTTATTATCTAGTATTAGATACTAATGGGAATCAGGAGGAGTCTGGGCACAGTTTAAATGGGTCCTCTGCTTGGGATCCCACAGGCTGTAATCAAAGTGTTCACCGGGATTGGATTCTTCCGGAGGGTCAACTGGAGAAGTATCAGTTCTTCATGCTCATGGATGTTGGAAGCATTCAGTTCCTTGTGGCTGTAGGATTCATGGCAGTTTGCTTATTCAAAGCCAGAGAAACAGAGAGACTCTAGCAAGATGCACGCAACAGTCTTATCTAATCACATAAAAGTGATCATATTGCCGTTGCCATATTCCGTGGGTTAAAATCAAGTCACAGGTTCTTCCCACACTCAGGAGGAAGTGATTATACAGGGTGTGGACACCAAGAGGTGGGGATCACAGGGTCACTTTCTGTCCATCTACTCACAGGGCTCATGGTTTATAGCCTGTCTGTTGCACTAAAGCCCTGGAGAGTTTCCACAACAGGGAGGACTGGGATAGAGGAGTGTCTGTCATCTTCCCACACAAACACTAATCACAATGCTTTAAATATTATTTGGTTTTATCTCTTACTAGACCTAAAAGTCTTGGAGGGAGGTACCGTATTTTTTGTACCAACTCTAGCATCATGCCAGACAGTCAACATTTCTTCACTACAAATTTGTGACAATGAACAGACAGATTGGTTTGGAGATGTACAGGTATCAATTTAAAAACCTATATAAATTGTCCTTCACATGGTGTCTCTGTGTCGTAAGGTTTATAGAAGCTCTGGTAACAGTTTTGCCCATCTCAAACCTTGACAGAAGCGTAGTTTCAGATTATAAACTATCTCAGAAGTGCTATCTTTTATATGTTAAACAGCCATACTTATGAAGTGATATTCTAGTTAATGTTAATTCACAAATAAATTGTGCCAAGGGCCAAGTTTTGCACATGTTATCTCGAAGCCTCTGTGGCATAGGAAGGGAGATGGCTCATGGAGATACTATTGCACAGATTTGGTCAAATTGTATATCAATTTGGGAGGGGAGGGAAAATGGTCGGATTTTTGTTCTAGATTGCCAGCTCAGTCACACTTTCCTTGGGGATGCGTACCCCTTAAGACCATCCCCTAACTTCCCAATGCGAAGACATGTTTGAAAACCTTTACAATATGAGCCTTTGCAATGAGAAATGAGAATATGTCAATACAGAGACTCTCTTGAGTTAGTCTCAAGGTACAAAATATAATAATAAGTAGAAAGAAAACCCATTGAATTAACCTTCCATGTTGGATGTTTAATACATTAAATATTCTACACAAACACTTAATTTGTTGTTTCCTCCAGGACATGCGCCAATTAAATATCTATTACATGGTACCCATTGGCTCAATCCCATTGCTGTCTTACAAACCAATAGATGAATGTGGTTTGCAGGAGTATAAGATGTGAATAGTGGCATGCAATTGCACGACAAGTCTTCCAAATTAAAAAAGGCTTATAAATCATTACATTTCTTTAGCTCCTGGGAAATCAAACAAATTCAAAACTCACATTCACATGTGGCAAAAATGTTCTTTGTGTGGCCCAAATTCCACCTCAAACCAAAAAGCTTTTCAGTTTTCTTCCCCACCCCAGAATTCTAGCAGAATAAAAAGTTAAAAACATTCCTTATATTTTGTTAAGGTATACAAAACAACACAAAAAGCCCTGTCCACATGAGGTTTATAACCTAGAGGGAGAGCCATAAGATACACTATTAACTAAATATTGAGCAGTCTTGAGTGTTAAACATTATGGTAGGTAGGTGAAAAACGTCCCTCCAAAACTACCCACATCCTAGTCTCTGGAACCTGTGACTATTACCTTATATGGGGGAAAAAAACAGCACCCTACAGACAGACTGCTTTTGAGATTAAATAAGGATCTTGAGATAGATTACCCTGGCTTACCCAAGTGAGCATTAAATGCAATGGCATGTATCCTTATGACAGGGGCAGAGAAAGATTACACACTTTCACAGACACACACACACACACACACACACACACACACACACGAGAAGGCAATGTGAGGCAAGGAATAAATTCTTCCCTGAAGCCTCAGGAGGAAGCATTACCCTGCCGACACCCTGATTTCCGCCTAGAAAAGCTGATTTTGAATCTCTGACCTCCAGAAATGTTGAGAGAATAGATTTCTGTTGTTTTAAGCCACTAAGATTATGGTAATTTGTTACAGCAGGCTGAGGAAACTAATACAAGGATGTACCATGAAAATAAAGTGTGGGGGGGTTATAACGGACAAGGAGAGGGAAGGGCCAGCTGTTACAGATGGGGTACCGAGGACAGTCTAAGATGACATGAGAGCTCCAAGCTAACACTGAGACATGGCTAAGTAGGAAGACAGAATGACCACTTGTTTGGGTAGGAGGTCCTGATAAGGACAACTTTAGTGGAAAGGTGAGACCTGTTTGGGGTGAGTTCAAATGAGAATGAGAAGTGATGAACTGGAGACAGAATAGGACAGAGGATACTTTTGAGTAGCTCTGCTCTAAAAGGAGGGCAAAGAAAAGAGACAGTAACTAGAGGGCATGGGGTCAAAGGCCCATTGACATCTTATGTTTAATTTAATACAGTGAACCTGAAACATCCATTGAGACCAACAGAGGTTCTGTGATTTGCCCACAGTCATAGAGCAGAAAAGTGACTGAGCAAAAATTCAAAACAATTTTTTTTTACTCTTAGTACAAAGTCCTTTATGGTAGCAAAACAAACAAACAAACAAATAAAAATGGCTTATACCTGGAGGAAGGTGAACTGAACCTGGGTAGATAAATGTGTCCCCTGAGCCACAACACACCACCAAAGACCTGGGCTTCCCAGCCCCAGCTCTGCTGCTGGAAGTCTCAGTGGAGACCTAAGACGCATATTCCTGACCAGTAACGTGGTCAATACATGTTCAAGGAATGAATGGAAAACAGGACTTTGCATCCTCGCATATTGCACGAGCAACTCCAAGGATCCTTAGTGAAGAGAATATTGTTGTTAGTGATAAAAAGAAAATATTTTGATTATAAATGTTAACTGACTAGACAGAGTAGACCAGTAAAGGATCTGTAGCATATGTTCTGGTGTTGAAGAAAAGTGAATATTTTCAGAAGACCACCAATAAAACTCAACAGAAGAGAAATGTAAGAATATTAATTTAACAATGAAATCAATCACAAGCATCCAGTAGGTGTTTTGATCATAGTGTGTGTGCTTCAGCTGGATTTGCAGGATTCTGCAGTAATCTTTGAAACACTGAAGGAACTAAGAGTTACTGAGGGCTCATGTTTCACAGCTGATCTTTATGAATATAGATTATAGTCCCTACTTCCCAGGGCTGTTGGGGCGATTAAATGAGATAAATATGTATGAACCCCTAGCCATCACCTGTCCATAGGAGTCTGGCACATACATAGTATCCAGCCCCTCTCCTTCCTCCTTCCCCATACCCCACCCTTCCCCATCACCACCACCACCACCAGCCACAGGCTTTCGAAGATCTGGCTCTGCCTTTCCTGGGACCTCATTTCTACCCACTCTTCCTCCTGCTATTTATGCTTCAGCTACACTGACCTTCTTCCTCTTCCACGAACACACCCTGCTTGCTCTTGCCTGAGGACTTCTGCTCAAGCTGAAAAGCTCTGCCCCACTGCCCCCATCTTGGCATGGGGGATTCTCTCTCCATTCAGATATGAGCTGAAATGCCACCTTCTTATAGAGGCATGCCACAACCACCACATTAAACCCCCACCCAGTAGTTCCTCCTAAATCCCAGCGCCCTATTTTTATTTTCTTCATAGCACTCATTTTCTGGTGCTATGAAGAAAGAGACCCTATATGTAAACCTTATTGAGCTACGTCCTGTCACTCCCCACTGATGGCAAAGACCTGGTCTGCCATATTTCTTGCTTTTCACCCAGCACCTGAAACAGTACCCAGCACAGGTAGTGGCAGTCAATAAATATCTGATGGAGTGAATTGTTATCTATGTATGCACACACAGCTACTTTATGTATAGGTAGAATGTGTATGCATGTATGTGTGTGTGTGTGTGCGTGTATGTATGTGTGTAAATTGGGAAGAAGAGAGAAAGTACCAAGTCAGATGGCATTGGTTTAAATCCAATTTTGTCATTCAAGCAACGTGATTATAGATAAAATTCCTAGGCTTTCTCTCTATTCCAATTCCCTGTTTGTCAATGAAAGGTGACAACGGTCTCCTGGTATCATGGGCATTCAATGACGTACTCCAAGTCAAGCACTTAACATAATGCTAGATACAATATAATATGCTTTTAATAACTATTAACATGTATTTGCTGTCAAACAAAATTGTTATCATATGGTACTATAACCCCCCCCCCCTTAGCAAGCTCTCAGGACTACAATAGCAAAATCTTAAAAAGCCAACATATTCTAACATACTCAGTTGTAATGATGAACAGTCATTTAGGCTCTAAGGTTTACCCAAGTTAAAGGTTATATCTAGTCTAATGCTAAAAATTCTTTGAAAAACATTTCTAATTTGGATTATGAAAATCAGGTGTAAAACAGATATATCCAAAATGTGAAAACCCACCACTCAATGGAAAAATATCAGCAAACCCCATGCCCCAGTGGCTTGGTTGTCCCTCTCCCCCACCTCTACTGTTCAGCAAATTGCATAAAGTCAAGACTTTTTATACAACAGGGCTACAGGTCCGCTTCCGGGAATCAATTTTCCCAAGTGAGAGAAAATGTTCTAGGAGTTAGGAAGAAAGGAGATCCAACAGCCATTTTCAGGAGCATGGAAACTTATTTCCAACCCTCAGGACCCGGGCATCCAGTTGTCGACCTGACATGCAGAGGACAAAGCCCTGTTGAAAATGAATCAAAGAGCTAGGATATGTGGGGCTTCTCATAGATGCAGAAGCCAGAACCTTCCAGCTGAAGCATTTGCATGGAGCCTCACACACAAACCCCTAATGACAGATGAGTCTAAGTCTGTTAAGTTGTTTTCTTCACCGATTAAGTGTCTTTTCAAATCTTACTTTGAAAGTATTCAGAAATCTACAGGAAAATGAAAAATGTCAGCAGCTCATGTCCTTCTAGACATGCTGACTTCCTCAGTGCTGGAACTTCCGCCCAGTGTCTTCGTATTCAAGGTGACCTATGAATTTCTCATAGAATCCTGGGGCCTCAGAAGAAACCAAGGCCCAGGAAAGTGATGGGACTTGCTCAAGGCAGAACCATGGCTACAAATAGGTTTCCTGTTTCTAGATTCAGTGTTAATTTTGGTAATTTGCAACTGGGTTCGATCTATTTATCACGCACTGGACAAGGGGATGACCGCACAGGGCACCCTCCAGTTCTCTGGTATAAAGCCCATGGTCTGTCTACAGAGCAGTTTGTAAGGGGATGACTCCGTGCAAACTCAGGTGTGAAAAGAAGCACAACCTTCTATTTTCCAAATGATCTACTACTGAGCTGTCATTCAGTCTCAGTAATTATTGGGGCTTCCTTCCCCATACTCCCACCCTATGGTTGGGCCAAGTTCTTGAGTGCTTCCTGTACCCCCAAAGCTTTCCCATTCCCCCGGTAGTTATCAACCCATGCTGGATATCTCAACAGCTTGAGCATCTTGGATGAGGCTGGAAACCTGCCTGCCTGGAATCCAGCCTCCTAGGCTGCCAGCTGAGGTCCTGTAGGCTCCCTGGGGCAATGCCACAAAGCACAGCTCCTGTCCTCTCTAGTCATTCAACGCATCCACCTGCCGATCGTCTACTGCCTCTTGGACTCTGGGCCACCTCACCTCCCCAGCCCTCCTTGCTCTCCCTTCACCACTGAGATCCCCAGCATTATCCTTTCAAGAAGTTTGGCATGTTCAGAAAAAGAGGAAGAGGCACTGACTTGAAGTAGCTTCTTGCTTTTTGGTCCTGCAAAACCCCTCAGGCAGAAAATACCAGGGGTCTAGCTACCTAATTAAAATTCAGAAGAAGAAACAAATTTCCAGTGAGCAAAATTCAAGTGAGTATCTCAAAATATTACTCTGCCTCACCAACACAGGCCATGCTGCCTCTGGCTCCCCGGTGTTATCATATTAATTTTTTCTGAAAACAAATGGGAAAGAGCTTTAGCTAGACATCCAAGACAATTTGACTTAAAATATGCATCCTTGGTGCATGCACACACACACACACAACACACACACACACACACACACACACATTTTGGAACAATACACTATTTGTGTTTGGCTATGTATAAAATATTTGAAGATCTATTTCAGAACCCTTTAGGACTGTTTCCCAAAGTAAGGATAATATAAAATCACATTTAAAATACTGTCCATCGGAATCAACTCTCTGCTGTTACTGGAAGTAACTCCATTGGGTCAGTTGCGCTGGTCAGGAATATATACCCTAGGGGCCGTTAGCTAAATGTTTCATCCAAAAAGTCTCCATGCCCGAGGTAACTACTACAAGCGCTGCAGTTACCCCTTTCTCGTCAATCTCAGACATTTTGCTAACACAGTAAATGTTCGAACTGGTTTCTCACTAGTGAAGGTAACAATATCTGATATGTGTGCAGTAGATGAACTATCTTGGAGACACTCACTACTCTTAAATGAAAAGGGTTAAAGAATCGGAAACCGTGCTGCTCGACATGGTGGCCACTACCCACCGAGGGCTACTGAGCACCTGAACTGTTGTTAGTTCTACGTGTTAACATGATGATATGTTGGATATTCCTGGTTATATAAAATACCTTATTTAAATGATAAGTGCTATTTAGTGGCTCATATTATATAGCCACTGAACAGTACTGGCCTTAGAGACCCTTTAAGCGTGGGGACAGTGCCTGGGTTTGATCTCTAAACAGTCTTGGTTCTGCCACTGGCTCATGGATTCTGTGTTCCCAGCAGAACCGCCTGACCTAGTTAGCTGAATCCTGCCACTGGAACAGTAACTCATTTAACTCAGGCATCATGAACTATTGCAGGCACTCGGGGGACAGAACAGAGCTCAACCTTCACAGAGCTTATAAAAGAGGTGCTTTTGTGTCGATTTCCAAAAAAAAGTGACCATATGACAACATTTGATCAGATAACTTGCTTTCATTATAAACTGGTAGCAAAGTTGCCAAGAAATAGCTAACCCTCATCTCCTCCAGAATACTGCCTCCAGATTAGAGTCTCTGGCCCTGGGCTCAGTGCTTTAAAGGGTCCTTGTCTGGACTTTTCCAGACACATCTCTCTCCCAAGGCAGCTGTATGTGCCAGAGTCCCGCGGCCTTGTGGGGTTCAATACAATGCTGCTGCAAGCTGAGGGAAGTAGTGACGTAATGTACAGGCCAGAAGATGTATGCCAGTGACCAAAGCATCAGACACCCCAAGCTGGGTTCTGGCCTGGTACAGACCATCACCCTGGTGACTGATAGGCATGGCTGCAGAATTGTAAATGGGCTGTCTTTTTGCATTGAAATGGGTTGGAACTTGAAGGCCATATATTCATCTTCCCTATCATACTAAAATAAAGGTCCAATGATTCCAGGGAACTGTATTTATACCACATACATGAGATTTATAGTGATCTTTGATGACATAATAAATTATACTTATAATACACACATATAGTCGATATCCTGTAGCAGATTCTTACAATAATGACCTCCAATGAATCATGCCTCCTAGTCTACGCTTTGCTAGTCCCTTTCTACCTTAACTCTGGCCTTGGCATGCAACTTGTTTTGGCCAATGGAACATCGGCCAATGTGATGATGCAAGCAGAGGCTAGCACAGTGCTTGCAACTGCAGCTTGCTCTCTTGCAACCCCAAAGCCACCATGCTGTGAAGAAGAAGCCCAGGGCTTTGAAGAGAAAGGCCTATATTGCCTTAGCTGCACCCAGCACCTATCTGCCAGCTGCCCACCAGCTGAATGCATCTTCAATAGAAAGCACAGATGAGATCAGCAGAAGAACTTCCCAGAATTGTAGGAAATAATAAATGTTGTCGTTTAAGTGTTTAAAGCCATTGGTTTGGGGGTGGTTTGTTATGCAGCAATAGAAATCTCATACAATCCGCCAATTAAGTAAAGACATGTTTCCTGCCCTAAAATGTTTTTCTGTAATCCCACCAGCACCAGCGTAGCAGATTAGGAGGTTATTGTTAAGCATTTATGAATTGATTAACAAAAATGGTGTATATTAAAATCTGGATTTCAATATGAGGTTGATAATCTGCTTCATATATTTTCCTGTTAATAATGAAAATGTGTGTGTAAGTGTAACACATTTGATTTATAGAGTTTTCATGACTTTTGAATGAGATGGTCATGAGCTAAATCTACTGAACTGCTACACCAATACATGAAGTCTGTCAAATCCTAATCTTATTTTTAAAATTTGGTTACCTATAAGAGACAAAAAGCCTTACTTCCTAGAAATCATTCAAGTCAATTTAATATTTTGTCATAAAAGAGATCTACATTTTGGTTAGGGAAGCAAGACCTCCCATGCACAAATCTGTTAGCAAACTATAAGAGTGTATGAGTAAATGTAAAATTAATGAGTGCAGAAAATAAGTGCTCTGAGACTTTAGAAAAAGAGAGACGGATCTGAGCTGGAATCTCTAGGAAGAGTCTTAGAGAAGCTTCTAGTTAAATGTGGTCAACTGAACACATTCATTCCCTCCCGATACTGCCTAACATTACAGTACTGAGAATTTTTTAAGGCACAAAATAAGGATAAATAAAATAAGATAATAGACAACAGCAACAGAATTTCTAAACATAGAGTATCAGACTTAGCAGACTAGAGAAAGTTGAAATGTGAACTGGAAATGGGAGAAACCCAGAAGTAAGCCAATCCACTTAGCAGGACCACTGCCCTCATACATAGACTGAGGGAATTGGAGACTCCACGTATCTCTGAAAGCAGGGTGCAGCAGGTAGAGTTTAAGGTAGGAATGTGTTCAAAAGCTCGAATGTTGATATAAGTAGCAGACTGGCCCCTCCTCAGTGCTGACCGCATGTGATAGTCCTTCCCTAACCCTGCCTGGGTCTGAAGCTCTGGACTTGGGCAACACCAAGCACAGCTACGGTCAGAGTAGTATTCTGACAACAGGAGTATTATGTGAAAAAACTTCACGTCAAATCAGAGACCTCATGTTCCCTTTTTCCTTGTCTCCAAGATCATTAGCAGCTAAGTGTATATTTTAAAGGCAAGAGATTAATGGTACCTTCCGGGGAAAAATGACCATTCAATAGAAAAGACCCCTAAGGATACTCATAGTCAAAGAGCCAAGACTACAAAAAGAGCTCTGGTCAGACCTGATGGACCTTACTTTTAAATAGGGAGGGATAGCCCAAGAATCACCAAATATTACAGGGCAGGTTCTAACGAAAAAAGAAAGAAAGTGCATCAAACAAACAGAGACTTGGATGAACAGGAGACGGTGTAGGGAGCTAGAAAAAAAAAGTCTAAAGTAGTACAGTTGATATCTTCAGACAACCTAGAATATAGTTCACATCCATTATACTATAAACAAGATGAAAAAAAAAAGAACATTCATAGAAAAAGAGGGGAAAATTAAGTGATGGGGAAAATTAAGTGATTCATAGAAAAAGGGGGAAAATTAAGAGAAATTTTATAAATCCGAATAGAAGGTTTGGAAGCCAAAGTGAAAACAATGTCACAGGAAACAGAATATTGAATAAAATGGTAAGTGAGAAAAATAAAACTTGAAATTAGTCTCAGAAGTCAAACATCCAAATAAAAGGAGTTAGAGAAAAGAAAGAGGGAGGAAGTGATGAAAGGAATAAGAAAGTGTTCAATAAATAAAAGAGTTTCTAGACTGTAAGTACATATCTAGTTGCAACAGAATGAATGAAAACAGATAAAATGTAAAATTTTAGATAAAAGTGGGACAAAAAGCTTCCAGAGATGGAAGGGAAAGATCAAAATAAAAAATTAGAAATTAAAATTGTATCTGATGTATTTAACACTGGAAGTTAAAATAAAAAGAAACAATGCATTTAAAATTCTGAGGAAAATCACTTCCAGAATTCTATATCCACACAGATAACCAAGTCTGAGGACAGAATAAAAGTTTCTTCCGATAAGTGAGTTCTCAAAAATTGACCTTTCTTGTAATTTCCTTTAGGAGGGTCTCAAAGACTGTGCTTCAACAGAACAGAGCAATCCAAGAAAAAGGAAGATGAAAAGTCCAGGAAGCAAAGGATCCAACTCAGGGGGAAGAACAGAGAATCCCCAGGTTAGCGGTTAAAGGACATCTGCTCATCCAAAAATGACCACTGTGCCGCTGGCCTGAAGAGCAACCAGTCCAGATAGGAAGCAAAGGAGGTCTGTCTCCAAGAAATGATTACGTAAACATGTTCAGACACATTGAGAGGAGATTTATCCTTCTGTTGGACTGTTTTGAGGTTCATAGAAAATTAAAAGTAACTATTAACTCAAGGGAAAACAAAGAGTTATGCAAGCATGAAACAAAGAGTTATGCAAGTAATTACAGAATACTGCATGGCTTGTTTCGAATAACATTTCCATAAACTTAAGAGTAAAAACATTGAACACTGGGCTAATCAAAAGGTGTGATATAAATTTGTTGAGAGGATGGGGGAAGGGTAAGTATGGGGGATAATAATGATGGTTGGGGGAGGGGCATGATATAATCCTTATTTTTAAAGTATGAAGCTGACAATATTCCAAGTGTACATCAATATAAGCATGCCATCTTGAAATATGGAAGTGAAGACCCAAGGAAACAACTTCAAAAGTCAAAATATAATTACCTGTTGTACGTGTGAAAGGGAAAGGGGGACAGGGGACCATTTGACTAAAAACTATAGCCACATAATCAATTAAATGCAGTTCTGATTTAAAACAAAAACAGAAAAAAAAAGCTTAAGGGAAACTGAGAAAACCAGGATCTGGCTAGGTGGAAGACAGTTCTGCTCAATGCTGTTGAATTTAAAATAAAATGCTTGACCACAGAGCTCACCACCTAGTGGGAGAGATGGACCCCAATTTGGAATAAAAATGCAGAGAGGTCCATGTTTTCTCAGCCTCAAAGAAAAAGCTGGATTGCACAAGGCTTGGAGGGGGGGAAAGCAAAAAGCAACTCTAGAGAGAATGAACAGCATGAAAGAAGGAATGGCTCAGCAATGAGCATGGCAGGTGGCCAGACCCTAAAGGATTTCAGCCTGGCATGAGGAGCACTGAGTTGGGGAGTCACATTAGAAAGGGGAAGGGAGGCCAGATTCCAGTCTGAGGAGTTTGCCAACCCTGGGCCTTCCAGCCAACATCTAACCCGTGGTTTCTGTGGATGCTGATATCTCAGAGCCATGCATTAACCAGAAACTTAATCGGGAAGCCTCTGAAATAGACTATTGCAGATACCTGACCTCACCTTCCATCACCCTTATATTGTTTTTTGTGGTCTCCCTGCCCCCAAGCTCAGGAATTAATTATAAAACCACCAAAATTCCAGCAGGATGAATTCTCAGCCCTAAGAAGTCTTCTACACCAAAGTCAAGGCCCTAACAGGGAAGGAATAGAACCCTGAGACTTGGAATGGGGATATCTGGGTAGACACACTTGGCAGCTTTGGACCCCCAAATGTCCCTGGATCCTCTGGGCCTGTAAAGGTGCTCATTTCCCCTACTAGAGGATAGCAGCCACCCCTTGTTTGAAGACAATGCAGAACCTTCAGTGGAGGCAGGTACCTTATGCTGGCCCTTCTCAGGATCTGCTCCCACATCCCATCTTGAACCAAGAACTAGGGTCAAATCTGAGCATGGCCCAACTGGAGAAGTTCAGACCTGCTAAGGGATGAGAAGGATTAGACACTAAAGGAGCTGCAGGAGCCAGCAGAGGTATACCAACAAGGAAGGCAAGAATGTGACCAGGTATGGATCCTGAAGATGCTGAATTAAAGGGAGTAGCATAAAAATCTGGATAAGGGGTTCCTCAATATGGGGTTCTCTTCCATCACACAAGATGTAACACCCTGATAAAGCCCCAGGGACTTTTCCTAATCCCCTGTTGGAATGATTTTAGAAGCCTGGAAAATGTATTGGCCTGCAATAAATGAAGAAGAGATACCAGAAGTAGTGTGGCAGACTGTGGAAGAAGGATTAAAAGGCTCAGAGAAACAGACATCCTAAAATAGATTTATTATAACCCATTGGGCCAGAAAACCCACTATATTCCTTGGGAGAGCCCAGAGGTCACTCTGATTAATAAGACAACATGAAGTGTGCTGGTGAGGGAGTGTCACTGGCAGCATTAAGAAGCTTAGCAGTGCTGTCCTCTGTAGGATCCTAACAGAGGATGCTGTTTCAATATTGGTTTCCTTACTAGCAATGGGGATCGTAGAACCCCAAAATAGCAGAGGCCCAGTAGCAGCACTCAATTGCCAGAAGCTAGGTGGTCATAATTACCACCACGGACTGCAAATTCAGAATGGTAGCCAGTGGTGGCTGACCTATAGGGATCTATAGAACATGGTGTCCACTGAGGTAAGATATATAAATAGCCAAGGGAGTATTACTAAGAGACCAATAATGTACGAGTAAAAGTTTAGATCAGCTGCCCCCATACAAGTCATGATCCTTTGCCCAATTTCCAGACCCAAGTCAGTTCTCAGATCCAGAATCCACTGACTGAGAGGACAGACAAATCAGGGACAATTTGAACATCAAAATAGCGATAGAGGTTATTAAATAAAGTGAAAATTCATGGGGGCTACAATGATATAAACAAATAAGGGAGAAGAGAAAGCTCTATCTTGAAATAGAAAGCCAACTAATGAATATAGAAGGAATAATGAAATCAGAAACCATTGTTTTATAAGCATCTTGACTCAAACAAGAATCACTGATGATTGCTAAAAATAGTAACTGAAAGTTTGATAAGAAATAAGAGATCATATTCACAGTCTCAAGTATCATCCCTTCCCCCCAAGATATTTATCAATTGCAGAATATATAATAGTAACCTGGCAAGTACTACTTTAGCCAAATTATCAAACTTGACATCACTAGTAATAGGACTAATCTATAGTATGTGTCTCTTGCAATAGTGCCCTGGGAAGGATACAACACCACTTTGGTGGTACTGCCAAAATGCATAACTTGAAGCTGATCATGAGGCAGACAAATCCAAACTGAGGAATACTCTATAAAATAATTAATTGGTCTGTACTCTTCAAAAATGTCAATTTCATGAACTGCAAAGACAGTCTCAGGGAGTATAGATTAAAGGAGACCAAAGAGCTATCACTGCCAAATGCAATGCATGACCTTGGATATTCTTTTACTATCAAGAATGTTATTGGAACAATTGATAAAATCTAAATAGGGTCTGTAGCTTAGATAATAGTATCATATCAATGTTAATTTTCTGATTTTGATCATTGTATTATGTCTACTTAAGAAATTCCTTTTTAGAAAATGCACACGGAAGTGTTTAGAAATAAATAGGAACCATGCTGGAACTTAAACAGTTCAGAAAAAATATATATATACACTCTTTATCTCCATCCATTCATTTATCTACAGAGAAGACCATATAGCAAATGTAGTAAAATGTTAACATATGTGGGATCTGGCTAAAAGATACCCAGGAATTTTTGTACTATTCTTGAAAATTTCTGTAAGTTTTAAAAAAATGTAAAAATTAAGTGTGTATATACGTGTGTGTGTGTTTGTGTGTGTGTGTGTGTATGAAAGGAAGCTTCAAAGGCACAACAAATGTATAGAGTAGTGATTCCCAGCGTCCTTCCTGAAAGGCACTTATGGGTCATTCACCCAGATAATCATACACTGGAGGAAAGTGAGGACCCAAATGTTTAAAGGGCTGCTGTACACAGTGTCCAAGGTGACACTGATACCCAGAAAACCAAATCACCATTCTGACGTCCTGTTAGAGCAGAAGTGTCTGGGATCAGGTTATAAGTGGATTTCTAATCTAATACCACTCATCTCAGTGTGCACTGGGTCCATGGAGCTACTGTCATGCAGGGTGATAGATAGGGTATCTTCTGGGGTCTCGAGTCCCGCTCCCCACATAAGAGCACAGGATATGGTGAGGCCAAAAAGGAACACCCACGGAGCCATAGGTAGGGGTGTCAGAACACTAGAGTCTCACTGGCGGCTGGGTTGGAGACACAGGAGGCAGAAGCCACACGATTTGCAACCCACCGTCCACTTGTCTCTGCCAACCGACCTCATTTGCTAGCTGCAATCCGCCTCTCTGCAATCCGCAATCCACACTCCATGCCACGCTCCATGCCACGCCACACCACCACGCCACACCACCACGCCATACCACTACACCATGCCACACTTTGCTAGCTTGGCCACGGCAGTCATATCAGTGGCTAATGGCTAACCGGTAACAGCCGATGGCCTACTAGTCACAGCTGATGGCCATCTACTACCTGTGAGGCCGAGAGCCTGGAAACTGCTGTCTGGGGCTCTGTCTCCACAGCTACCTACTGGTCATTTCTCCAGTTCCTAAGTATGTAAATGAAATGAACACACTTACTAATTTACAAAACTCTCACATTGGACGTTGTTTCTTTAAACAGTAGAGTATAACAATTGTAGTAGAAAAGGTCAAATGGGAGCCCCTGAAACTACGCTCACCTTTAGTCAAAATAAGAAATTAAAAGCCAATATTGCTACCCAGGGGGAATAAAAATGAGGGCCACTCTCAGACTTAAATGATGCATCGGTGATGGTTTATATCCCCATTTACATTCTCATTGAATTCACCTGAACGGCCCCTACAAAAACCTGATGAATCATGTTAGGTAGCAATAGACTATCATAAACTTAATCAAGTAGTAGCCTCAATTATAGTTGTTGTGCCAGATGTGGTTATCTTTGCTAGAGAAGATTAAGACGGGCTAAAGAATGTGGTCGCAGCTACTAATCTGGCTAATGCATTCTTTCCCATTCCTATCAGGAGGGCAGATCAGATGCAGGTTGCATTCTTACGTGATAGACAACAAAACATGATCTTGTCCCAGATTAATTCTCCTGCTCTCTGTCACATCAGAGTCGCAAAGCAACCTAGAACACCAAGACGTTCTGCAGAACATTACATTGATCTCTTGTATTGATGACATCATGTGAATCATGTTAATAAGCTAGAAGGGGCAAGTATTTTGACATCTTTGTAAGATATATGGGTGGGAAATAAACCTTACAAAGATTCAGAGTCCTGCTACCTCCAAATTTTGGGGGTCCAATGCTCTGGAGCATTCCTGGACATCACCTCCAAAGTAAAGGGCAATTCACTATACCTTGTACGTCCTGCCACTAAGGAATAAATAATATTTAATAAGCTCCTCTGGGTTTTGTGGGTAGTATTGTTCATACTTGTGAATACTGCTCTGACTCATTTATTGAGTGATTTTGAAGGCTTCCAGTTTTGATGGGACCCAGAGTAAGGAGGAGATCATTAGCAGGTTCAGCTTGTAGTACAAGCAACCCTGATACTTGGGCCACACTATTTTGGCAGATTAAATGGTATAAATAGAAGTGGGAAAAGGTGTCATGTGGAGTTTAGGACAAACTCCCAGAGGAGAGTCACAACACAGATCATCATTAGAGTTCTTCCCGTATAGGGTGTAGAGAGAATTACATACCATTTGAGAAATAGCTGTTGACATTCTAGAGACAGAACATCTTATCATGGGATATCAAGTGACCATGTATGACCATGTACCATAAATGCCCATTGTGACCGACACAGGCTCAGAAGCAATCTACCATGAGATTCAAGTGGCATATCTGGGATCAGACTTCAGCAAGAACATGTGACCCAGATTCTCATAACACCTACCACTATTGCACTGATGCCTTTTGCTTAGCTCACACCTATGACTTTCCGAGGGAGCTTCCTATGTGAGTCAGATGACAAACAAGAAGAAAACTACAAGCTTGATTCTTGGGCTCATATCCAGCAGAAATGAGAGTACGCATCCTCCTACCAAACAAGCCAAGAAGTGATAGCTGTGGGTGAGAAGAATCTAGAATGAATGGGAAAGGATGGAGATGACGAGTATTAGTTGTGAATTCAGGACCAGCTGCATCAGTGGGGCTCCGATTTTCCTACTCACCCTCCTCTGAATGTTTCCTAGGAACTATGACCAACCAGAATCCTGGAGAATCTGTTTCTCAGTGAGATAAACTTCATGTGAGAAGCAGTGACTCTGAATAGGGTGGATTGTAGTAGATGCTATCAGTGTCCCACTCAAGTTTGATTATGGGGCTGTGTAGTCATTCCCTCAGCTGCTACAAGTATTGGCTGATAATAGCTCATAGGTATTCGGGATCTAAGGAAACTTGCCCTCAGCCAAGGGGAGCTATCTTTCCCAGAAGGCTACAACCCCTACCTCTTTACCTCTATCAACATCACTAAAGGTTAACAGGGCAGGGGGTACAAGAGATAGTGTCATTTATGCTCCAGACCATTCCTCACCCACCTTCATGGAGGAGCTACACTTTCCGTGAAACTCCATTCCGTGCTCTGACTTTCTCTTCCTCATTCCACTCCCTTGCCCTTATACATATTTGTCCCCTAAACAACACTTCCTTAATAAAATGTGTGCACCTGAGTCCTTGTTTCAGGCTCTGCTTCTAGTAACCTAAGACATCTGTGATACTGATATGACTCAAAATTTGAAAATCTGTGAACTGAGCAAATTTCTTGCCATCAATTTTTCTGAAGGTTTTTACCTTAGTTAAGAAGTTACCTGTTACACAGCATTAGTTTACAATTCTTCCCAGTACTATTTGCATATTTTTAAATGAGCTTAAAAACAAGCAAGCCTAAGATGGGGATGAAACCAACTAACATTCCAGGATTGTCAAGAAAGTCACATTTCTTTTTGTATTAGCCGTGAGGTAATGGTAAGAAGATTGGAGAATAGGATGGGAGAGATCTCATGCTCCCACCATCCTCATCTTCTCCATCACTTCTATCCTGGAGCTCCAATGAGTTTGTCCATCTTATTTTCAAGAGTTTCTAATAATATGACAAAAGCAGTATTTTTGAGAGACTAATTTGGAACAAAAATTAAAATGGAACAGGCTGGATTGGGGCTGACTAAGATAAGGAAAATGAGACCATTGAAGAGCCTGTTACAGATAAGAGCCTTGATGTGAGGTGGGGAAAGCTTACATGTTTATGGTTGCAACAGAAATAGAAAGGAAGGAACAGAAGTGAGTTATTTTAAGTGAACATAACCCAAATGTTCTCAGGCCCCACTATCTGGTGGGCTCAATGAACATAAAGGCAACAGTAATAACCCAATTTCCCTGGATCATCACCACACCTGCCAGTGCAAAGCTCGTCTTCCCCGTTCATTCCTGGACTACCCAAAGGGAGCCTCACGCATGCCCAGGAATGAGTGTGCCCACATCCTTCTGCCTCAGCCTCCTCCTCGATGTTGGGGTTTCCTACACATCCAAGGAGGATGATATCTCAACACTATCAACCTAAGGCTCCCAAGTGCTAACGGCCGTTCCCATGACTTCAAAACTCTTGGGGTGACGAAGAGTGCTCCTTGATTCCAAGCTGAAATCACACCAAAGCTACACAGTGTTTGAGCAGCACTGAGGAGACTAACGCTCTGCCAACCCCGGTTTGTTCTTCATGAAAACTTGTGGCATAAAGAACACTGATGAAGAGTTTCTTTTGGGTGGTTGGTAATGTTGATTCATATACTACCTCTCATAGCATTGAGTACAGAAGTCCCCCTTATCCGAGGTTTCGCGTGCTGCAGTTTCAGTTACCCACGATCAACTGTGGTCCAAAAATATTAAATGGAAAATTCCAGAAATAAACAATTCATAAGTTTTAAATCGCATGCCTTTCTGAGTAGCATGATGAAATATCATGCCATCTGCTCCATCCAACACTGACTATGAATGAATCATCCTTTGTCCAGCATATCGACACTGTGTATGCTCCCCACCCATTAGTCACTTACTAGCCTTTTCTCCATTATCAGATCAACTGTCATGGAATCACAGTGCTTGTGTTCAAGTAACCTTTATAGTAGCCTCACACTATGTCACAATGCCTACATCATTCACCTTACTTCATCTCATCACACAGGCATTGTATCATCTCACAGCATCACAAGAAGAAGAAGGTTAACTACAGTACAATAAGATATTTTGAGACAGAAACAATTTTCGCATAACTTTTATTACAGTATATTGCTATAATTATTCTATGTTATTATTAATTGCTGTCAATCTTTTACTGTGCCTAATTTATAAATTAAACTTTATCAGCAGTATGTATGTATATGAAAAAACACAGACTATATATAATATATATTATATATTTTTTATATAATTATATATATATTATACACACACACACACACACACAGGATGCCAAAAAAATGTATACACATTTTAAGAAAGGAAAAAACTGTTTCAGGCACCCACTGAGGGTCTTAACATATTCCCTCTGTATAAGCGGGGAACCACTGTATTTCATATGGGTATATGTTGCCAAATCAACCAGATTGGACATTTCATCAGAGGAACCTACTTTTTCTGTATTTTCCATAGTGTGCCTAGCGGTGCGAGGCATACTGATCACATTGAAAACATCTCAGGTGAGTAGTTAACCAATTAGAGAACCAGACAACGTTCCCATGTCACTGCCTAAAGAGAAGAAACTCTTTCATTTCATATGTGATAGTAGTAGAAGTGACTATACGTAAAAGTGGAATCGGTTAATTAATTTGATTACATCATCATCTGTTATTATTTGGGGGCTATAGTGTGCTGGCACTCAAGACCTTTGACAGAGTTAAACTAGAAATATAGAATGATTGAGACAAATAGTCAAAGCATTAGAATGATCCTTGGGCATATAAGAAGTGATTATACACTATCACTAGGTATTTACAACCTAACAAAATAGTCCATCAAAAGAGGCTAAGCCACGGGAAATAGAAAAGGGAGAGTTGCAGAGGCGAATGTTGTCAATTCCTACTCCCAGCCCTTAGACACCTGGGAAAGGTACCCCATATCATGTACAAAAAAAAAGGAAAGAAAGAGAGAGGAAGGCAGGCAGGCAGGCAGGAAGGAAGGAAGGAAGGAAGGAAGGAAGGAAGGAAGGAAGGAAGGAAGGAAGGAAGGAAGGAAGAAAATGTTTACATGTACACACAAACCCTTAGAGGAAAGCTAATGGAAATATACTATTTCATCCAGTGGCTGGTTGGCTCAGATGGTGAGAGCACATTGCTAAACAGCAACAAAACTTTAGATTTGATCACTCATTTAGGCAACAGCTATTGTGTGACTACTTCATAAAAAGTATTCAACTAGGTACTTTGTTAGCCCAAAGAGATATACAAAACCAAGCAAAATAAAATATGCTCATTAGTAGCTACAAAGGCAGTTTGTGGTGAGTGATATAGCATAGTATAATGGGAACTAAGACAAAAAATAAAATAGAAGTAGTATTTAATCTTGTGTTGAACAGATAAGCTTTTAGCAGGTGAAAGGACAGGAGTCAAGGTTTTCCCTCCTAAACCAGCTCGTTATTTTTCAGACATAACTTCAGTTGCTAGATCAAGGGTAGGTAAGAACAAACCTATCACTACCACGAGTGGACCAATAGTTCAAAAAGACAAATCCAGCGGACCAAAGATGTCATCGTTATACAAAACAAAAAAACAAAAAAAACAGTGCCCATGTGAGAATGAAAGTTCAGAGCTTCACAAGAGAAAGACCGGCAGCAAATCAACTCCTTCCACTGGTTCAGTACCAAACCCTGCACCGAGCAACCTTGGAAGTCCTTCGATTGAAGGCAGGAGGTTCGGCTCGGGCAGTTAAATGCAGAGGTTGTGTTCCCTTGATTTTGCAGCCTTAGAAAACTGGGTCATTCTATTACTACTAATAATGTAGGCAGAGAAGCAAAGACAAGAATACTTTGCTTTTGAAGAAAAATCCCCACAGGATACCTGCTTTGCACAGTGTAGGTAGAAACACAAAGAGTTGCGAGGAAACAGTCACAACCGCGAACACGTTTATCTCCTTGCTGCCTAGCAATTTTCACAGGTGGAGTGTGAGGAGGGAAAATTCTCACGGAAGCCCGAGAATAAGCAGGCCATGTCTGCAGTGTCATTTCTTAGAGTTTTAGTAAGAGAACCTCTGAAGAGCTGCCCCGTGAGGGAGCAGGCTGCCCAGACCAATAAGGTTGGGGAGAGCGCTCTTACCTTGTCACGCCTCGTCTTGTAGGATCTTACTTTCGGTTGGTTCTCTGGGCTTACGCTTCAGGCTGCCGAGAGGAAGAGGGAAGTTGCTATATTATTTGCAGGCAAAGGAATATTAAGGTGTTAAAAAAAGCAAGAGCAATCTTAACAGCATCTGTTTCTACAACCCTCACTCCAGTATCTCAAAGTGACAGTCCCTGTTTCTGCTGGTGCCAATCCACTGACAGGGAGCACAGCTTGCTCACTCCATCACCGGCTCCTCCAGCTCCTAGGAAGAGCTTCCTAACCTTAATCCAAAATTTGACAATCAGGAATTTTGAGAAAACAGTAATAAAAGAAGAGGAAAAAGGATAATTGAATAGAAAATTATCTCCCTGAGCAGAGATGAGAAGACTTCACTAAATACAGAGCAATACTGAAAAGAAAAAAAAGACCTAAATCTAAAATACGTGTATTTAGAGATACTGTGGAGAATTTCTAACTTTCAAATCTTTCAAATCTAGTAAACTATATATATATATATATATATATATATATATATATATATATATATATGTATATGTATAACTTTGTATTCTCTAGAAAACAGACATTCTCAAATGCTTCTGGAACAAAATTTGTTGAGGTATTAGATTACTGAAATCCTTTCAAGACACAATATGCAAGAAAACTGGAAATAAATAAAAGCAAAAACAAATATGTATACAATAACCACTTGAAATTTTAACCAAAAAAAATAAAATAAAGTAATTCTTGATCCAGAAAAAAGAAATAAAACCCTAAAGTTACAGACTATTCAGAGATAACGAAAGATTAGTTACTAAAAGCAAGCATTCAATTGTTACTTTTGAGTCAAATACTTTTAGAAGTACTTTACATTTAATCTCCCTAATAGCACTCACATAAATGCTTTTATCTCCATTTTTCAGGTGAAACTCAGGCACATAGAGGTCAAATGGCTTGCTCAAGATCATATAGGAAATAAGTGACAGAGTCAGAATTTGCACCAAGGCAGTCTGCTTCTAAAGCCCATAGCCTTAACCACCATACTGTATAACTTCATATAAAAACCTCCAGGAGTGGTCAAAACCATAAAGAAGAAAAATCATAACGTTAATAGCTTTTAAAAAACAGATTTAACACAAGATTGCAACATGATGGCAGACTTAGTAAACGATCCTATTGCCTCATGCACTAAATGTCTGGGGCGAGGGGTGGGGCAAATGGAAATGGTGATGCCCTGCCCAAGGATTTACTAATGTCTCTGTGGATGGCGTCGAGCTGAGACAGGTAGGCTCATGTACACAGACATGAGGTGAGGATCGGTAGGAATCATGGCCCTGCCTAGAAACGCCAGAAGTATTACAGCATCTGTGCATATTGAGGCAAAATTAAATTCTAAGTGATTAAATCGCTAATGATTTTGATTCCAGTAACTTGCTAAACTGCTGTAAATGAGGACTTCTGGATGAAGTGTTAAGAGCCCAGGCGGTGGTGTCAGACTTTGGTCTGAGACAACGGCTTGGCCACCTGCTGGTTTTATGATCTTGGTAAACTACCTAACTTCATTTTCCTCTTACACAAAATTGGAAAACTAATAGGCACCACCAACTCTACCGTCTCCTAGGATGTTGGAAGGACTAATTATAAAGCACTTAATATGGTTCTGGCACAGAATAGCTTCATTCTTTCATGTAATGTATATTCTTTCTATACACATATATCCCTGGCTATAGGAAATGGCTATAAGAAGACCAAAAATTGCAGAATATCTACCCTCCAAAAGTCAGAGATAAGGAAGGAATAAATTGTCAGAGGAAACCATAAGATTTCAGTTTCTCTGTAGTAATGGGCTAGGATATTTAGACAAGTCCTTTTGAAAACAAAACAAAAACAACCCTAAAATCTCTGGGTAAAGTGTTAAAAAAAAATAAAAGAAAAACAAACACATCTTTCTCAAAAGTAAGAGAAACTACCAATATAGTTAGAAATAGCGAGAACAAAAGACACTGCAGAGATGAGCACAGAAGCTACTTTTGTCCTGAGATGATTGTTGCTCCCACTAGACTTAAACTTGCATGTGAAAGCATCTGCAAGGAACAAAAATCATTCACCGAGTGATCTTGCTTATGAGGAAGAGAACCAAATAGAACTTCTAGAATTGCAAAATGTGATAACCAAAATTAAGAACTCAGTAGATAAGCTAACAACACATCAGGCACATTTATGAATAGCGATTAAAATTAAAAAAAAAAAAAAAAAGAAAGAAAAAACGAGTTATACAGGATGTAGCCCAGAGAGAACAACAGAAAATACAGAAGAGCTGGTTAAGAAGAAGGAGGTACAGACAAAAAGTCAAAAGTATTCAGATAGGGTCCCCGAAGAAGACAGTGGGACACAAACCACACTTGGAGAGATAATGGCTGAGAATTTTCCTCAACCAATCCAGATTCAAGAAGCTCAATGAATTCCAGAATTCAGAATAAATAAAACAGAAGTCCGTACCTAGACACATCATAGTAAAATGGCTGAAAACCAAAGACAAGAAAGATACTCCTAAATGAAGTCTTTAAAGAAAATCTGTTGGCTTTTCTCAGAAGTGTCGGACTGACAGCAAGACAGAAACAGTAGAGTGATCTTGTCTTTTCGTGGGTTAAAGATCTTTGTCCACCTAGAATTCCATTACCAATGAAAGTATTTCTAGAACCAAGGTGAAATACATTTTCAGAAAACAAAAAGGAGTTTGCCACCCAAATACAGGAAAATCTAACAGATGTCCTTCAGGTAGAAGCAAATATGATAAAAAGTTGAAGATCAGAGAAGTGAGAAGGACTTGTGAGTTCATCTAAGTAAACACTGAACACATAAGTCTTGTAGGTTTAAATATAGAAAGGTCATTGTATTTTCCAGAAGGAGGGTAAAGTTAACTTTAGACTGTGATAAATGTTGTAATTTTTAGGATAACATCTAAAAAGGAACAGAAAAAGAATGTATGATGTCTAAACTCGTAGAGGAAAAAAATGGAGTTAAAAAAATTTTTTGAAGATGCAAAAAAGGCAAGAGTGAAACAAAACAGGATAAATACAAAACACAAAATAAGATGTTAGATTTAAGCCCAAATAAAAGTGATCACACTTAATGTAATTGAAATGTATAAAAGAATAAAGAAAAATATCCATGAGCTGATACAGGGTAATTTTCAGGGTATATTTTTAAGTGAAAAAGCAAGATACAAAAAATTGTATGTCATCTTTTGAGTAAGAAAAGAAAAATTGGAATGCATACATTTATATTTGTAAAATTAAAAAGGATAAATGAGAAATAAAATCAGTGGCCTATGGGGGTAGAGGGGATTGGTATCTATGGAGTGGAAGGGATAAAGAAGGGAATGAGATTACTAAATGCATCTTTTTATACTGTTTTCACTTTTGAACCATGTTAATGTTTTATGCATACAAAAAATAAATTGAAACAAGAATGGGGAAAACTCTAAACTGAATGCAAATAGGAACAAAAGAATCCAACCATAGCTTCATTCACATTGATACATAATTACACAAAAGGAAACATTAATCTAAATTTCTGAACACAGTTCTCTGACACTGCACCCTCAATGGAATACAGTCTAGTCTAAGGACAAAAAGAAAAATGCAAAGAAACCTTAAACTTGACTTAGTAAGTTTATTGTTGATGAAGAAATTATGAAATATTCTGAATTTATCGTAGGACTGAGCAAATATATTGTTGGGAACCCAGGTTCTCATTATGGGAGAAGAGAGGTACAAATACCGAATGTGGGCAGGAGAGAAAAAACCCTGTGTTGTTAGAATAGATTTAGAGACACCATCAGCATAAACTCAAGATTTCTTAGCTCTTTTGAAAAAAAAAAAAAGGGCCTAGAAGCAATTACATTTCTGTGCCAAGGTGTTCAGCTAGCATTCAGGTCTTAGTTTTGAATACTATTATTCTCCACTATACAGGAACATTATAATGTCTTGGAGAAATGACTTATTTCATGGCTGAGAGGGGGAAAGTAAAAAGGAAGCCTGGGAGGTTTTTTTTTGTACCAGAGAGTAAAAATATACTCAAAAACTGACTGGTACTATCAAAGGACACAGGATCCCTTGACATGGAAGCATGAAAGAGCTTGCAATGGCCAAATCTGAGATAATTTAAACTTCAAAATAAATAACAACAGGAATAGATTATAACACTGAATAAACAAAATAATCCATGAATCCACCCTGATCCTAAAACTTTATTTTAAAAGGGATGGGGCAAGAGAGAAGGAAAAGCTTTTCCTTAGAGTAAGAATGCCTAGCGATTAGTGTAGAAGGAATGAGAGAAATTGAAAAATCATTATTTTTACAACAGGAAAGATCACCAATGGATGGTAAAATATTGGGTAAGAGATTGTTGGGGTGCATGTAAAGAAATCTGACAGACACTCACTTTAACTAAGTGATCAAACTTATCAGTAATAATGGGACAAACTGTATCATGCACCCCTAATACACCACCCTAACGAGAACACAACATTGTCCATCATATTTCAGAGAGAATGTTTACCTGGACCGAATCATGAACAAGGAAAGAGTCAGACAAATACAAATAGGAGGAGGTCCTGCAAAACAACTGAGTTGGATTCCGAAAAAGAGAAAAAGAAGAAGAGAAAAAAAAAGAGGCCAGGCACCTGTCCTATATTACACTGAGAACTAAATGCAGTTCATGACCCTTGGGTGGATCTGGCATAGGGGAAACAAATGTAAAGACCTTATTGGAACAATTGGGACTATCTGAAAGTGGCCTACTTATTAGATGGTAATATTGTATCAGTGCCAAAATTCCAGAGAGCATAATTATATTATATATTATATATATTATATATTATTATATATTATAAATATATATATTATATATTATATATTTTTATTATATATATTATATATTATATATTATATATTTTTATATATAATATATTTTTATATTATACATATTTTATATATATAATATGTTTTTATATTTTATATATATAATATTTTATATATATTATATATTTTTATTATATATATATTATATATTATATGTTTTTATAATATATAATATATGTACATATATATGCATTTGTATATACACATATTCATAGAGAGAAGGTAGCAGAGTGTTAACGGTTGGTGAGTCTAACTGGTGTTTATTATTCTTGCAAATTTTCTGGAGATTTGAAAGTTTTCAAAACAAAAAGGAGGGGAAAATTTAACTGAAATGCTGATTCATTTAAAAGATAAACATTATTATAATGGATTAAAAAAAAGGAAGTCCAACTATATGCAGTACATTAGAGAGCCACATTTAAACCTAAGGATAATGAAAGATTGAAAATAAAGATTAAAAAGAAGAAAGCTCAGGTGGCTCTATGAGTATTAGACAGTACAAATCTTAAATAAAAGCTTTATCAGAAAGAGTTATCTCAATAATTTTTCAGAAAATTCAATTCACAAAGAAGATACTTTAAAATTCCAAAATGGGGTATGTCTATTAAAATAGCTTCAATATATAAACCAAAACTGACACAACTACTAGGAGAAATAGAAAAATCCGCGCATAGTGAGAGATTTTAACCTAAATCTCAGTTATCAATAGACCAAGGAGCTAAAGTAGCTTTCAGATGAGAGGAGGAAAAATCACGCGCAGGACCTGAAATTTAGCACCATGAACACCTTCCAAAACACTATAGGATGTTCTCTTGCCAAAGAAAAAAATGAATCCAAAAGGAAGACATAAAATACGAAAAACAATGGGAACCAAGAAAACAAAACTAAACAAAAAGCATCTGTAATCATTATTTATGACAGAAAAAAATAATAACGCTAGAACTAATAATATCTGAGATTATCTTAATGTGAGAGGTGGATGGAACAGAGGAAGAAGGAACTGCAAACATGATTATTTTGTACAAGAAGAAGCTATAGATTCTGATTAACTCTAAAGGATAGAAAAATATTAACTCTAGAGGATAGACACAAGTCAAAAATTTAAGGTTAACTACTAAAAGAATACAGTGTACTGTTTCTTAACCACTAGGGTAAAAAAAAAACAGGAAGAACAAAAGCAAACAAAAAATTGATCAAAGACAGGAAGGGAACAAAACAAGCAAGAAAACAAGAAGCATGGTAAAATATGGCATGTCAACCCAAACGTGTCAGTGATAATAACAGATGGTTTGTGTGAGAGAAAGCAAAGCTCTGGGCTATTTACAAGAGATACCCCTAAAATAAAATGAGACCAAAAATTGAAAATAAAGGGATGAAATCAATATACACCAGAAAAATGTTAACTAAAAGGAGATGACTAGAATAATATTTTAAGATTTTTATTAAAATATAGCTAAGATGCAATATTTTCAGGTGCCCACCATAGTTATTTAACATTTATAGACGTAAAGAAGTGATCGTGATAAATCCAGCAACTGTCTGACTCCATACGATACCCTCACAATATTACTGACACAAAACCATCACAAAATTATTGGCACATTATTTCCTATGCTGTACATTACTTCCCCATGACTTATTTGTTTTATACCTGGAAATTCGAACTTCTTACTCTACTTCTTCACCTCCCCCCACTTGTTGAATTTTTCAATTACAGTTGACATTCAATATTTATATTAGTTTTAGGTGTACAGTAGAGTGGTTAGACATTTATATAATTTAAGAAGTGATCCCCCTGAGTAGTCTAGTACCCACCTAACACTATACATAGTTATTACCACATTATTGGCTGTATTCGCTATGCTTTTCTTTACACCCCATGACTATTTCATAAGAATAGAACAATATTAACCTCAGACAAAACAGAGCTCAAGGTAACAATCACTAAGAGGAAACAAAGAGGGCTATTATTACTTTTGAAAAATTACAGTCCACAAAAATCATTATCATCACAGAGAGTTGTGCATTATCCCCAGAATTTCAAAGAGCATAAAGGGAAAGCCCTTGTAAAAATGTAAGAGAAAAATTCATAATTCCAATAGGTCTAATACCTTTGGAATTTACTCCCATACATATTCTTCAGGTTTCTCCTGATATATTAGCAAAGTCTTACAATGAGTTTAGTGTGTAAGTTATTTCTTCCCAGGTCATAGTAGATTCCTGACCCTAAGGCCTGCTGAAAATTGACCCTACTTAAAGGGCTAATTACTGGTTGTGGGTCTTAAGAATGAACCCCTTTTAAGGAATGTACTCCCACATGAGGTTATCGTGGGGTTTTCAAGCAAAGGAAGGTGTGTCTCTTCCAATATCAGAAGGCACGATACTTCCACTGTCCAGAGAAGCTCGGAGTGAGTTGGGGGTCTCAAGATTGTTAGTTTCATCAAAATCTAAGCAGACGTTCCCATTCCAAGTTTCAGAATATCATTTTTTCCCAGTCAATGCCCTCAACTTTAACCTAATAAACTTGGCAACACTGTGAATTTAGCAGTCATAATTCAACAACCAACACAAGTAAATTTTGTATATGATTTTAGCAATATCAGTCCTGTAACTACAGTCATTCTATAGTCAGACCATGACTTGAACTGCATTAAAGGGCCTGAGCTTGTCATTTTCTTCTGTAAATACTCTAGTATATGCAGGAGAACCCACTCCACGTCTGCCTTTGTAGTTTTCATTATCACCATAGTCAAGTCCAACAGTTGCTTGGGATTCCGAGGCATTTGTTTCCATTGACATTGCACCACAGGTGATAGCCTGATTAATTGTGATGCTACTGCATGTCATAGATTACTGGCATCCTGTTTCCCATTGGCAAGAAGTTGATCCCTGCACATAAGCCCAGACAATTCCCAAAACATCATTTGCGGGTGTGTGTTTTGTGTGTGTTTGGGGGTAGGGGGAGGAATCCATCTTCTGGGGCCGCTTCTGGTACCAATTCTATATCAGTCAGAGTCCAGATGGGAGACAGTAACTACATAAGAATTTCAAGATAGAAGGTTAATATGAAAAACTATTTACAGCGGATCTATACGAATAGATAAAGAATACCCTGGGGCTGAGAAAGAGTAGCCAAAGAAGGAACCACCTTAGAAGGGGGTCCTTTTCCTCAGGCTGAGATTCACATCTCCTTCCAGAAGATGAGACTGCGGCCTGCTGGATGGTGGAGAAACACTCTAGGTGCCCAGGGCCAGTGGATGAGCGGAGGCTGATGGTGAGCAAGCCTCCTGCTGGGTGCCACAAGCAGAGCGCATGGGCTGGGACTGGCAATAAAACTTGCATGAGAGTAAGGCCACTCAAGTGTCCTATCCATATCTGCAGGTGACGGTAGGGTAAGCAGAATAGAAGCACACTGCACACAGGAAGGCTCCCCTTTCCTCCTGCAATGTCCCTCCAGCAACCTCTACTGACAAAGCATAGTGTGTGCCAGCTGGCAAAGGAGGAATGTTTACAGTGTCTACCTCTGTTATCATGGCAATGGAGAGCAGAGTTGGAGCTGAGAGGCACTACATTATTAATTGTCTAACTTGTTTGGTCTCTATTGCAACCCCTTTTCCTTCAGCCAGCTCCACAGAGGCTCTTTATCTGGAACAGTACCCTAAACTCTCATTCTCAACAGAGATGAACACTGGGCAGCGCTGCATGGGGAGTGCTGCTAGAGCTGCCCTGTTGTGTTTATTCCGGGCACAGTAGTCCAAGGACACCAAGGACAGACTCCAGGGGAAGCCCTGATATTCTCTATCCATCTTTCTCTGAATCCTCCTTGGGCAGCATTGACACAAACTCTCCCTTGCCAGTTTCAGCAATGACTCCAGTCTGCACTGGGCTGTATTGTTGTCATTCATTTTTGCCCATCTACTCGGTAGTGACTCCTGAAGCCACAAAAGACCAGGCAACTCTCTCAACACAGTGCCTCTCGGAGGAAGCATCTGTCCCATGGGCCCTAAAACCTCTAAGCTAGCAGAGCCCAGATCCAAGCAGACAAGAAATGCTGTGTAAGTAGATTAATCATTAGAAGGAGTGGAGGCAAGGTTACAGAGGAGGAAACTGAGGCACAGATAGCTTACAGAGGTTACACAGTTAGAAACAACTGAACTGAAATTCAAAACCAGGCCTGACTCCAAAGTCCACGTTATTTCCAGTATACCATGTCACCTCCTTCCCACCTGCGAGAGACTATGAAGCATTGGTCATGAATAGTGTCATACCCCAAGCAACCAGTGCTTTGTCAGCATCTCAGAGAACCACCTCCATCTCACAGACACACAACATCCAGAGCCGTTCTTAGCTGCTCGAAACATGTCCTGCCTGTTTGTGTTGTTTATCAGCCCCAAAAGCAGCACCATTTACCCAAGAGCATCCAAACAAAGTGTCTCACCTGTGTAGCAGGAGTTCCCTGCCGTTATCTCAGAGTTGCACCTTTTCCAAGCTTGAAAATACTACAGCAAGACCTAGCTCATGGGTCCAGACCTTCAGCAGGGTACGACCACACTTTCTCCCCTGTGGGCAGGGGACATAATCTGGCTCAAGTGTGGAGAGAGTTGTCTTGCAGGAAAAAGACCTAACTGGTGATGAGTGTGGGGAGGAGTGTAAGCTTCTGGAGGAGGAACAGCTGGTCTTTAAGGACACCTCCAAGCCCGACCTTGGCTGTTTAGAAAAAGGAGCCACAGCGGGAAGGGGCTCAGCCCTTACAGGTGGTTAAGTGTCACTCAGGCCTCTCCTTCAAAGATGGTGGGGCGCGGTTAACACAGCCTTGAAACGTCTCTATTTTATGATGATCTCTTCCTCCATGGCACACTAATGGGAGCAGGAGAAACCCATGGCTGGGACTTGGGGAAAATGATAACTAGTACCTACAGTAAAGGCAGAGTACTTTTTTCCTATGAAGCAGCTGGTTATAATCTAATAGGGAAAGAAATGGCCATGATGTAATTATTCTCCTTGAAGATGAAACTTCATAATAATATTACTTTGATTTGTATAGGTCACTCCCAAACCCACGCTCTGATAGGGGTTTTAGAGACATTATCTAATTTGTACAGCTCAGAGTGCTCAGTCCAGTCAGGCATTATTCATTGCATTTTACCAATGAGTCAAGTGAGGTACCAGGCCCACCTGGGGAAATATGCAGAAATGAGAAAAAGTGCCTTCAGCTGTTGCCACCCAGCAGGGTGCCACCCCTCCATCCCTCTCTCTAAGCTCCCTAAGGAGCTCTGCTTTCTCCTGATTGAAACTTACTTCCTGCATCTCATGTTCTCAGAACCAGGATGTCACACAGTGAATCTGATTCACAAATCAGTGCACATGTGAAGAAGCAAATGCGCAGCCTACCACTATTTAAGTATAGTATTTTTTTAGTAAAACCTAGCTTTCATCTCTTGTTTAAGTGAGATGAATTGCAATTATTTCACTTCTGCTTTTAACAGAGACCAAAAGAGTGAATGTGACCCTGTGTGACTTGGAGGGGCCTGCCCTGCCCACACCCCCTTCTGAGAGAAACAGCCCTAAACAGCCCTATAGGGAACTATGACGCTCCCCCTCCCCGCCATCTACAACAGTGGTGAACACCTGACCACAGGGCTGTCAGCCCAGACCTCTGGTCTACACCAGAAGGATAAACTTTGCAAATCATATTCTAAGGAATTGGACAGCTAAAAGCAGCTGGCATGTCACATAACTGGAAAGTCACAGGAAACTCTTCAACTGAGAGAAGGAGCAGGGCAGGAGAGAGAGGTGGATGGCTGTCCTGAGGGTTTCCTCAGTCCCGGATGCTCTCTCGGCTTCCATGGCTAGTCCAGTGAAGCATCCACAGCCTTTTGACTGTTCTTGGAAGTCCATGCCATTTCCTCTTGAATCCGGACACCATGAGAGCGCTACCGAGTTAGCAGCAGAACTTGGTACAAAATCTTGTCCTCCAAACCAAAAGTGATGTGTCTGTCCTCAAAAGCAGCGATGAAAATACTTGACAATTGTATGGCAGAGGTCCCACTCATCAGAATGGAGGTCTGCCCTGTCAGATGCCAGCAGGTGTGTCCTGGCTGCCAGCTTAAGTCAAGAAAGTCATGGCAGTTGGATGAAGGCCATCAAGAAGGTCTTTACGCCCTTCCCTAAATAAGATAATGCCCCAAAAGCTCACTAGACATTATCAAGTGAGATACAGTCTTCAAATAGCTCTGACCCAGACTTGGCTCCTCAAGCCTCACTCTCTGGTCAGCGGTGCCTATGGGGGCGTGGGGTGGGGGTGGAGCCCTTCTGAAAGACAAGGGAAACCCCTCTGGTCTGGCACACCAACCAAATCCTTGGGTGGAACTAAAGTAGTCATTTCAAAAGTTTGGTTGCTCTGCATCCACAGGAGTTAGAATGGGTCAGGGTGTAGCCATCAGAGCAGGGAGAAAATCTCTCTGCAGCTCCTGGGTGAGATTTGGTAGCTCCTTGTAGACAAAGGAACACGGTGCTGGTGGCCATGACAAACAACACAGGCATACCACCGTGCCAGTAGAGTAGGAGGCCCACTCACTCACTCCTTCAAACAACCCCTGTTGAGCACTTAGGCTCTACATGTGATGTCCAAACATTTTTGCACACCCCAAACGAAATTTGTAAAAATAGGTCCCCCTTGCATATCTTTTCAGCTGACATCTAGATTTTTCATCTTAAGCTTAAACATTTGCAAAGAACACAACTTCCAGTTATAGATCAACATTTTAAAATAAAACTTTTCCATTACTCTCTTAAATACAAAAACAAAACTGGATAGTGAGATAGAATATGAGTGGAGGGTGAGATGGGAGGAACCTTAGAAGTAGAAATCCCCTTGAAGGAGCTGAGATCTAAATGACCCATTATGATCCATGCAAAGCAGTAGGGGAAAAATATTTAGGCAGAGGGAGTAAGTACAATGGCCCTGGGCAGAAACAAGCCTGCCTTGTTTGCAGAACAGAAAAATGCTAGTGTATTGGGAACATAGCAAACAAGGGAGAGAGCAGTAAGAGATAAGCCGTGAGGAGTAGGTGAGGCTGAATCATGTACAACTGGGGAGGCCATTTGTATTGATTCTTTTTTTTTGTGTGTGTGTGTTTTTTGCCCCTCCACACTCTCCACTCCACCCTTAAGCCCCTGCTCTGAGCCATGGGAACCTGATCTGTCTGCCTGTGGACTCAGTTGACTGGTGACTTCTAGATGTGCTTAGCCAAGAGTACACTCCGGCAGGTCTGAAGACGGAAAAGCAGGAAGGCGGGGTATTTATTCCCTGGCTCCCTTCTTGTTGGGTCCCATAGGCCAGCTGGGTTCCTCCAGCAAAGGTCCCACCTCCTGTCACAGAGCCTCTCCATCCAGCCTCTGTTTCTGTTTACACTTCTTTTCCCTCCGTTCCTGTACCCCGTCATGCCTGGGTTGGTACCACCAGCTGCTATGGCCTTGGGTACTGCACAATCTCTTATGGTTTCTGTTACAGGAGTCTCGATTCTTCTTGCCAACACAGTGAAGAATCAAAGATCAGCAAGTTGATTAATACGCAAGCAGCATTTATTAGTGATACGTTCTCAGGGAAGGGAAGAGAATGGGCACAGCAGAGGTTGGGGAGAGGGGGAGAGAGAGAAACCTAGGTCCCCAGTATTAGTGATACGTTCTCAGGGAAGAGAACAGGCCTAGCCAAGGTTGGAGAGAGAGGCCTAAGCCTCTGGTATTAGTGATACATTTAGAATGGGCCTAGCTGAGGTGGGGGAGAGAGAGAGGGAGGGGAAGAGGGAGGGAGAAGAGGAGGAGGAGGGAGAGAGCGTGTGGGCAAGAGAGCTGGTGCAAAAAAGGGCGAGAGAGCTCTTGTCTTGAGGACTTATAGTTTGCTGGGTGGGGAGATGGAGTTACATATTGATTAGGTGGGAAAAGTGGTGCATGCTTTTCCACAGGAGGGCCGGACCTCCTCAGATGGGTGGAGGTCTGTTGACTCAGATCCTTATCTTGCTCCAGACCACCTCTCATCTTCTGTTGTTGCAGAAACCAATATAAGGCTGGAAGCAGTTAATCAAAGCTATTTATGAGCATTTTCTATAGGCACTATGGCACCTCCCACCCCTCCTCCTTCGCCTACATTTTCTAACTTCTCCCTAACAGTTTCCCTTTTCCCTCCGACTGGTAAAAAGACCCTTTATTTAACTCTCCTCTACTTATCCTGATTTGTATGTGTCATCTACTTCTTCCTGGGACCCTGGCTGGTACATGATAAAGTGCTTACATTTAATAGTATTCTTAGACTCTTTGCTGCTAGGCTTCCCTCCTGTGAAGCTACATCATGGATCTTTTTGTTTTTTAGCTTTTGTTTCCAAGCGCCTGTTACAGTGTTATAGGAAATGCACAGTGACTATATACGTGACACATGACAGTGAAGTGATACTTGAGAGACAACTGGTCCACTGAGAACAAAATGCAGTTGGAGGCCATGAAGTTCAAGTCTCAAACACATTCTCATGTACAACCCTCTCTGGGGAATGCAGCCAGTCCCTGCAAACTCCATTCCCCTCTCAGGTTAAAAACTTTCTCTTCAGCCTAGTGTTAGTTGGAAAACTTGCAGCCATAGCCATATTTAATCATATTTGGGGAGGGGGGAGTGACAGAGCAAAGGTTAAAAAGAAAAAAAAAAAGAATGTATATGGACTTCCATAGCTGCGATCAGTTTTCTCTTAACATACTTGTCTGGGAAACAGTCGTTGCTCACATGACAAACAAAGCCAAACAAAGCCCTTTTCCTTCACTTGGGTGGACACTGGCTGCTTTCATTAATCTCAATCCAAGAATCACCCTGTCAAGTCATAGCTTTGTCACAGGGTGGGAGCCCTAAGTGGCTGCAAGGCCACCGGAGATGGTAGACTCAGTCCATGCTAATCACTGCAAGCCACAGTTGTCTTGTGTGTTTTTTTGTTTTGTTGGTTTTTTTGTTTTGTTTTTTTAAGTGTGTTTCCTTCATCGACATAAGATAAATTTACTGGCAGAAGGAAATTTACAGACAGCCCAGAGGGGAAGGAGAAGAGCAAATAGCCCAATTTAACGCTGGAAGGAACCTGGGCAGAGGAGAAAGTTTCCCTGACCTCAAAAGCTGAGCCAGGTTCCCAGCACCCTGAGCTGCTGCTCTGGGACCAAAAAACCCTGGTGTGATATGTTGTAACCAGACATTCTCCTCACACCTTCTGAGGAAGCCAGAGACAGAAAGGTAAAAAGGCAGAGAAGGTTCGTGAAAATAAGAAGCAGGGACGAAAGGATATAGAGGCTGGTTAAAAGTAAAATGTATCAGATGAGAACTAAGTCCTGAGAATGTTATCTCTCCCCACAGGAGGGTGGAAAAAAATAGGCATGTCAAGGAGAACACAGGCCACAGGATGAATAAGCATAAAAACAGAAGGAAATGACCAAGCAAATGTGCCAACCACGCAGGGGTAAGGTCGCTCTAGAGGTGCTGACTTTCCAGGATAAGCAGATAACCCTGGAGGGATACAGAAGAAAATGCCCAAAGGGCTATTTCCCGTGGAGACATCTTTCCCTCTGTATGTTTTTCAAACTGTTTGCTTTTTGTTTTCCATGCGCATTTACTACTTTTCAGAACAATAAAGGTCTTTGGAAAAGGTTCTTGGGGAATTCCTACCTCCCAGCATTTTTATAGCAGGTCACCTGGTCTCCAATGAATTTTCCAAAATCCAGATGGTTGACAAATATGAATACTTAAGCCCTTCTTGGCTGCCATCTCCTGCTTCCTTCATCCTCGCCCAGCCCTCTGCCCCTAGAAACAGCTACACCCACCGCCCCAAAGCTTTTGAGATCTGACCTGAGTTTGGGCTGCTCCCAAAACTCTCTTCCACACAGACCCACCACCCCCAGACCCAGTTCTTTTAACTCCCATTTCTCACTACTGATAAATGAAATGTTCCTTCCATTCTTCAGTCCCAGGTTACCTTCTACGTCTACCTCTGCTGTGCATCCATCATAAGGGATATGCTGTTTTCCCCCAAAGAAATAGGCACAAAACAAAGACTACTGTTAAATTAATTTTGAATAACCCAGTGGTTATCTGCTCCTAAAATAATGAATTTCTCTCCAGAACGGCTCTTAAATCAGTATGCACAATTGGGACAATAAAACACAACAACCCTTCTGTGAGATGTGCCTCTAACCTTAAAAAGTGAATCACAAAAAGTTTATAATTTTTCTAAAAAAATCTCAGCACTCGGGAGCGTGAGCACCAATGATTTCAACAAGAACAAAAAAGGCTAAAAAGCTAACTTTTCTAAGTGCCAGATTTATCAAAGGTCAAACAAACAGGATTCAAGAAAGCACTCTGGTGCTTTTTTTACCCCTCATAGTCTTTCACAGCATTTAAGAAAGCAAACGCACTGTGTGTTTTAAAGTGATTAAAATGACATCCTACAAGCCGTCTTAAAAATATTAGGTAGAGATCACCCAAGTGCCTCTGAGAATTACAAATGTTTGTAAATCTCCACTCAATGTCATTCAGAGGTGATAAAAGTATTCCAAGGTGACAGGGCCTTGCTCGGTATCTTCCCTTAGTTTCCATTTATCAGATGTAAGTAACAGAACTCCACTAACACCTCAGTTCTACCTCAAGCCTAAACTGGGAAGTTGACTATATCAAGAAGAAAAAGAACTGTTTCCTTTCCTCCCCTCAGATTGCACTGACAGAGGGACGTGAGGGTGGCAGCTTGCACACTGTCTGAATGTCCCAATGCACTGTGGCCTGCTGGGAGGCCTCCAAATTGCACCTAGGAAATCCAAATGTTTTCACTTCCAGCTGTCCCACGCTGCTTAACTCTGCCACAGGGGTGACAGCACACCCCACACAACTCATGCCCAGCTAGGGTTTCCAGGTGGGAATTCCCTCCCATTCTCAGGAATTTTTTTCGCTGTCTCATTCCCGAATCCCAAGATATAAACTGTTTTCTGTTCTCCATGATGAATTGTTTCCACAAAGTGACAGCCGATACCACCAACCATCTGGGTTCAAGAAGCCGATTTTCCCGATTTCCCAGACATCTTTTCTCGGAATTCGGGAATGAGAAAGCGAAAAAAATTCCCATTCCCAAGATTGGGTGGAAATTCCCGCCTGGAAACCCTATGTCCAGCATTAGCCCCAGAGGCCAACTTTGGACATGGGAGAATTCAACTATGAAGTTGGTGTTTTCTGTTTATGTGGTTTATATTGAAAAACTGACATTCCTTTAGGGTGCTGGGCATGAGAACCTTGTTGATAACCAAAACATATAAAAATACCAAGCAGCAAGCAGTTAAAGTTCCCTTCTCCCAACTCCACTCCCACTCGTTTGGCATCTCCTCTGCAGGAAGGAGATACCCAAGAACAAATGCGAAGGAGCTAGAAGTCTTGATTCTGTTACCCCATCACCATGCAACCTTTGCCAAGCCAACGAACTACTCACTCTGAGTACAGTTCCTCATCTGTAAAGAGGAAGAGCTATCTCAGAGGCTGCAAAGAATAAACACGTGAGAGTGCATAGCACAGACATGGCATATAGATATTCTCTGAGTATTTAAGACTCATCAATTGTTTTATATCATGATTCTTTAACCACTGAACTTGGTCTTGCAAACACAAAGGAGATGGGCCACAGTAAATCCAGCCTCTTCAAGGGCCTAACCTATCAGCATGGTGAGACAGCAGCATATTAAAAATCACATTTGGATAGTAGATCGGGTCTGAAAGTAGATTGGGTCTTTAATATAAACCAGCATATATTATCCAATGCAGTTCAACTAGAGCCAGCTTCATTTTGAAAAGAATTATTTCTACTCTGTTTTGACAAGTCTAACCATCTCGCTAATCAGTATTCTTGTCATGCCATTCAAGAGTCAAGACTGGAGCTAAGTAATTTTGTGTTACTTTCATTTGAAATAACTTTACCAAGAACATCCCTTGTGCTTGTCCTCATGGTTATCAAATATAAAAGTATCTGACATGTCCAAACTCCTATTTTATACAAACTGCTGACCCAGCATGGCACTTCCCATCATTGCTTTCTAAAACACAGGAAATTTCAAGACTGAACGGCCAAAGAAATTAGGATGACCCAGCCTCTAAAAAACCTGAGTTATTTAACGAAGGAAAAACAAAATCATATCTGAATGGATAATTCGTGATTCAGACAGCCTAGCATTTAATTGGTATTAACTACTCTACCAAAGATCTATTTAATGCACTTAGGTAAGACTTTTTATTTCCATGAAATTGGATCTTTGGTTCAAAACTTAATCTCCTGCCAAGGACTCTGTACTATATAGGTGACGTAACACTGAGTTAGGCTCTTATTATTTCATTGCCAGGAATATAAAGAAAATTGATCAGATTATTTGCCAAATAATATTGCTTCAGCCAGGCTAAGTCCTTCCTTAAGTGGGCTGTCAAAGAGAGAAGCGAAATAGCAGACACTATTAGGGTTGTATTTTCCAGGTTAATCTTCCAGGACTTAAATTCAGCCCTGAAAAAATCCGTGCATTAAGCTGATTTGAGGGGCGGCTGGATGGCTCAGTGGTTGGAGCACAGTGCTCATAATACCAAGGTCGCCGGTTCTATTCCCACATGGGCCAGTGAGCTGCGCCATCGGATTGAAAAACGACTTGATTTGGAGCTGAGCTATGTCCCCCACAACTAGACTGAAAACAACTTGACATGGAGTTGATGGGTCCTAGAAAAACACACTGTCCCCCAATAAAAATTATTTTTAAAAAAAGTTGATTTGATATAGAGTTTATTATTTTATAGGACCTTTGTCTGCAAGAAATAAGCAAGGTCTACGAGGTCTGACCTTTGGCAAATCAAAATATTGACTGAAATGAAAGATACAAAACACTCTTGGAACGACATGATATTCCTTGAGAATATTGTTAGTCATTCTCATGACACTAGTAATCATGGAAAAAAACTTAGTTACAATTTTATAGAATATAAAATTCCTAATAAACAACCTTCTTTCTTTTTCTCTTAATGAAGTTTTTCAAAATTGTTCCAAAGGTGGAATGTACTCTATCTATCCCATTTGAAGCTGTTCATATGAGTTACTCCTGTAGTCCCAGTATACCAAAGGGCAGCATTCTTCTTTGTTCAGTTTTCATATTTATAGTGGTCAATGACCTATTCAAACAGGTAAACAAATATGAAATGACACAATGATCAAAGCTTTCAAAAACTATTGGCCTAAATTTATAAATCAACAACACAAGATGTGTGTGCAAAACTTCTAGTGAACCCTTCTGGCCTGAGATGAAGGAAATTAATCAAACCATTGAAATGCTACGGTAGGAGAGTGAGTTTATTCAATAAGTATTTACTGAGCCGTTACTGTGTGCCAGGCACTATTTTAGGTGCTGGGAATACATTCTATTGATTACAAACATACAAAAATCCCTGTCTTCTTTGTGCTTACACTCTAGAGGAAGGATACAAGATAATAAACATAATAAATAATTACATAGTAAGTTAGAAGTTGATAAGTACTATGGGAAAAAGAGAGCAGTTATGAGAATGAAGACACATCTTATTTCAAAATTTTCTAAAACCAGGAGAAGAAAAAATAAGCTTCTTTCTTAGAAAGTCTATGTATCAGTAAATGACAAAATATTTCTGGCTCTCTGATGTTCAAGCAGGAAATTAAAAGGATTTTAAAACTATGAAAATGGAACTGAAAACCAGGAAGAGTAACATTCATAAAATAGGCACTCGATAGAGTTTTTGAGGCAGCGGATTCTGTGCTCTGCAGTGACAGGACCCTCCAGAGTTACAGCAAACTCCATGATTCTGGCCACACTGGATCTCGACAGGCAAGTCTGTTGAAAAAGGCAACTAAGGGGAGAAAATGGGAAAGAACTCAAACAGCTTTTCAGGATTTTTTGTTTTATTTCCACTTCCTTCTTAAAATACAGCACCCTATTTTTTGTTATTTTCTTATTTTGCTGAAGAAGAAGGGTGAGCTCATTAAAAAGGGAAACTGAAAAATGAGAATGCCCAGATTTCCAACTCCACCTCCACTCTCAGACTGTTCAAGATGCGCACATTTGTCATATGTCGGAAGACCCAGGTCTTTCGACACCATTATCAGAGGTTGCTGACTAAACTACCAGGTAGATTTTTTTTCCCCTTTGATATAAACTCAAAGTCCATTTCAACAAAGCAGCTAAAACAATTAATGTTTAGTTTTTGCCTCTGAGGAATTAGTTTCTCCAAGTAAGAAGTGAAAATAGAAAATAAATGGTGTTGTCATCTTTGATCAGAAGGTCATATTTTCAGCAAAATGGGGCGGAGGCAGAAGGTCCAGGTTGCAGGACCAGGAAAAAGGAGTGTCTACTCTCAGGACACTTATAAATTGATGATAATGACAGCAGCCCTTTCTAGAGGTAATAATGTCATTAGGTTGTGATAACTCTCCAGAAACCCCAACAGCCCTGGATTAAGAACATCTGGAAATTGTTCAGATGACACAAATTTCTGTTTCTTACTGTTAAGGCTTCAATGACACTTCTCTGTGGCATCTATCATCCTTTTTTTTTTTTTTTTGGTCTTTGCAAACCTCCTCCTTTCAAATCAGGAAGTGTACATAAAGTGCAAGTAAGATTCATTCCCTCACCCATGTTTCTGGACTCTCATTTTGCTAGACAGTGTTACTAAATCTATCAGCTAAACCGCTGGCCAGCGAGGTCGTCTGCAGGTATTTTTGGAGTTAGCAAATGAGTTCATCTGGCAAAGAGAGTGTCTGAAGGTGGACGCAGTCTTGGCAAGAAAACAAAAAGTACCACTCGCAAGACAGGGATGTGAAAAATGTAAGCCATATGGGGGTTTTCTCATCACAGAATCACTGAAGAGGCCTTCTTTTTCTTTGGGTATCAACTCTTAGGATTCAGGAACCATTACTAAACTGAATGAGGCCAGCAGATTTCAGAGCACACTCGGTCAGTCTTCAGTGAGGGCAGATTCTGTTTTCCCTGGATTGGGGACAGAAAATAAAATGAAATGGGTAAGGAGCCAGATCTGATGAATTTAATGTCACAACTATCATCCCAAAAGCCTCCAGTAAATATTTCCCGTCTTACAGAGCAAAGCTGAGCAGCGTGCCTCCCACTAGGGCTTAGCAATATGTGTTTTTGTAGGTGTTTGATAGGTATAGAGTCCAAATGAGTCATGCATGAATTAGGCAATGTTACGTATGTCTTTACTGCAGGATTTCTTGAACTGATATTTCTTGATTGATATGCCAATGAGCACTGTGGCCCTTCGGGAGAGAGACATAGTATGTAACCTTTCCCCCATTTTAGGGGCCAAGAATTTTCACAAACCACCTTGGCAGGAAGAGCAGGACTTGTGCTTCAGTGCAACATTATTTTGGGAAATACTGCCTTACAATACTGGTTGGAGGAAACAGTAATAATGTTAAGTCACATTCACTTTCTATGACATGAGCCCAGTTTTTATATTGAGAGTAACAGTCCCACACCAATATAATAAATTAACTGTTATAGCTGGGTTCTACTGTATTTCCTTTGCAATGTGCCAAAATCATGGGCAAAATTTAATGTTATGTTTGATGGGTGAACATTAATGATCAAAAGTTACCAATTTCCCATCTATTATAGACTGTCATGCAATTTGTGGGCATTCACAAAGGATGTCCTTTGCCTTTTTCCTGATTTTTCCAGCACAGCTAAGGCCAGGGTTTCAGGATTAAGCCCATCAAGATGTCATTATATGTGAAGCTAAGCCACAACTAAGAATGAACAGAATAGGTTAGAATACATATAAAAATCTTGAATGGAAGTCATGGATTGACTTGATCAAAAGTAACAGAAAATTATCAAACACATACTAGTTAAATTCCTGAATTTCTTTTTGGCTTCTGCCCTTTCATCAGCATCAAAGTACCAAACAGTCATAGCATATCTGTAAAAGATAAGCAGATATAAGAAAAGAGGTTTAAAAATACTACCAAAAAATAAGAAATACTTAACTACAAATCTCACTTCAGAGTCCTTTGTAAAGCCAACATTTAAAGTTTTCCCTATTATTAGAAGTCCATCCCAATTTTAATTTAAATTAAACTTCTCTGGTTTCAACTCTATTTAAATGTAATAAAATATGCAAGGAATTCCAACTATGCACCAGGCATCACAGTGGGCAGTGGGAATTCAAGTGGTCATGTGACTACCTCTGCCTCTTCCTCAAGGAGCTCCTGCTCTAGCTGGGGAGACAGGCGATTTAACAAATAATATAACAGGCCAAGATGATCGACACGGAAAGGACTGGAAGAGAATTATTCTACTAAGACTGGCCAGACCCAAGTTGGTGGGGAGAACACAGTCAGAGGAGGTGACATCTGAGTGAAGCTTCGAAGAAAAACGTAAATGACAAGACACTTAAAAAACTCTTGGTTTTCTTTCTTTAGTTTTGGACACGGAGGCAAAGATGCAAGGGAATAATGATGCCCTCAAGCTTTCTACTGAATTCTCATTAATTTGCTTTATCCCATCTACAGGCTAGACTGAACAGAAATCCTTTCATGCCTGAGTTTCTAAAAAGTTTCATTTTATAATTATTATTAGCTACTGGAATTTCTATAGCACTTAATTTTTTTTCAAGGGCTTCCCATCAACGTTTGTTTTATTTCCCGTGACACGGGTCATCATGGGACTAGGGAATAACAAGGGAATTCTGGCACAAATGACAGTGTCCAATCATTGAACCCCATTAAACAAGCCACAAGCAGGCTTTGGTGGTAGAATTAGTTACCTGGTCACCTAGGGCACATTCCAGTGTGACATTTAATATGCAACTCTGTGTGGGGTTCAGATCTGTGATATCTGGAGGGGGACACTTACAAATCTTAAGCACTTCACACACGTGATTTTAATTTAATTAGGCTTGTTAAGGTTTAGTCATTATCCTCCTACCCAAGTTCTTACCCCCCGCCCCCAACTGCTATTCCCCATTCAAGCTGCACGCACTCCACAGCACTCTAGTACTGCCTGGTTTACAGCTTTGGCCATAAAACAGAGGCTAATGAGAGGCAGAATCTGAAATTAAGATTATACGAAGAGTTTCTAGATTAATACTAAACAACACTAAGTTGTTCAGTTGCTCTGAGAATCTCCCCATGCATGATCTAAAGAAAGGATTTTTAAAAATCCGATTGTTGGAATATGACCAGTACAGGGAACCCAGACCAATTTGATGCTAAGGAAAAGGTAAAAAGGACTAGAAGTCAGAACAAATTCCCCTCTCTTTTCTCAAGGTTCTTTCTCTGCTTGCAACTGGCCACTCATAAACTCATCCAGAATTAACCAGATAGAATTCCTGATATGTGGTAGCCAACATTCTCTAGGATTAGTTCCACGTTAGGTTTTTTTAAAGGAGGGATGCGGACAAACGGAGAGAAGAGACAATCACTCTGGCAAATTGGGGATCCACTATGCTCCCCTAATGGAAAACAATGTGTGAATAGTTCAAAACGACATTAGGTTTTACATACTAAAGAATGCAAAGCTTCCCCTTTAATTTTTGACTCCAAACAGGTCTGCTATCAGCTTTGGGGTGTGGTGGCTCCCTCATATGCACCGGACACAAGTTTAGAGAATTCTCTGGGAACGGGGGTTTGTACAAGAAGCTTCTCAAGAGGAATTGTGGCCTTGGCTATTACCTGGTCGCATAGGAAGGCTGGACTTCATGTGGGTTCCTGCGATCTGACCAGAAGAACAAGAGTCTGTCAAAAATGGGCTCCACATCTGCTACAAATGATTTCCCTTCTGGAAATATCCGCAGGACCCCGCCGTGTAGCTAAGGGCCACAAAGAAGGGAGATTATTTCCTGGCCTCACACATAGTTAATTCACAATGATATTTCAGACTTGTCTAAAAACAAAGCCATCTTCCAACCTCCACTCCAAGGATATATTGCTCCCAATTGTTTACTTCAGCCTCATCCTTTATATTAATTTTTATTTCAGACTGGGCTAGAAATATCTCCTTATTCACTTCATCCAAACGAAGCCTTCCCACCCCATAATCATGAAACCCATAGATACAAAATGGAGTCCTATTAGGTGGAATCATACAGAATTGCCCATATTTAACTGATTTTGACCTACACAAAAACCCCAGCAATTTCACATGGCTCAATCTAATATGAACAGCTTCCTAAGATAACTATCCCACCTAACTTCCCCTTTGATTAGAATGTACAGCTTTCTTCTGAACTCTCCTAGCTCCCAGGTGACCTTGTTAGTTGGAAGTGACATACTCTGTTTTCCTGAACTCTCAGACTGCCTTATCTGTATCTTTTATTACATATACCTCTCCCTTCCTTGAATGACTTTTTCATTTTACATGTACGCCCAATCTGTCCTGCTAGAAAACCCATAGCAGGGTAGAAGTCAGGCTTCACACATTAATGCTTCCCCACAGCACTCAAATACTTGGTGAATGATTTTCCATTTTAAAGTTTATTATCACTGACCTGACGTTACTCTCTTACCTAAAACACCACCTTTCAAGATTTTGAAGGACAACTAAGGGATATATCCTAGTCATGTTTCCAAATAGAGAGAAGAGACAGCCTTGTCACTGATTCACTGGTTTCCCAGGTTTAGTTTTTCTGACCCCAGATAAAATATTCAAGTCTTATGACAGCCAGCATCCACCCTAACGAACAGGAAATGGACATGGAGAAGGTTCAGAAGCCAAATAAGCTTGAAAAGTTCTCTGACTTCTCAGACTCCTAAATCATCCTTAACTTTCGGAAAGCACACAAATTCCAGACTAATGTTTGTAAGCGTGGAACCAGACTTCATATCTCTATCTATATATATGTTCAGAAATATAAAAATAAGCCAGAAAGCCTTTGACATTCACAAACCATAGTAAGCCGTGGCAAGCAGCCACCAATGAAATGTATCACCCCGAGAGAGGACTGTGTGGGAAACCTCGCTTGGGGACGGTTTTATATCCTCCAGTTCTATTTTTGTGGGATTCTCTCAATGTTGCTGCTAGAAGGGAAAAGTATATTTCTTATTCTGCATGGAGAGTCCTATCGGCACTGGATTAGACTAAAAAAAGTTGATCCCTAGTCCTAAAATAACAAATTACCTTCTCTTCATCAACCACTCCTCCCATATCCTAATAACGACCCTACCTTGCCCCCATCAAATTAATTTCATATCTATTATTTTCATCTCATCAACTTTGGTACTAATACCCTGGGGAATAGGAGGAAAATAGGAACTCCAACTCTCCTCGAAGTCATCTGAACTCTTTTCCTCTCATTTCCCACCCCACACTCTATACCCATTATTCCAAAGTACCTTGGAATCCCAATTTTTGTTCAGATAGTAGATACAGGTGATACAGCGGCCGTCACCGTTGGGGTTGTCTACATGTCGAACGTAACCTGTTCCATTTCCTGGGTAGCAAGCCACCATTGCCTGTGGAGAAATCCCAAGAAAGTTGGTTACCAAAGCTGAGACAATCTTCTCCCACTGGGGAACAGCTGAGTAACACAGTATCTTTGGGAACTATGTGACATTGAGAGGTGGCTGCTGGCTTCTTCCCTGCAGGTACAGTACATAAATTTGGACTCGTCAGCATATAAGATTTAACAGCCAAGTCACACCTATGACTCAATCTAGGAAACAGCGGTTCAACAATATCCCCACAGTTGTAGAACATTTTAGACAGAAGCCCATCTACATTGTTTCTTCAATCCTCCGTTTTGAAAAAGCAAGCTCTGGGTTCCCATCCTAGACCCACAAAATCAGAACACTAGGTATAAAGTTTAGGGATATTGCCTATTTAACAAGTATTCCTGAATCACCAAATCACCTGCTGTCTTTGAATAAAGATCAAGAGACTTGCATTTACAAAGAGGCAAGAACCAATTACCGAGGAAGAAAAGGTCAGGCTTGCTCAATAAAATGCTTAGGAAAAAAGGAAGAGGGAAGGGTCAATGGGAAGCTTGTTCATATAGATGACAGTCAGGTCTGGTTCATAGAAAAAGCTGCAGACATATCTTAATACCGTGTTTCCCCCAAAATAAGACCTAGCTGGACAATCAGCTCTAATGCGTCTTTTGGAGCCAAAATTAATATAAGACCCGATTTTATATTATAGTAAAATAAGACCCAGTCTTATATTGTATTATATTGTATTATATAAGACCCGGTCTTATAGTAAAATAAGACCGGGTCTTATATTAATTTTTGCTCCAAAAGACACATTGGAAGCGGATTGTCTGGCTCTTATTTTCGGGGAAACACAGTATGTAACTCAATGCTTATCTTCTTCTTATCCATAATAGTCACATCAGATGGTAACCTGAAGTTCTCTTCGTTTGTCCAAGTACTACCTGTGTCAACCAGGTGGAGAAAGAAAGCAGAAAACCATACTAAAAATCCTACTGAAAATTACTATTAGAGAGCGATTATTATTATAAGAGGGTAACAAACCCCTAACTGTTCCATAGAGAAATTATAGCAAGGAGTAGAAAAACACAGGCCAAGTGCAAAAAGCTAGTTCTTTTCACTGCCATAATTTGAAAATATTTTTATAGGGATGAGATATATGCAGGGAAGATACTGAATAGAACAGGCAACATAAGATGAGGAAAGGGATATTTTTCCTGTTTTGGTCACTGATGCATTTTCAGTGCCCAGAACAGTACCTAACACACAGAAGGTGTCTGTTTAAACTCAGATATAAATAAATGAATTAGTGAATGACTCGTTCCTCTAAAGAGTAAGTTTACATTCTACCTAGATCAATAAAGATTTCTGTCATTTTAAAAACCTATTTTCAAGTATACGTGTAGCAATAATCCAAGAAGTATTTTCCCTTAAGAACGGCAGGGTTGTTTCATTGGTAAAGTGATCAGGCTGGCAGAGGCCCAAACTAACGCACTAGTATAGCTCAATGAATGAGTTTCAGTGCCATGGGTGCCGAGTCACTCCCAGTGGTAGCATGAAGGCATGAACTAGGCATGTAACTTTAAAGGCTTCACACAGATTGTATATTGACTTCATTAAAAAAAAAAAAAAAAAAAAAAAAAAGGTACCTCTAGAACAATAATAAGGCTGAATGGTAACTTGGATTTACAATGATCCTAAAGCTTACATCACCATATCCATCAAACTTTATGTCCCCACACAGCTAGAAGTCCCCACACCCTGCCTTTGAACATCTAAAATGTCAATGCAATGTCATCTTAGAGCTAAATTTAGGCTGTCAGCTTGAACATCTTTCAGAAGGTAGAATTTTGAGGCTATTGCAATCAAGATTTAATAAATGATGGTACCACCAAGCAAAAAAATGGCTTGGGGAAAGGTGATTGGTAACAGACAGAAATGATGGGCCTAGCTGGGGAAGAAGAGATAAATGAAGTCACCTATGAGACTAGGGAATTACCCATGCCTGGAAGCAGCTGTTAGGACTGTAAGAGCCAGCACTGAGCCATTAATGAGTCCTTTAAGCCACAAATAATTATAGGCTAGATTCCCTAACATCTCAGCCTCTCCCCACTGTGAAGCCCTGAAAAGAAAAAGCTACATAATGCTACATAAACTTTTATTCTCAAACAGCTCAACTCTGAAGCAAAGGTCAGTGGTCTGGATACCTGCCATCTAGTTCAGGCTGCAACTAATCAGGGGATCCCAGGCTCACTCTCTTTCCTATAAAGAGGGGCTTGCATTACATGGCCTCTGACAGCCCGAGAAGATATGAGACTCGATATAAGCATCAACCCCAGAAAAAGTAACAAAGAGAGTTCTTCAGGGTATTATGAAGTATGTATCTGCCTCAGGACTCAGCTTAGACCAAAACATTTTGAAAAAATAGATACAAACTCACCAAAGTACATCCTTTACGAATTGCTGCATCTATAAAACATCCACAGAGAGAGCTAGCACATTCCAGGGGATTTACTATTTGGATAAAACCTCTTAAGTGTCAGCAAAGTATCTGACTGCTTAAGGGAAAGGAACAGAGAGAATTTCTCCAGCCAGAGTGAATCTTCACCCTCTCTCCTGGTTCCTGAAGCCAGAGCATCAGGTTTCAAACAATGGAAGGACATCATCGCCAGCCTCAGTGGGCCTTTTAAAACTATATACAGTCAATTTTATCAGTGTTCTCTGTACAAAAGCCATAGGAGATGGGTCTTGGCTTGGGCACAATCCCAACTATTTGCTGGTCTTTGGCACAGTCTAAAACCAGGTTGCCAAGCATGCACTCAGAAACAAGGATCACCGTCAATAACTAGTCACTCATTTTTGTGCCAGTTTGTGCATGGGGCAGAAACAAACCCCAGAAACTCATCGGGTCAATGACTATATAAAGAAGGAGACTGCTTCAGAAAAAGAAAGGGTCAGAGTACTTTAATTATCATGTGACAAATATGCCAAGCAATGACACTGACACAGATCAGGAAGATGTCTCATTTACGTAGACTTTTTGTTTGCCAAAACGTCCTGACTGGATTAATATTGGAAATGTTAGTGTGATCTACAAAAGCCCATACAATATAGTCTTCCAGTTCTATTGTTGAATGTGCAGATAAATCCACATGTCCCCTTATACATTCACCATTCCTTCCTCTGACCCCACCACGGATCCCCTCCTACCATCCCAGAGTCCTCTCCATAGCTCTGTAGTTGAAGGAAAATGAACAGAGGGATGAACCCCTCCCAGATTCCCAGGCTGGCTCTAGACCAAAGAGATGTGCTCTAGACACCGAGGCAGCCACATTCAGGCAGGAAATGTGTATGTATTCTTTGAAGATGTACACAGATATGTCGAACTTTAACAGGCAAATCCAAGTAACACAATCTGCTCCCCAAATGCTACAAGTGGAAAAGAAAACAGTGGTTCTATTGGAGTTATTGGTAAACTGACTTCATTAAAAAAAACGTATCTCATCAATCCCAAAGGTAAAGTTGAAAAGTGAAAATCTGGGATTTCCATTCCAATACCTAAACAGAGTGTTCTTGGCTGAAACCAACTACAGCTTGATTGTACATATAAACCACTTCAAAAAATGGGCATCGGCAACCTCCACTGCCCATTCAGAAATGATGATTTTAGACCCATAGGTGGCAAGGGGTACACTGGCCCCACTCCAGCCTCCAGATATACTCACCACTTCTCTAATAACAGTCAACGACACAGATTTTTATAGAAATACATTTCACATCACTCACGACTTTGGAGTCAGATTCACTAGTATGACTTGATCTTGAACAAGTTATAGTAAAGTGGGATTTTACGAAAAGTTTAACTCAGCAAATTGAAATATTAATCAATCTGACTTTGTTTTGAATTACAAATGGTTTTGAGCAGAGTGTACATTGAATAAAATGCAACCTAAGAACGAAATAATCTGTACTTCACCTCTTTGCACCTCAGTTTTCTCATCCGTAAAATGGGTTTATGAGGATAAAAGGAGATGTTCCATGTAAAAGATTTAGCGCAAGGCCCCTGGCACACGCTATGCTGCTTAATGTTAGCTATTTTTAAAGCTGATGATATGCATGTTTGTGTTCCCCTCAGCTGAGCCTTCAGAATGTCTCCCCTTCAGGGATCCGATTCTACTGAAATACTCTGTAGCTTCAAATCCAGGGCTGGAAAACTCAAATAGCTTTTGGCGCTTGTAACAAATGACTAAAGCCAACCAGGTATACATGTGTCAAAACTCTGGAGTCTGTACTATGCTACCTACACCAGAGAACTTGCCGTCCTTCGCAGTGAGGGCCCAGTATTACAAAATCTTCAGATTTTAGGAGAATAGCAGACAACCAAACTGGACTTGTATGTAAACTCTCCTGAAAGGTTTTATCCCCATTTTTAAATAACGGCCACAAAAAATACATCACGCTGTACTTTGAGAGCACAGTCTGAGGTCTCCTACGAAGTCGAGCTGCCCTGCATGAGCTCCTGAGCTGTACATGGGCACCTTCCCCAGCTCTCTTCACCAGGCTCAGATGTATCCCATCCACAGGCACAGACTCACCCTTCAGTGCCATCCACATTCCACAGGCCTCTACCACACCTCTCTCCTGCCAAGTCCTTCCACTCTGGACAGAGCAACAGGGACCTAGGACCCTTCCCCTCGCCACCATAAGGCACTAACTACATAGAGAACTAGATGTGGAAAGAGTTGAGAAGAAATACACAAGACCACACACCTTCTTTAGCTTGGAAAAACAGCCAAGCAGCTCATCATAGGACAGACTGCAATAGCTGAAGTTTTCAGGCCAGAAATGGGTCTAATTTATATTCTGGTGACAACAGCCTAGGTGACAAAGTTGCCAATGTTTCTAGTCAGCTGCGGGTGGAGGTGCTAAAGGCTACACTCCTGGGGTCATTTTGCTGGGTGGTTTGTGTTCGGCACATATTTTAACACATTTAATGTGGACCGTGAGCAGGACAGCGTGGGGTTGTATACTTTTTGTCCTATATTCATAAAGGCACCTGCTGAGGAAGGGGCCCCATTTGGTAGTTCATCTGGGGGAGGCTGTTAATAAGTGGAACAAAGGCACTACATGTGCTTAGCAGCAGCTCTGAGATTGAAGTTTTCCTATCTTAAAAGAAAACCAAAAATTAAAAAATATATATTTAAGTATTCAAACTGCTGTATGCAGGCTCACCATAGGAAAGTCTGGAGTGAGAAAAATTGGAAGAGGCATGATCTTTCCAAGTTTTGCTCTTTAAAATAACAACAACAACAAAAAAAATCTGAAGATGAATTAAGCCAAAATGTCATTTTCCATTATTTTCCATTTGGCTGTGACAAGGAGTGAGAGAACTCCAAAAACCTTCTGCAAGGGCAAGTAACTTAAACACAGAGCACAAGGAAAGCAAACTAGAATTACTGCTTTAGCCTTTCCTCATCTGCCTTGTTCAGAAGTATGTAATCTTCAAGGGCATCTTGTGAGAACCACTGTTGTCACTTAAATTAAATTCCTACAGTACAGTATTCACAAGGCATCTTTGCAAGATGATGGTTAACTGTGCAAAGCTTTCTCCAAGAAGCCTCTGAAACTCTCAGAGGCCAGGAATTTAAGAGACTATTGTCATTCCTTCTGAATTGTGGTTAATTCCCCTCCTTGGAGGGGATTCAGCCAGAGCCCAGAAAGTAAACACAGTAAACAGGCTGGGGAACATCGACATATCAATACAGACTGCTTGGGTCTGGGAAGGCAGCCCTTGCGCGAAGCCTGGCTCTTGGCCAGCGGGGTGACGGCTGAGTGACAGGGCTACGTGCTCTGCGTGAGGGTGGCAGTTGGCCCACACCCAAGCACACCGCCAGGCAGACCGCGGAGGGAACCCGCACAGTGGAGCCCTCCCTCGTCACTGCCTCAGTCACCAGAGAAGTGTTTGAGTAAGGGCTTCCTTGCAATTATGAAATGGGGAAAAGTCAGCCAGCCTCAGGGTTAAGGACATCAAGAGAGGTATTTATTTAACCACCTCCATTCTGATACCTTTCCCCAAAGCGTAATAGTAGCTACCACTTCCTGAGGACTCGCGCTGCCAGGTGGCACTGTAGGGTGGTACTCTAACACGTATCTCATTTAAGTTCCTGGTTATGGGGGGAAGGTGAGCAGCAGTCATCGGCCATGAGTCACACCGCTCACGTTCTCAGAAGTCATTAACCCTGGAAGTTATCACAGGGACCTAGAAGTTATCTTACGCATATAGAAAAACAAACGCATGAGTAATTCTTAAAGCTACATGGGAGTAGAGAGTCGCAATATTTAACTTCCTTTGATGTGAGAAACAGCCTTATCAGGAAAATAAAACATTACCTGTAGCTCTCTAAAGGCTCCAAGCTTAACAGGGGGGGAAAAATGCTTGGGGTTGTAGGATTGATTGTCAGAGTATGGCTGTCTTTAAATTCTCATCTGTAATGAATCCCAAAATACTTTAGGGAATCCACGATAACTTAAATACAATTAGTAAGACAAGATTTTATTAATGGGTAATGTACAAAAAAATACATAGTTACCCATCAAACCATGTCATGAAAAATGCCTGGAAGCAATATTTTTAAGAGAAACCAGGAAAACACTTTACCTGCAATTCCCAATGAATTTTAAGAGTATTAACTTGGGACAGTGCAACTGCTGCAAAAAATAAAGAGCTTTCTAGGAAACCAGATCTTATATTTACACTTGCCTTTTGGCACTTGGAAAAATATATCTGCTGAATGAAAGAAATGACACACAGCCAATCAGTTAGAATGAAAATTAATGAAATTCAGGAGGCACATTTATTTACTGAACATGCGTGTATAGTGCTTACTACATGCCTGATACTGGTGCATGTGCTTCACAAATATTACCTCATTCAATGTTCACTATAATCAATGAGGCAGGAACCATTACTACCTCCATTTTACAGATGAGAAAGCTGAGGCACAAGTTGGTGAGTTAACTTGCCTTTTCAAACCCTGTTAGTCTGGCTTTAATCATCAAGTCAGGCTCTACCAGGACCGCTTATCTAATTCATTCCATTTTTGAGGGAACTAAGACCTTCAGTTCTACTTGAAGTATTTGACTCCCTCTCACCCTGGCCTGTCACCCTTTCCATAATGACAGAAAATAACAAAATGCAAAAAACCAAAATTACAAAAATATGAAAAATGAATACGCTTGGAATTGAGTCTGTGAACTAAAAACTCAATCCACTATTTACTCTCTGTATCCCCTGCAGGGCCCATATGCAGCTGGTCAACAGTCAGCCCAAGTCTTACCCCTCGACTGCTCTTCCTCCATGGGGTTCTATGGAAGAAAAGCAGCCTCTCCAGGACTTTATCTGCTCAGGTCAACATCAGCCAAGGTTTTCAGACTTATTTCAAAGTCAGACGATAAATGACCAGTTAAGAAAAAAATTTTAAGGACATACAAAATGTATTTCCCTTTGGAAAACAAGGGATGAGATAAATTTTCCTCTCAGGTACAAAGTTTGTTAGGGAGACATCTTAACTCTCTACGACCACATACCAAACTTTCTAGAATTACATTAATTAGAATACAATGGATACAGACCCACTGTGGCTTACAGGAGGGGTGAGTTCCAGAAGACCTCTTAGAGGGGTAGAAAGTAAAAAGCTCTTCTGAGAGAAATGTATAAACTATTTTGGAGAGCAACAAGGGGACTAGAAATAAAGGCGTGTTTGGCACTGAGTCTAGGGGGCAGAAATGGTTAATTTAATTGCTCCCATGTTCCTCCAAGATAGATATAAGCCCCATTTTACAAACATAGAAACAGAGTCAGACATAAAAAGTAACTTCCGGGACATTACAGACCTCAGCATGGTGTTTCCACCACTAAAAGCTGCTTCTAAAATACATATCAGGGAAAAAAATTGGTAACTCAAAACAGGTGCTATTATTTCCCAAGTGACCACGACTGAAATTGTCTTTCTTCAACTTCATGATAATACAACAAAGGATTCTCAGGTGATTCTCCTGGCTTACCAAATACAGGCTCAAACCCGTGGCTGGGAAATCAAAGCCCTCCATGCAGAAGTAGGAAAAGGTAAGTGGTGGCTACTCTCCCACCTCTGCCTAGTCAGACCTTAGAGTCCCATCAAGGTGGATTCGTCTGTCAGCTTTTCCAGGGAAAGAGCCCCCACACCTCAGTCTTTTTCGGGCCTCCCTAAGGCTGCCATCTTACCCCAGAGGACCAGGAAGCACCTTAGGCTTCTGTGTGATGTTCGGAGTTAGCACATAATAGATGCTCAATACAGAGAATCTTCTGCTCACAAGGCACTATCTTCCAGTTTGTGCTCATCCAAAATCACTGATTTGTTCTTGTTCTGATGCCTTCAGCTCACACTCCTGGCAGGACTGTTAGAGACACACAGGGGAGCAATATTCTACATTCATTAACAAAGATTGCTCCCCTCCATCAATGCAATAGGAGAGAATCAGTTCCAAATCCCACTCCCATTCTGGGTCTGGAAAATTAATTTTATTGGTACCAATAATATAAAAATTGTGTGTGTGTATATATGTGTATGCGTGTGTGTGTGTGTGTGTGTGTGTGTGTGTACTTAACATATTAATGTGTGGTAGGTTTTTCTCAGAAATATCCCAAAGGAATTAAAAACACATGAATTTTTTAGCTTTAGCAATGAATAAGCTGATCAATTGACTAAAGTCTGATTTTTCTCTGTAATAGATAGAGAAACTGTAAGTAGATGTAGCACCATCCCTATTTGGCCTCCTCTTATTAATTTTACTCAGTGGTTCTCAAATGTTAGCATGGATGAGAATCCTCTGGAGGGCTTCTGAGTTTCTGATTCACTTTGGGTTTGGGGAGAAGCCCAAGCATACGCATTTACAGCAAGTTTCCAGGTGATGCTGACAACCACACTTTGAGAACCACGGCTATTCTGTGGCACAACCAAGAGATTGGGGGCAATGCTTTACCCTAACTGATAAAATGTAAAAGGGAATGAGTCAGGTGCACTATTAATTTGGGGAACAGCAGGCGGTGGGTAGAACAGGACGCGAGAGGAATTCCTGGGGCAGCTTCTGGCACAGGCTTGGCAGTGTGATTCCTAAAGCTGCAGGAAAACATTCCAACTGTAACTCTAGCATTGCTAAGGATTACTGTCATTTCAGGGCTGGGGTGTGACTGTTGGGAGAGCCAGCTCTCTTCCGGAATCCAATGAGAAGCATGAAAGCACCTATTTGCCCTCTCAGAGGAAAAATTCAGTGGCAATTTTCATTTAATTCCTTATAATCCTGGAGATAGGTATTTAGTATTGTATCCATGTTGTGAGAAAAATCAGGCTCAGAGAACTGACTTGCCCAAGATCACAGTAAGACGAAAGAAAACATAAAATGCCCATCCTAGTGCCTAGTAGTAAGTAGGTGCTGACTAAATTCAGTTAAAAAAAAAATTGAACTCGTTCCTACAGAAGTGGAAATGGAGGTCGTGAGAAGCCACTCGCCAGGGGCTGACCTAAACCAGAAGCCGGGGCTCCAGCCTCATATTCCAGGGGCTTCTCTTGCTTCTCTGAGCCGGACCTATACTTGTATGAGCTGCCAGAATCCAGGTGTGACTTTCTAGGGTGAAGCACAGAATTTCAAAACTGAGGGAGAAAAACCTTACAAAGTCAAAGTCTCTCCTTTGAGAAGGTGCCTCATAGCATGTTAATATAATAAAATATTTAAACATGTTGAGATTGAATTAGGGACCACACTGCAAAATCTTTTTTTTTTTTTTAATACCCTGACATCCTTTGAAATCAAAGTTCCTTTTGAAGATGAAATTAAGTCGACAAGCACCTATGAATTGTAAAGGACTGTTCGAGGCACTAAAAGTATATATTAAGCTTAATAATCTCTGCCTTCAAGGAACTTAGAAGTAAATGCGGGGCAGGGTAAGCAGCCAAAGAAATAAATGTACTGGGGTGGGCAGCACTGAGCCACCCACAGAGTTGTAGGGAGCAGAAGAGGAAACTTCACACAGAAGGCACTAAGATGGATTCTGAAGAGTGGGAGACAACGGGGGAGCTTAGTATGCTTGGCAAATCAGTTTCTACCATTTCAGGGATTGGGAGGGAAAGAAGGCAATGAGCAGGAGATTAAGTGTAGAAAGGTCACTGGGGTCAGATGGGGTCAGAAGTGGAGGGTCTTAAATGGCACACTAAGAAAGTGCACACAGCATGTACAGTAGACAATAGGGAGAGAGCACAGTTGTTTGTTTTTGTTTTTGTTTTTTAAGCATGGAGACTGCACAATTCGAGTTGGGTTTTGGATGACTTACACTCTGGCAAAGTACATTAAAATGGATTACAGGGTGAACAAGAACAAAAGGCAGGTGGTTTGTGGTTAAACTAAGTCTCTTTGAAATACTTTCCTTAAAAAAAAAAAAAAGAAAGAAATACTTTCTTTCTGAAGGGTTTCTGCTATGAAAACAAAATTTAGTTTACACACACACATACACAAAGACAAAACTAGAGGTTCCACAGTGAACCTAAAAAAAACAAAAACAAACAAAACAAAAAAAGGCAAAACACAAAATCAGCCAAATTTCGACCAACAATATTGCATGTTCCTGCTTGGAATCTTCACTATGTTGTGTTTTAAAAAGTTTTTGTTTACCTGCTCCAATCACTCAAATTAACCTACAAAACAATATGAATAGGAAAGAAGCTCTCCCAAAAAAAAGACTCACTGTCAATTTTGTGTGGGGTATTGAGATTTCTGAATAATAGTGCCTCAGGTTTGACTAGCTAGATGAGTTGAAATAGGAGGGGAAACGCAGGGAGGGGCACAAACAGATTCTTTGTTCTATGTGTCTGGAGAACACAGAGCAAGGTCCAAAGATGTTCAGACTGTTTTAAACAGTATATCTTTACTACTTCCAACCAATACTCAAATAGAAGAGTAGTATTATCCTGAATATTTCAAGTTCCCCGAGAGAACCAAAAATAGATGTCACTGACACCTGGAACTGAGTTTTTCATTTTGTCTTCTTCCCACTGGCAAATAATTAAGATTTCTATCATATTCTTTGATTCTTAGTATTTTAGAATTATTTTTACATAATAATATTTTTGCCCCATTTTGGAAGGAAAAACAATATTTAATGAGATAGGTACATTCACTCCAGAAATTGAGAAACGCTGATCATTGTATCTCCTAAAGAATCAAAAATTGGCTTGACTTAATAAAGAGGTATTAACATTGTACTGAACATGGAGGATATTCAGTAAGTAGGTATGACACGAGATCTGCAAGCCTGCATTATACAACTGCAACCCCGTGTGTCTGTAAGGCTAGGAGTGGGTTGGCACATGGGGTGGATAATATAACAGTCACTACCAGTTCACTAAAAAACAAAAACAGGAACTCATCCACAAATCCCAGTATCAAAAGAAGATACAAAATTCAGGTAAGTGCCATACTGGTTTAAGATTTAAATCATCAAGGGGAACAGGGTACAAATTCTATGTATAATGAACCAAGCTAACTAATCTCGCTTGGCAAACAGACACATAGCTCTGAATCTGAGCCAAATCAACGGCTCCTGGCAAGCTGCCAAAGCCAAATTCCTTAGTCTGGCATCACAAAATGATTTGTCTGTCGCATTTACAATTCCAGTGCCTCTGGATTCAGCTACCCATTGGGCACCCCTGGCAGTTGCCCAGCAGAATACATCTGAACTGTCATTACTGTCAGAACAACATGTGCATTTGACAAACACTAGAGAAAAATGACACCCATTTCTTGGTGCAATATTGCTTAACAGCGACCAGGTGCTCCTACAAAGGAATGATCAAGTCTGTTGCTGTAATAATTAACAAAGAATTAATAACCTTCTCCATACTGCTAACCTGCACGCTGCTCCTTAGTAGTCAATACGCACAGGTCAGAATGTCACTTAATTTACCTGAGGCCACAAAGGTGAGTCAAAAGCAGAGGTCTTGCCAAACTGAGCAACCGCAGCCCATAGGCGAGGTGCCCTCGGAGCTTTATAATGAAATGCAAGATGCAGGGGTGCTTGGAGCTGCTTCTCAGAGGTGCTCTGCTCATGATGCGGTCAACTCCACCCCTACCTTTAAGCTTCACCTGAGAAGTCTTCCATATGTGGTATTTCAGAAAGGAGTTGAAACATGCATGGCTGCTTGTTCTTTACAGAATTTGAAATTTTTCTAGCCAGAATCAGGAATCAGGAAAGAATGTACCAATGTGCACTGGGCTGAGAGAGGCCAGAAAGGGAAATAATTCATGACACCCAAAAGTGGAATGCACAGGTAGGCTGCATAATTCCACTGAAGGGTGTTTTAAGTTAGAATTATATTTGAAATTCCCAAATAAAATGCTGATGCAGCTGAATTAACCTACCAACCCTGTCTCCCAGTCTACCTGACTTATGGGGTAACCCCAGCTAGGCTAGCCCCTCTCTATTGAAGCACCTGTGCTTAGGCCCAAGACTCACCCCAATCCTTTCTCAAGGGCCTGTGCAAGACCTCATCTCTCCAAACATAAAAACTGCTGAATGATTAAGGAATTGGGTAGATGTGATTTCTGATACCTCTTTAGCTGTAAAAACTTGCATCATTAAAGTCCTGTATAGTTTGGTCACTCATTTTGGTCACTTAATTTTAAGTAAATAGAGAAATTGGAGAAAGCCCAAAGAAGAGAAACAAATGACTAATCAATGTAAAAGTAGACTGTTTAACCAGAAAAAGAGAAAGCAAAGTTGGTGGCAACTATTTCATACCACTCAACTTTCAGCTTCTTTAGGTGGTTTTATAATCACATTCTACCTCCTTTCCCCAGTCACAACATTTAATGATTTGTCAATGAATAAATTAAATTAATACCCCCCTGATTTCCCACTTCACTGCAAGCAGATAAAGTTGTGGTGGAGTGGCCAGTGGCCCAAAATTGAACAAAAGAAATGATAAAGTATACACACTCACATACACACACTCACACACACACATACACACACACACCAACCTTCTTTTCTTTGTTCCCAAGTATCATTCAACAAAATAGATAAGGAACACTATGAAAGCCACCCAGTGGAGAAACTTGCTTCATTGTCACAGAGGCTGTATTCTGTATATTATTTCCTTGGATTAATTTCCTTCCTCCAAGAGCTAAGTTATTTTTAACACAAAACCTTTTATAGGAATCCCTCACATCCTTACAGAGAGATGTTCCAGGGCCTCCTCCCCCTAAAATACCTCATTGACAGATAAGATTTTTAAGATTTTAATTGCAGGGACACCACTGATGATGTCTAGTCCCCAAACCCCATGCTCTGAGAACTGCACTTCTCATGGGCTCTGGCAACCGTATTTGCGACACATGATTCTACTTGCTCCACTCCCACCTCCAACCAAAGCGGATGGGTCCCCTGAGGCAAGGCAAGACCATCATACTTTCTCCTAGGGAATGAAACCAGGGATTCTAGAATGTTGGTCAAGTGCCTATTTATCTCAAACTGAGGCTGTGGGGCAGCCGCTTTGAGTCATGTGCACGGAAAAGCAGCAAAAACTGGATGGAAAGTAGAGAGGGGAAGAAATTCAGGGCACCAGCAGAAAAGCAAAGATGGAGGCCATAAAGCGCCAGAGGAAAAAAACTAACACACCAGCTGCCCTGGATGCTAAGGACTTCCTGATTCCTAGTTCACAGCTCCTGTCTTCTGTGAACCATGACTGCATTCCCTGCACCTGGGTCCTGAGAGAGACCCTGATTTTCGAAAACTATTATCTCATTTTTGCTTAAAGTAGTTCACAACCGTGAAATACTCCACTGTGTAATGGCTATTTCTAACATCACATGAGAAGGCGGCACCAAAACTGTTATTGCTAAACAGCAAAGGAACAAGCCCACCACTTTGCAACATATTTTCTTTTATCCATAACTTATTGCTGTTTCATCATGTCTCTGCATTGTTTTAAAGGGAAGACTGATCTGTCTGTTCACAATACAACCCCCATAACCCCATCTTCCAGAACTACTCCAGTCAGGGATCCTAACAACCAACCTTTTTAATAAATACTTTTCCTGCCAATAACAGTAGGAAAACATTAGCACAGCACGCCATTTTCTTCTTCAAATGTACTTAATTGACCCACTTCATTGTCTGGATTTTGTCTTTTTTCTTTTTTAGGCTTGAGAATTAATCAACTGTGAACTAGACGATCCTACAATTCAAAAGTGAATGTCAGCCCCATGAGGCAGGGATTATGCCTGTTCACCTTTGTATTCCCAACCCCTGCACAGTACCCCACACTGAGTAGCATTTGCTGAAAAATGAAAGGATGAAAAGGAAGAGCATCATAGTCAAGAACACAAACTCTGGAGTCGGTCAGAACTGGGTTAGAATCCCAAACTTTTTACAGTCTTGTAACATATATGAAAGCTCAGAATTCTGCTAAGAATTTTAAGTACATCATTTTATTTAATGCTCTTTCCCTTGAAAAGCTTTATGGTATATTATCCCTCATTTTAACCCTTGGTGAAAATTGAGCAACTTACCTAAGACCACAGGTTAATAACCCCCAACCTAAGCCCCTAAACTTTATGACAAACTGTCTCTTACCACTGACTTTGTGACTTTGGGCAAACAATTTCATCACTCAGTTTGCTAAAGATTGTAGTTCTGAAGACTAAGTCAGACAGATTGTGTTTGTAAAGTGCTCATTAGCACAGTGCCAGACACCGCAAACTGCTCATTAAAAGGTAGTTATTATTATTAGAGTTACTAACTAGTGAGCCTACCAGTAAGATGCTTCAAGCAGAAGGACTTCTGGTTCTATAAATTACGCGTTCTCTGGAAAACAGCCATTTTCAAGATCTTGGCAGCCAAAGCAAAAGGAGCAAATTATAACCAATATTTATCTTGGAGATGGTCTAAATTCTCCAAAAGAGAGTAACAGATAAGAAATCTTTTGATAGTCCGAAAGCAGTGATCATGCTTGAGGTTAGGGGGCGCCATACTGCCGTACTACGTTATAAGAAGCCACTTCCCCAGAGAGTCTTCAGCACCCTAGGACTTTTCTCCAACAGTGAAGGCAGATACATTCTGACCAGCAATAAGTTTGGGGGCAAGAAGGGGGAAACCTTTATTATTTCCTTCCATACTCTTCCACAGTTTCAATTTCAATTCTAGTATATATTTGTATTTTATTCCCAATGCCCTTGCTATTGCTTCATTGATAAAGGGCTTTATTACATTATTCAATGGCCTTTTAAAATCCAGGGGAAAAGTATTGAATTAGGATCAATACATTAATAAGCACAACCCCAAGAAATTTAAGGTACCTTTAAAACAGTTGGTCTAAAATAAATAACTGTATCGGCAATTGTTGAAATAGGTGATGGGAGCTCATTATACTGGCCTCTCTACATTTACATATGTTTGAAAATTTTCAAAATAAAATGTTACAAATAGATTTTTTTAAAATAAATGTACATATTTTGCCTTTTAAAAATTCAGTTTTTGCTGGAAATCCACTTGAAGGATGCAGCAGGACACTGGGTCTATATCACTATTCTGGGAAGCAGCACAGAATAAAGCACTCAGCCGAAGGAAGAGAAGCAAATAAGAAGGTTAAATTAAGGTGAAACTAACATAAATCATGTAGAAATGGAATGTGTGTCTGCAATGCTTTCATAATAAACTTCAAACAAGAGATCCAAGGTCACAAGGCATTACTAAAGAGACTTCTTGTTACGAGCAAATCAAACTTTTTAAATTTTTTTACTATAATTGTTTGCTCAAGCCTGGTTTGCAAGCCTGGTTCTAATTGACCAGGGAATATCCCAATCTAGAGGTGATTTTTCTAAACAGCAGGAACGAAGAGTTTTGTGCCAAAAGAGCCAAAGGAGAGCTGGAAATCTTGGTATGGACAGATGTCTCTTCAGTGGACAAAAGATGAATTTTCTGTTTTCCATTCACAGTCACCTTCTGTTAACTGAAAGGATTAGCTGAAAAGTTATTTGTTCTACCTAGAAGATAATCCATAACTGAAAAACCATATCTATAGATCTTTTTTCCTTATCCAGACATACACAGTGCTTTTCATTCAATTTGTGGAGTTAAATTCTAGCCTAAAACCTTACTACTGTTCATAGTCAACGCTAAATAAAAATACTTAACGTTCAAATATGTTAGTGACCTCTTTCTACCAATTAATTCTGGTCTTCCTCAGAGCAAATTCTGTTCCCAGAATGCTGGTGGAGAAATTCCTAACACCTAAGTTTAAAAGAAAGTTTTAAAAACTGTTAAGCCATCTGCTTTTTCAGGTTGAAGCTACCACAGTACATCTGCAATACTGAGGAGAGCCATTCCCCTCCCCCATCCCACCCCAGACACAGGCAAGATGCAAAAAATGAGACCAATGAAGACAAACAGCTTTCTAATCCACCACCAAAATGATGGAGGAAGAGAAAACAAACACTGTAATGTCCATCTTCGACTGAGTCCGGCTAGCGCTGAATTTTCCCCAAATCAAAGTAAAAGTTAGAAAGCGTGCTCTTCTAAGACTTTTTGTGTCTATTTAATAATGATACTTTCATATATTCTATTCATGTCCTCCTAGCTTGAAAGAGGTACAACAATCTATTTTTCCTTTATTCCATTTGCCCACTCCAACCCCTTCATTTCTACACATTTCCAGTCTTCACCACTTGCCCTATATGAAGAGTGTTCCTCTCAGCTTATGGGACAAATGGGACAACAATGGTATGTTGTATTACAGGATCAATCTTAACTTCAGAAATGTTACATATATGGTACACAGGGGAATGTTCACCCTCCTTCTCACACTAGTACCTTTTGCCTCACTGTGTTAAAGTTTTCTACAGTTCTGAATACCCCTTGACCAGTCCACAGTAAAAGAAATGCAAATTATTCTCAGAACTGCCACTGGAAAACTGGCTGGATTATCATTTGTAGAAGAAACTGAGGATCTAGACTACCCCAAAGAAATCTACGTGCACCAATATCATGCTCCTACACTTTCCCATATTTCTGCCAATCTACCTGTAAATGTTTGCAAGCTAAATTACACCCAGCAAGTCACAATGTGTCTATGTGAACAAAAATATGGTTTCTTTCCAGAGGTAATTGACTACTCTCTTTTGATTACTTAACTGGTTGTTTTAAGTGGATTCCCCCATCAACTGCATTAAGAAAGGGAAGTTGGTGGTGTAGGCTCAGCACCAGGAGAGAATTTTCACAATCAAGTAGATGATGGAAGTGTCCCGGGTTCAACAAGCCAAGGGCAGCACTCAAAAGTGAAGAGGAGCTTTATACCCTTTCACAGGGCAAACTCTTCCCACACCTGCCAAACTCCACAAACCAAACGCCACACTGCAAAATCACAACTGTCTCCAGCTTCTTTGAGTGCTTTGGTAGAAAGCCCCTCTGAAATCAGTAAAGGGCATGCTGCGACCTTAATGCAGACATTTAAGATGAGTTCACGTGTGTCTCAGATCAAACACAACGTTTCTAATAACCTGTCCCTCGTTTGGACCTTTGAGAACCCCAATTCCTAAAATCAGACCAAAAAGCCATCGCTTTTCCGACTTGTACCACCCACCAGAGATTTATTTCAAAGTTAACAGAAGGCTACTATAATTATACACCTGAGTCCCTCAGCATGGATTTTTACGGGGGGTGGGGAGGACAAACTGACTTCTTTCTTGCTTCTTGGTTAAAAACTAAAGTTGGCTTGTAGCCCTGCGAAGGCGACAGACAACGGACTCCGAATGCCCCCAGTCCCAGGTCCCCGCGGTCTGCAGTAGCGGCGGGGCGCCCGCACGCGTCCTACCTTGGACCTCTCCTTGACGTAGTATTTGCCCAGACGGCTGCCGCAGTACAGGACCAGCCTGTCGATAAGAGACAGGAGGAAGCTTATGGCCTCGCAACCCTCCTCGTTGCCCCCGATCCACGTGATCTGGTCGCCCCGCAGGTGCCGCTTGGAAACGCCAGCGCGCGGCCCCGCCAGCTGGCCGTCCCGCAGCACTCCGTTGCTGTGCAGCTGCTTGACGCGCTCCAGGACGCAGTCGCCCACCACCTCGCCCAAGAAGTTGTCCAGGTAACAGAAGCCGACCTCGTGCAGACAGGGCACGATGTATTCCAGGGCAATTTTCTCCAGATCTAGCCTCATGATGTGTCCCAAGGGCATCTCGCCCGCAGAGCCCAGCTCGGGGACCCCCAGCGTGCACCCAGAGAGAAAGCGTCCTACGCGCGCGCGCAGCCGAGGCGCGGGGAGCGTGGTCCGGGTTCAGCTACCTGCGGCGGCCAAGGTCCGCGAGCCACTGCAGCGCCAGGAAGAGGGTAAAGTTGCTCGCAACTTTGGGGAGGAGGGATCCCGGTCAGCGACCAGCGGGAGTTGTGCGAAGCTCCACGACCCAGCACTGTACTGGCCCAGTGAAGAGTCAGAGGGTCCCTTTTGGAGACGCGGAGCCACCAATGGTGCCGCGGCGGCCCCAGGCGGGGAAAGGCTGAGGTCCAGTCCGGCAGCGGGCCAACTCAGCACGTCACGGGCCCCGCCCAGGCTCCGCCCTGGGACCGCCTCCGGGACAGCCCTTCCCCCCGGCCGGTCACCCCCGCCAGGTCTACCACTCAGCAGAGGAGCCCGATGGGCACCTCGCCAGACGCAGTTGTTTGTGCCTAGGGGCGGGGCTGGAGAACTGACGGGGTTTTTAGAATGCTACGATTTGCATATGTTTTGCATAAAATCCCAGCACAAACTTGAAAACTTGAATCCCAATTCTGAAAATGTAAACGGAATTAACAGTACAATTTGCTGCCACATTCTGGGCTGGTCATTTCACAAGTTTTTGAACAAAATAACCCAGGAACAAATAAAATATATTAAACAATGATCTCGTTCTAGCTTTACCTGGTGCCTTTCCTTCTCCTTTCGTCTGCTGTTTGACCCAGCTCAGGAGATGCAAGCCACTGACAGACTAGACTGGGAGGAATACAGTTTTAACTAAAACTAACAAACATTTCTCTAACCCCTACTATGTTCAAGGCCGTCTGTGCTCAATGAAGGGGGATGTGAACAATGAAGAAATGCTAGATCATATCTGAACCCTGAAAATACTGGATTTTGCTCTGCTGTTTTCATCTACTTATCTTTCAAGCTTACTAAAATATGATGTTCTGAAATTGTGCTTTCAAAATTAATCACGTGCTCATGTAACAGCCAGTATAGGTATGTCCCGAAAAAGACAGACTATATTCTAGGTCTCTTATCTCACTTTTCCCACAAGGAGCTGCAATTACATGGGAGGGACAGGCATTGCCTAGAAGATGTTTTAGTTATCCGAAGGTAAGCTGACTGCTTTATGGATGTTTTCATTCCCTTTCATGATGAGCACCAGAGATCAAAATCAGGGGGAAGAAAAAAAGATTCATGAATTGCATGTAAAGCAATTTCCATATTTTTTAATTTTACATTAGCTTGCACTCAGGTGTTTCATTTAAGTTGATCAAAAGAATATACAGTTTTTACAGGTATCATTTATTTTGTACACAATCCCCTACAGCTTTTTCACTTTTATTCTCCTTCCAATAGTCCTCTTCTCTCTGCATCTAAGGGGAGAAATATGAAAGGAAGAATGCAACACAGTCCAACCAAGAACGAAGAGTAGAATAGGAAAGGGGCACTGCTGCTACATGATGGAAAGAAGCAGACAGAGGCACGTGGTAGAGGAATGTTCAAGAGGAGCAGTCAGTGGGAAACGCTGGTGAAACTTCTAGCTATATTTCGAGGAGGTTCTCTGCCAAGATGGTAATTAGTTGGCACCGTTGGTACGACCTTCCAGCAGGAGGTACACAACTAGGGAAAAGGCTTGCCTCAAGGGTCTGTCTAAATTCCCACAGCAGCTCCATGATGCCAAGAGCTCACATCCTTGGACCTCCAGCACCTAGCAGCTACTAGGTGCCTAATAATGTGTGCCCAGGTAAGCAGGGGCTTTTGGTTTTTGCAGCTTTAGGAACTGTTGGTGACCTCAGAATTAGATATCCCTAAAGAAAGCCAGAATTTTAAAAGGGGGGAAATGACAGATAAACCTTGGTAGCTGGCTGAAATTTTTCTAGCTAAAGGTTCTTTGTAGATGCACCTGACACTCCTAGGAATAATTAGAAGGGAATTTACACAGGACCGGAAAATCTGCAGTAGCAGGTAGAGGAGGTGTGTGTATTACGTGCCATTGAGTCAGCTCTGACTCCTGGTGACCCTACAAATGAGTGATGTCCACAATGTCCCATCCTCAGTCGCCCTGCTCAGCTCTGGTAGTGTCATGCAGTGATGAGTAAAATACAGAAAATTACATACCCACTTCTCTGAATGAATTCTTGTATGTTGACCCAAGGCTTGAAATCCCAGGACGGGGTAAATTTGGCTTACTCTTCAAGTAATATTTCAATAATGGTAGAGTGAAGTTCTAACTAGTCTAGTTGTAACCAGAGTAATAATCTACCAGCAAATTCTAGGGACTGATAGCCTTAAGCTGTTCTAGATTATATACTTTGGTTGCAAAGCGTGGGCAGTTTAGAAGGATATTCAATCTCTTGCTGCCATCTCTGCTTGGCAAGGGCACCAATCAATCAATCAAGGGCCTCCCAATCCACATGGAGCTGCCAGCACTGCACTTGGCTGAGGAGCAGGAGATATCGTGACTGGCAAAAAGCACAGTGTGTGATTACACAGAGGGGTGCAGACAGGCTGGAGCCATGCACGGGCTCTGAGCCTGAACATCAGAGTGGCAAACCCCAAGCTAATTGTTAAAGTGCATTTGTTTTAGTTGTTTGTCCATTAATTTGTGTCATTGTAATAATATTAAGATACTTTTCATATTAATAACTAAAACAAATTAATTTCCCTGTAATTTAATTACAACAACCTTGTTTTCCAGTGTACATCTGCAGTACACATGCAGTCATTTTCAAGCATGTGGAGGAGACAGGGAGAAAAGAAGGATGTTACGCTTCTTTATCTTGGAATTTGAACTGAAAGGGGTCCTAGAAGTCACCAAGTCCAACTTCATTTTCTTACAGATGAGAAAACCAGGGCCCAGAGGGGCATGACGTTAGGTAACTTTCTCAAATAAAGGCTGTGGTGAGTGGAAGAAGAAGGCTGGAATGCTCTGTCTTCTCAGCTGGAACACAGAGGTCACTCACTCTCATCCTATTTCTGTATCTATGCTTTTTCAGTGAGATAACATTTACAAAACATAAAATTAACCCTTTTATACTGAACAATTCAGTGGCATTTAGTACATTCACACTGTGCAACCACTGCCACTCTGTAATTCCAAAATATGGTTACCATTCGAAAAGAAAACCGTGTACCCATTTAGCAGTTATTCCCCAATTCCTCAGCCCTAATAACCACCAATCTGCTTTCAGCCACTATGGATTTACCTATTCTGGATATTCCCTATATGTAGAATCAGAGGATATGTGACCTTTTGTGTCTGGCTTCTTTCAATTAGTAAAATGTTTTCCAGGTTCATCCAGTTGTACATGTATCAGTACTTTGTTCCTTTGTATGGATGAATAATATTCTTGCATGGATAGACCACATTTGTTTATCCATCCATAAACTAATGGACATTTGGATTGTTCCCACCTCTTGGTTATTTAAGATGCTTTCAATTCTTTTGAGTATATATACCTAAGAGTAGAATTGCTGGGTAATGGGGTAATTCTATGTTTAACTTTTTAAGGAACTGCCTGTTTTCCAGAAGGGTGCACCATTTTACAGTTCCACCAATAATGTGGGAGGGTTCCATCACACTGTTTATTCCTCCTGAAAACTGTCTACATTTCTTCTGCCCCTTCAATGTCCTGCCATGCCTGAGGCTCCCTCCCTGAATATTCCTTTTTGGTTTTTTGCCATGCTACACCTCAAGAGATTTATCATTACATTGAATGACTTTAACATGGGCAAGGACTAGCTTATTTATTAATTTATCAAACACTTTTGTAACACCATATTCCAGGCAGTTTGCTAAAAGTGTTACAAAAATTACTTCGATTAATTTTTATAACACCACCAAGAAATAGGTACTATTATTATTCCCCATTGTGAAGATGACAAAAATGAGGCATAGAGAAGCTAAGGAACTTGTCCAAGTGAGAGAGTAGAACAATGATGGACAGAATCTGAGAGATTCCAATGTGGCAAGATCAGGGGAAAAATCATTTTGAGCCACTTGCTTAGCCTGGCAATGTTTTTGCCCTTAAGTACTCTGTTTTGCTGTTGTTGTTATAACTCTTAATTATAACACTCTCACTTGCAATGACAATTTTAGTTAACAGTTTCCTTACTGATAGTCGGTGGAAAAGGGAGAGAACCAAAACTTTCCATAAATTATTTAGCTGACTATATTAATAGAAGTCTTCCAAACTACAAATTAGGACTGGTTCCTTGCTCCAATCCAGTGATGGCCCAGTGTTTCCAGGAATTGCATGTTCCAGTGATGTATTATCTATTAAAACTGGTCTATTGAGAGTAGTTGTGGTAATGAGCCACACCTCAGCCCGCTGTGTTGCATGGCTCACCCCTCAGGACACAAGAAGTGCATTTAATTTAAATGGAGCTGGTGAAACAAGAGGACAGAGATCGAAGGGAGTTTATGCTTGAGCTCACTGCTAGGAATTGGGTTTGGAGAAAGAGGCATTTGATTATGTCCCATTCCCTGTGGTGTCCAGTCATCTCCTTCTTTCCAGGTCTAAGGGGATGGCAAAGAAAGTGACTTTCTGTATTGGTTCTTAATTATTTCTAAGTATATGGACAAGTTTAAGCCTCCCTCGTTAGCTCTTTGATAAGTCTGGCCACGTACAGATTCTGGGAAGTGTGATAGATCAGGAGTATTCATAAATATTTTTCAATTCAACTCTTGTTTAAACTGAAAATGTCTAAAAAGCATTTGCCCTGACTTAAAACGTAGCAAAAAACATGGTTTCAGTCATAAAAAAGACAGCAGTGTTGTTTCTATCAACATGGAGTATTTTAAGGAAACTTTGATGCTTAATTTTATAAAACCTTTTACAAAGGTGTTTCATTCATTAGAATTTCACATCTCAATGTATCTTATTTAAAATAACCATTTTAGAATAGTTTTAGATTTACAGTTGATAAGATTTATGTAGAGTTCCCATATTCCCTACACCCAGTTTCCCCGATAGATATCTGACATTAGCCTGGTACTTGTCATAAATTTATGAACCAATATTGATACATTATTAACTAAAATCCTTATTGTATTCAGATTTCCTTTGACTCATAGTCTTTTCCTTTCCCAGGATCCTGGTGAAATTGTATAGTGGTTGAAATTAGTTCACAATGTTTTCAGGAAAGCGTGTGCCAAGTCAGTCTTTTCAGCCCTTTACCTCCTGCAGAAACTTGTAGAGATTCCCCAGGTTACCAACAGAACATGCCTTCTCCCTTTCCTTACAGCCCATTGCAGTGTCAGAGGACCTCCACTGGGATGTCCTCTCCATACAGTCTGGGGTCTCCAGCGTTCAGGTCCTGATCGTCTCCTCCGCTCTCTGGCCTGGTTTTGGGAGGAGGGAGTGCTAAAGGCTCCGGTGCCTTGGGTTCACTGTGCTAACACACTTCAGCTTTTGTCCACTTATGTGTCTCCTCCCTAGCTCCCGAGAAGTAGCTTGATTAGTCTAAGGCAGTGGGTCTCAAACTGTAGTGTCTATCAGAATCACCTGGCAGCCTTGTTAAAACACAGATTGCTGACCCCACCCCCAGAGTTTCTAACTCAGTAGGTCTGGGTGGAGCCAGATAATTTGCCGGTCTCTAACAGGTTCTCAGGAGTTGCTCCTGCTGGTAGGGGAAGAGGAACACACTGTGAGCTCCACTTTTCTCAGCCAATAAGATCATGGCATTAGACTGGTGCTTGTTCTCTAGGTAGGGATGGCCAGATGACCTAAAGCAGCCTAATCCAGCGGTTCTCTGCCCTGGCTGTACATTAGAATTGCTTGGGAGCTCCTCAAAACTACCTCCAGCTAAGCCCCACTCCAGACTAATAACTATTTCTAGAGATAAAGCCTAGGTCTCAGCAGTTAAAAAATAAAATAGCAGATAAACAAACAAAAATGAAACAATAGCAATAAATAAATAATTTTTAAAGCACTCCTGCTGATTTTAATACAGCAGTACCGGGAACCACTGGTCTGCTTGAACTAAAAAGAAAAAAGAATTTATATTGAATTTATATTCTTTCCTGCCAAACATGTAGAAGGGAAACAGGCAGTTCTGTGGCCCCGGCAGCCAGCTACTGACCGTGAAGGGAGCCAGACTCAGGATAAAGCCAACACCAAGAAAGGTGGGACAGAGTGTTGAAAGGACTTGGGACCTTGGTGACATCACTAAGCGGCTTATCTCACTAATGCTAGATGCTGTCCTACCTCTGGACTTCCGGTCATGTGAGATAATACATTTCTTTTTTTTTTAAAGCCAATTTCAGTCATAGCTTTCAGCTACTAGCAGTTAAAACCATCCTAACATAACATCAGAGAAACAGTTGCATTGTGGCCATAATAAAGATACCTTGTCTTGGTATCACACCTTGTCTTGGTATCACCGCTTCTGCACATATCAGAGGACCAGCTTTCTTATCAGAAGTCTGACTCCATGGAGACCGACAGGGCAGAACAGTTGCAGTGCAGTCTGTGGCTACAGCTCCTCTCCATCTCCAGACTGCATTTCCAGCTCTGAAATTCTACAAAGAGTGTTTTCTTCTCAACAAAGGAAATAAACAGGCTAGGGAAAGCCCTGACATTTTACCTTATGTTTAAAATAACTTTATCTTTCTACCTAAGCAAATAATCTCACAATAGTCAAAACTGGAAGTTACCATTGATTCTTGATAAACTGTTTTCTTGAATTGCAAATTTGTTTTCAAGCAATAATTCCTTTTTTATGTTTATAATAGGAAAATGTTGAGTAGAACATAAATATTCAACACTGGCAGCTAGCTGAAACAAAATAAATGTCCAGCAAATGTTTTATTGCAGAAATTTAGTACAGTAGGTTACAAAACCGAAAGTAGAGTAAGGATCCCTTTTTGAGAGAGAGAGAGAGAGAAAGAAAGGGTGGGAGTGGGAGAGAGAGAGAGAGCGCGCGTGAGCCCAGGATGTTATTAATGATTGTTTCTGGGTAAGTAGGAATATGGCAGTTTTCAGTGTTCTGTTTATATGTATTTTTAAATTTTTCTCTAGTGGGCACATATTGCTTCTGTGGAAAGAAAGAAATATATACTTTTAAACACTATGGGATTCATTGGCTTGTTGGCACTAAGTACCATTCCTGCCATTCTCCGCTCTGCTCTGGGGAAGGGGGCTGGAATCCGATGACTTGCCTTTTCCAGACTCCCTCACCAGCTGGCCCAGTTTGATGCTGCCAGTGGGAAGCACTGGTGGGAAACTGGATGAAATGAGGGAGAGAACCCTCCTTAAAAAAAAAAAAAAAAAAAAAAAAAAAAAAGCTCCTGGCAGTGTCTGTGGCAGGAACAGCAGCCGAGAGCCCCAGTAGCCTCGGCAGTTCCAGCACCAGCATCAGTGACCTGGGTTAGTGGCCCAGGTGCAACAGCATCAGCAGCTTTACACAGTGTCAGATGCCAGATACATCTGGGTTCTGAAAACATCACCACCGCTTATTTTTTTTCCTCCAGCCTTAGGAGTGGTCCTAGCTTCCTGCAGATGTTCACCTGTAGATTACTACACCTTCCCCTTTCTGTTTCTCCAACCTTTCCAACACTTTTGTAACTATTAGTAGTCAAAACCATTCTAACAGATACCCTAATTTCCTTAGGTTAAATTCCCTCTGTTTAAAATACCTAGAATGGTTTCCGTTTTCCTAACTGGACACTGACTGATATACCTACGTACTCTCAGTTCCTGCATCGAATCACCAACAACTGTCAATTCTACCGCCAATTTAACTCCAGCCACTCTTCTTCTCCCCATCTCCATGGTCACCATCAGTCCAAACCCATCTCCCATGTGGATTACTGCAACAGCCTCTGTCAAGTTTCCCTACTGTTAGACTTGCCCACATAATAAGTCCATTCTCTACACAGAAGTTAGAGCAATCTTCCTTAGACATAAATAAGATGGTGTCACTCTCCTTTGTGAAACCCCTGCACTTAAAATAAAATCCAGGGGAGCCGGCCCGGTGGCCCAGGAGGTTGGAGCTCTGTGCTCCTAACTCCGAAGGCTGCCGGTTCGATTCCCACATGGGCCAGTGGGCTCTCAACCACAAGGTTGCCAGTTCAACTCCTTGAGTCCCACAAGGGATGGTGGGCTCTGCCCCCTGCAACTAAGATTGAACACAGCCCCTTGAGCTGAGCTGCCACTGAGCTCACAGAAGGCTCAGTTGGTTGGAGCGCATCCTCTCAACCACAAGGTTGCTGGTTCGACTCCCACAAGGGATGGTGGGGTGCGCCCCCTGCAACTAGCAACGGCAACTGGACCTGGAGCTGCGTTGCGCCCTCCACAACTAAGATTGAAAGGACAACAACTTGGAAAAAAGTCCTGGAAGTACACACTGTTCCCCAATAAAGTTCTGTTCACCTTTCCCAATAAAAATCTAAAAAAAGAAAACAACAAAAAAACAGTTCAATTCCTTGACTCCTGCAAGGGATGGTGGGCAGCGCCCCCTGCAACTAGCAACAGCAACTGGACCTGGAGCTGAGCTGCGCCCTCCACAACTAGATTGAAGGACAATGACTTGACTTGCACTGATGGGTCCTGGGAAAATACACACTGTTCCCCAATACTCTCCAATAAAAATTTTTTTTTAAAAATCCAAACTTACCAACATGGCCCGTGAAGCCCTGGGGAACAGCTCATCCTTGTGCCCCCATATCCTTCATTCACCGGGATCCCGTCGGGCTACTTTTCTTCCAGTTCTTGAAACAAGCCAAGCTCTTTCCTACCTCACCAACGTTGCATATGGTATCTTCACCTTGGAATACCCTTTTCCCTACCCTTCATAAAGTAGCTTCTTCTCATCATTTCCTACATGTTATTTCTTCAAAAAAAACCCTCCTTACTACCCAATCAAAAGTGGGCATTGCCCATCTCAGTTCCTTGTTTATTTCCTTCATGGTGCCTATCTAAACTCAGCTTTTTTGTTTGTTTGTTTAAATGCATCTGCTTTATGTCTATTTCTCCCAGAAGTCTGAGCACAGGGATGTGCTCATTATAGTGTTTCCAGTGTCCAGCACATTGCCTGACACAAATCAGATGTTCACTATACACTGAACAAATGTGCTGCATATTAACTGTGTTTCTATGTTCATGCACAGAAGTCAAGGAAGTCAGATTTATTTCGATAAATTCTTGATTGTTGGATGTTTAAATTATGGTTCCCTAGAGAATAAGCCAAAAGTTAATGAAAACCTAAAAAGTAGAAAGAAAAAAAAATAAACAGACCAAATTGATAAAAGATAAACAGCTGAAAATTCTTCCCATGACATACTAGCAAAATTGTTCGACCAAATCTGAGTTGGTCCAAATTCTTCTGTTGACAAATTTGCTTTTGTCTAAATTGATTTAACTCCATTTGCTAAAACTGATATAGTTATCCAAGCTGGGTTCTGAGTCACTTTTAAGGCTATGTGTGGGGTAAGCAGAGAATTTCGCTTAAGATCCAATCTCATCCCTGAAGCACTCTTAGCTCTGAGTTCTTATATCCTTCAGTTAAGCATTCATTCAGTGAGTCGGTCAGTCAACAAGTATTTCCCTGCATGCTTTCCATGTGCCAGACACTGTACTAGGTAGAGGATATAGAGGTAAACAAACAAGACAGTCAGAATTCCTGGGCTTCTGAGGCCTACATGCAAAAGGGAGACAGTCAACAAGGAGGCACATAAATAAGCAAAATAATGTCAGGCGGTGAGTGCTGTGAGAACATACAAGAGTGGAATGTGATAAGTGGTGGATGGAGACCATCAGGTTACTGGTGGAAGAAACCTTGCCTGAGAAGGCAACCCTTGACCTGAGGCCCTGGTTACTAAATATGGGGCCAGCAGGGCCACATTGAGACTTTACAGCCCTTAAATAGGACAGGATCATGATGTCCTCCCTCCTTCCCACGCCGTTCCCGCCCCCAGGTGATTCAAAATAGAAAAAAGAAAAAACACCAAAAAAACCCAAGGCTTAAAATAAGTACAAAGAATGTCAACAAAGTTCTGATCCTCCCACCTGCCAACCCCCCATTACAACTACTTGAATACTTTAGGGGGAAATATCTAAAATTAAATTTCTTCCAAAATATTTTCTCATTTTTAGGGCTCTTTCCTAGCTGGTTCTCCAAATGTACGTTTAATCTTTTTACTGAATTATCTAGTACTTGGAGCCATCTGTGCAAAAGTTTGAGGCAAGAACATTCCAGGAAGAAGCAAGAGCAAATGCAAAAACTAGGACATGACACGTAACTTGGTACGTACAGCCTGTAGGCCAAATACAGTTTTAGTGACGCACGGCCATGCTCATTCTTTGCATATTGTCTGTGGCTTCTTCCACACTTTCATAGAACTGAGAGTGACCGTCTCCTTTAACTTTGTTTTAGCGCAGTCCATTATTGCAGTACAACAGCACAGTAGGCCCAGGTCAGACAAAGCCTAAAATACGTACTATGTGGCCCATTACAGAAAAAGTTTGCCAACCCTGGGTTTTTCTTATTTATTTATTTTTATTTATGAAGATCAAGAGATGTTGGGGACTTTTCGGCTGTGGAAGGAGCGTAACGTCATTTTCCTTTTTTAAAAGATGACTTTGGCGGCTGTATGGAGAATGGTTGGGGGGAGGATGGCAATGCAGGGACCAGGTAGAAGCTCTGAGGGGAGCTGGGGTGAGAAGCTGGGGCTTCGACTTGCATGGGAGCAGGAAGAATCACGTCTCCTGAAGAGCCAACGCTCTGTAGTTCCAACCAAACAGGCTTACTTTTCTCCTAAAATGACTCTAGGTGTCCTTCTGCACAGTGTCCAGCTCTATTCTGTAGGAAAAGATGCCTTTTGAACCTTCCCATCTGATTAGTCACCTTACTTGAAAGGCCTCTGATGGGCTTCTGCCCAACTGCAGACCTTAGCAGGAACTTCTGGAACTTTTGCGAATAGAAAAGGGCTACGTAATAAATCTGACAAGCTCAGTGACAGAAAGTAACCTCACAGGGTGATTGGATCATAAATTCCTAACAGGGCAGATCATGGTGGGCAGTCACGTCCCAGGCCTACAACTTCCCTAGTAGGTTTATCTTTGCCATAAGCCAGCCCTGTCTGTTGTTCTTGTGCATCTGGGTTAACACACCTTTGAAATGCACACCTTTGACATGCCAGGCCCCTTGGAGGTGTAACCACCCTCTAGGGAGCACCTGATCTTGTTGCCCGTATGCCTTCCCTATTTACTGTAAATGGTAAATGGTAACTATCCTGTAATCCAATCATAGAGATTTCCCCTCCTTGCTTTCTTGATGCCTCCTTAATTTATCTTCAACGGATTTCAGGTAATCTTTTTTTTTACCCCTTTCTTCCACCTCCCTCCCCCCACCACTCCAGTTCAAGCCATTGATTCTCAGTCTAGTTGTGTAGGACACAGCTCCCTGGCCCATGCTGGTATTATGAGCTTTGCACTCCCCCTAGCTGAGGCAGTTGGTCACCAGTCCATCAGCCACTCACAGCAGCTCACGGCAGCTATCCCAGCTGCCAGCAGCTCAAGATGTCTGCTGGCCACCAGCCACTCATGGCAGCACACTGTAGCCCACGCAGCCCAGCTCCAGGAAGCGCTGTTGTTCACAATCTTAGCTGTAGAGGGCGCAGCTCATTGGCCCATATGGGAATCGAACCGAGGACCTCGGCCTTAGGAGCATGGCGCTCCAACCACCTCAGCCACCGGGCGGCCCAGATAAGCTTTGTTACATTCCCTCCAGGAGCATCTTCTCAGTTGAGATCTTGCCTTCCAGGCATGTCCTCAGTTTGGCTCACATAAACTCTTACAAAATTTTCTGTCAGTTTGGAGATTCTTACTGACAGTTTGGTATCCCATTTAGTTCCCAGATGTGTAGAAAGTCCCCCAGGTCCTCTGTCAGCCATCAGAGCAGTAAGTTATACCCAGTGGATGCTGATGTCATTCTCCAGCTTCTGCAGTTCCAAGCTGGCGAGAACCTCAGGGCGCTAAAGGCAGAGTTGTGGGGTTGGTCCCCCTCTGCTCCTTATCACGAGGCAGAGTCTTCTGGGGTTTTGCTCACATGCCTACCTGTGTGGACTTTTCTGCTCAAGAGTGGAGACTATCCAAAGCAGGCCTGCATCACCTGAGTGTGGCCCACAGCAGTGGCCTCTTTCCCTAACTGCAATGAATGGAGTTAAATCATTTTAGGCAAAAGCAAATTTGTCAACCAAAAAGAATTTGGACCAAATCAGATTTGGTCAAAAAATTTTGCTACTATGTCATGGGAAGATTTTTCAGCTGTTTATCTTTTATCAAGCGGCTTGTCGGGAGGCTGCCTTGTTCCACTCTGCACCCGCTTTCTTCTCCAGCATTGGCTCCTACTGGGAGGGGATGTGGGGTGGGGCTGGTGACCGCCATTGGAGTTTCTGACAAAATTTCCTTGATTGCTTGAGAGTGGCAGGTTTCTGCCATATCTCTTATGCTCACTCTCGATATATAACTGTATTCAAGGTTCAGTTCAACTTTTAAAAAAATAAATCGCTTTCCTCAAGCCATTGTGGATTTGAATTGGAATCTTCGGTGTGGGGACTGCTCAAAGGTGCCTTTGTTTTATAAGTCTGAAGGCAAATCAGATGAAGACAGAACCCGAGTCATCACAACATAATATTAATAATAAAAAGAAAGCTTTATAGAGTGTTTTTAGCTACTTTTATTAAAAAGATAGAAGGAAGGAGGGAGGGAGGGAGGGAGGGAGGGAGGGAGGGAGGGAGGGAGGGAGGGAGGGAGGGAGGGAGGGAGGGAGGAGATTTAGGAGAGTAAATGGAATACAGTGGAATTCAGTTTGCCCCCTATTTTTCCAAGTTCTCTGCTTCCTTCACTTTTTTTTTTTTAATGTGGTTACAAAACCCCCACATAAACCATATAACTTCACGTCTTGATTTATGTGCCAGTAATCTTTCCTGCCAGCCTGGTTTACTCCCCACCCTCCTCAAGATTGCTCCAAACCTCCCCAGCAGCAGCTTGTGTTTGTCTGACAACTGGCAAAAGGGAGAGAAACAGAAAGTGAATATCCAGGTGATTTTTCAAAGATAAGAACTGTTTAGAGGCTGTTTGCCTCCAAGGAGACTGATCAGTTTGGAGAATGATCTGGGAAATTCTGTATATCACCATCTTCTTATTACACCGAAGGTGAATAGTAGCTGCATTTCAAAGTAGAGGTTGGAAAAGCCGGGGAGATGAAACAACTCTGGAGTTAGTATGCAGGTCCGAGCTCCTTTGGGCTCCTCAAGGACTGAGAGAACTAGGCTGACAAAGGCAGGCGGGTGCCATGAAACGGGGGAAGGCCACCTAGACTAGTTTCAGAGGTTAGTCTTCATCTGAGAGGAAGAGTGGTTTGGGATTTTTAAGGAGAAGGTGTGTGTTGGTGGGGGGTGGGGAGGGGGCTGTGCAGGATTGGGGATTTGAACACAGAGTAGTGGTGAATCTCAAAGGGGTGGAGCATATCAGAATCACCTATGGAACTTGTCCAAACTCTCAAATTTGATCCATCCTTGTCCTCCGTTCCAGTCACCCTTCCTATCCCTCCACATCCTCTCACTGTAGAATGAACCTCTGTCACTGACAGTGTATCCAGGTTTTGTGAAGCCCTGAAGCTGATACAAGTTTAGGAGCCTTCTTTAAAGAAAAATGACAAAATAACAAATGCCTGCAACCTAATACAAAATGCACTCAAAGCACTCCTGGGCCACAAAGAGATCTGCCTCATTCTTTTTAATAAGTGATACTATTTCATTGTATGAATGCACTATAATTTATTTATCCATTCCCCTATTGATAGACTTGTACATTGTTTCTAGCCTCTTGCTATTACATAAAACACTGCCAGGAGTGTCTTTGTCCATATATCGATTCCCATGCTTGGGAGCATATCTGTAGGGCAAGTTTCTGCAAGTAAAAATCACTGGATGAAAGGGTTTGTGCATTTGTAATTTTGATAAATATTATCAAATTACTCCCTATAGAAATTATTCCAGTTTACACTTTCACCAGCAGGATATGAGGGTACCTGGTTCCCATGCCCTTGCTGAAACAATGTTCTTATTGTTTTATCTTTGCTAATCTGATCAATGAAACATTCTCTCTTTCTCTCTGTCTCTCTCTCTGTCTCTGTCTCTGTCTCTCTCTCTCTCTCTCTCTCTCTCTCTCTCTCTCTCTCTCTCTCCTCTTTCACCATAGGTGAGCTTGAGTACTTTTTCATGTTTCAGCAGTATATGTGGGTTGCTTGTTTAGTGAATTGTTCATATCCTTTGCCCATTTTTTTTACATTAGACCAATAACCCAATTGGTCTTTTTCTTCTTGAATTGTAAAAAGCCTTTATATTTTAGGGAAATTAGCCTTGCAATATGTAATCTCCCAGTTTCTTTCTTTCTTTTTTTTTTTTTTTTTAATGCGTCTTTGACTTGGCTTATAAGGGCTTTGCCATCAGTTTGGGTGTTTTTTTGTTATCAAATTTAGCCTTCCAAGAGAAGGTTATTTGCTATGGTGGTCAGGGAAGCCTCCTCTAGAAAGGCAGCACTTGAGTTGAAACCTGAAAGATCTAACGTGCATCTATTTGTGCTTGTGTCTTGTACAAAGAGCAGAAGACAAGAGCTGTAGTCAGCAGGCTCTCAGGCGGGAATGTGCTGGGTGTGTTACAGGAACACAGCGCAAAAGAAGTGCCAGAGCTAGACAGGGCCCAGAGCAGAAAGGGTCTGAAGACCAGGGAAAGAAGTGTGGGTTAGCTTTAGGGCTCCAGAGGGGAACCAAAATAAATGGGGCGAAAACGATAGGGAGGCATCTTTTGGTTCTACATATTATTAGAACATGCCAATAATTATCGCTCTGTAGCGTGGAATGGGCTCCAGGAGTCTTCATCAGCATTTCTGTCCCTGGGATTTTTCAGGCGGAAATGTACCACAGCTGGGCTGACACACTAGTGGAAACTCAAGCATTAGATAGGAGTTCGACTAGGTAACATTTACAGTATATACTCCTGCTTTTCTCCTTCCTCACGGTTTCTCTCCTTTTCTGTTCTTAAATTTTGCTTCCTTTCTTCCTTCCTTCCTTCCTCCTTTCCTTCCTTTCTTCCTTCCTTCCCTTTCCTTTCCTTTCCTTTCTCCTCCTCCACCTCTCCCCACCTCTCTTTCTTTCTTTTATCCTTCTCCATGTAATAGTACTGCCAATGGTTTATTCTTAGCTCCACTGATAACATTAAAGGCCAAAGCGATACAGTGTTTCCATGGAAATAACTTTCTGTTTCCAGTGACACCTCTTTATAGCTATGCCACGCACATACCCAGCACTGGGACCCTCTTTGACTCAGGAGTCCCCGAGGGCAGCAACAATGTCTTTTCCCGTCTGTGTTGTGCAGAGACATGGATTCACTAGGTGCTCAATGAACAGGGGACGCTAATATGCATTCACAGGCTGTTTCTGCAAAACGGCTGACTGCAGATAGTATGGTCTCCTCTTAACAGTTGAGATCTAGGAATAGTGAAGGCCAAGACTGGTCCAAGGAGTCAGGACAGGAAATGGATTTGAGAGCCTCCCCTGCAGATGAGGTAAAGCCACAATAATGGACGGGATGGCTAAGTCAGAATGCAGTGAGAGGGTGCTGAGGGGCAAGAGAAGAAAGAAAACATCCATGAGATGTCTAGCATAGAAATATCTTCAAAACTTCAGGCTGACATTGTCATACGATACTAGATTTGGAGAGAGGCCAGAGTAGGATCTGAAACTGAGATGAGAAGAAAACAAGACAAAGAAGACAGAGGAGGCTGCTCCCAGAACCTAGCCAGAGCAGAAGCATCCCAGGAGGGGAGTTGGAGAGGAGGGATAGAGAGGAGTTCACAGCAGTGAGGGCCTTCACTAGGCCGGAAACTGCTAAGTGCTTTAGCTCTTTTGCCTCGTTTAATTTCACAGCAGCTCTGCAAGTTACAAACATTATCCTGGTTTTGCAATTGTGGAAACTGAGTCTAAGAAAAGTCAAGTAATTTCCCTAAAGTCACATAGCTGGTAAGTGATGGTGCTGGGATTTATACCCAGTCTGATTCCAAGGCCTCCCTTCTTTTGCTCCATCCAGGTAAAAAAAAAAGGTGAAGTTCCCCTGTGATCATAAAGACTTGGCTGAGTAGCCCAACGAGAGACTGGGAGTTCCCCAGGTGAGTGTAGGAGGTGCCTTCAGCCAGGTGAACTGGGCCAGTAGATATGCTCTGCTCTTGGCAGACGCAAGGAAAAGCAAACTGCAGTTACAAGTTTTCTCATCTTCTCTCCCCAGCCCAGTCAACATCATGTTTGTTCTAGGGTCATCTTTTATCCAAACAATATTTTAGGGTTTGCTTTCCTCAAAGAAAGACATCAGTGTGTTTAGCTTGAATGCACCGATTTCTTTCCAATGTCTTATTTTCCCGGGGCCACATTCTCTTGACACATCTCTCTTCTACATGTAGCAACTACACTCATTTAATTGAAATCCTACACAAAAAGGGAAAACATCCAGTAGGAAAATAAATCCTTTTTTAAATGCTTTTTTTTTAACCCATCATGGATATTGTTGGACATAGCAGTGGTCCTGCTTCAGACACATTGCCGTGCAATTAGATACACAAGCATAAAGAATCCTAAATTTTATGATTTGCTTAGTGGACATTACAAAATGTATTGAAAACAAGAACAAAGGCAAACATTTGCAAATGGGGAAGAGGAGTAAGCAGCCAAAAGTAGACCAGAAAATAGGAGCTGGTTTTCTGCTTTTTAAGAAATTGATTAATCCATTCTGCATGACTGTTTGTCTGCCATATATTTTTTCTTATCAGTGGGTACATAAAGTATATTTGTGAAGTTGTTATTATGGAACAAGATCAAATGAAAAAGAAAAAAATTATGGAACACAGACACTATTCCTTATGTAAACCCTGAATTAGAGAATGCCAAAAACCAATAGAAGATGAGTGTGCTGGCTGACTTGTGACTTACGTATGATTAGGCCCTCAAAGAAGTTTCCACTTTCTAAGGCTTCCCATTTCAGCCTTTGTTTTACTCACTATTAGCCATCGTAGTCCCAGCTGTGTCACTCGCTTGGTAAGTGTGTGAGACTTGGGGTAAGTCACTTCCCCTCAGTGGGCCTCAGGATTCTCACCTGTCAAGAGAAGGGCACAAAATTGCACAGATTCTCCATATATCACCTCCCATGGTGCATTGCAAATTGTATATCCCGTGCCTTCCCAATTCATTTTATGGTCTAAGCCAGAGCTGCTGGATTTGTGAGGAATGCTAACATTGTAGAAGGAGGTGCGTCTGGTCTTCTGAGCTTTTCTTGAAGTAATACACATGCACTCTGCACAAAACACCCCACTATCACCCAGGAAGGGGTCCTTCTGTACCTTCTCCTTAAGGGCCAGGTAGGACTATTGGCAGGAATGTGATCACATGACTCAGGTATCATAAAGGTTATCTGGGGAACCAAAATACCATGGCTCGATTTTATTCAAAATCTAGTCTAGCCTAGTTGTAAGCAAATCATCTCATATATAAAATCACCTAGAATTTGGATACTTTTTTGAGTTGGCCCAATTTTTGTAGTTCAAAGTTATTTTTATTTGTCCTTTGACACTAATGATAATAGGACACTGTTCACCGAACCTACATTTGCGTAACTTTTGCCGTGCGTGTCCATTTGATGAAACTTGATACTTGGTTAGAAAGAAAATGTAATCTCATAAGAGCAGGTTTCCTCAAGACAAACCACTCTTGAAAACCAGCTAGAAGTTTTTGTCTTTAACTCTTGTTTTAGACTTGTTATAAACATGCAGATTTATTTCCCAGTTGATTCAATCTGCCATCTCTAAATCTCTAGGGAGAATTACAGAAATGGAGATAAAATCTTGGTAATTTATGCAATTTTATCACTTCTACTGATCCCATAAAAAGACTCCATCTGTCAAATTATCTTCCTAAAAAAAAAACAAAAAACCTTTTATAATTTTCTTTATATGGGAATGTTGAAAACGAGTAGTTTAAGTATCTGTGTCATGAAAACTATTGACGTTCCAATAAAATCTGTTCTTCCTAAATTATCTGTTTTTTAGCTTCTTTTGAGAGGAAACTTCAGCTTCTATCATTTGTTTATAATTTGCTTGTGAAGCTTGGGATTTATTGCTTTGGGTGAATATATTACGGCATGTTTGGGAAGTGTGGAATGAAATATTCTTATGTTAACATATTCTGTGATTTGGATTCCAATCCATAATCAGTACATCTTTCTGTTTAAAATTTCTGCTTCCTTGGTTTTATGGAAAGCACAAATAGTAAGCATAAAAAGAAGAGAAACCTGGTTGAATCCCATCTTTGGCCATATATTTTAAACCTCATTTCTGTAATCATAAGCTGTACGCATGGCAATGCAACTGAGCACCTGAGTTCCATTAGAGAAACACACCACCACCACCACCACCACCACCACCACCACCACCACCACGAGTTTTCTGATTTCTAACCTTAATTGGGCTCTCATTATACTAATCTTTGGTTAGCTCTCTCATTCTCTCAATGACTATGCCAGAGCTTCACTTTTCTTTTTAAAGCCCCACCCAGGATTGTGAAACAAAATACAGAATGCCCAGCAAAATTGGAATTTCAGTTAAACACCGAATCATTTTTACTGTAAGCATGTCCCATGCAATATTTAACATGTCCTATATTTGTATTTGCTAAATCTGGCAACCCTACTCCTAGCCTCCCTTCCTCTCATAGCCAACTTTGTCTCATGAGGACGCCTTAGCAAGAACTCCCTCAACTTCCTGCCAGCTCCTCTTCAGATATACCTACCTTAGGATACCCTCTTGCCTGTCTTTCTCCCACCTCAGTGACTAGCCTGTTCAAGACCAGCTTCCATGTTGAGCTCTTGACCACTGCTTCCCTGGACATCTCTGGTGCGAGAAGTCCCAACACAAAAGTGCAGAGCCGGAGGCTGTATTGCAGTATGAATGCCTCCTACAGAACTGAGCGCTGGATGCATGTGTTTAGTGGAGGAGAAGCAGGTTTGAAATGTATGGAGCCAGAAGCTAATCTATGGAAAACTCTTCCGAATTTTACAGCTCATATAGGAAAGAAACCTGATAGTTTCCCCAGATTTGACAACAATCTTAGACATTTACATGGCATCATCCATAATTATTCTGATGCTAAAAGAACCCCTTCTAAACTGGGAGTTTTTAAAAGTGTAAACAATTATGCTAGAGGAAAGATTGAATTACCTTTCTATTTATTCTATGGAAAGTAATAATATCCTGCAGGGTATCATGCGGGGTCTCAGCTCCCTCTCCCCGCATAAGAACGCAGGACATGGTGAGGACAAAAAGGAACACCCACGGAGCCATAGAGAGGGGGGTTCATACCACTATATTCTTGCTGGCGGCTGGGTTGGAGACACAGGAAGCAGGAGCCACGTGATCTGCAACCTGCCATCCACTTCTCTGCCAACCAACCAACCCCACTTGCTAGCTGCAATCCACAGTGCTAACTGTAATCCGCGCTTGCTAGCTCAGCCACCATCCGCTGCTAGTGTAGCCACAGCAGTTATATTAGTGACCAATGGCTCACTGGTTACAGCTGACAGCCAACTAGCCACAGCTGATGGCCATCCAATCACAGTTGATGGCCATTTACTACCCAAGCCAGCACCTTTCCACGTGAGGCCGAGAGCCTGGAAACTGCACTCCTGGCTCTGTCCCCACAGATAATTACAAAATCGTTGTCATATGAAGAGCTGATTGAAAACTAGAAAGTCAAAATTTTAGGGGAAAATTATGTTAGAAGTATTTAAAAGTTAATTTTTTTCTTTAAATTACATGACTGTCTAGATTTTGTGATGTTTGGGATATCTGTCAACTTTTTAAAATTTCTAATTATTGTCTTTTCTCATTCTAAATAAATATTTGTATTCATAATTGTACGCTTTTCTTTAAAATGGTCCCCACTAGTTGTGAACGTCGAGGTCCCAATCAAACCTGGATTTATCCCTGTGTGGAGAAATGCCAGAACGGGAAACGCAACTGAGTCACCATCAGTCAAGATGGAAAATTCACAGAGCCCACACCAGGTGGGAAGGGGAGTGGACAACGGATCTAGATAATCCATTGAGGGAAACCAGCAGTGAACTTCATAAATTGCAGAGATGATAAGCAACTGCCTTTTTGGCAATTCTTTACACATTCCTGGAGTTCTCTTCACTGACGAGTCAGGTTCACTTTGGGAGAAATGGCTCCTCTTCCTTTCCTCACTCCTTAAGTCATATTCCCCAGGATTCTGTCCTTGTCCTTCCCTCTCCACACAACTGAAAATCAACTAACAACCTCATCTATTCCCATGTTTATAATCAGCACCTGTAGTCTCATGGTGTTCAACTCTCCATCACTAGGACTGACGTCTCTCTCAGGCTCCATGCTCATGGGGAACTCTTCTGAGCATTTCCCCGGTTCACAGAGACGACTCTGGCTGCCTCCCTCCCAGGCAGCCACCTTGCGTCATGTGCTCTTGCCTCCTAACCACAGTTGGTTGGGTCAAGGGCAGTCATCTAATCCAGGCTGGATCAATCAGAGTCACTTTTGCTATCAATTTGGAACTGGGAGACAGAGGGCAAAGATCAATAGACTTTCGTTCTTCAGAGACATAGACGTGTAAGAGTAAGGTTGAGCTGTGGGGCGAGCCTCTCCCCTGGCAGAGAATGAAGAGACTCCAGTGTGCAGGGAAAGAGAAGAAGGAGCCAATGTGCAAGGAGGAGCAGGGAAGATCCATGACGAGAACACTCACCCAGCTTTCCAAGTCTTTGTGTCAGAATGTCCCCAAGACCCTACCACTTAACAAACTTATCATTTTAGCTTAAGTTAGCATGAATTGACTTCTATACTTGTAATTAGAAAAGTACTTCTAGCTAACTGTTGGATATAACCACTAGGTCATATTGCAAACTCTAATTAATCAACCCAAAAGCAATACCAAAAAGGATTCTCTTTTCCAAACAGAGGAAATCTGCTATGGGAACTCATTTGAGGACATTTGAGAATTTTTTTCCAGGTAGAATTTTTGGAGCTCACTTCAATTTGATTACAGAAAACTTTATTGTTAAATACCATATCGGCTTCATTACAGTTATTTGGATCACAGTCCAACTGCTTTTTTATGGATACATAACTTCATGTAAATTGGATTTCCTTATAGGAGTCTGAGATAATTCCAACTTTTCCTGGAGTGATGAAATGAGCTGCAAATTGATAAAAAATTATCTTTAGGAGGTTTACCAATAATAATTATAGGAAATATTTTCTAACATGGCATACCATATTGGAATATATGCAAATAAGCCCTTATTTAAATTTTTAAAGAGCTGCCTTTACCTAATGATGCAACAATATAGCATTGCTTTGATAACCATCATTTTCTAAAGTGACTGTACAATTTCATCTTAAAGAGCTTAAAACTGTAAAGAAAAATAAATTCCCATAAATGAAAGACATGTATGGTAAAACTTCAAAAGTTTTTTGGAGAGGGAAACTTTCAAAACTGTCTTTGCAAGATATATGTGTTAGAATACTTATTGCAGCATTATCTAAAAATTAGAAACAACCTGAATATCTAACAATCGGATGTTGGTTAAATAAGTAACAGGATTCTGTGTAGCTATTTAAAATAATGATGTAGGTTTATAATTGTATGGAAATATATTCAGTGTGGGGAAAAAATAGGTTATAAAGTAGCAGGTTTCAATCCCATTTTTGTAAAGTAAGGAAGTAAATATATACATACATACATACATACTGTATGAATCAGAAATTTCAAATGATGTATGCCAGCATGTAAATGTCAGTGCTTTTCTCTGGATGAAGGAAATATGAGTGAACTATTTTAATTTCTATAGTTTTATATTATCTTTTTTTTACAATGCACACATATTATCTTATAATTTGTACTAACAGTAATATTATTTTCATTTTTTTAAAATCTCTACCTCTGAAGGGTAAAATTAAAGAGTTTTGATATTGAAGGGACAGTAGAGGCTTCCCTAATCCAACTCCCTCCACTACCATCCTCTTCCCATCAGTGCTGGAATCCCTTCTAGAAGTTTCTGACAGATAGTCACCCAGACCTAATTCATGGGGAACTCATTACTTTCCAATTATAACAAGTTACTTCTGATAATGACTGAATTCCATTTAAGACAGGAATCGAATTTGGAAAAATATAGACTACAATGGGGATCTGGGGTATGGTGAGACCCCAAGATCATGGTGTATACCCATGCTCGGGTGCTCTGTATAAGACAAGAAGAATAATTTATGTTCTTCCTGGAAGGAGTGGAGGAGAGGTCTGCGGGTGAAAGATGAGGAGAGAGTGCATTTAGCAAGAAGGAGAGAAGCTGGAACCACTGCAGCCATCTCTGAGAGGGGTTGGCAGGAGGTCTTTCTGCCTAGTGCACCATAGGCTTCTTGGTTATTTTTCCTGTTATGTTAATAGCGCCTTGCCTCTTCCGCTTTGCCTTCTCCCACTCTCAAGTATTTTTGTGAAAATCAAAGCTGAGGTGAGTTCACTATCTGGACTGACGTGCTGCAAAACAGACATAGCACAACTGAAAGCAGGTACCCAGAGCCAGCATTAGCACAAGGGAAAGAACTCTCCAAACTCTTGGGAACAGCTCAGGACTCTCACCTGGTGAAAATGGAGGGGTAAGGGTAAGTCCATTCGACTTAGATTTCCACAGGCAGAGGCCCCAGGTGACATCTGGGTCACACAGGATATCCTCCCATTGTTTCACAGCTCACCTTCTGCCTCATGGCCACTCAGAATTTGCTTCCATGTATCTCCATTCCTTTGGTCCTACTCTGTAACAACACAGAGTCGGTTTAATCCCCATTCCAAATGAAAGATGATACCCTTGAAATATTAAACCAAAGTAATTTTCATTCCCTGTAAGTGGTCTTGTCCTCTGACCCCTCAGTCATTGAATCAATGGGTTTCACTACTTCAGGGGAAGGCTGAATACCTAACTAGAACAAAGTCATCACTCAGCTTAGAGTGTCAAAGCAAATCTCTTAAATTCACAGCAAGATAATTCCAGGCTTTGTTAAAAGAAAAAAAGGTTTTGCTTAGATTCTACAAGTTTTCTTTTTTCAACATGTAAAGAGCAAAGCTCAGGGACTGAGCACAGAAGGCACTGGTTTTCTTTCACGTAGGCAGGCATGCGTGTACCCCTGGGAGTACATGAAGGCTTTCTAAGGGCTGCTTGGTCACTGGGGATTTTAAGGGAACAAATTTTGAGATTGTCAACTTCCATGTATATTCTTTCCTAAAATCAATCTGCCTTTAGAATTTGCAGATTAAACTGCCTTTTCAAATTGTTCCTTCACCTTTATATGAGAAAATCATACCTCTCACCATCCAAGATCCTAAATTGGTGCATTGCCTCAAGGTACAAAACCTCTGGGTCAGCAAATGACTGGACAGTTGGAGAATGCACACCCCTGAGGGAGGGTTCTGAGAGCAGCTCCAGATGAGCTCACAGGAAAATACTGAGGGCCACAGAGCCTTATTTCATTCAGGCTGCAGAGTTATGCACGACTTTGTGCCTCATCTATGTACCTTTGTTTCTATGCATTGGAATTCAGAAGTGGTTCTGAATTCCAATGCATAGAATATATGGTTGTCATGAGGATTTATATTGAAACATCGACTTAAATTGAGAAATAAATTACAGACTTATCCTGACAAAGTTTGGCTGATTTGGCTAATTGGTTAGACAATAAAAACTAACTTTGCCAATTAGATTCTGTGCAAATATTTTCCAGACATTGCATGAGCAAAATCTAACACTGTGAGGTTTTAACAAAAATATATTTAGAGCATATATACAATACAAAATACACCAGAGATTATACCTTGTGCAAGTAACTTACGATAAAAAAAATTTAGATGTCAATCTAAAAATGTTCAAGTTTTTCAGAATTCTTTAAAGGGTCCAAAAAGAAAATGTTTGCTTTTTAGAGGCAAGGTAGGATGAACAGGCATTTTTTGTTAGATGTGAAGGTAAAGGAAGAAGAGAAGAGGTTAAGGGACAATGGTCAGATGTGAAAGTGGGAGCTGTCCCCCACCCACACCCGGTGGCAAGCGTAAAGATCCGAGAGCCAGTGGGGAGAAGGGAGTACTAGAAACAAACAGATAAATTTGGGAGAATCCAGCACACAGGGACTTGTTTCTTGCCCTCCAGGAAATAGTAACTCAGGAAACTTTCAAGCATCTTAGTTCCACAGCAACATGAAGTAACCGCAGGGAATGAAAATGGTGGCAAAATATTGTTAGGTAGAGAAAGCACTGAGAGATCAGCAGGACTGACTCCCTATGTCAGTCATGTGATATGGAATAAATTCCCAAACCCACATGACCCAATAAGGGATATACACGGTGACTAGGAAGTAGGAATGGCCTCATCTTTAGGAGAAGGTAGCTGAACTCCCTGGGCGCAGTCCTGTTTCCTTCCTCATTTCCTTCCTGTGCCCTGATGGCATCCAGGGAGAAGAAAGGAGACTGGACACTGGAAGAATCGCTGAAGGGGATAGTTTTAAATCAACCAAAGGACTCCTACCCTGTGAGTCATCAAATAATTCAGACATGCAACAGCTTTCTCATCAGAATGATATATAGAGTCATTGAGTTTTAGAGCTTGAAGGAACTTGAAAGATTGGCCCTCTGCTCTCATTTGACAAATATGGAAATGGAGCCCAGGGTAATAGCGTGAGAGGCCGATGTTTGGGAGCTGGTATCAGAAGTGGTGATTCTCATTGGATCACCTTAAGACTGGGTCTTTGTTGGTGCTTTATGGTACTAACCTTCTAATGCTTTTCAGAACATAAATTCTCCCCTCACAGTTTGGATGCTCTGCAATGTGCTCAGAATACCTTAAGGCTGACTAAGCTGCTGCCACCTCCAGGAACACCTCACGTTTTATACTGGTTAACTGTACATGAAGAGAATAACAGTGAAACAACTTCAAAAATATTGATATTAGGAATAAATGAAAACATTTTATAGCAGAGCTGCCCAAAAGCACCTTCTGCGATTTTGGAAAATTGTTCTATGTTGGCACTGTTCGATCCTGTGGCCACTCGTGATTGAGGACGTTGAGCACTAGAAGTGTAGCTAGTAGACTGAGGAACTGAAATTTTTATTTTACTTAATTTTAATTAATTTTAACATATATAAGTAATCACGTGTGGCTAATGGATACCATACTGGACAGTGTATGTACACTGTATAGACACTATAATGTTCATAAAAATAAGGTTTCTCTTCTCTTTTGTCACAACTGTCAGGAAATTTGTTGAAACTAACCGTTTTTGGCCTGCACATCAATATTTTCCTCATAGCTTTTACCTAATTCTTGAGGAGATAATATTTTATATTGTGCTAAAATAGTAGTCATTCTCCAGAAGGAAATGCATGTTCCTTTGAAGGCCAAAGGTTGAGACTTAATCTTAGTCTCTCAACTAAAACTTATTTGTATTGTTTATTTAGTTAATTTTTTATTTACTTTTACTGTGCATGTGATTTTCAAAATTAAATTCAGTTTAGTAACATCTCATGTGTTTTCATACGTCCTAATAAAATCGTCTTTCAAAGAAGTATTTGGGCCAAAAATATATCAAGTAAAATACTACATTGGAGTCCATTATCAAATTTTATAACACACAATATTTTCATATGTGTACATTGAAATAAACTCTAAGAGCTTTTTTCAGTGAATTTCCAGAGATGATGTTTTCTACTAACATAGGAAGCTCCTGGGAGAGCCAGGACTTGAAAATCCTGAGAAGATATTGTTGTCTGTAAAATGTTTTAAAATATTGCCCTGCTAATCCTCCGCCTTCGGCCATGACAACACACAAACTTGCATTTAAACAAGTAAGATGGCACGGTAAAGTCTTCTAGGGATCCATCAATATTCGCCCTTACCTTCTTCCTTTAGTAGTAAATTTTCTGAAGGTTAGCTGGGCACATTGCCTAGTTAAGACTATATTTCCCAGCCTCCCTTACAGGTAGGTGTAGCCATTAAGACTGGTCAATGGGGTATGAGCTAAGTGAGGTAAGTCACTCCTAGTTGTGTCCTTAATGGGAAAGGTATATGCTCCCCTTACTTCTTCTCCCCTTCTGACTGGGTGGTAGGCATATGTGATGACAGGAGCTGGAAGCACTCAGAGATGAAAGCTCCAATCACAGCCTTGGACGATCTACCTTGGTAAATTTCCATCTACCTTGGAAATTTCTATCATAGTGTTAAAGTTCTTTCTTGCATAAGCCACTGAGTTTTGAAGTCTCCATATTAGAGCAGTTTATACTATAACTTAACTACTGTAATATCATATCCACCTTTCTTTTATCTTGGTTCTCTAATAAAAAAAAATCATATACAAATGCCTAGGCAAAAGCAAGAAGGAAAAGGGATGTATTGAGCCAATATTAAATTCTTGTTATCTTCTCCTACTTACCCATGAAGGTAAGATCATAAGGCAACAGAAAACTCCTAATTTTTCTTGCTATTTGGCTTTACTCTCCCTCCTTATTTGTCAATAATTAGAGGAGCAATAGTATCATAATCTCAGACTTGCTAATGGACGGAGGGTGATTTTAAGTTTCTCTCTTAACTTGGACCAGAGTCAGGGACTAGAGATCTACACAGTCTGGGGCTGATAAATGTTTAACCACTGAATCTCTAGGGGAAAACAAGCCCCAGTTGGTAGGGTCTTCCAATTTCCATGGTGTAAATACTCCCATCATAGCCAATTTCAAGCTACCAGTGTGATGTCACTGAACATAAAGTCAGGGGAAAAAAGTCAAAATTGACCTTGCAAGCTAATACTAGTTGGCTCCAGAACACTGGGATCTATCCACCTGTTGCCTCAGTCTGGATCTGCTTCTGAGTTCCTTTCTTGGCTACTCTGTGGAGAAGGATGCTAAATTTACAATGACGTGCAGCAGAAACAGCAAAGACAATGTTGGGGGTGGCTCGGATGGTCTTTGAACTGCAGCTGATCTATGATGCTCCTGTAGTAACATTTCATCCTTTTGGTTCAAGTCAATGATTGGTAAACTTGACTGCACATTGGAAACTCCAGAGAGTTTTAAAAACTAGCAACACCTAGGTTTCAGCCCCTGAAATTCTGACTCAATTGATCTGGGGTGGGAGCGTTAAAAGTAGATGATTTTAACCTACTTTTAGATTAAAATGTGCAGCCAAGGTCAAGAAACACTGGTATAGAATAATAGATCTCTTATTCATGTGACAGAGGGTTGGTATTATTTTTGCTTTTGGCATAAAGAGGAAAAATCAACTTACATGGCTTGGCAAAAAGGGAAGAAGTCAGGACCATTTCCTTAGTGAAAAGGAAGGCTGAGGAGAAGAGCTCTGTGCTCAGTCTCCTCTGTGGGTCCTGAAAAGCTCCTTAAATATTACTTCTACAAACCCTTACAAAACACTGGTGACTCTTCCTTTTGAATTAAGAATTTAAGTAAGCATAGGAAATGCTAAAATCCTAAGAAATTGGTATCAATCATTTTCGCTGCTATGTTTTGAGTCTATATAAACTGGTATTAATCATTGTGAAATCCAGTTCAATTTCTTTCCATTCATATTAGGTTTGCATTTATTCTTAGAAGCAGATGCTAAATTTACTGCTATTTAAAAATCAACAGATATCTAGGTCCTGTAGTTTTTGAACTCTAAGTTAACCGCTGAAGTAAGTTGTGATTAGAATTTTACAGATTGATAAAATTGCTAGTTTACTAATGAATCAATTTCATGCAGTATTATTTCATACAATTATCTATACAGGTCTATATGTAAACACACCAACAATGTAAACAAGACAGTAAAGATCTGTTGAGCCCAGCATATGGTCAGTAGAGAGGAAACATGAAATGAAGAATGGAGCAGGAAGCCTGGGTGCTAAGCTTGACACTGTTTAATACAGTTTCCTGGTCCATAAAAATGAGGGCACAGAACAGGGTGACTTTGGCTTCTTCAAATTTAATAGTGTTTGATAAGGTGTCCCGAGACTGAAACCATCAGTGGTGTCAATGAACAAAATAGGTTCAAAGAACCAAATGAGTTCTTTCCCCTAGGTTTTTCAGACACTGCCAAACTCTGAGAATGAGTATCTTCCGAGGTTACTTTTTCTGAGTTTATATTGCCTCTAGATCAGACACTGCAAATAAATTTCATCTCCCGGTCCAGTCCCATTTGACTCTTAGCAGCCTCCCAAATCACTGTGTTGAGATTTCTGAAGCCAGGTGCAAGCTTGGTGTGAGTTAAGACTGCTATGATTGATAAAGGGTGAATGTCTTGAGTCTACGAGGGGAAAATAGCAATGCACACACCACCCCATGTGCCATCCCTGATCCCAATTTTTTCATTTAGACCAGTGTTTCCTGTATCTCCTATTAGGTACTTCTGAAGTGAAATGAATCTGGGGACTTTACATTCTACCACTTTCCACCAGGAAAATCTAGTCTATTATCAAATTGGGAATGGCTCAGAAGGTAATTTAACCAAAACATTTAGCTATTGAGTCTTTGACAAGAGTTTCAATTTAGGTCATATTTTTATAATGATCAAAAAACCATCAGTTGATTCACTTAAACAACTAAACAATTTTTAAAAACTTGTTATTTAATATTGTGTTGGCTAAAACAAAACAAAAAATGGTTTTTGATCCTTTTGCTTTTAAGTAAGTCCCATTAGACACAGTCTAAAAGATAACAGAAATAGTGACCTCCCTTCTCTTCTACCAACTTAGGTCTGGACGGCTGCAGTTTTCTCTTTAGGCTATGTGACACCACAGCATGATCTGAAAAGTAATTAACTACTTTAGCAGTTAATCCAGCATATACTTTGAAGCAGAAGCAATTCCATCCCTAATAGTTGCTTGGCAGATTGATTCTTCCTTCTGACTCTTGGAACTGTATGTGGTAATTGCCCCAGAATTTAAAAGTCATCTGGGGAACTCCTTGTTCCACACGTAGGGTACAAACAGCTAATGACTTTGACACTTTGGTGTGTGTGTGTGTGTGTGTGTGTGTGTGTGTGTGTGTGTGTTGGGGGAGGGGTAGAAGCAGTGTCCTGAGATTCACTGCATGGGAAAGAAAGGTGTCTTCTTACTGTAAAGACCTGAAAAACCCTTACTCGACTGCATTGTAAAACTGAGTTTCAAAACTAGTATATTGATAATGTGCTTGAATGTATATTTGCAGAAAGAAAGCCTTACAAGGAAAGGCTTCTCAGAGTGGATGTTCTTGTACTTAGGAGCTCTGGTTACGGATTTGCCTACTTCCACGTTGGTTTTGGTGGTGCTTTACTGTTTGTGAAACAGTGCCGTTATGACTATCTTCAGAGCAACAACTTAGTCAGCTGGGAAATGAACCATTCATTTTTGTGATCAAAAGGTTTCACTTTCACACTTTTCTCATACTCCTTTATTTTATCCCTATTACCTTGATTTGATCATTAGACTCTGTTCTACACACCATCCTTCCTGAACTTGCTAAATTCCCTGAGATAGTGTGGGTCAGGCCCTCTTCCAACTTCTTCCTTCTCCAACTTTAGAGTCTCATGCAGCATTTGACACACAAAGAAGCCCTCAGTGAATAGTCTGTAAATTGACCATCGTGATGGTTGGGTTTAGTTTATATTAATTATTTATATTCTGTCCCCCTTCAAAACTGGGGATGGTTCAACTGGGGTTTTCAGCTATCGTCAGTTATCCATCAATCTATATAAATGCTTGAATTGTCAAGCAACCTTCAATATCTTAATGGTTTGAAATAACTAAAAGTAATTGAACTAATAAATGATTCCCAAACCTAACATGAGTCTCCAGTTTGGGGATAAATAAAGGAAGCAGTAAAAAAAGAAAAAAGAGAGAGAGAGTTATTATTTATTTACAGTATGAAGAAAACAGAAAACTTAAGCTTTACTCTCAAGTTGGTTGTAGTTTGGTTGGAGGAAATAAGACTAACGCACATGAGACAACATGCACAGCATGAGGCATTTGGTTACTAAGTCCTAAAGGTGCTCTGTAAGTTAGCGGGGCATGAGCCCAGAGGCTTAGTTCATGAGTGAAGGCTTCGGAGACAAGGTGAATTGAGTCTGGGGTTAAAGGAGAACAGGCTTGGAAAGGCAGAAGGGAGAAGGGCAGGCTTTCCCAGTGAGGTGTCAACAGGACCAAACACACAGAGGGCATAATCTATGTGTATGTGGTCAGTGAGGTGGCCAGCCTGTCTACAACAGGGGGTTGGAAAACCATGGGAATTATGCAAACTAGGTAGGAAGGGGTCCATTTATGGTGGCCATTAAAGCTACATTGAAAGGCTTGTAGTTAATGTAATAGAAAATAAGGAGCCACTAAAGGATTTTGACCGAGCGAGTGACATTATAAAATGGTGTCTTCAGATTCTATTTCTGGCAGTGACATATAGGATGAAGTAAGACTAGGAACGAGGCAGCTGAATTGGCTTAGCAGTAAGGCAAAATAGAACATTCTGGCTATGGCGAGGCTGAGGGGAGCTGTGGGGACAGAGGCAAGAGAAAATTCAACCAATCTTGATGTCTGGCTAGATGTGGTATGGAGTAAGCCAAAGGTAGATTTGGAGGTAGGTGAATGGGGGCTGGTGGTGGTCAGTGACAGAATTGTCTTGAACATGCAGAATTTGAAATGACATTGAGCGCTGTGCATTGTGGGAGGCTGATTTGAGGAAATAATGAAACCATATTTCAAAATCTGAGTGTAAGTCACTTAACTCCACTAACAAAGAGAATAATACCTGACTCACAAGGCTATGGAGCTATTAACTATGGTAAGAATGTGAAAGTGTTTTGTAAAATGCTACCCAAATGTATGCCTTCGGTATTTTATTATATGTACATCTCCTTCCCAGCTACAGATGATGCTGAAGTGGATGTAAAACTTCTCATAAATTTCCCTCTGGTGTGTGTTGAGATATGTCACTTCTGGTGGCAGAGAGATAGGTTGGGAGGCCTTAGTAGTGAAACAGACAATGATAAGGATCTGGCCAAGGGTTGTGACAGCACAAGTAGAACCAAGTAGATTTAGATGCTTTGTAGGAGGAAGAAATGACAGAATCTATTGATTGCTTAGATGTGGCAAATGAGCAAATGGGAGGATTCTAGGATGGCAGCCAAGTTCCTGGTATGGGCAACTGGTAGATAGATTGTGGTTTAAGTCATTGAGATAGAAAAGATGGGGAAGGAGCAAATTTGATCAGGGAGGAATATCACGAATTTAGTGTGGACGTTGTAGTAGACAGGACAATGGCCCTCCAAAATGTTCGCATCCTAATTCCCAGAACTATGAATATGTTACCTTCCATGAAAAGGGGGCTTTGCAGATATGATTGAATTAAGGATTTGAGATGAGATTATCCTAGACTGTTTGGATGGGCCCAATGTAATCACAAATGTCCTTCTAAATAAAAGAGGGAATTAGGAGAGTGAGAGTCACAGTGGTGTGATGTGAGAAAGATGGGCCATTACTGGCTTTAAAGGGGGAAAGGGGCTACCAGCCAAGAAATGTGGGCAGCCTTTATAAACTGGAAAGGGCTGGAAATATATTCTCCCCTAGAGCTTCTAGAAAAAACACAGACCTGACAACACCTTGATTTTAGCCCAGTAAAACCTGTGATGAACTCATGACCTCCAGAAATATAAAATAATATATTTCTGTTGTCTTAAGCCACTAAGTTTGTGGATTTTTTTGCAGCGGCAGCAATGGAAAATTAATATAGGCACATATGAATCTGAGGTACCCAGATCCAAGTAGAGATCTAGGACAGACTTATACAGAGATCTGGGATGGAACTATAGATTTGGAAGTCATTAGCATATGCCATATACACATATATATGTATACAGAGGGTGCCAAATATATATATATACACATTTTAAGAAAGGAAAAAACTATTAAAATTATAATACTGAATATATACCAATAACAAAAGATGAATACAAGTCACGTTTGACTTCTGCAATTACAAGAGATGCTCAAAGGGGTTACCATCAGCATACTTTTAATACAGTTTTTTCCTTTCTTAAAATGTGTATACATTTTTTTGGCACCATGTATATATGTGTGTGTGTGTGTGTGTGTGTGTGTGTGTGTGTGTGTGTGTGTGTATTCTAACATCTCTGAAATCAGGATGTGTCTTACAATTGATAATATTTTATAATTGTTGTCAGGCAACAAATATGTTGCCTGTGCATGTCTAGGTCAGGTGGCTGCACTGGACAAATGTGACCCCTGGACATTTCAGTCAACAAAACACAAGGACTATTTGAGAAAGGAATGTGAGTTCTGTTTGTTGTCTGAAGACTTTCTATTAACACATTTGGTAAGCTCAAGAAAGGGCCAACAACAAAACTTTCAGAATGGGTATCAGTGACTTTGAAGAAAATCTTAGGGAAGTGAGTAAATAATTCTTGTAAGTAAGGCTGATTTAGTAATACTCTTGATTGAACAAAAGACAGCACTGTGATGGAAAAACAAAGATGTAGATGAATTTGAATAAAAAAATAGCTATGAAGAGTTGGTTACTTTTTTTTTAAGAGTTGGTTTCTTAAAAATCCTCAGTAATACGTTAATCAATGTACTGTGCTTATATTTCCTTTTTATACATGTACAAAAGTCTAAAAGAGTTTTTTAAAAAGTTATAAAATAAAAATTTTAAGTGATAAGAAAGTATTCTATCAGCCTAATTAACACTATGTTTTATTTCTTGCCATTCATAAAATAATGATGAATCTTACAATTGAGTGGTGCCTTAAACTTGACCGTCTTCATAGTCATGTAGATGGGTAAGATGATTCAGAGAGACTAGAGAATAAGAAGAGCAGAAAATCCAGGAGGAAATATTAATACCTGGTAATTTGACAATATGTAACCTGTTTTCCCAAAAATAAGACCTAGTTGGACAATCAGTTCTAATGCATCTTTTGGAGCAAAAATTAATATAAGACCTGGTATTATATTATATTATACTAATTAAATTATATTATGTTATATTGTATTATATTATATTATACCCAGTCTTCTATTATAGTAAAATAAGACGGGGTCTTATATTATTTTTTGCTCCAAAAGACGCATTAGGGCTGATTGTCCAGCTAGGTTTTATTTTCAGGGAAACACAAAAATAAGAGTCATAAAAAACATTTATACTCCTTAATCTAATTTTGGGTAATTCATCTCAAGAAAGTCATCCAAAAGAAGAAAAAATTAGTAATTATATTAATGGGAATTTACTCCCATGAGGAAGTGACATGGGCATGGATGACAGACTCAGAAACCGGACTATGACCCTGAGTCCCAGGCCTCTGACACCTGCAACTACACCATGCCTCATGAGAAACTCAGTTGATCATTATTCAGAATATACTAGTAGCTTTGGTGAGCCAATGACTTTTGTGTTCTGGTAACCTTTCTTCCCTCTCCAGAAGAGTATACAAAGCATCCTGACTTCTCTGTGTAATCTCACAATTATATTTACCAAGAGAGAGGAGACAATTGGATCAGTTTGACCCCATCCAATATGATGCCCTGTGACTGGGCAGAGTCTCTTGCAGAGCCACTTCATGGGCCTTTGATATCCAGCCTAAATATGTCTGCCTTTTGGCCCAGGCCCTGATCCCCTGGACCATTCGCATCTATCTATAGGAATAGCAAAGTCACATGGCATAGAGTGTGACAACTTAATAAAGAATTGCCTGTGGTTACTTTCCTCAGAGGCAGGCTTTAACTATGGAAGCAACTTGGAATTTCACGCAATATCTAGAACTACAAAATTTGGGAAGGGGTCCACTTTTTATTACAGAAAAAAAAAAGAGCAAACAGTCTAAATATCTAAAAATAGTGAAATGATTATTCCATTATTTTACTACGTTCACTCCATAGAATTGTATTCACATTTTAGAGGTGACAATTACAAACAATAAAAACAAGTAGCAACATGGAAAAAGGGAACTACAATACTGAACATAACTACCAGTGAAACTTAATAAAAATACATATTTACATGGAAAATGATCATAATTGTGTAGGGAATGGGATTACAGGTGACAATTTTCTCTATAATTTGAATTTTGTGAGGTATTATTATTGTAGAATCATAACAGAAGTAGGAGAAAACATAACTTGAACAACTATAGTTTACGGAAATAAAGCCATCAATCCAACTTCATAAAAGATAAACAATCTCGAATTGCAAACTACCAAAATATGAAATTAATAGGAACTATATGACAAGTGACCAATAAAGGTCTGATCTAAGTAAATTATGCTTTAAAATGGACTCATAAAGACTCAAAGCAGAATAATCCATTTACCTTCATGTATCTTTCATTAGAAGTAAATTTGTTACCAATACAATGGTTCTTGCAAAAACCAAAACAGATTTTTATGTAGCTTTTACTTAATACCATTTTGACTTCTTCAAAGATTTCCAAGGATTTTCACAAATAATAAGCTTTTCTATTATGACAATTGGATAGTCCTAATTATCAGTCCCATTTTATGGAGGAGGAATTGGTAAAGACTTGTCCACCATAAACCACTCCTATATATTCAAGTGAAAAATATAATTAGCCTTTTGGCGACTTAATCAATGATATCAAATACCCAGCATTCTGTACTTATCTAGCATTGCTGAATAACAATTTTCCAGGTAACTGAAGCCCATGTGTTTAGATATCAAGGACCCGCACTCTTACATTTAGGATTATTTTCTTTCATCAGTGTATTAAAATGTTCTCTGCCTATTGAACATAATTTAGCTTTTTAAATTGAGGGTTCTAGTTATTAAAATGAATATCAATAATTATATACTAACTTTCTTGCAGTGAGGACTTCCTAGGTTATTTGGAAAAATGTCCCCAGATATAATTTTACCTTTTACACCCTTGAATCATTATTTCTGAATAAATGTATGTGTATACACACATGTGCACACCACACACATTCATATTTTATCCTGGCGAGCCTGCCTACTTTCTTACTGCCCTTCTAAATTTCTATTTCTGATTTTCCTTGGATATAGAAACTAGAAAGTGAATTAGTTAAAAAAAGTGTATAAAATCAGAGTTAGAAACTTTTGAGTAAGGTACTTTTATATATGTAAATTTTTCAGCTTTGATATATGGCTATTTAGAGACTTTTATAGAGAGATGAGATTGTTGGTTAAAGAAGCCCAATTAAAGGCAGGGTGAGAAATACCTATGTGTCAGGGAACTTACCTTGTGTTTTATGCCCTATGCCTTGATTTCTGGAAAACTCCCCCATTTTATCTGGAAGTGTCCACCCCTCCATCCATGTGGTTATAATTGGAAAAGCCATGATTGTGCAATATGATCCCCTCTCCGCCAAATGGCCATAAATACTTGTCATAGGAGTGGGCACATGACTGAGGACTGGCTATTCAATTCCTCCCCTAGACATCTGAAATTGAAGGAAAGGAAGGATGGGGGAAGAAAGATCAGTCTCTCTCCAAGTGACCAGACCCATCAAATAAAAATTCCAAGACTATTAAAGTTCATATTTCTGTCACAGGAACTTGAAGACAGAGAAAGCAGTAAGAGGATGGAGCAGATGCATACAGGTGAGAAATGGTGGGAGAGGCCTGACAGTTTCCAAGAGCCTGGGTCCAGCTAAATATTTGTTCTTGGGCACCATGAGATATCCATGCATCCTAGGTAGGAGTGACTTTCAAAATATTTAACAATGGCACAGGAAAAAAAAAATTAGCATAGGGCCAGAAGCTGGTACACAGTCCTGGAAGTCTGCTGCCATTCCAGGCAATTACCCCTTTTGCTACGAAGCATCGAGTCCTGAGAAATCCCGAAAGGATGAGCTGGGATGGTTGAAGTAGTGAGGAGGCATTTGGGGGTCTCAGAGCAACAGAAACAGAAGTATTTTAAAATGTAAACCAGCATCGCCACATAAGTGCATCCAGCTGACTATCAGCCTTGTCTATCTCCGTATAAGAAATGTTACTTTCTCACTTCAGCTAGTTTCAGTGGTTTCTATTACTCACAATTATAAGTCCTAAACAATATGATTTGTGCTGTATCATGCTTTGCCATCTATTTTGCTGACTGAATTTGATAGTAATTTCATAAAGCCTTAGAGGCCGGAACGAACTGAAGTGTAAATGAGAAAGGGGTTATGTAGTAAATCTGACAAGCTCAGTGGCCCAAAGTAACCTCACAGGGTGATCTGATCATAAATTCTTAACTGGGCAGGTCATGGTGGGTAGTATGTCCCAGGCCTACAACTTCCCTAATAAAAGTTTTATCTTTGCCTTAAGTCAGCCCTGCCCACTGTTCTTGTGCATCTACAGTAACACACCTTTGAAATGCCAGAATTATCCTCTTTTCCAGATCTCTTAAGGGAGCATATGAGTTTGTTTTCTGTATACCATCCTTACTTACTATAAATGTTCAATCTTAATTTTCCTGTACCCACTTACGTAAAAGAAGTATGATTCTTTCTATTTTACTTTTTTTTTCTATTTTACTTTTTATCCAATCATAGGGATTTCCCACCTTGCTTTCTTCCACCTCCTTAATCTATTACCAATGAATAACGTAATTTTCTTTACAGTCCCTCTTTTGATTCCAAATGTATAAAAAGAACTGCAAAACTGCCAATCTCTGGAGCGTTTTTGAGATCTTGTTTCCAGGCATGTTTTCAGCTTGGTTCAAATAAACTCTTACAAATTTTTCAACATGTTTGGATATTCTTATATCAACAGAAGTAACTTTGTCCAGTTTTTCACCCGAACTTACTTTTCAACCAAATAACTTCCAACACGTAGGAAAAATACGTGCCTTTCAAGTCAATAAAAGTATAAAAACATAACCCACAAATTAATTGTTTTATATTACAATACATCTTCACTGAAAAAAATTTTTTTAATCAAGATGAAAAAAGTGAAAAAAATCTCACTTATCCAATCATTAGTAACAACAACAACAAAAAAATCACTGTTAACACTATTGTTTGTATATATCCTGATTTTACGCATTTATATAATTCTTAGTTTTTGTAAGAATAGTTTTACATGGAAACCATCTTTTACTTCTTATGCTTCCTTCTTTCCACAAAACTGAGATGATTATTTTAATCTCTAGTCCTGTATTTCATTTCTTGGATGTTTTCATTTCTTACATGTTAGGAAGGATGACAGATCTCCAGAGCTCCTCAAGGTACAAGGTTTATGTAGCTCTTTGCTCCTTGCTCACAGTGCAGATCTCAGGAGAACAAGGTTGACCTTATTTCCAGGCAGAATTATTCATGTCAACACTTTTGCTTTGGAAGCTGCTTAGCGAGTCATGTCTGACCGTAGGAGAAAGGATGAGTTTACACATCGAGCTGCAGGTGCACGAAAGTCAACGAACTCCATTATTTAATCTCCAATATTAGCTCCCAAGTTGCAAAATGGAAGACAAATGAGTTATGGAACCTCATATATCACTTAGCTTCCTTACTTTTATCCATTGGGAAGTAAAGTCTTTTCAAGAAAGAAGAGCTGTTTGCATTTAAACATGTAGACTGAGATCTAGAGTATTTTTAAGGTGATGCAAATTATTGGTGTTAAAGAAAATCTGCCAGACCAAGTGAAGTGGCTGGCCACCACCTGGGGACAAGTCATCCACAATGGAACAGAAAAGGTGATACCCAAGGATTCAAATGGAGAGACCACAAAGGAATAGCCAGAGACGTTGAAAATAAAGAGCGGAAGTTAAACTGCACGAGCCCAGGCAGATCTGTGCTCCTAGAAGCCTAACAAAAGGCAATAAGAAAACTATTACCATTTTGGTCTGCATGGATAAAAGTGCAATGTTCAAAAATCTGCAATGGTTCACCTGAACCCCACATTCATCATTCTCTGTCTGGATCAAGTGCTCAGTTCTGGGAACCTCATTTGAAGAGAGAGATTGGCAAATGAGGGTATATCCAACAGTAAAATAAGCCAGAAACAAAAATCTCCTCAGGAGGAGATTTTAAGGTAACAGGTGTGGTTCATTTGGAGAAAAGAAGACTGAACGGGAGGGCATTACTCTCTTTATAAATTTGAAAGCACTTAAATGTCTATCAAAAGGAAAATATTTTATATATTATGCTGTGTCCATACTTTGGAATAGAGCCATTAAAAATCTCACATTCAAAGAATAAATGATATGAAACAAATGTAAAATTTTTCTTCTTTAATGTTCATGAAATTTCTACAATAAACATATCACTTCTATAATCATGTTAAAACCAAAAAATATATAGATAAAAGAGAGAGAAAGAGGAAACAAAAATCCAGAATGTTGGAGGTGAAAGTCTGTGTGTGTGTGTGTGTGTGTGTGTGTGTGTAGAGAGATTAGTTTTTACTTTTTCTCTTTCCATTTTTATTTTTTCTCTCTTCATTTTTATTTTAAATTATAAAAGCAATACAGTAAGATAGGTTCTCAGAAACTGTGAATTTAGCAAACAATGTATAAGGAAACCAATTTTACTATAAGCTGATTGACATAAACAAGAATTACGTTCCTATAACACATTTCTGGCCACAGAAAAAATCACCAAACTCAAAATAAGGACCCAAAACACTTCTAATATTAAACATTGATATAAATGTGAGCTATACATACATTTAAGAAAGATGAATAAAAACAACACAGATTATTTCCCAACCAACTAGTCAGGGTCACAAGTGGCCAGAGCCTGTCCTGGGCACCCAGGACTCAAGGTGGGGGCCCCACCTTGGATAGGACACCCCCCATCACAGGGCACATGACACCCACATACACACTCACTCAGGCTGGGACAACTTAGACACGCCAATTCACTTGATGTGCACGTCTTTGGGATGTGGGAGAAAACTGAAGTCTCCAGAGAAAACCCACACTGACATATGGAGAATGTGCAAACTCCACAGACAGTGGCCCCAGCCAGAATCCATTTTTTTCCCCTCATCAACATTATAATGAAATGACATTGAATGAAACGACATTAGAGGATCTGCTGTACATGAAGACTTATGGTAAATAATTCAGATAATAATTTCAGTTATTCCACAAATATTTATTGAGTACCTATTATGTACTTTTATACTTCATGGTTCTAAAGGACAGAACAAGTAGCAGTGGGTAGAAGGAACATGGAGGCAGAAAGTGCCTCAGTATAAAAAAGAAATATCAGAACTGCCAATAATAGAACGGGCTACTTTATACAGTAAAGAACTTCAATGTCACTGGAAGTATTTAATCCTGCACATTACTGTGGGAATTCTTATACTGAATAATAGATACATGACTTCCAAGATCCCTTCTGATTCTGTAATCTATTACTATCTAAATTAACATTAACAATCAATAGATAGTGGGAGGCCGGTTAGTTCCGTTGGTTAGAGGGCGGTGCTCTTAACAAGGTTGCCAGTTTGATCCCCACATGGGCCACTGTGAGCTGCACCCTCCACAACTACATTGAAACAACTACATGGCTTGGAGCTGATGGGTCCTGGAAAAACACACTTAAATAAATAAAACTTAAAAAAAAAAAAAAAAAGGAAGAAGAAGAAGAAGAAGAAGAAGAAGAAGAAGAAGAAGAAGAAGAAGAAGAAGAAGAAGAGGAAGAAGAAGCAGCAGCAGCAGCAGCTATTTGGTTTGAAGAAGAAGAAGAAGAAGAAGAAGAAGAAGAAGAAGAAGAAGAAGAAGAAGAAGAGGAAGAAGAAGCAGCAGCAGCAGCAGCTATTTGGTTTAAAAAAAAAAAAAAAGCCTACCATTTAAAAAAAAAATCAATAGATAAGTCCTCACCACCATCCGCCACATAATATTGGCCAATTCAATTCCCTTCTGGTAGTCTTTTCTAAAATAGGAGAAATAACATTGACTTAGACCAATGTAAACTTGACAGATGAGATTTAGAGAATGTTTCTGAAGTGCTTACTCTAGATTATATTTAGTAGATAAATGAACTCATTTGCTATAAATTATTTAATGCAATACTGAGGGCTACAGCATCCTCTCTAATATTAGAATCCCAATGAATGTCTTAAACTCAAACCAGGATTGTAAATACTTACTTTAAAAACCTCTGGTTCTATGTGGGGCTCACTGCTCATCTATTATTTCCACACTTTCACAATACAATTATGTCACAATATGACTTCCTTCACATTAGCCTTGTACGTACCACAATGCCTCAGAAAACAGAATTTTGGAGATTTGGGCATTTTTTTAAATAAAAGGAAAAAAGAATTATAAAAGCAAATTAATGCCACAATGAGATACCACTTCATATCCACTAGCATGACTATAATCAAAAAGACACAATAAGAAATGTTGGTGAGGACACGGAGTAATTGGAACCTCATACACAATGGTGGGAATATAAAATGATGCAACCACTCTGAAAAATAGTTAGGCAGTCCTCCAATATTCAACACAGAGTTATCATGTGACCCAACAATTTCATTCCTAGGTCTATGTGCAAGAGAAATGAAAATTTATGTCCACACAAAAACTTGTACATGAATGTTCATAGCAGCATTATTCATACAGCCAGAAAGTACAAATAATTCACATACCCATCAACTGATAACTAAACAAAAATGTAGTGTTCATACAATGGAATATTGTTCACCAACAAAAAGGAATGAAGTGTCAAAATGTGTTATAATGTAGATGAACTTTCAGAACATGCTAAGTAAAAGAAGCCAGTCACAAAAGACAACATATTTCATGATCCATTTACATGACATGTTCAGAACAGGCAAATCTCCAGAAACAGAAAGTAGATTAATGGTTGCCTAGGGCTGGGAGGCTGGGTGATGGGGGGAGACATGAGAGTGATACCATGTGTCCCCAAAAATAAGACCTAGCTAGACCATCAGTTCTAATGCATCTTTTGGAGCAAAAATTAATATAAAACCCAGTATTATATTATATTATATTATATTATATTATATTATATTATATTATATTGTATTGTATTGTATTGTATTGTATTGTATTGTATTGTATTGTATTGTATTGTATTGTATTGTATTGTATTGTATTGCATTGCATTGCATTGCATTGCATTGCATTACATTACATTACATTATATTATGTAAGACCCAGTCTTATAGTAAAATAAGACCGGGTCTTATATTAATTTTGCTCCAAAAGACGCATTAGAGCTGACAGTCCAGCTAGGTCTTATTTTCAGGGAAACACAGTAGCTAGTGGGCACAGAGTTTCTTTTAGGGATTATGAAATGTTCTAAAATTAATTGTGGTGATGGTTACACAATTCTGAATATACTAAACTCCATTGCATTTTATGCTTTAAACAGTGTAAATTATTGTTCAATAATACTGTCTTTAAAAAAAAAAGATTACATTTTCACAAGTCCTTTTTAGCTTCCTTAAATTTCTCTGGTTGATGTCAAGCCTGTTGTAATATTTCCTAAATACAGCTTTATAATCAAGAAACTGCTACAGAAATAGTGTGTGGTCTTCCAGTACAATGTTCAGCTGTGAGTCAGAGCTTTAATACAAAGGCCAGAAGGTAGAACAAACTAGAAAGCCAAATTTAGACTTTGTGAAAAATACTGCAAAGGTGAAATATTAGCTTTAGGGCCTCATGAGCTATTGGGACCCAATTAAAATTATTGCGGATCAGAGCTCTGTTGTATGGATCAAAATTTAACCAGATAATGAAGCAGATGTTCCAGTGTTTCAAGGTGCGAACAAGTTAAAAGCCAGTCTCTGATTTGAGTCAAAGTCTTCTAAAGATCAGAGGAATATGCATGAGTAATTTTTAAGTCACCAAAAAAACAAAGAAAGAAACAAATGAACAACAACAAAAACCACAAATGAAGATCTTCACAAACAAATAAGGTGTAGTGGTTGAAATATATATATATTTTTTCTTGCTTTGCCTTATCTAACAGGATTGAAAACTGCTGAGGGCAGGGCCCAGGTGTCCTCCTTTTGAGTCCCTCCATGGCACTTACACAGTTTCCTGCCAGAGGGAATTCTAGTGATGTAAGGCCCTACATTACCCAGCTTCTGCCCACCTCACCTCATCTCATTCAATTGTTACCTGCTTCCCACTCTGGACTCCTTCCCTTTCTCTCTTCTGCCAGGCTCTCTCCCTCCTTAGAGCCTTTGATCATGCTGGTCCTGCTGCCTGAATGCTCTCCCATGCACCTTTCGTGGTTAACTTTTTTTCATCCTTCTGGTCTCAGCTTAAATGCTACTTCCTCAGAAAGGCCCTCCCTCACCATCCCATATTAATTAAATAGAATCCCATGAGAGTCTGTCATCTCATCCAATTTGTTTACTTCATAGTATTTATCACAAACTCTTTTAACAACATTTCTTAAATATTTATTCAGGCCCTATTTATGTACCAGGCACTGTTAGGTGCTGAAGGTACAGTAGTGTTCGAAGCAAATAGTAATTCAATTTATATTTATTGTTTATTGAGTACTCTTTGTCCTTCCTACCATAACCTATCATATAACTTTGTAATCAGGGACTGGCTAGGGGGAAGGCAGTCTGATGTAGTGGTCAAGAACCATAATTCCAGGGCCAGATAACTAGGACAAAATCCTGGCTCTACCACTTGAGCAAATTACTTAACTGCTCTCAACCTCAGTCTCCCCATTTATAAAATAGGCATAATCACAGTACCTTCTTTTGGGGGTTGTTATAAGGAATAAATGAGTAGCAGTATGATTTAATCACTTGAAAAAAATACTTGGCACATAGTAAGCGCTATAAAAATGTTTATTAAAGAAATGTTTTTTGATTATTGGGCCAATACAGTGCCAGGCAAACAGATGGTTTTATTTAAATGAATTAATAAATCATGGTGCCTGTGGTTAAACGTATGTTTGTAATTGGGCCAAAACATAAAGAGAGCAGATCAGCAAGAATAAAATGCCCCTTTTCATCTTTGAACTCACTGTTGAAAAAAATTCTTTAGTTTTATAGACAAAATGTGACATTCTTGGTCAATTCCAAGCTAATGGCAGCGCTCTTTTTGGAATCTGCTAGAAATATTGTGGTTGTCTTCTACTATAGGAGGTTCTGGGACTTTCCAGGAAGGAAGGGCTGTCAGCATCCAGCTTAGTCTACAATCTGGCTTCCACTGTCACATGAAAAAAACCATCTGTCTCCAGGAGCTGGTGGAGAAATCAAAAAGATACCTCTGTACTTGTCATCTACTTCTCCTGTCCTCTTCTTATTATGTATATCCACCATTTCTAATTTGACATTTCTAGCTACTATAAAACCAAAATAGAGTTGTGAAGAGGCTACTAACCACTCTGGATGGCATTTCCAATAACTCTTCCAAGTAAACATTAGTCAATACACATATAAATGCAACACATCAGCACCTAAGTATTCTAAATGTACATATTTCGAGGAAAAACATAATAAAATGGAAGAAGGATGAGTAATCAAAGAAATTGGGAGCTGCTGGGAAGCATTCATCAAGATTCTACTAATTTGTGGCATTTTTGAAAATGCAATGGGGAAGGCCAAAAATACAAAAAAGCAAAATATTTTGTCACAAATTTGCCTTCAAGAAGTCCACAGTCTACTTAGATCAAAATCTCCATACATCAGGAGTTCTGGTCCTGATGTATGGATGGTGCAGTAGATAAATGCTTACCTTCTCTCACAACCACATCAAAATCACACCTAAACTACAAACAACCATCACTGAGAATCACTTGAAGTCTTGCTGAACCAAAGCTCTACAACTACAGACAAACAGAAGAAGCCACCTTGAGACTGGTAGGAGGGGCTGCAACATGGAAAAGGCTGGTCCCACACCAACATGTGACTATTAAAAATTGGGAGAGATAGCTCAGCTGTGAAAGTCCCCCCTGAAGGAGCAAGGGGTCCCAGTTCCAGTGCCAGGGAGAGTAGTCCCCATAGTTTCTGGTTGTGAAAACCAGCGGACATTGTGGTTGAGTGAGACAGAGAGTGGCTACACTTCCAGGCACTCCATTTAAGGGAATGTGAACAGACTTACTCATTGACAGAATCACTGGTTCTGATCTCCAGAACTGGGACAGCAACTGGAGAGGCATCAGGGACATACAGGCGGAACAAGGGATGTGTGTGGGGGAGGGGAGGAAACTGAGTTGTCTGGCTTCAGGAAGAGGGCTGGAGGGGCAGCTTTCTCCCAGACGGAGTTGCTGGTGGGAGCCATTGTTTCTTTGTTGAACCCTCCCCATTCCCAGCATGTAGACACAGGCAGCCACCATATATGAGTCCCAATCAAGCTGGCTGACACCATTTGCTCTCCACACCTTGGTGATTCTGAGACCCCACCCCACCCAACTTTCAGGCATACCCAAGCTGCTTCCAGAGGCTTTTTCATACAAACCACCTGCCTTGGCTTATGCTACAGACTTTCCTAGGGTCTCTCAAAGGTACCTGGAACCCAGACAAACAGCATCTGGCTTGACCATGTCCCATACCTCTGGCCCTAAGCCCAGCACTAGCGGCAGCCAGCATTGGTTCTTGGCTTGGCCTCTCAAGGCACTTCCAAGCACAGCACAGGAGGCAGCCATCTTCTGAAGATTGCTTTGTGGCTCCTGCCAGGTGGCCCCAGGTGGCACACAAGGTTACTCAGCAAAGCTATAATTTAAATCAAAGGACTGATAAAGAGCTTCCCAGACAAGAAAAAGCTAAAGTTCATCACAACCAAACCAGTAGTACAAGGAATCTTAGAGGGGATTCTTTAAGACAAAATAATAATAATAATATTAGAAATAATAATAATAAATATAAATAATAAAATGGCAAGGACTACATACCTACTATGTTTCCTTGAAAATAAGACCTAGCTGGACAATCAGCTCTAATGCGTCTTTTGGAGCAAAAATTAATATAAAACCTGGTCTTATATTAATTTTTGCTCCAAAAGATGCATTAGAGCTGTGACAATACGTCCGGCTAGGTCTTACTTTGGGGGAAAAGGGTATCAACAATTACTTTCAATGTAAATGGATTAAATGCTCCAATCAAATGATAGGGGAGCTGAATGGATAAGGAATCAAGACCTTTACATATGCTGCCTACAAGAGACGCACTTCAAATCGACAGACACATACAGACTGAAAGTAAAGTGAAGGAAAAATGATATTTCATGAACTAGAAACAAACAAACAAAAAGCTTGGGTAGCAATATTTATGACAAAATCGACTTTAAAACAAAGACTATAACAAGAGAGAAAGAAGCATTCAGTAATCCCACTTCTGGGTATTTATCTGAACAAACGCAAAATGCTACTTCAAGGGGACATGCTCATCCATATGTTCATTGCAGCATTATTTACAATGGCCAAGATGTGGAGGCAGCCTGGGTGTCCCTGAATGGATGAATGGATAAAGAGGAGGAGGTACACATATACAATGGAATATTACTCAGGAGTAAAGAAAGAATGAAATCTTGCCATCTGCAACAACATGGATGGACCTAGAGGGTATTATGTTTAGTGGAGTAAGTCTGACAGTGAAAGACAAATGTCATATGTTTTAACTTATAAGTGGAATTTAAAGAACAAAATAATCAAATAAACTAAACAGAAACAAACTCATAGATACAGAGAATATTTTGATAGTTGCCAAATGGGAGGGGGTTTGGGAGTGGGTGAAAAAGAGAAAGGGATTAAGAAATACAAATTGGTTGTTATAAAGTAATCAATAATATTGTAATAACCACGTAAGGTGTCAAATAGGTACTAGATTTATTCGGGTGATAAGTGGGAGGGAGGTTGGGGGGCAGGGTGAAAAAGATGAAGAGATTAAGAAATACAAATTGTAGTTATAAAATAGTTGTGGGGATGTAAAGTAAAGCACAAGGAATATAGTCAATATTATGGTAATAACTATGTATAGTGCCAGGTGGGTACTAGACTGGTCAGGGGATCACTTCTTAAATTATATGAATGTCTAGCCACTATGCTGTACACCTGAAATTAATATAAAATAATATTGAACGTCAACTGTAAAACAAAGACTGAAAAATTTTAAAAGGGGGGGGAAGGTGAAGGAGAATGAGAGGTGTATATTTCCAGGTATTAAAGAATCAAGTAGTGGGGATATAATGTACAGCACAGGAAATATAGTCAATAATATTGTGATAGTGTGGTACAGTGTTAGATGGTTGCTGGAGTTACCATGGTGATCACTTCTTTAACACAGGGAATATAATCAATAATGTGGTAATAACATTGTATAGTGCTAGGTGGGTACTGTTGAATAACTATGATGTACACCTGAAACTAATGTAATATTGTATGTTAGCTATATTTTAATATAGCCAAATATATGTAAATATATTTAATATAATATAATATATACAAATATTTATAATATATATTTATGATGCATAAATATAGCTATATTTTAATATAGCTTTTTAAAAAAATCGCCATACATCAAAATGGGAAAAAACTTAAAAAAGAATAAAAATTATGGTGGCAGGATAATGGGCTCCACCCCCAATGATATCCACATCCTAATTCCAGGACCTGTGACTATGTTAGGTTACATGCCAAAGAAGAATTAAAGTTGTGGGCATAATTAAAACTGTTAATCTGTTGACTTTAAAATAGGGAGATTATTCTAGATTGTCTTGTTGGGTCCAATGTAATCACAAGAGTACTTAAAAGTGGAAGAGGGAGACAGAATAGTGTCAAAGAGAAAGATGTGATGACAGAAGTGGTGTCAGAGAGATGCTATGATGATGCCGTGATGCTGCCTTCACAAATGAAGGAAAGGGGACATGAGCCAAGGAATGCAGGCAGCCTCTAGAAATTAGAAAAAGTAAGGAAGCAAATTCTCCCCTGGAGCTTCCAGAAGGAACAAAGCCCCACCAACATCTTGATTTGAGCCCAATGAGACCCTGTTGGACTTCTAACCTGCAGAAATGCAAGATAATAAATTGTGCTGTTCCATGCCACTAAATTTGTGGTAATTTGTTATGGTAATTTGTTGTATAGAAAACTAATACAACATATAATAAAATCTAAATTAGTATTATCAGAAAATAAATTAGGAACAGGAGAGAGAGCAATGCTGACTAAAGTTATTAGGAAAAATTACTTTGAGTGAGTGGGATTTTAGATTGCTCTTTTCATAATTTATATGATGAATATAGAATGATATATGCTAAGAAGGGATATATGTCAACTTTAAAAAGTCAAAAAGGGAGAATGGATTTGTTTACTAAAACCAGATTACCAGAACCAGGAAGCACCTTCCTGAAATATAAAAGAGGTAGCTCTAGAATGCATGGATAGACAGAAGATATAGATAGATGACAGATAGATGATAGATAGATAGATTGATAGATGATAGATAGATAGATAGATAGATAGATAGATAGATAGATAGATAGATAGATAGATAGATAGATAGATAGATAGGAAAAACAGGAGGAAAGGAGGGAGGGAAAGGGAGAGAGAAAAAGAGGGAGAAGAAGGAGAGAGGGAGAAAGAAAGAGTGGGAGGGAGGAAGGAAGGAAGGAAAGAAGGAAGGAAGGAAAGAAGGAAGGAAGGATGGAAGGAAGGGAGTGTGGGGGAAGGAAACTGCTGCTCTATGCAAATATAAGACCCTTTTATCCTTAGAGGGAGCAGAGGCTGAAAATATAAAAAGCTTTAAATTTTTCAGATACATTCAGGGGCGCCAGATCTAAAATGAGGTCAGAGAAAACAAAATGTATGGGGTGAAAGTAGAGCCTTTGTCATATAGATAACTTGCTTTCCCCAGCCTAAATTACTAAATCTTGTCAGACAGACCAGCAACTTACAGCTGACCCAGTATGGCAATTTCCACTCTCATCCCTGGTTTGGGGATTTCTGGGAAAATAATAGAGTTGGCTTAAGTGGTCTTCTCCCTCCACACTATAATGTGTCTGTTTTTCTCATCTAAAAACAGCAAATAAGAAAAGTCCTCATGTGCTCTTTCCTTCAGGAACTCAAACCTGAAGTCTTGAGCAGCTCATCACATCTTTCCTAACTAAGGGGGCATTGGTCACACAGTTTTCTCTTGCTGCACAAATACGTAACTACTCTCCTCCTACAGGAATCCATCTCCCCGCTCAGACTATATTCTCTACTTCCTACTAGAGTGCCTTCCTCTTAGCTCTTTAGCAGCACTCCACCCTTTGGGGAGCTATAAGACCATGGTGGGTGAAGGGACACCTATAAAATCTGCTAAGTCTTGTTGGTTCATGCATCCTTCAGAACCAACAACCCACATTTGCATGGATGGAGTACATGGGATCAATTTGGACCTGTTGCAGGAGGAAAATGACCTGCCCACACATGAGACCTGACAATGGGCACCGAGGAAGGAAGGTTTGGTGGGGGTGTCACTACAAACTGCTCTCAACTATTATGGGATGAGACCCCAAAGCCAGCTGCTGAGCATTACTCACCCTTTCCGTCTCCTGGGCTGACAAGTGATTATCTGCTAAAAGCCTGAGTTCACTGAGGTCTTGAAACCAGTAAAATTTGGGAACTGGGTGTGGTGAACACCGGATTTGCAGTATGACAAGACTCAAAAAAAGAGAACTTAAGCTACCAACCTCATCCATTTGCTTTTCTGTATAAATTGTCAGACTGATGACAAATTCCGTTGTAATTCATTTCAAACCCAGATGTGTACCTGTCATCCTTCCTTTTAGAGAATGGTGAACTTGGAAATGTCTTAGGTCCCTAGCAGTTGTTTAAAAGCAGGTAAGGAATATAACCAACACACATGGTGCTGAAATAGAACCATCTGACCATCACATGGCTGTCACATAAGGCAGGTGTGCCTTTTTCACTTAAAGATTCATTGGACATTGATAAGTTTGGGGCAGTGAAGGGCTTCTCTGACCCACATTTTGGGCTGTCACTCTGTGAGGAGGTAGACTTTATCAGCACCAAAGGAAAATCTTGGAGCTAATTCAGGAAGCATTTTAAATGGACTATTTTACCAATTGAAGGCCAAAAGGGCAATAGGAAACAAATGACCATAAAATAAATTTTCTCCTGCTAGAATAGAAGCGTTCCCTAGAAATTAACATCTCTGCCCTGCTTGCCCCATTGATAGGGATTTCCAGTCAAAGAATTTTGCTCTTCTATCCCTACCATACTTCTTTTTCTGTCCAATGTTTATTTCTATTATCATTTACCAATATATGAGGCAATTTTGTGCATAAGGCCTTTCCTAAAGCTTGGCTCAGTTCTATTAACCTTTATGCAGTAATTTATAGTTAAGATCTAAATGGCACTGGTGCATGTAAATAGTGACTGTGGGCTCTTCCATCATGAGAAAAGTACCGTGCTTAAGTGGCTCCAACACATTTGCTTAGAACATTATGGAAGGAACTGCTGAGATCTCTTTAGGAAATTATTTACTGAAATTCTACATAAGATTAACATTGCTTTGTAACAGACTAATTGTGTTGAGTCTAGAATGTTTCAGGGAAATGTATGGAATTCAAGGTTTCATCTTTCTTTAACATCAGTTTCTGAGCTGCTCGTCTAAAAACAAAAACAATAAAAGGAAGCCAGAAATCTCAGGGACTTTCAAATTCCTGTGTAATTTCTCATCAAGGATGAGTGGATTTGAGCAATGTCTCTACATCTCAGGAGTGAATGAAAAGAAAGCAGAGACACCCATGGTGAAGTTGATGCTATCAAGCAAATTTCTCAAATTCCTTTAGGATCTTCCTTTTACCTTCTCTCATCCAAAAGCAGTCTATCTATCTCTGACCATTCTCCAGAACTGCCCATACAGACTCACTGGAGGCCTTAGAGTGTGCATTTGGCCCGATCAATCCGCGGCTCAAAGCTCCCCAGAAACTTGAGTGGTTTCATATATACTTCCATCCATCCTTCTCTCCATCCATCCATCCACTCACTCATTAATATTCTATTGCTTGCCCATGTGTGTTAGGCCCTCTGCTAGATTCTTGGATACACAACTGTGGGCAAGATAAATATGGCTCTTTTCCTTATGGAGCTTAAATCTCAGCTGGGAAAGACACATTCAAAAGGTAATTCCAAATAATTATTTCAACTGCAGTTGGGGAAGTGCTCTAGAGGAAAAGCATGGTGCAGTGAGAGAATTTAACAGGAGTTTCTGGCCTAGTCTTGACAGGGAGGTGGGGGAGGCCAAGGAAAGCTTCTCTGAGGAAGTAACACTTGTTCTGATTCTTAAAGGATGAGTAGGAATTCATCAGACAAATGGTATGTGTGGGAGAGCTGGTGGGAGGGAGAGCAGAAGGGTGGGCGTTAGAAACTGGGCAGCCAGATAAGCAAGTAAAGGCCCTTGGCAAAGCTACTATGGTAAGCAGGTCAGTGTGGCTGGAGCCTGGCCAACAGTGGGGAGGAGAGCAGAAGACCAGACTAGATTCTTCTCTAGGAAGGGTTTAGGAAGAATCAGTTGAGTCATCTTAGCTTGCCCTCCAAAGCAGTCAAAATTCTGACCCTTTGGCATTCTTAGGGTTCTCAGGTTGAGTGTGCCCTAAACCCATCAGACCGGCATCCCTGAGGCTGGGAAATGACTCTGGGCCCAAGCTACAACTGATGAACTGTCCATCAAGAGCATAAACAACAAATGCAGTGTGAGGACCTCGTTTAAATCCTGATTTCACTAAATCAATTGTAAATAGATATTTGGGGGACAGTGAGGAGATAGTGTAGATTAAGTAAATAACGAATTAGACGGTATAAATAAACTATTGTTAATATGTAAGTACAAAAATGACACTGTGATTGAGGAAGAAAATGTCCTCATTTCTTGAGTATTTAAGAGTGAAATGTCATTTCCATGATTTAAATTAATTCAGCCGAATTTTCAGGAGGTATGTATGGCAAAATGTTAGTAATTATTCTGCTAGGTGGTGTGTGTATGGGAGTTAATTACACTGCGCTCTTCACTTTTTTTTTGTTTGAAAATGTTCATAATAAAAGATTAAAAACATGAAAAGCATGGCATTCCTGAAAAGGGAAGAGAAAAACAAACAAACAGAAAAAAAACATGAAAAGAAAAAAAAATACTATTAGTCATCAAGCTGGCATGGTGGTATTTGTCCTGGGAAAAGTCAACCTAGAATTAACCATCTCGCCAAAAGCAAAGGACGTGAAATAAGAATATGCATTTTCCTTTTGAATTTCTTTTTTATGTTTCTTGGCTATCGGTCTGTGAAAATTCAGTTCATACTAATAAAACTCTGAAAAGTGAGTGAGAATAAGTGTTTATTTATTTAACCACCTAACTGAGCATCTACTAGCAACTGTGATGACCTCCCTCACCTGTGCCGTATGCTTGAAGTAGAGATTTTCTGTGCAGTGCAGAGTATTCAAAAGTTAATTGGGTTCCAACCCTTGAAAACTAGAATTTATATTGATTCTCTGTAATTATAATTGTATCAGGTTTACTCAGGCATCCCTAGGCCCTGGGGAATTACAGCCCAGGAAAGGACATTTGATGTGTACCCTTTGTTGGGCTTGGTGTCAGTTGATTCTTTAATCTGAGACTGGCAAACAATGTGCTCAGAGTGGATGAGGTTTGGATGGGGTGGAACAGTCATCCCACATGAAGTACCACAAACAAGATCCCTGTCCCACACTGTATTCAGGGAGCCTGAGAGCCCCAGGGCCTGCAGGCCACAGGAATGAGGCTGCCAGATAAAATAGAGGATGCCCAGTTAAACTTGAATTTCAGATAAGCAAAGAATAATATTTTTTTAGTATAAGTATGCCCAATGCAATATTTAGGACATATTTATACAAAGGAAGAAAACAAACACACTGTTTATCTGAAATTCAAATTCAGCTGAGCATTCAGTACCCTTTCTCTCTCTCTCTCTCTCTCTCTCTCTCTCTCTCTCTCTCTCTCTCTCTCTCTTTCTCTCTTTCTCTCTCTCTCGTTTTCTAAATCTAGCAAACCTAATTAGGAATGAATGAATATACAGATGGGAAAAGCCAAATCACAGAAAAGGAGAAAATGGTGCTCCCAAATTATTCATTCCTGAAATGTCTGACCCATCAGCTGAGTCACTGGGCTAAGGAATTCAAATGAGATACTTTGGGCCAGGGAGGAATAACTGATGATTTGGGACCAAATAAGTGAAAACATGAGATTGTTATCTGTGGACAGTCTTTCAAGGAGGAGCTTTCCTCCATCACTTCCTGCCTGAGCCACTGGCTTCTCTTCATTTATTTGTTAAGCATTAGTCAGAACCTACTAGGTGAGAGGCCCTGGGAGATATCGGGATGAATAACGAGACAACTCCACTGTTTCAAAGAGTAATAGTCTAGCAGCAGAGAACCAGACTCCAGAGTTGCATTATGGAAACAGACCACTGGGTTCAAATTCCAGCTCTGATACTAGGTGTTTCTCTGTACCAATTACTTAAGTTTTTGGTGCCTACTGGGAACAATAAGTAGAGCTGTTTTATAGGGTTGTCATAATCATTAAATAAATTAGTGGACAAAAAGTTCTTAAACTAATGCCTAGCACCTCTAAGTACATATAACTATTTTATATATATATATATATATATATATATATATATATATATACACGCACACATATATATATAAGCATATGAACAAAGAACTCACAAGATCAAAAATGAAGCGTTTTCTAAAAAGAGATTTTGATTTCATACCAGTGAGGTGAATACATTCCAGGATATAGGGAACAATAGGAGCAAAGATGCAGAGAATAAAGCATAAAGTGTGCTTTAAGAATAGCAAGCAATTCACTGTGAACGTTCGGGTCTGTTAAAAGGCGTGCTAAGAAACAAAACCATAAAGGGGAGATGACTCCCCATTACAGAGGGTCCCTGAATGCCAGGCTAAGGTATGGTGGCTGCCCTGCAGGCACTAGGGCCCACTGAAAGTGAACAATGGAAGCACAAGTGTGAGCGAAGGATTAATTAGGCCACCATGTATATGACAGAGGAGCCTGAAAGATGGAGACTTACTATAGTAAATAATTACTGTATTCATAGCAAGTGACAGACATTGTGGGCAAAAAGGTCCCTGCCCTCATGCAGGCTACAGTCTAGTGGAAGAATGAGATGTTAAACAAATAGTCACACAAATAAGAGCTATGAAGGAAACGTACAAGGTGTTCTGAGAGCGCATCAGGAAGCTAATGTAGGTGGAGGGAGACAAGTCTGATCAGAAGAGGTGACACCTACTAAGATGGAAAGATGCACAGGTGTGAGCTGGGTAGGCACTGGAGAGAAGCGCCTGCCAGGTGGAGGAGCAGGATAAGCATGGGCTCTGTGGCAGGAGAGGAAATAGCCCTTGAGAACTTCCGAAAAAGGCCAGTGGAGGCAGAGCAGAGAGGGATGGGGAGTTTAGCTTGACATAAGGGCACATGAGGCAGGGAAAAGTCACCCACCACCTTAGGTACAACTGATTGAGCCAGAAGCCAACACCTGCCAAAAGACAGACTCTTTTAGGCTCTCCAGCCCCCTCTGCGGTGCTTGGAGTGACACCAGATATCAACTGCCTGAACCAATCAGCGCTTCTCTCTTGAGGAGTTTGAATGTGGGACAGAGAAGGTGAGAAAGAGTCAGAAAGAGAGAAAAGCAGGGGCCGGCCCGGTGGTTCAGGCGGTTGGAGCTCCATGCTCCTAACTCCAAAAGCTGCCGGTTCGATTCCCACATGGGCCAGTGGGCTCTCTACCACAGGTTGCCAGTTCAATTCCTCGAGTCCCACAAGGTATGGTGGGTAGTGCCCCCTGCAACTAAGATTGAACCTTGAGCTGAGCTGCCGCTGAGCTCCCAGATGGCTCAGTTGGTTGGAGTGCCTCCTCTCAACCACAAGGTTTGCCAGTTCGACTCCCGCAAGGGATGGTGGGCTGCGTCCCCTGAAACTAGCAACGGCAACTGGACATGGAGCTGAGCTGTGCCCTCCACAACTAAGACTGAAAGGACAACAACTTGACTTGGAAAAAAAGTCCTGGAAGGGCACACTGTTCCCCAATAAAGTCCTGTTCCTCTTCCCCAATTAAAAAAAAAAAAAAGAGAGAGAGAGAGAAAAGCAAAAGCAGACTGACATAAATAGAATGCATTCAGCAGCTCAGAAACAGATGTGGGTCAGGTAGACCATATTAAATATTTTGGCCTTTATCTTACAAACAAATACTGGTGAGGAGTGATAGGAACCTGACTTCGGACCATGGAAGCAAAAATGAAGAAGAGAGAGTAGTGGTTTTAAAAACATGAACACGAATTCTTTGACAGTTTTTCCTTAATTCCCTTCCTGTTGAGTGTGGGCTGTACATAGTGATTTGCTTCTAACAAACAGAATATTGCAAACCTGATGGTGTGTGACTTCCATATTGGGTTATAAAGAGACTGCGGCTTCCATCTTAAGTCTCCTCTCCCCACCTCTCCTTTCTTCCTTACTCCCTCCCTCTCTCTCTACCTGTGGGGAGAAGCAAGCTTTCATGCTGTAAGCAACCCTATGGAGTGACCTACCTGGTGAGGTACTCAAGTCCCCAGCCAATAGCCAGCCAGCTAACAGTCACAAGAGTAATCTTAGAAGCAGATTCTCCAACCCTAATCAAGCTTGGAGATGACTACAGCCCTAGCAACTGCTTGCCTACAACCTCATGAGAGACCAACCGAGTTAAACCACTCCCAGACTCCTAATCCTCAGAAACTGTGTGAAATAATAAATATGTTGTTTTAAGCTTCTCAACTTCAGCAAAATTTTTTGTGCAGCATTAGACAATGAATATAGAAGGGAAAGGATGACATTAGTGTTATATGGGTAGAATTGCTAGGACTTTGCAATAGATACTTCTTGGGCACAGACGGGGGTGAGGAAAGTAAAACAGACTCTGAGCTTTGTGCCTGGCTCACTGAGGTTCCATTTTAGAGAAGGGAAAGGAACATAGGGGGAAGCACTTTGGTGGGGAAAGAAAATAATTTCCATTTCAAACTCATTGGTTTTGAGATGCTGGTGAGATTTTCAAGTGCAAGTGTTCCAGAAACTTGGAAATATGGGAAGGTGTCAGAGTAGTGAGGGCTACATTGATAGAAGTCATCTGGATAGAGAACCATGGCAGAGGAGGGCATTTCCATGGAGGGCGAGGCGATAAAGACAGATGAAAGGCAGATACATTTGTGGAACCAAGAAAGGAAAAAGAGAAATAACGCTCAGAGAAAAGGGTGAAGACCCTTAAGAGAGATTTGAGAAGACGTTTACCAGTGCCAAACACCCCTAAAAGGGATCTCTAGCTCTGGAAAGTTCTACCTCACGTTGTAAAGTTGTACATTGGATTACCAAAATCCTAGTTGGTGTCAGTCAACACTGGCTGCACAGATGAACTCAAATTTCAAAATCTACAACACAGAAAACAAGACATTGAATTGTGGTGACTCTAGCAAAGCATTTGCCACCATGTAAAACTCCCCAGGGTGTCTATATGTCTTTCTATAATGTCTCTCTCAAACTGCAACAGAAGGATGTTCATGATTATCTCTAAACAACCTGCTCTTTTTACACATGGGGATTTTTCAAGTTGCAAATTATGGAAGCCTACTCATTTACCTCAGGGTAAGAGTTTCCATTGTACGGATATTCGGATATTTGGGAGGGTTAAGGAAGGAAATAAACAGTCTCCAGAGCTATATGCCTGGTCTCATTGAGAACCAGAACACTGCTCAGAATGAAACAGCAATTTCTCCAGCAGCCTGCCATCCCTGAAGCACCTTCTGCATTCTTCTATTCCTTTCTTGTTAATCTACTAACTGATGGTTTTCTATGCCTTCTTTCATAGCTTCTATTTACTAAACTCATTTATTGTTTCATAGTTTCTGCTTACTGCCTTCTCTTTCCACATCTCTAGTTTTCTGCATTGACACTGGACTATCTTGTTTGTCCATCTCTTTTCTCTCTCTTTTCTTTCTGAGTCTTTCTCACCCTCTGTCTCAAGTTCAAACTTCCTGAGAGAGGTTTTGATTTGTTCAAACAGTAATAATCCAGCGCCACTCCAGGCCACCATATAGGGGGCTGGAGAGCTTAAAGCAGGCTGTCTTTTGGTCAGATGTTGGTTCCTGGCTCAACCAGTTCTGGCCAAAGTGGTGGGGGAGGTGGGCCCTAAGCCTAGAGAATTCCCTGTGGTCCCTTTTTCCCCAAAAGGAAGGAGTGAGCCTGGAAGCTACTTTGAATCTTAATGACCTTTTGAGTACAGTCCCCCAATGAGTTAATGGTATAATAGAAGTGGTTCAAAACTTACTCTTTCAAGTATGGATTTATGCCAAACAGGTTTTTCTCTTTAATCTGACTTCAATTTAGCAGCAACTACCTGTGGTGCTAAACCTTAAAGTAGCACATGGGGCTGCTTACAGATGAAAAACCCAAGGTAAAGATAAAAAATACAAGCAAGGAAGCCTTTGATAAACCAAAAAGGCCTAAATTATTTCAATGAACTCGGCCTAACCCCAGCCAGTTAGCTCCTGCTCTTCATTCTTATTCATTCATTCAGCACCACTATTTGGTAGGCGTTTTCCTAGTCTGATAAGATTATAAAGATGGTTAACACAGAAACCGTACCTTCAAGGAGGGAACTCCCAAGAGGAGAAAGGAGCTGTGGTCTTTCTCCTCATCTCTCCTTGCTCTAGTTTGACTCTTTTCTCCCTTCCCCTTTAAGCATCTTTTGGAAATGGACTATTGATACTCAGTTCTTTCTTTTTCCATGTTTCTTTACTATACTTGTCTAGGATTCAGAGAAACCCTGACTCTGGCTCTATGAACAAGTGAAAAGTGAATGTGACTGGAACAAATGGGATTGGAAGAGAGAGTGTTTTTAAATGAATCTGTCTTTACACTATTCAAATTTTCATAAGCTTTTATTTAGAAATTACTTTTTGTAATAGAAAAATTAATCAAATAAGTTAAAAAAGTTTTTATATATAAAGAAATAAAAGAAATGAGAAGGGATGGGCAACTGGTGAACAAATGGAGTTGGTAAAATTTTCCATGACCCTGCTGGCAAGATTATTTTGTTTTCATTAAAAAGAAAAAAAAAAGCCATCTCAAAGGAAGCATTGTGGAGTGAGGGAGGAACATACTATAATCTGCAAGTGACTGGGAAAAAAATCTTTTTTCCTTTAGACTTGATTGATTCATGTAGATTGCTTTCTTATTCTTGAAATTCAAATGACTATATTCCTCCTTCGTTAGAGAAAAGCAACTGACATCATAAAATAAGCAAGCATTTGGAAAGTTGGAATTTTAGAGGTAGGCAATGGAAAATGTGGTGGGGAGGGGCCAACAGGGCATGGTTTCTTAGACGTGTGAGTTTCCTATAACGTGGAATGCGTACGTGTGAAATCACCAGTCACTACATTCGCAATAACTCAATAACATAACCGTCCCGTCCTTCCACCCGTCCTCTTTCCCCATACCAGAGTTCCAGTTTCACACAGGGCTACTTACTGTGAAGCTTTACAAAGAAAGAAGGAAGTAAACCTACCAACAAGGCAGCAACGGGTTTCAAACACCAAGATAACCAGATGAAAGTTTCTTTTATCACATGTATTTGTAATGCTACATAGTTCGGAGCGGATGGTGCAAATCTTGTATTGTCTCCCTGTGCCCAGGACCTTCCAAATGTATTAATAATTATTTAAAATCTCACCGGGGCAAAGTTAGCAGACAAAATTATCCTAGCCAGAGTCAACGTCATTATGCCTCAAGATTGCACCTGCTGCGGCATCTGAACTAAATAAAAAGGAAGTAAAAAAATGTGGTATTTCAGCGGCCAGGTCCTTTTGTCTGATGCCAGCAAAGAGATGAGAGCTCCTGTTTCTACACTGTTGTTCATGCTACAGGGTCTCCCAGAGTGGAACACTTAGCAGAATTAATTCCCGTCTCCCTAAAAGCAAATAGCTCTGCAGGGGAGAAGCGGCAGCTGGCCAGTGGGGCCCAGTAACCCCAGGCAGCACAGCAGGGGCTAACAGAGGAGATTACTGTGTCTGAGGAAACCGATAGGATCTAGAGAGAAACCGAAACGTAATACCTTGTCTGTCATCCCTCTTAAAAATTAGGAAACAGCAAAAGTATGCAAATTGCCACTTGAGGGGTAACTAAGGAGGAAAGGAAATTTGGGGACTACCACCCTGCTCCAAGGCTGCCCTTGGATCCTAAACTGGGCTTGGTCCCAACGCAGACAGAAGCAGAGAGGTCTGTGGAATGGCTCATTTAGTCATAATTCAGAATAATGCTCTATCCTTAGACAGACTCAGAGTAGTATTTTAAATGACTATTCAATTAGCAGAGCCTGCCAGCTGACAAAACATAGGTGGTATTTGGCTCCCTAAGAGAAGGCAAACCATGAGCATATAAACATTTTAATTAAAGTTTCATATGGAACTCACTGTGCTTAATATTGAACTTGGAACTACTATCACCCACTGCTTTAATCTTAGCTCTGACACTGTTAAACATAAACAGCGAGTGAGAATGTTTGCTTAAAAAAAAAAAAAAAAAAAAAGCATTTTTTGAAAAAAACCAAGGCTAAGATTAACAATTCTAAAAGCAGTAACAACAGTTGTGAATGTTGGTTCTACCGTTTACAATTTTAGAAAAATATTGTTGATCTCTCCTTTGATTTTATGAGGCAATTTTGAAAAACATCAATCAAAGACCTGCTCTGAATCTCCAGGTGTGAAAACAGGGTATGATGGGAAATCCAGATGGTCAAACCATCAGCAGAGTTCTTATATTTGTGATTGGTAGAGAGAAGGAAGCCTGTGTTTGAAGTACAACAGATGGGAAATGCCAACTTCATCACTTAAAGTATTATCCTCACTCCCACCCCACAATCTGGAAACAAGCAATAATGTTGTTCTATTTAAAGATAGCAGTCCTTTTCTAGATGAGGGGCAACTTAACAGACCCATATAATTACCCTTACACACTTCTTTGGGTTAAGATGTAGCCATCACTATCTCCATTAGTTAATGAGGAGTTACTGCCAGTCATTAAAAAGTAGCAATCTTATTAGAAAAATTTTAAATTACATATACATTTTACAATTCTGAAGGTACAAACGAAAAAAAAAATTTTTAATGATGAGTGATTAGGCAACAAAATGTGTGTGCAAACTAATACACACATGCTTGTGTGCACACCTGAGCACATTTACATTTTTAAGTGTCAGGGAAAAATTATACTTTGAAATGATTAAGCGCCTTTCCTGGGATAATATTGCATGCTTAAGAAATCTCATTGGCAGCTCAACCATCTCCCCCAACCCCATTGCCTTAGGCAGGTAGAGACATGATTATTCCTCCGGGTAGAAGCAAGGAGAGAGTTACTTAAGGTCATTCAGCCACGTAAAGAGGGAGGCAGAGAAGGGAAGGAACATGGTATCATCAAACATCAAATTCTATTTAAGTATCTGGTCCAGCAGATCATTCGATCTTAGGGGTTCCTTTTGTCTATCTTGGAGTTCTGTCCTGATATCCACGACTGCTAAAATAGAGGAAAAACTACTGTGTTTCCCCGAAAATAAGACCTAGCTGGACAATCAAATAAGACCTAAGGCGTCTTTTGGAGCAAAAATTAATGTAAGACCCGGTCTTATTTTACTGTAATATAAGACCGGGTATAATATAATGTCATGTCATATCATATCATATCATACAATATAATATAATACCGGGTCTTACATTAATCTTTGCTCCAAAAGATACATTAGAGCTGATTGTCTGGCTAAGTCTTATTTTTGGGGAAACAGGGTACCCTACCCATGAAGCAGCTGGATTAAAAGAAAACATAAAATGACCTCTACAAATATTTTGAGTTGAAATTCTTTGGAAGTGGATGCTATAAATATAAGATTGGCTAATGCTCAAATCTGTTTATAATTTTCTTTTATTTAACTTAAAGTAGTAATTTATTTATCTCAAAATGAAACCACAATTATTTGTAAAGATACTTTCTGGCTCTTGATTTTGGAGTATTTGCTAGGAAACTGAGGTGTACATGAAGTTAGCAAACCCATACACACACAGCAGGTGAATGCGGTCAGGAGCAACTTTGCTTCTGTAACGGAATTCAGCTGGACTGCTCTCCTTTCTAAGGAAAAAAATCTATATCACTTTCAGTTTTGTTTTGTTTTAACTGAAATCAAAAGGATGACAAAGAATTAATGGTCTTGTTAGATTTTTTTAAACTTACAATTAACAAAAAGAAAAACAACACATGAGAGAAATGGTCAAAAAATAACATAAATAATTTTTAAATGACCGATAATCATTTGAAAGAATGTTTAACTTTATTAAGAGGCTAAGGAGTCAACATTACAAGTATGAGATACCAGTTTTCCATTGTCAAATTAGAAAACAAATTTAAATAATATCTAGTGTTGAGAGATGTATATAAAAATAAGCAAAATGGGATAAACTGCTAGTATAAATTGATTCAACCTTTCTGAAGTGTGTGTGTGTGTGTGTGTGTTTTAAAGGTTTAAAGAGTATATTCTTTGATTTAGCAACAGATGTTTAGAAATTTATCTAAGAAATCATAAATGTGCTCAAAGATATAGCTATAAGGGTGTTCATTAAAGAGATACATACATTGTGAAAATCTTGGAGACTGCCTAGATGTCCAATACAGAACTGTTTAAATTCTCTATAAAACATTCCTATAACACTACGGCGAGGCAGAAGAATATTTAATGTTCACAACACATTCAGTGAAAAAGATTTCAACATCACTTATTGCACTATTTCGGTTTTATGTTCATATACTGAAAATAATAGAAAACAAACCATACCATCAGTGGTTGTCTCTGGGAATTGGAGTTATTGATTTTTATTTTATTCTCATTGTTTACCTGTCTTTTCTATAATGTTCTCATTACTACTTTTTTAAATAGTTATGTTGAGATATAAATCACATATCATACAATTAGGTTATTACTTCTATCTTTAAGAAAAAAAACAGTGAAATTCTTCTTACCAATTGAGGTAAAGTGTTTGGGGACAAACATTTCATTGATTTTCATCTCAATTAATTTAACATTGAGTTCATATCCAACATCTGTACTTTGCATCTTTCAATGCACCTTTACCTTTGCACAGGCCCTTCTAGCCACGTGAACATCATAGCAGACAAACAACTAATGACCTGTACCTGTTACAATGCAAGTAATTAAATCTTGTTGGGGTCTTTGCTCCCTCTTACCAGAAATTACACTGTGAATAAGATAGTAGAAATAGCCTTATTCTAAAGCCTTGGATATATGTCATATCCCACTTTCTGATACACTGCAGGTCTTCATAGAATCAGCTGCATGACTCATACCAGAGAGGCAATACAACATCCATCTTTCTCCATTACTGTTCTCATTACATCAAGAATTAACAACCACTCAGGAGGTGCAAAATCCTGACAGCCACAGACACATCTGAATACGCGATTTCTAATGTTCATTTCATTTTCCATCAATACACAAAACCACCTTATTAAATGTGAATAAAATCAACATTCAGGGAAACCTGAAATGTTGGCCAATTCCTCACTGAAAGGACCTTAGTGATGCTGAGAACCTTAAAGATGGGGGTTCAAAGAGTTTGCACACTTTTGGTCCCCGGGAGACATTTACTGTCAGCAGACCTAGCACATCAGTTGGTGGAAAGAGACACAGTGTCAAAAAACAAGAGTTGGTACAAGGATGAAATGAAAGTAAAATCACACTGACCCAGAAATGCAAATCAATATGTCTGCAGAATTTGTGATCTCTGAACACTATATTATTTCTTCAGTTACCTCCTGTCCCCAGGGAGACTTCAGCAACTTAGAGAAAAAGAGATGAAAATAGATGGAAGCAGGAAGCAGCAGTGGAATCTTATTTGAGAAGCATCTCCACAATGTATAGTGGACCTCTAACGGGGGAGAACCAGTTTTGAACTTTATTTCCCTTTCTTTGTATCACTGTCACTACCTTTACTAGTCCAAATTCGAAGCTCAAAATTGGAGATGATTTTTAAAACTGAATCTTACCTACTCATAAAAGATATGCAAGCATAGAGATTTCTAATTCTCATCTGCATTTTGTTCTACAGAGTTGTAAAGTGTGCAGGAAGCTCCTGGCTGGTGATAGAAAGCTTCCTGAAATATAAATTTCAGGTAAATAATGTTGTGGTTCTCATCACTAATGGAAGGGAGAAAAGGAGGGAAAGAGGAAGAGAAGAAGGCAAGATGGAGGGAGAAAAGAGGTGGGGGAAACGAAGAGAGATGGTAAAGAAGAAATGAGTGCAGATTTAAAAGAAGAAGGACAGAAATCAAGATCAGAGAGGAACTCATAGTTGGGGGGAGAGGAAGGGAGGATAGAAACATCAAACAAGTTAAACCAAGGACAGATAGCGAAAGGGTTGCAAATGTGAATCTCCAAATGGCCTGGGCTTGATATTATGTTGGTGCAAAAGTAACTGTGGTTTAATGTCCATACTGCCTCAGGCAATATACAGATTCAACACAATTCCCATCAAACTACCAAGAACATTTTTCACAGAAATACAACATATAATCCTACAATTTATATGGAACCATAAAAGACCCCAGATAACCTCGGCAATCTTAAGAAATAAGAACAAAGTGGGAGGTATAACAATACCTGACATCAAATTATACTACAAGGCTACAGTAATCAAAGCAGCATGGTACTGGCATAAAAACAGACACATAGGTCAATGGACAGAACAGAGAGCCCAGAAATAAATCCATGCCTACATGGTCATTTAATCTATGACAATGGAAGCAAGAATTTACAGTGGGGTAAAGACAGTCTTTTCAATAAATGGTGCTGGGAAACCTGGACAGACATATGCATAAAAATGAAGCTGGACCACCTCCTTATACCATATACAAGAATAAATTCAAAATGGATTAAAGCATTAAAAGTAACATCTGAAACCATAAAATTCCTAGAAGAAAATATAGGAAGAAAGTTTATAGCCATTACCCAGAGTGAGATTTTTACTAATATATCCCCTCGGGCAAGGGAAGTAAGAGAAAGAATAAACATGTGGGATTACATCAAACTAAAAAGGTTTTTCACAGCAAAGGAAACCATCAATAAAACAAAAAGAATCCTATTGAATGGGAGAAGATATTTGCCAATGATATATCCTATAAGGGGTTAAGACCCAAAATTTATTAAAGAACTCACTCAACTCAACTCCAAAAAAACAAACAACCCAATTAAAAAATGGGCAGAGGACATGAACAGACATTTTTCTAAAGAGGACATACAGATGGCAAACAGACATATGAAAAAATGCTCACCCTCACTAATCATTAGAGAAATGCAAATAAAAACCACAATGAAATACCACCTCACCCCATCAAAATGGCTATCATCAATAAATCAACAAACAACAACTGCTGGCGAGGATGTGGAGAAAAGGGAACCCTTGTGCACTGTTGGTGGGATTGCAGATTGGTGCAGCCACTATGGAAAACAGTATGGAGCTATCTCAAAAATCTGAAAATGGAACTACCTTATGATCCAGCAATTCCACTCTTAGGTATCTATCCAGAAAAATCCAAAATTCTAATCCAAAAAAATTTGTGCACCCCTATGTTTATTGCAGCACTATACACAATAGCCAAGATATGGAAACAACCGAAATGCCCATAGGTAGACGACTGGATTAAGAAACAGTGGTACATTTATACAATGGAGTATTACGCAGCCATAAAGAAGAAAGAAATCTTAACCATATGCAACAATATGGATGGACCTAGAGAACATTATGCTAAGTGAGGTAAGTCAGACAGAGGAAAACAAATACCATATGATCTCACTTATATGTGGAATCTAAAGAAAATGAACTAATTAGAAACAGTCTCAGAGACAGAGGAAAAACTGAGGGTTGCTAAATGGGGTGGGGGTGGTGATAAGGGGGAAGGTGAGAGGGTTAGAAAGCACACTCAGTAACCACAAGATGGCCACGGGGATACGAAAGTCAATTTGGGGAATGTAATCAATAATGTTGTAAAGATTTTGTACGGTATCCCATGGACACTTGTCCCATTAGGGAGACCACCTCGAGGATGATGTAGATGCCTGATCACTGCACTGTACACCTGAAGCTGAAGCTGAACAATAATGATTGTCAACTATAATTTCTTATATGTGTGTATATATACATATATATACATATATATGTATATATACACATATATAGTTACAAGAAGTGGGGTATAGCACTAGAAATAGAGACAGTGGAAATGTAATGGCTGTATGCAATGTCAGAGGGGTAGTAGATGGGGCGAGGGGGGTTATCACTGTGTGAGGGATGTAAATGATAAATGTCTAACTATTACATTGTTTTGTACACTTGAATCTAATAAAAGAAAAAAGTAACCGCGGTTTAAAAGGTTAAAAACACTTGCAAACACCACAATTACTTTTGCACCAAACTAATACTTAAATGTGGACTCAGGCTCCATACTTAATTTCTGGTTGACTTAACCTCCTGAAGTCTTGTTAAGAAAGATTAATTGTGAGAATCTACACAAAGTGCCTGGAATGGTAGTGGAGCAGAGTATTCAATGGCCAGAAGCTCAACTGACAACCTTTACTGTATACCCCAGGCCCAGAAGGAGGCGTAAGCTGGACTCCCAACCTCTACCTTTCTGTCTCCACAACTGAGGTCATTTGATAATAGTGACCACTTAGGGGCCTGGACAAACACCAAAGACAGGGGCTGCTGAACTTCTGAGTTCAAATATCTGTTCTGCCACTTGCCAGCTATTAGTACACTCGTTTACACAACAAATACTTATCAACTGTTCACTACTTTTCAAGTTCTGAGCTAGGGTCTACTGAATGAAAACAGACATGATCCCTGCCTCATGCAACTTACGGGCTCATGGGAGAGCCAGACATTAATCAAATAATTAAGCAAGCCAATATAAAATTAAAAGTATGAAAGAGAGGCACATGATGCCATAAAAGTACATTAAAGTCCCTTGAAGAAGACCCTGAGCCAAGCTCTGTCAGCTGAATGGGAATCAACCTAGACTATGAAAGAGAAAAACATTCTAGGCTGAGGGAATAGCTGGTGTAGTGGAAGCCCAGAAAATGAGAAGAGACTAGAGCAGTCATCCAGGGCCAGACCAGGCAGGGCACGGTGGGCCTGGCTAAGGGCTTTGGTCTTTAAGAATGATTTGAAAAATCAAAGGAGGCTTTCTATTCAAGAAAATGCCACAATCATATGTGACTTTTGAGAAGACTACTCAAGCTTCCGTGTGGGGAATAGATTTAAGTAGGGCAAGGTGGACTCTTGAGGAGGCTACAGAGCTGTCTGTGGAGAGCAGATGATGCCTGGGGCTGGAATGGGAGCCGTACAGGGAGTCTACAGATGGACATTACATCGGCAGGACTCAGGAGTTGGACACAGAAGATTTTTCACTGCAGGACATGGATGCTACTAATATTTTCATCCACTGAGTCAGGGGTGCTGAGAGAATGCCAAGTTTGGGGGAGGCTTGCTCATGGGTTTGATTTTAGGCATGTTCAGTTGTGTGACCTTGGGAAAGTCATTTAATCCCTTGAAGCCTTGAAATACTTGTGAGGATTAAATGAGATCTTATGCTTGAATGCCTAGCACACAGTAGACGCTCAGTCAACAGTATCTAGTGTTATTAGGATGTTAGACAAGAAATACTGAAGCAACTTGGCCTTGGCCTTCCACAAAGGGTCAGGGTCTTTCACCTTACAGTTCACCAGATAGTGTAAGATCCACAAATGCTACATCCTAAAGTAAGAGGCCCCATTTGAGCACAAAGTAAATCAGGATCTTTGAATCCCACTGAATAATGCACATCTTATTTATTTATGAGAAGATTCCTTGATCTGACCTTTTTTATTATTAGAAGTCAAGTTCTGAGACTTGTCTCCAGGTAACCCCCATATAATATGGCACTTCTATAACACAGTTTTGCTCTAACACGGTTCAAGAATTGGGGGAAACCCTCGTACAACATGGCATCCTAGAACACGGTTTCACTCTAACACGGTTTGAGAATTAGAGAAATCTACAAACAACACAGAGCATAATAAGAGCTTTTAAGAGCAAAAGATATCTCATTTGAAATTAGGGAAATCCCTGAATAACATGGAATATAATTAAAGCTTAGAAGCTCAGTAGTGATGACGAAGAAACCATTATTTAATACATATTAATATGTTATACTTTGGGTGAAAATTGCTTTAATAAAGATATGTATCTTAATTATAAGAATATAATAGTATGGGTTTTTTTTTAATTTTTGGAATCTAACCCCCTTTTTTGTACTGTGTTTTTTCGTATAACACGGATTCGCATAACACGGCATTTTTTAGGAACCCAACAACCGTGTTATATGGAGGTTACCTGTATATGGCACTTTCTCTTTTTCACATTTTGCACAGGGATGCCTGCATTTAATAGTCTAAGATTTAGAAATATATATAAATTGCTTAAGCACCTCCTTTATATAATAAACTATGGAATACAAAAACAAATGAGACACATTCCTTGTCCTTAAGAAGGAGTTTGAGGTCTGGTAGGAGTCACACAAACCTATTGAAATACCATGCGGGACTATACAATAACAGATAGTGGGGAGCAAAATTCTCAAGTCTGGAAATAGCAGATCCTAAGTTTCAAATTGGAAACTGAAACAAAAGTGCTACTTTCAAATGCTATCTATCCCAGTCCCATGGTTTTGGCAGTGAAGGGTCTTATTTAAGTTTGGGGTCTAGAAAACAAGCTGAATGGATACTGTCTCAACCCCATGACAGAAGATAAAGGTATTATGAGGTCTGGATATAATAAACATAGACAGCCAAAACGTTATTAAATTGGTTTTTTAGGGGAAGTAAGACCTGAAGTGCTAAGTCTAAAGAAAAAAAGTATTTGCTCAAGAAACAGATTTTCTATTAACATCAAATTAGACAACTGTTTGTACAGACAGGGAAGTGATGGATCAGGTGGTTGATACCCATGGTTTTGATCTCATAAAAGTAACTTGAAAATAACCCACAAAATTATGCCCAACGCTAGGACTGCCAACCACCTTCCAGTGTCAGCTAAGGAACAGCAAACCCCATGTTCCAGCACTTTGTAAAACTTTTTCTGAAATTTAAATTCAAATCAGTTTTCAGTAATGATCTTTGTTTTCATCTATATAGAAATTTAAACACGCCCTTATTTTGTCTGCCATGACATTGGGAAACTAGGCATATTGAACATAAAGTAAATCTGGTTCTAGGAATTTTCAAAATCAAAGACCATCCCTAGAACATCTTTACATCAGGGAAACTTGGAAGTAAGTTCTAGAGAGTCCACTTTCCAGATGGTCTTGTCCTCCAATAACAGAAATAATTAAGGCCTGAATATTCATTGCATTACTTGAATTAAGAGTCTAGCCTTTAGCTAATAGGTCCTGTCAGTTGGTCTCCTGAGTAAATCCAACTCCTTCTAGCCGGCTGGTTGCCATTGAACGGAAAAAGTAATTCTATTAATGGAAAAATCAGTGGCCAACATATTCTCTAAGACCTGACTCAAATGTCACCTCCCTTACTGCCTCCTTGGTCTTTATACACAGCTCTTTTGGAGTCTTTGTCACATTGAATGGAAATGGTTTCTAGTGCCCACCTGCTCATCTACACAGTGAGTACGTCACGGGCAATGACAGGGCATATGCATTTTTGTGACATAATGCTGGCACATAGTTGTAGACATAGTCGAACAGAGAGAAAAACACAGAAATACAATCAGAGAGACAGTGGCCCAGGGAAATAACTAAATCACACCCCTTACGAGGTCACACACAAACAGAAAGGCAAGGGAAACCACGGGAGTTGTGGTGACATGTGCTGTGAGCTGTTAAAGAAGCTGGATGTCAACCAAGGCCTCAGGACTGAGAGCCTGTCCTTCTTCCCTGCAGCCTGTCACCTCTCATTGAAGGTGATTGTGCCTTACTATTTCCTCCGTGGGTCTGGCTCACTGGTCAAAGGGACAGAACTACTTCAGAAGCTGGCCATGTTGTCAGAGGCAAGTCCTAGGCTCCTACCCAAGTAACACATACTGTGTTTCCCTGAAAATAAGACCGGGTCTTATATTAATTTTTGCTCCAGAAGACGCATTTGGGCTTATGTTCAGGGGATATCATCCTGAAAAATCATGCGAGGGCTTATTTTTTGGTTATGTCTTATTTTGGGGGAAACATGGTAGGTAGTTGGGGATTGGGGTCCTTGCTGTTGTTTTCTGTTTGTTGATTTTTAATGGAGAGGGGAGGGGAAGAGGTCGTAAAGGCAAAGTGCCTGTGAATGAACAATGCAGTCTCTGAATGGACCTTGAGGAATAAATCTAGCTGCATTACCCCTATTTATCAAAGCAGGAAGGGGGGTAGGTGTGAATTCTATACCTAAACAGGAGTTCAGATGAAAATCGTACATCTTTTGATGGATGATTTTCAAAGGAAATTTGTATCTTTGTCAACACTCCTGGGGATTGCTTTTATAAGCATGATTTTTAAAGCAATCTTTTAGATTAAACACGGATAAACAGCACCAGATAAAGGGGGAAGGGGTTGGTAGATGAGGATAAAGGGGATCAAATATATGGTGATGGAAAGAGAACTGATTCTGGGTGGTGAACACACAATGTGATATATAGATGCTGTATTACAGAATTTTACACCTGAAATCTATGTAACTTTATTAACAATTGTCATCCCAATAAACTTAAAAAAAAAAAAAACCAACACCAGAACTGACATACAATGTTTTATTCGGTTGGTGCAAAAGTAATTGTGGTTTTAAAGTTTAAAAATAATTGCAAAAACCGCAATTACTTTTGCACCAACCTAACAATTTCTAATGTTAGTCTTCATGTTAGTAAACTTAAATTCTTAATTCTATGAGCAGATACCCTTGCAAAATGTTTCTTCTTTTTCAACCATGAATCAAGTTTTAGCACTTGAAGGGAACTCATCAGCCATCTGCTCCAATATACACACTTGGAATCTCTCCCTGTTACATAGAACGAGGAATGTTACCAGTACAACGTCCGTGTGGCCAACGACCTGAAAGGCCAAAACTCAAAAACATCAGAGTTTGGAGTGAGGAAAGGTTTATTGATAGAGAAGGAGCCAACTGAGAAGATGTGGCTTCTAATCCTCAAATCCATCTTCAAGGACAGAATTCGGGCTTCTTTTCTGTCAAGGAAAGGGGAAATGGGAAGGGCTGTTTTTGTAAAAACTCAAGCCCCAAGATTTCCTCTAATTATTAGCATGTCTAAAGCAGGAGCTATTAGCCTGAAGGCCATGAGAACAATGCAGGCTTGAAAAAAAATGAAGTCAGAGAGACCCATCTTTTCGCTCTGTCACAATTCCCTCCTTTTCTGTTCATCCCTCAATTTTGAGGGAAATAGGGCAACTGGGTCCAGGTTCAATCAAGAGGGAGGATTGATGACCTGGTAAGGTGAAGTCAGAAATCTGTCTGTCCCTTGTGCCCCTCTTATCCTTTTCTTATAGCCTCACACACCCACCTCTACCACAATGGTCCCTGAGCCTCAGAGGGGGCATTCTGGGTGTTCAATTTGCAAGGAGAGACGTCATCAATGGTAGAAACAGCAGCAGGCCAGGATACATGCAACCTCATGAGATAAAGAATAAAAAGTAACTTCTGTTATTATGCCCCCCAGGACCCAAACCATGATGAGCTGGCCACTGTACAAACACTTCTTGTTCAGCTAACAAGTAATCTAAAGCAATCCTACTGCCTGAAGACCCACATGCCACGGGCTCGAAGGTGGTTTGTTGGATGGAGCCTGAGGAACTTGAGCAGTAGAATGAGCCAAACGGCTGACTTCATGGTTTAAATTCCCTATCAGTGTTTGAGAAGATTTATGAAAACAAAAGAAAAACAAAAGTCAGTGACCAGAGCAAACCATAAACCAGTTTCTGAGTCTGTATGCCTGCCAGTAGAGAAGACCTCCAGATGCTGGAATGAAAGCAGGCAGTGACAATCCGACAGGTCCTCCTGGTCTGCAGTCTGACCGTCTCTAATGATATCATCAGGCGCCCAGCCAAACTCTCTGCATGGCTTATATAGATAGCCTTAGTCACCCAGACCATCCAAACATGGGCTACTGTGACGATTTCTCCAAAGTTTACATCATGTCATCTATCTGCAGCCAGCAATTGCAAGGCTCAGAAAAAAAGAGCTTCAGTTTTCAATAATTCCAAGGCAAAGGATTTGAGAAAAATGAAACACCAGTTTGGTTGCAGCCAAACACTTGCACGAGAAAAAATTCAGGATCCAGTCCAGTCAACAGATAAAAAATAAAACTTTAAAGACAATTAACTAAACTAGAATCTAAAATCCACAACTGTGTATTATAGTTTCTACTGAAACAATTTTTCTTACTAAAAATCACCTTCATTTTTATCAAAGATAGCCAACTTAAGACTAATTTCTTGCATAAGTCTATTTCAGTAAATTTGGCCTGTTATTTGCATAAATACAACAAGAAGAGCAATTGATCATATAGGCTCTTTGAAATCTGCTTTGCTGGAATTTCATAAGGAATCTCCAGATTGAACTTTAATTAGTCTCTCAAAGCTAAGAAGCCAAGCCATATCCTGGCCATCAAACTCTACCTGCAATACCTAGAGATTTGGGTGACTTCCTCATGTCCTGAGGGTCCCCCAAAATGTCTTGAGGTTCTTTCTTTGTATCTCCCAGGAAAGCAACCTTCGTTCCTTACCTGGAAAGATTGCTGTGAAACATGTAAGCAAGGTACCAGGCTGTTTTTCCAAGGGGCTTTTTATTAGCCTCCAAAGTCAATCTTAATTCCTTAGAGTTTTCTGGTCACATCTGACACTATGCAAGTCTCTCTCAAACGTGACATTTCAGTCAAAGCCTTAGTGATAAAAACCTGTTTCCAGTATAAATAAAATAGATACTTATTGAATTTATGCAAACAACCATATTGCCATGAAAATAATAATACTCTTTCAGAGTCTCCAAATTCTGCAGGGCTCAAGTAGGGAGAAAAATATAAATGTCTCAAAACTGCTTACAAAGGTTTAATTTACCAAACTGCTCTAAGAAAAACCAAGTTTCCTTACATCTGGAAAACAAAAAGATTTTAAAAATCAGCAATATTTCAAACAAAAAAATTATAATCATCCTTAGTTCATTCGGTCCCACACAATCAATTATTTTTTAATTCCCATCACCTGCCAGCATTCTATGAATCTAGTTATTCCTTAGAGTTCTACAAATCCTCATCCAGTTTAAAGGAGTGATCCGAAAATTCACTCTCAGAAACATGTGCTCTAAAATAAGCCAGAGTCTTCTCCGTGATTAAACATATTTGCAAAAGCATCGGAGTAAAACAATCTCTGTCTGTAAATGACAAAAAAAACTTAAAAAGATACAGTTATACGTATGATTATAATGCAACTGACAAAAAACTTTGTTTTTCTGTAATATCACATTTTAAGATGAATGAATATTATGTCAGGACTTTGAAGACTCTTGGAGATTTTTATATACTCTCTAGAACATCCATTTAGTAATAAGATATGCATACAAATATGACATAATTATTTATTTGACAAAGCTTCCCATGTAATTTCAACACACCAAAATAAGCCTAATTAGTTTAATATTTCTCTTTTGTAAGGAGAGAAAACAAATCTTTCTGAGGTGTTCCAGGGGTCCACTGGAACAATTCAAAGCCATTTACAGGTTAAGAAAATGTTTCCCTTTACAGTTTGAACCCTGGAAATGTTGTCAAACATACTTGACCAAAAAGATCATATATCATTATGAAACAATCTTATTCATTTACTCAAAATGACAACAGAAAATTTCAGACACAAATACAGAAGTTTACATAATTATTAGTAAAACTTAGTTCTTACTATTGAGGAGATTCAGTTTTCTTAAGTAATCAAGGCTTGATTAAGACAACATAAAACATAGAAAATTATTTTGATAAAAAACAGAATCTTTGCTTTCTGGGCAGAAATCTTTTTCATAATATCAGTAGCAAACCAACAGCCCAAGAAACTTTGTCCTATTTAGCAGAGAGAGAAAAACCAAACTCTTAATTTTGCAGCAGCTTACTTTTGATATTTAAGCTCATTCACTGCAATCTTAGCCAGTCCTGGACACACATAAAATTCCATTCCAAAGATTCCTTTTCCATAAATCTTCTGCAATGTTCTTTTTGACATTCAGATTTTGTCCTATGTTTTCCTCTTTCCCAGCCTCTCTTTAGGACAAAATTACTTTCTTTTCCCTCAACAAAAATGCATTTTCATTTTTCATATTTTTCTTACCAAAAACACATCTTATTCTCCTTGCATACAGAGTTGTTTCCTTTATTAGTTCTAGTAATTATAATTACATATATTAATTTGATTTCTTTAACTCTTAGAAAGTTCAATTTCTATTGAAAACTAAAAAGTAAGCGATTGTGAACTGTCTTTAACACCACCATTCTTTAAATTGGCAAATTTCTGAACACATTTCATAATTTCTAGAAACATATGCTTCTTCACAGTACAATCTTTCAATGTGGAACAAGGTATGTTTACTAAAAGACCCAAATATCTTCAGTTTCTCTTCAATAGTAAGCCAAACGTAGGTAGAACAATGTTCAGTAACTGTTTTACTATTTTCTCTTATTTGGAAAAGATCTAGATATTCAAAAAATTCCTATCATTCCATTTAGCTAACAAAACTTTAAAGTTCCAAATTACCAAAGAGATTTAGAAAACCATTTTAAATGTAAAAGAACCTTTGTATCCTATGTATCTTTATTTAATTTACTCGTGCTTAAAGATTAAGTTTAGTTTACTTACATTTCCCCCAGATTCATGATTCTGAAAAGCATTTGAGTTAGTTTCTATTTTTGAGAATTCTCATATAAGCACTTGTTTGTTTAAACGAATTTAATATTATAGATTAGCAATATCGGTTAGTGGTAGAAATATCTAGGCCATATCTAGAACATATATACATAGACATAAAAGATAAACATAGACAGAGATCTCATAGCTTTCATTTAAAAAAACAAGATTTTGTGTCGCAGGTACAGTGAAAAACTTAGAGGTTTTTTGCACTGATGACCAAAACTTTGCATGCTGTAGGGATTCCTTTAAAGCTGTTTTAAAATTAATTTATAATCAATCAAAGAATGCATTCCATTGTATCAAGAGGCCTGAGATCCTCTCCTTCGAGGGTTCCCCGTAAGGTGGAGTTGTCGACAAACACAAACAACAGAAGCGTGTGCAAATAAAGTTGGAAAGCTCAGAGAGTAAACAAGAGTGGTTTCAGATCACCTGAATTTAAAGTGGTAGATTTCCTTAGAGGAAGATGGTGCTGGGGTGGAGCCGGAGCACAAGATGGTGGCTGCCACATGCCTGGAGATGAAGATGGGGGAGGGGAAGAAGAAGCCTCAGAAGCCATTTGACTTCTTACTTTCAAACCAATAAGGGAAGAAGCCTCAGACCAACACACAAGTGAAATACAAGCAAGATGATAAATTGAGTACTCTCTTAAACAAGCTTCAAATATACTAGACACGTTACAAATTTCAAATTCAAACGGCCAAAACAAATGAATGCAAATGAACCGGTTTACAGGGCACGTTAAAGCACTGAAACAGTTCCCTCTCCAACAGGGTAGGTACCCCAGCAAATGCAAAGCAAATTGGCTTGTCTCAAAGGAACAATTGAAACGGAGAGGATGTCCCCAATTGCACACCGTGGGGTGACTTACCCTACTTCCAAATCAAGCCTCGCAGAGAGACATGACAAGTGCAGACAAATGGACAGTCCTTCCTTCTCTCAGACGGAGGCCTCCAAAACGCAAACATTCTTGTCCTCAGGGAGAAAAAGCTCAGATAGAGAGAAAGGATTCCTGCCTGTCCACGCCAGAGCGACTTACCCCCAAACAGGCAGTGGACTGCAGTCCAAAGACATTTCCTTATTCCAAAGGCACTGTGTACCAAGGGCAACAGGTGCCCGCCATTGCTTCCAAGACCCCAAGGCTCAGGACTCACAGAGGGGAACCCCAGGTAGGGCCCATCTGCCACGGGCACTACCTCCTGGCTGACTTAGCCAAATTGTTACTGGTACAATATCTGTGTGCCCCATGCTCTGCAAAGCCAAAACTCGAAACATCAGAGCTTGGAGTAAGGAAAAGTTCATTGATCGAGAAGGAGCCAACCAAGAAGAAGAGGGTTCTAATCCTCAAATCCCTCTTAAGAAAGTACAGAGTTCAGGCTTCTTTTACATCAAAAGAAAGGCAGATAGGAGGGGCTGTTTTTGTAAAAACTCAAGCCCCAAATAGAAGTCCCCTGATGATGCCCAGGTCTGAAGCAGGAACTATTAGTCTGAGGGCCATGGGAACAAGGCAGGCTTGAGTAAGATGGAGTCAGAGAGACAGTGTGCTCAGTTAGAGGAAGAATCAAGTTTTGCCCCATCAAGAACCAACTTTTGTACTGACCGAAATGCAATAAACAGGATTTGATTACAGATTACTGAAGGGTACTATTTCCCAAAACATATTTCATATAAAACTAGAGACTTCTGAGATAACATTTTTTTAAGATTCTGTAATCAAATAAGTTTTACAAGTACAGGGCTAAACAAAGTTTAAAAAGTCCTTTTTGTTTTGATTTTAAACTGTCAGACTTCTCAGAACCTTTAAGGTACCAATATGTACCCATGAATACCCAAGAAGGAGGCAAAGTATGCAATGCAAAGGATTCCCCCAAGCCTCCTTTCCCCCCCAGAAAGTATCTATTGTGTCATAGGATGCTAGTGTTCAGTAGAACACAGTTAGGAAAACAACCTACAAAGTTTTAAGCTGTAATGAACGTCTGTAATTTGTAGAAGCTATTGGTGTTTATTCACGGCATTAGAATGTAAATTTGTCCTTGAGCTTACTAGTAGCCAATGCAAAAAGCACTGATCTCATAATTGATAATCACATAACAAGCCCATGGCTTTCACCAACTGAAAACAAATAGTTGTTCCAGAGCACCAGGTATTCCTGGAACTTAGAACTGAAAGATATGGCCCTGCAAGAGTCTTCATAAATCGGATCAGGGTGACATCCTCAGCAACACCCCCTTCAGTGCATAAAATAGAGTTTTCTAGTCAATCTTATAATATCCTTTTCTGGAAACTGATATTGCCACCGTGCTTCTCAGTAGAAGCAGCTTTAGAAGGAATCATACCATCTTTCACATGTTCATAGTTCTTAATTGTCTACTTAACCAAAGACACTAATCCCACTCTCCCCCTAACCAGCTATGCCTGTCTTGCCTACTCTGCGGTTGGAAGAGATGGCCCCTGAAGTCCAGCTTCAAAGTTCTAGAAATCTATAAGGTTTATTATTTTGTTTTTCAGAAAAGGGTCAAGTGTCCAGTCTCCTTTCAAAGTGGGAATTCATCTTTGTAGGTAGCTGTCCCTTAGGTAGCTTACACTCATAGGGGATATAGCTAACACATCACTAAATCCTTAAGCCACGGTAACGTGTCAGAAATTTGGGAGATCCAAAAGGAAACAGAAGAAATAATCGATGTGGGAGAGTACCAAAAATACTTTTATCTGCTTGAGCATTTTGTTTCAAACCAACCTTAGTTTCTTCAGGAGACATTAATAATAATAATGGCAGGGATAATCATCATAATTTGCTCTAAAACAGCCTACAGTTTCTTGGGAAATAACAACAACAATAGTAGTACTAGTAGTAGTAATACTAGTAATAGAAGCAGCAGCAGACTTGCTTGGTGCTTCCCGCACACGAGGCCCTATTATAAGTGTTGTACGTAATTACTGTTTTAATGCTCACAAGAACCCAAAGAGGTAGGTACTATTCTTATCTTAATTCACAAATGAGGGGTTGAATACCTTGCCGAAAGTCCTGTGAGTTGGCACAGCAGATCCAGAATCTGAGAGGGCTCTGAGTGTGAGATGAAACCAGCACACACAGCGGCCCCTGGCACCAGCTGTCACACTGCTGCCAATCTGAGAGGTGGCCTCACTAGCTACATCCTGGATATTAGAGAGAGCACTGTCCTCTCACAATAAGATTTTGTTGAAGAAAAGATGTGGGGTGTTCTAAGAAATGCAGTGCCATAAACACAGAGCCTAATAAAGGTGTTAATGCCTGGTGATTACTACCCAAATATTAACACAACAGAAAACAATTCTGCAGTCCCCTTGAAAAACCAAAGGTGGTTTCCACTGTGATGATTCAGTGGTCATTAACTCCTTCGGTAAAACTGGAACAAACAGACCACCAGAAAGCCAACAGAGATCAGATTGCGAGGGGGAAACTCTGCTGGGAACCGAGCAAGGTCCTGGTTCCGCTCTCGCTCTCGGATGTGCAACGTCTGCACAGACCACCCCCCTCCAAGTCCCCAGGCTGTCTTCCTCCCAATTAACACAAAATACTCCTGTCTTTGTTCCAACACCCCCTCTTCCTTTTAGCCCTTCTCCCCTCCTCTCTCAGCGCAGATTGTCCTGTTGGAAATGTAGGAGAGGAATGTATTTGAAATAGTCCGGCAGCACTTTAATGTATAATCACACATCCAGGAATCACACCTCACACTTCTCATTACCTTTCATCAGAGGATCACAAAACACTTTTCAAACAGTAGTTAATCACCTCTTCTTATGTACTTTGCTCCTAAGAGCTAAACGGAAAAATACAACAATTATATGTCTTACCCTCTAAACTACTGTCAATATTTCTCTTGAAACCCTTAAGCAAAACACACACACACACTCACACACGTATGTGCAGAGAGAGTATTTTTTACATGGTGACAAGACAGTGGAATTCTTTGCATCCTTTGCTGTGCTCACAGCAGGGGTAGGGCCCAGGTCATTTGTACATCATAAGCATTAATAATGATGCAAAGTTTCCCTGCACATCACGAATCAAATGGGAATCCATTTCCAATTGTGAAGGTGCCTGCCTCCTTTTATTAATCTATTTTCTCTGAGCCATACATATCCTGACTTAGCAAAACTACCTCTTAGCGAAACCACCCTTTTCTCCTCTCCTGGCCCATTTTGTAGTCCTGAAGTGCAGTGCCGCTTCCAGGAAGAACGGTGCATTTCAGAACTGGGTGAATTGGTTCTTTAAAGTGGCCGCTTTCAAAATCAATGAAACTTGTTTGGCCCTCGCAGGGAACTGCAAACTCGTGGTAATTGTCTTAATAAGTATAGACAATCTAAGAGGCTAAGTGTTAAGCTAACTTTTGCTCAGCGAGTGCTACCTCTCTTTGGTTTCTGTCCTACATGGTGCGTTGAGTCAAAACAAGACCTCAGAGAGACCTGGGAGCTGCTGCTGCCTCAGTATTTGTAACTTCCTTCTAGGAGCCGCTTCCCCAAACCGAATATTTAACCCAATGGCCCAGCCTGGCCGGAGGGGCAGCCCCAGATCATTTCAAGATGGTCCCTGAGAGAAGGCGCTGTGCTTCCTGTGGGGCAGACTGCCAGGGCCAGGAAAGCCCCTTGAGACCCACAATTTCTCATCACTCTTGGCAGTCTCAAGAAGTCATTACATAGCCTGTGGTTCTCCACAGCCAACAGAGGATCTGAAAGCAGATTTGGGCTGCGGCTGCAATCTGTAAGATTTAAAGTCTCTTCTGTATTCCACAGTTACCTTTCTAGGAAAGTCATGATTTAACATGACTTAACAATATAATGCCTAAAGTAGGGCAGGAGTAACAACTGCATTATATTAGAATTCCTACCCTTAACTTTTCAGGGAAGGAGGGAGTGGGACTTTGAGACATTGCCCAGCCTTGACATTTGCTCTCTGGGTATTCCCTCACTCACTTGGGTACTCATTCTGTCTCATTGTTTTGCTTTCATTCATCCATCCTACCAATGCGCTACTAACTTCATGTGTGCCAGGCTTTGTGCTATAGACACAGAAGTGAGCAAAATAAGCATGGGTCCTGCTCTCTTCAAGATACAGAAAGAGAAGTGGTAAACAATCAGGCAAACAGCATTATTCCAGAGCTGTGCTATGAGGCTTCTGGAAAAGTACAGGTTGCCATGAAGCTAACAGGCAGATCTGATGGAAGACACTTGTGTGAGAGCATTTGTCAGGCCATCTGTCCTGATGAGTAGAGCCCATGGGTGCGTGCCACAGCCAGTGTGCTTCTCACAGCGGCCTTCCCAGTGTGGAGAGGATTCCTTAAAAGAAAAGCCGCTGTCATTCAGGATTTGCCTCAGAGAGGAATCTGACTGGCATCCTCTTTTGCTTTGAATTGTAACGAGCTTGAAGAGACTTCCAGAAACAGGACCACCTGTCACACAACTGCAAGGCACCATTCCCATTGTCATCTATGAATGGAGCCTCTGGAGTTGCACACACAGCTGGTTAGTGACAAATCCCGAATTTTCTGATTCTAATCTGGCAAAGAATATTCAAACAACTGTGGATCTTCCAGAGCACTTGTCACCACTTCTCCCTCGTTCCTTCTTTGAAAGGACATTTGCAGATAGGGATTTCATCTCTCCTCAATAACTCTCTTCAGGAAGCGTAATAATCCTGCAATTTATTCCAAATTTGCATATTTGCCTTCTGACGGTGGCACTGGCCTGAAGGGAAACCCTAGGTCTAGGTGCTATGCCTGCCATGGCTCACAGGAGCTCACCAGTGGTTCCTGCAGACCTTCACAGTAACAAGGGCCTGAAAGCAGACCCATCACATTGCCCGTGAGGAAGCTGTGCATGGGCCTAGCTCCCAAAATCTGTACAACGTGACGTTTAAGTGGGCAGGCTCTAGAACAAGACAGACTTGGTTGTGTATTCCAGCCCCACCAGTGGCTAGCTGTGTGATTTGGGGCATGTGATTTAACCTCTTTGGGCCTCAGTTTCCTCATCCATAAACCTCACAGTCTGTATGTGTGTAGATTAAATGAGATAATGTATATAAAATGATAAGCAAAGTGCCCAACAAAAAGTAAACACTGAATATTTGTTAGCAAATATACATATGCAAAAAAGTGTACGTATATAAAATACCATGCACTTATATGTCAGGCATTTGCTCAGAGTCATATGGTTATTAGGTGACAGAGCAATTTGTTAATTTGAACCTGTACAGTCTGGCTCTGGTAGTTTAACCATTCCACTATAAATAGCAAAAAAAAAGTAAATAAATAAAAAGTGGTGGGGGGGAGAAGGAGGAGAATAAAAAGAAGGAAAAGGAGCAGAAATAAAGATAAAATAAATACTGTTTAATGCAGTATTTTTAAAAACCAAAATTAATACAAAAAACATCCATGATGAAAAAAATTTTAAATAAGACACGATTAGTATTTAACTGATTTTCCTCCTGCCTTAGGCTCCAATATGGCGCGACATGACACTTAACGCCACAGCCATTTGTGGAAAAGTGAGCTGGTTTACTTATTCTTCCTGAGATTTGAGAATCGGTGGCCTTCGAGTGAATGTCTGGAGCTGGCTTGCAGTGGCTCATGAAGCCTATGCTACACAAGTCTTCCCAATTCCACGCTAATTACACCACCGTGGTAGCTTGACATCAAATATGGTAAGAGTATAAATAGCAGGGAAATGGGCAAAGTTCCCCCACACACACCCTTTTTGTCCCAGGAGATGCTGGTTTACCAACATCTACCTACGGGAAGGCTTGTCAACTCTGTGTCTGGGAACAAACATCAATGGTGAGGGTATAGTTTCAGTTAGAGTTGGCTGTACTGCAGGGTACAACTGACATTTTTGAGCCAGATGATTGTTTGTTGTGGGGGGCTGTGATGTGCATGGTGGGATGTTTGGCAGCATCACTGACCTCTACCCACTAGATGCCAGGAGCACTCCTTCCTCCCCTCAATGGTGAGAATCAAAAGCATCCAAACATTGCCAAACGTCCCTGGTTGGTGGTAGGGAGATCGCACTTTTACGAACCGAGAGTGACCCAGGCTGAAGAAGCCCAGACACTGTGGAACAATTACTTTCAGCTCTTTCCCAGCAAGAAGAGGCAGCAGTTGGAAAGAGGTGAAAAGCTGGGAGTTTCCTGGTTCCTGGGTGGGGATCTGTCATGCCTCTCCGGGGCCTGAAGACTCGCCTCCTCAGACAAACAAACATTTGGTTAGTGTGAGGGGTGATTCAAAGTATGATTCGAAACAGATTACCCAGTTCAAGACTTATGTTTGGCCAGACACAAAACCACACACACAAATCCCTGATCATTTTCCAGGAAGAGGCCTCTTTTCAACAGGGATTGGGGACGACAGCCTTTTCTTGAACTTTTAAAATCTTTTCATGTATTTCTAGATCCCTGTGCTTCTCCTTGAGGCAGCAGCTTGGGCAGTTTCCAGCCAAGCCCAGAGTCTCTGAGCACACAGTGTGGCCAGGCGGTGTGTTCACAGGGTGGTCGTCTGCAATTGGAGGATCCTGAAAGGTAAATTTCTGATTTCCTCATCACCAGGATTGGGAATAAAATATGAAGTGAAATCATCTTTGGTACAGAATTGGAACTTTTTAAAGAATACTTAATTGACTTCCTTTAAAAAAAGATGGCCAGCAATTTTTTCCCAATCCCTGCTGAGTCTCTCTCTCTCTCTCTCTCTCTCTCTCTCTCTCTCTCTCTCTCTCTCTCTCACACACACACACACACACACACACACACACACTCATCTTGGCAGCAGATGTAGCCAGACAGTATCTTTATCCTAGACGCCTTCTTGATTCCCAACACACAGCTGTTGAGTTGGCCCACACTCACCCTCTCCAGCTGTTGTTTGCAGAATTAGAAAATGGACAACTGAGAGAGAAAGAGGCGAAGTAATACCAAGTAAAGGAGGACTGGGTTAATGCACTCCTGTCTTGGAATCTCAAGGATCCAAGGGGCATAGAGACTAACCATTCAGACTTGAGAAAACACTGTCCACCTGCCCTCACCCATGCAGCTGAAAACCCAAACCCTTCTCTAGGTGACTGAGGAAGCGAAATAATTTGCCATTTCAACTATTACCCCTGTGCTGACAACTCACAAATCTTCACCTTCAGCCCAGACTATATTCTTGAGCTCCAGTTCTGAATTTCCAGGGTTATGCCCACATACACGTCCTGCCAGCCCCTCAAATGCAATGTGACCTATGTGAAGATCCCTATTCCCAGCCTTGAAGACCCTCTTCCTGGGTTCCCCACTCTCAATGGCATCCTGCCACCACCCTCTGCCCCCAGTACCTAAGGGTTTGAAAACTTGGGTCACCTTCAAAGCCCTCTTCTTCTCCATTCCCACGTTCATTGTAGCTCTCAGACCTGCGTCTTATATTCATTTCTACAGGAACGATTCTCTCTCTCCTAAGTCACTGGACTACTCTGGCTGCTGGTACTTTACCTCGTTTCTGTCCTTTACCTGCACACTGTTTGTTAATTGGCCCTAACTTTGCCCCTGCTTATAAAACAACAAGGGCTCTCCTTGACGTGTGATGCTTCTGAACAAGTTTTCCAAGGACAGCTGTGGTTTACTCGCCACCCTACTGTCCTTCCCTTATCTGTCCCTGGATCCCTCCCTATCATCCAGCTATGACAAACTACTTGTGTCCCCAAAGCATGGCAAACACAATCTGCTATTCCTCATGGTAAATTCCTCAGTATGGAATCTCTTTCTCTGATGGTTCACATTGACTCCTCGGTCAAATCCTGCCTCCTCATCTGGAAAACCTCTTTCCTCTTCATTCCCATGATTCTTTGATGTATCTAATTTACACTTCATGTACACACTTTATGCATTAGCCAATCCGCTCCCCTCATTCTATATATTAGTATACGGGGGCACAATATCTGCATTTATCAGTTATTGCTCAGGAAATAGTTGCTGAATGAAAACCAATTTCTAGAAAGAACAGGCCAACTCAACAGGATAAGGTTAACTTCAGGGGCAGCATTTAATGGGGGAAATGTATTGAAAGAGTAAGATATAATAAAAGGGGGAGAGGTAAGGGCAGATCACCCCATTACTTTGGCAGTGAGGACATGGGAGGAGGTCTACCCCACCTCAGATCCCTAGTACTCTCAGGGATCCACAACCTTCATCTATGGAAAGAACTCTTACAAAGCAATTTCCCAAAGCCTGTGCTATAACAGAAAACCAACTGAACACTGCCTTGGGGTTAAGAGTTAAGAAACGAACCCTGCAATGAGCTCACTGGGCCAAGTACACACCACAGAGCCTTTCCCCAGAGATTTCCTGAAATGTGGTAACTCAATACTAAATCTTCCCTTGGTGCAGATCACATATTTAAATTGTGGTTCTTTTATTTGAAATACTCTTAAAGAAAAAGCCTCAGGGGACTGTTGACGAGAATAACTGCAAGGAAAGTACACATCCCACGCCAAAAATTTCTTCGAAAACATAAAAAACTATCAGCCCTGTTGAACTGACTAGAAAAGCTGAAAAAGTGGGGAAGACAGCAAGTCACTATTTTAAACTCGTATTCAAATCTTATTTGTTGAGCATCTACCCTATTCATGGAAGCCACTGAATCTAATTGGCACACATCACACATGGTAGGTGGAGTTGCTTCATTTTAGAAATAAGAAAACTGCGGCTCTGGAGTATGCATGTGACTTTACTTGGTCTCTTAACTAGCTGAGAAACTTTTTAAGGAAAGATCATGTCAACCCTATAGTGTCCGCCATGGTGTCAAAGAAACAGTAAGTGTTCAGTAAATGCTTGCTGAGCCTCAAGATTAAGATTGATTTCCCACCTTCTGCACCCTCCTACACTGTTGGTGGGAATGTAAATTGGTACAGCCGTTATGGAAAACAGTATGGAGGTTCCTCAAAAAATTAATAATAGAATTACCATATGACCCAGCAATCCCTCTCCTAGGTGTCTACCCAAAAAATCTGAAAACATTTATCCATAAAGACATATGTGCTCCAGTGTTCACTGCAGCTTTATTTACGGTGGCCAAGACATGGAAACAACCAACGTGTCCTTCGATAGATGATTGGATAAACAATATGTCGTATATATACACAATGGAATACTACTCTGCCATAAGGAAAGATGAAATAGTGCCATTTGTGACAACATGGATGGATCTTGAGATTATCATGCTAAGTGAAATAAATCAAACAGAAAAAGTTGAGAACCATATGACTTCACTCGTATGTGAGATATAAAACTGAAAGCAACAAAGGAATAAGATAAACAAATAAAGGAACAAAAACTCATAAACTCAGACAACAGTTTAGTGGTTACCAGCAGGTAAGGAGGGAGGGGGTGGTAGAAGAGGGTAAAGGGGTCAAATATATGGTGATGGAAGGAGAACTGACACACAATGCAATATATAGATGAAGTATTATAAAATTGTACACTTGAAGCCTATGTAGTTTTGTTGACCATTTCACCTCAATAAATTTTAATTAAAAAAAAAATATTCCCCACCTTTTGTGGAAGACATAGCTTTAGTAATTTTTCTCCTCCCTATTAACTAGACATCATCTCCACTTGCCTCTGAAAGGCCACACGGCAGCCAGGAGAAGGAGCCTCCCCGGCTCCACCTCCAGGGAGGCAAGAAATTGACAAGCCCCCAGTCGGGCTGCTGCCTCTGGAGTCCACCTTGTAGCTGCCAAACCACGCCTCCCTCAGTGCTCCCAGCCAATGAATGAGTGCAGCACGGAGACTGAAGCATGCTGTTGCTGGGAGAAAGGGCACTCCTCTGACCTTCAGCTTTGGCTGGTCATATCCCTGATGGCCTCGCTGAACTTTCCCCGAGCTACAGCAGAATGCATAGTATGGTCCTCTTCACCTTCCTTTCGTCCCTTCTTCACTCTAGAATCAGACTTGCGTCATAGTCTGATGACCCTCCCAGTTTCCTTCAGCTCCCTCTCTCTTTTTTTTTTTTTCCACATCTTCCCCCTAAGAAAATCCTGGCATGTTTAATCGTGTCCTGATGTCTGCTTCTTGGAAGGCTAGGGACTAACATACCCCAGCTTTTGCTTTAATAAATAATTTATAATTTTCATTCACTTCAGAATATTTAGCGAGCACCTATTGTGTGCTGGGAGTATAGTAGGGAACAACAAAAGTATTATTGATGCCCTTAAGGAGCTGGTGGATTAATCAGATAATTACAAAAATTAAAAGCAGAAGGAGCTATGAAGAGATGTAGCAGGGGGAACCTGACCTAATCTATGGGATTGAGAGAGAATTCCGTAAAGAAGAGCGATTTCAGATGACACCTGAAGGATGAGGAGAAATTAACCAGGCAAAGGGGTGGAACAGAAGGTGCAAAGGCTCTGAGGTGGGAGAAAACTCAACAAACAAAAGGACACAAAGACAGGGGATGAGACTGAAGAGGAAGGCAGGTCCCATCTCAGAAGACCCTGTGGGTCACTTGGGGAATATGGGAAGATTATTTCTCTTTCTAGCGTGTAAGTCCTTTGAAAGCAAGTACCCTGTAGTGGCCCTCTTTGTTAGGTCTAGCATAATGCCTGGCACAAAGGAAATGCTCAGTAAATATTTGTTGAATCAAAATAGTAGAAATCAATGAGGAAATAACTCAATTGTTGCATTATTCTCTCTAACATTAAGGATGTAGCAAATTAGCCAAAAGTGTCAGCCAGGTAGAAGCTTCTGTGCCCTGCAGCTGACAAGACTGCCGGTAACAAAGGGGATAATCATTGTCAGTCATTAGTCGAATCCTTGAAGAGACACCACAGCAGTGGACGCTGTCGTGGGTAGGAACGTGCCCTGGGTCAGACCATCTGGTTCAAATGCTGGCATTACCACCACCTACCTGCGTGGCCTTGAGTAAGTTACGTAATGTCACCTCCTCTCCATCCTCATGTGTAAGCAGAGCTGATCCCATGACCTCCACTGGAATGCTGGGGAGGGGTGATTGGGAAAATCACCATGTAAAGCACCCTTAGCTGCTACCTGGGGCACAGCATGTGTTCAAGAAGCAGCACCAACTGTTACTATTCAAACATGGTTCTCTCTGCTGAAATAAGAGAACATTAGCTTGGAGATTTCCCAAACCAGAGTGAGTTATCATAAACCATCTGTCATCAGAACTGCGTGGGATCACTTTTAATGCAAAAGGCCAACTTTGGGGACCCGTTGGGTGGGCTGCAAACCCTGGGGCCTGGCCAAGAGACTATGCCCAGGCGTGTACTTTACATACTTGGACTCCAAATCCCACACTAGTATTTAAATACAGATCTGAACATCGGACAAGGCTGCACCACGAACGTGTAGGTATATTCAATACACTCACGAGGCAGGCAGCAACTGGGGAAAGGACACACTGCTTCTAAGTTTTGTGTCCTGGAGGGCAGAGGCTGGGACTTTTGGCTTTATTTCAGAAAGCAAAAGGCAGCTCCAGGAGCAGACGCAGCTTAGTTCTTGCTGTTTGGGTCTGTTTTCCTATGCTAGACATTGCAGTGATAGCCCAAACTTAGAAGAAAATGCCTATGGAATAAAAAAGCATGGAAGGAGGAGAAATACCTGGCTCCCTCCCCAGGAGCTTTGTCCCAGCTGGCTCTGGCTGCCTTGGAATGGGGCAGGGTAGTTGGGATGTAATTCCCCAGGCAGAGATATGAGGTATGCATGCCTACGTGCGCTGCAGCACACACTACCAGGCAGGGAGGGACTCTGTTTAGCGAGTGTCCATCTGATAACAACCTGGATCCTTAAGATGCCAGCTGCCTGCCAAGCTGGACGTGTCCGTACAGTGGCACCCAGAGGTCCAGGAGACAGAACAACAAAGGGCCTGTTATTGACTCAGCCTGTGTTAGCATGTCATCCTCACTGAAATAAATCTTGGAACTGGCTCGCTTGGAACAGAGAGTCTGTATCCAGAAATCCCAGAATCTAGAACAGAGACTGTCAAACTTTAAAGGGTCTCTCTGATGGCAATTTCAACGTCAGTGGTTGAAACTGGGCCGTCTCATTAAGATTAGGCACTTGGGCTCATACCTTCCAAAGAATATTCTTTTCTATGCCTCCCACTGTCACCAAACCCCAAGCAAGTGCTGGCTTTCTTGGTGCCCTCTTCTTTAGGGCACAGCAGCCCTCAAGGTCTGAAACCTTCCCTCTCCCCATTTCACCTAGAACATAATAATATTAATCATGGCCAACATATATTTACTACTTAGACCAGCCACTTACTGCTCTAAGTGCTTTAAATATATTTTAATTCATTTACTCATCACAGCAACCCTAGGAAATGTGTACAATTATTTTCCCATTTAACAGATGAGTAAACTGAGGCACCAAGAGTTTAAGTAATTTACCCAAAGTCACGAAGCTAGTAAGTGGCAGAGCCATGAAGCAAGTCCAGGTAGTTCAGATTCAGAGTCCAAGCTCTTATCCGTTATGCTGTACTTGCTTTCTACCCTTGACCAATTCCCTAGTGATCAAAAATTGTTAAAAGGTATCATATTCATAGGCCTGTTTTTCCAGAGTGAACTGCACTCAAGTGCAAAGCTATGATTTTATAATTTCCAATTTTGTGTATAGCAAAATTGGGACATGTTTACAAAGTAGGAGAGGCTGGGAAGAAAAGCTAAACTGCTCTAGAACTTGATATCAGCATTAATACTGAGAACTCTGGAGTTTTTAGCCAAGCGAGTACTTGGGCAAAGTATCTCTCTTGGTCCAAGCCTTGGGGTTTCTGGTTTAAGAGAGAGCGATAACTTAGCCCAGTTGGGGAAACTGGGTGCATAGTTAGGAAAAGCAGCTACTGAGTCATGGTTTGTTTATAGCACTGCCTTCTCACAGGAAGAAATAGCAGCTTCGCAAATCCAAGCTCTGTGTCCAAATTGGGGAAACATTCCCCAATTTGGGGGAGCATTCATCCCAGAAGGAACTCCTTGCAGCCATGGAAATGAAGGAAGGGATCGAATTTACTAAGCATCTACTCAGCTAGGTTTTAATGCTCATAAATACCTGGACGTGGTTGTTATTTTCCCCATCTTGCAGATGAGGATATTGGAGGCGCAGAGATCTTATACTTGCCCAGTATAAATCCTGGTAAATCCAGGACTCAAACCTGACCTGATTCCTAAGGAGGGAAGGGGTCAGTGCCAGGCCAAGCCCCTTGCCAGGAGACTTCCCTGATTCCTTGGACCCCCATCAATCCCTCTTTCTGGAACACCTATATTACTTGTCATCTTTGCCACAAGCTAGTGTTTACTCACATTGTTTCATACTGGGCCCGTCTTGTGAGCCAACCAGATTGTAAATTGGGGTGTGTGTGTTGGGGGTAGGGGTAGTAACTGTGGGTGGAATTTTATTTTAGGTTGTCCCTGAGTATTTCCGGGTGGGAAACTGGGAGAGGTAAAGATCTAGAACCACAGCCTGGTCTCCCTGGTCAGGGTAGGTCAGTTAATCTTCAAGCATGGTTCTCTCTGCTGAAATAAGAGAACATCAGCTTGGAGATTTTCCAAACCAGGGTGAGTTGTCATAAACCATCTGTCATCACAACTGTGTGGGATCATTTTTAATGCAAAAGGCCAACCCGAAGGTGCCAGCTTAGTTTGTAACTTTCTAAAGTGTTAGCTGGGAAGGGCTTTTGTGTTCCTCTTGTCCTCCATTGTTAATCTCTTTAAAATTCACAGTAGGGTCCAGACATTGCAAAGTATCCCCCAAAGTAGGAACTATGACTACATTGTCACTCACTTGGGTTTGGCTCAACAGGAAAGGTAGCTGAGTTCTCAATCCTACGTCTGCCTTCCTATAGCCTACCACTTCTCCTGGTGCAGCACCAACCAACCGCAGACCCAAGGTCTAATCTCAACCCTAACCTCAAACACTTCAGACCAGAAATAATGCCACACAGCAGACACACTCAGACATGCGCACGTCAGCACCAAATCAAAGCCAGGATATATTCCAGGAGAATTTACAAGGCAAAAAAACACCCTCTAATTTAACAAAAAAGCAAGAGGGCTGGGTGTTTCCTTTTTTCCCCAAAGCTAAGACACAACAGCTTTTTTCATATTAAAGAGCCTGAACCCACCTAACCTGATCCTCTCCTCTCAGTCAACAACAGTGACCAGGGCACCCTGTGTCATGGAGGAAAGACAGTAAGATGAAGGTGTTATCTCTGTCCTCTCACCTCTCCAGAATATGGGATGGCAATGGGGTTGTCAGCTGACTGCTTTACAGGCAACCAGGGCAGCAGGCTCCTCCACCTCCCCTGGGAAACTGAATATCGCCTTACAGCATGACTTACGACAAAACGAGCAGAGGCAGCTCTAAGATAAGATGGTAAAGGCTTCAGTCATAGGCCTTTCCTGATGCCTCTCAGCTACTTGGATCTCCTGATTTTAAATAGATAATGAGGCCATCTTCTGCTCAGCACTTTTCAGATCCCACCTCTTTTTAATGAAACTTATCTTTCCAAAGTACTATTCCCTCTATGCTTTCTGAAGGGACAATTCCTCCACTGAGTGACTCCAAAGGAATCTGTCAGTGTGTTGTCATGTATTATAGGGCAATGATTGCCAGCCTCTCTCCTCCTTCTCTTGGTTATATGAGTATCTTAAATGTATGTAACTCACTTACGTGGGATTCACAATTCCAGCTCCATTCCAGACTGGCAAAGTGGGAGCTATGATTCCCTTTAAATCCTCATTTCTCAGTGGCTTCATTCACGGGTCCAAAGGTCCATTGAGGAGGACGGTGGCCTATGACAGGAGTCCTAAGTGATAACCACAAGTTTCTCCTGCCATGTCCAGCCCCCTCCTCTAATTGCAGTCCCCCAATTTTGTCTCAACTGTGGTTACTCTGGTACAGTGCTTCTCTAGGGATGTGTGTGTCCTTTGGTCAAGAAGGAAAAGGAATTGGAGACAAGGAGATGGCGGGGGGTTGCCCTCCCCCCCTCCCTGGTACTGTCTCCATTTCTTTACAGGTCATCCACCCTCTCTGTTGGAAGGAAGGTGGCCAGAACAGCCCTCAGAGGCCATGGAGCTAGTTCAGTTCTTTCCAAATAATATGTGGTGAAGAGCCAGTTTATGTTTTATATTTTCCAATCCACTGTGAACCTAAACTTTTGAAAATAAAAATGAGTTACTAAAAATAATTTTAAGTAAAATGTATATAAATTATGAGCTCATCTTTTTTGCTATCAGATTCAACAATCATAAAATTATTCTAGTGTATTGCTAGAAAAGTTTCTAATCACTTGCTCTCAATTTCTTCCCTTGTTCCCGGACCAGTAGAGGTGTGAGTAGCCCTGCTCTAACTTAAGCCCTTTGCTATTTACTTAAACACTTACAGCCTGGATCTGTTGTTTCTGCAAGATGGGAGAAGAGGCAACATGTCAGCGAGTCAAACATGTCCCACATCTGTATATTCCAGGGACTCATCCCTGATTCTCCCTTAGGTTCTAGAAATATTTCCAAAATTACAATAATGTTACCTCCTGAGGAAGGGATTTGTCTACATTTCTTACTGCTCATCTAGAGCTATCTAACTTTAGAGAAAGCACCTTGGAGAGCAAAGAAATGTAGGAGAAAGGAATAGGCAAACACTGGTAAGTCACTGCCTTTAGCCTTCCTATGTGGAAACAGTGGATAATTTGAAAAGCATCCTGAAAATACATCAAAAGTCTAAGAGGCATTATCATTGGGATCAGGGAGTCATGGTCCAGCCTAGCCCATGCAGTGCTGGCTACCCAATCGGCTGCTGTCTATTCGAAAAACCTGCCACTGGAACAATGAGGGAGGCATTCCCTAAGTGGCTATGGAAAGGAAAAGAGGGTGAGCTTGTCTATAGCACTCAGGAGGGTCTGGGAATTAATCAGGAGAAAATGGCCCAGTTGAAATACTTTCTTTACTTCCAGAGAAGGCAAAGAAACCTCAGTGACTGCCATAACAAAGGACCAACTGCCCTTTAGGAACAAAACTGAGTGTGGTCATCCTTTAGTGGGGGAAGCTAGAAAATGAGGTAGGACCTATAGGATGTGGGGGGATAGGATTCCATTTTCTAGAAGCCATTTCTAAAACAGCTTTATTGATGTATAATTGATACCCAATACATTTCATTTTTATGATGTACAATTTGACAAGCTTGATATGCATATACACTTGTGAAACAATTACCACCATCACAATAATGAGCGTACCATCACAATCCAAAATTCCTGGTGCCTTTTTGTAATCCCTACCTCCACCTCTTCCTACCCCACCTAACAGGCAACCACTGATATCCTTTCTATCACTATAGATTGGTTTGCATTGTCTAGAATTTTATGTAAGTGGAATCATATAGTACATACTCTTGTTTGTTCTGATTTCTTTTACTCAGCATAATTATTTTGAGATTCAGTCACTTTGTTGTATCTATCAACCATTTACTCTTTTTTACTGCTAAGTAGTCTTCTACCTAGAAGCAATTTTACATCTCAAACCAGGGGACTAAGACACTGAGATAGTAAGGAAAGTTTATGAAGATTTGGGCTTTCCCTTAGAGTGGAGCTTACTGCTCCTATCTTGTGAAATAAAACTTTTTTGCCTCAAAATTAGGAAAGTCACAAAGAAAAATCAGCCATTTAAGATTCTTAAATGATAAAAAGGATTTTCAATATCCAGGGACTCTTGGCTATGCAGGGTAAGGAGAAAGAGACCTGAGAAACCAGGGAGCTCATTCTTGCCCAAGGTAACTCTCAGGCCACCCTGACTCTCCATTTCCTATTGTTTGTTTCTTCCCTGGTAGAAAATGCTCTGAAGAGAATGTCCCCATCACAGTTGTGATTTTGCTTTTGAAATTGCTAAAAAGGAAGTCTACTCTGCAACCACAGTTAGTTTTTCTTTTGTTTGTTCATTAATTCATTCACTCGCCATACACATATTAGATGGCTTCTCTATGCTGGGCACCATTCTGGGGATACAGAGACACACCAAAGACTTATAGGAAGACTTGGTTCCTGCTTGCAGGCTTCATGGCTAGTTAGTTTTACAACAGACTCATTCACAGTAAATAAGAGATCAGAGATGGCCTTCAGGTCAACTTGGTATTTGGGGCCAAGCTGTTACCACCATGGAGAATAGAAGACAGGATTGAATGTGGATGTGGTGGCAGAGGAAATATTATGGCTCATGGACTATCAGGAAGCACAGTGCCCCATTGACAGTGACACAGAAAGTAACTCCATCTCCCCTACGTGGGGCAGCGAAAGATGGAAAGATGCAGAGAATGTGTGAAGCATGTCTTCTGTCTCCCAAACTACCCTTGGACACGCACATGTTGTTTACCCTACTGAAAAGTAGAGGACCCTATTTTTCTAAATATGTGACAGTTGTCTAATAAAAGGTTTCTTTAAAAAAAAGCAGATCAGTGTTTGTTCCCTGTCCTTCTGTCACACAGTGACACTAAAAGGGCACAAATGCAAATAGCAGGAAACAACACTGAATGAGTATGGTGACGATTATAATCAATCAAACAAACAACCTAGTTATTAGAAGTGAGGAAATGTCCAAAGAAATCACACTAAAAAAGTTTAAAACCACTTGTTTGTGTCCTCTTTAAATTTTCTTTAGTGAGTATTTTGCTATTAAATTTTTGAAGAATTACTTTAAAACACACCTGTTCATTGGAAGTCATGGGTTCTCAGTCAAAGGAAATCAAAGCCAACAGTCTGAATTTGCCTGCAATTTGGAGAGAAGCCTTGAGTCACAGAAGGACCAGTGACAAAGGAAGGGTGAGACCCTGCAGAGGGGTTTCCGCCAGCCTGACAGCTCCACCCTGAGAAACAGAGATTGAAGAAGAGGTTCAGATGGAAGTGGGGACTGGAGAGCAGTGTGACGCAGGTATGAATATACAGACAGTCTTTGAAGGGCCAGAACCACTGAGGCCAGGACCTTGCTGGGAGACCATAAAAAAGTAATTTGGGCCTCAGAATTCACCTATAAAATGAAAAGGCAAAACTGGATGTTCTTTAAGGTCTCTTCTAACTCTAGACGTGTAGGAATCTGAATTGTATGATTCATTTCAACATTTATCCATTAAAGACCTTCAACATATAAACTATTGTAGGTCAACAACCACAAACATCCTCTTTGATTTAGCTCATATAGATCCAAAGCAATTGAACACTTGTTACTAAATGAACAGTTGTGTTTATTTCTTAGAAAAAGGAATTGTGCAAAAGCAGTGCCCGATTAGAGCAAGGGCTGAGAGAGTATGTCTACCTCTTTTACAATGTAACAATCCATTCTGATTAGGGACTTTGGAAAAAGGATTCTCCAGGAGTTATGGAATGGGAAATTGACCCACGCCTCAGCAGGGAGATGCCCAGGCATTGAGAAAAGACCTGCTGCCCTCCTGGGCATCATTATCGGAAGACACATTCCCATCTTCCGCCTAGAACCATCTCCAATCACCACTAAAGATAGAGGTAAGCTGCTGTTTGTTGGTGAGGAATATGAAAACTCACACACAGTTGGGTGGAGCAGGAAGTTGAAGGAAGGTCAGAGAGAAAACAAAGGGGTTTCCGGTGAAACCAATGAATCACTGCCTTCTGGGAAATGATTTCAAAAGTTCCCAGCACCTGTCCAAGTCTGTACTTTGTCTCACTTCTAATGAAACTGTGACAAATGAAGCACAAAGCCACATCTGACAGCCCACAGGCCACGTGCAGGGCAGAGGTCTAAGAGCGAGCCAGGCTGGGCCAGGTACATGTGACAGTTTGCACATCAGCTGTTGGAGTCTCCAGGGCACACCTGTGAGTGGGATGAAGACTCCAGTGCAAGTTCTCCTTTTCTTTAAATGGAGCAAGCTTTATGTTACTGTTTTCTTCAATAGTCATACTTGGATTTTAAGATAAAGTTCTTTTTTTTTCCTTTTTTTCCATTACCCTGTGATTAAGGTCAATGAAAATGAGATGATGTTTTTTAGTGTAAAATACATACTGAATCTAGAAAGGAAACAAAACTGACCATAATTCTGGGTTTACAAAGCAAAATGGGAATTGTCTGTTAGGCCCCACATGGGATGAATTACTTTTCTTAGTTTGTGTTGATCTATCAACAAAAACCAACACTTATTTCCTCACCCATTAACAGGTTGTGATTTATATGTAGTAGGGGGGGAAAAGCACATAGGCATACTCAGGCCATTACTAAATGATATATACAACAAAACTGAGAGAGTAAACCAAGACATAAGAAGACATGGGAGCCAGAACTCAGGGACTCCAACTCAGGAGGGAGGTATAGAGATGAGGATAAAGGAAACACGTAGCAGCCTGGGACAGCAACTAGGCCTGGTAGGGGAAGAGAGACAGAAGCCTCTGGGAGGGCTCTCTATGTTGAGAAAAACATAAAAATAATATTTGCCATAGATCAAGATGTGATTTACTGTTCTGTCAGAGACGTCTTTATAGAAAACCAAGCAATTAGGCAAATTAAAACAAAAATAAATCAAATATTAACTCCAGAGGTAAAGAGTTAGATGAGAAAAAAGAATAATTCTAGTACTCTGCATGACTCAGCTTTAATGATATTTACGTATTCATAGAAATGGGGTTAGGTTACTGAATATTTATTTAATCCACATCGCAACAACACTATTATAACCATATTTAAAGAAAGGGAGAAATGGAAGACTGAGAAAAATTGGGGACATAGATGCGAGAAACTAAACCCTCCTCTTACACAGTAGGAAGTCAATGCATAATATCCAAACCTGAAAAGTAGCCAATACCAATATAAGTATATTATTTAGATAGTTTCAAGATTTAGAAGTAGTTACTTCTGGGGTGAAATCAAGTGTCGGGCAGGGTTGACACAGCTGCAAATATTTCTTAATGTAAAACTACTAGTACTATTTTGACTTTTTCAACTATGTACATACATTACTTTGCTTAAAAAAAAGAAAAACAATGAAAGACTCCCTTCAAGATGGCAGAGTAGGAAAACATTGTGCTTCCATCCTCTCATGACCACTTCAAATTACAACTAAACTACAGACAACCATCATTGAGAACCACCTGAACTCTAGCTGAACAGAAGAACTATAACTGAGGAAATACAGAAGAAGCCACCTCGAGACGGGTAGGAGGGGTGAGACACTGAATCGGCTGATCCCACACCCACATGTGATGGTTAAAAATTGGGTTGGCTATCTTTGCTGCAGAAGTCCCCTCTGAGGAGCAAGGGGTCCCAGCCCCACCCCGGCCTCCCCAGTCCAGGGTACCAGTGCCAGGGAGAGAAGTCCCCATAACTTCTAGCAGTGAAAACCAGCAGAGATTGTGGCTGAGTGAGATGGAGGGTGGCTGCAGTCCCAGGCAATCCTCTTAAAGGGCATGCACACAGACATACTCTCTGATGCACTCAATTGTTCTGAGCGCCAGCACTGGGGAAGCAGCTCAAACGGAGCCAAGGACATACGGGAGGAACTGAATTGTCTGCCTTCAGGGTAAGGGCTGAATTGTCTGCCTTCAGGGTAAGCCATCTCCCAGACAGACATGCTGGCCAGATGTCATACTGCCTTTGTTAAGCCCTCCCTTCTCCCAATGTGCAGACACAGGCAGGAGCCATATCGGAGTCTCCACCAACCTGGTTAGCACCATTTGCCCTGCCATGGTGATTCCCTGAGACCCCTCCCCACCTAACATGCAGGTCCCAATCCACTTCCAGTGGCTTTTGCATATAAACAACCTGTCTTGGATCATGCTGCAGACTTCCCTAATATACCTCAAAGGTTCACAAAACCCAAACGAGCATCTGGCTTCAGCATGTCCCACACCCTTACCTGAGCAGCCCTAAGCCAGGCACTAGCCATCGCTGGCCTCGGTTTGTGGCTTGGCATCATGAGGTACCACCAAACCCAGCACAGGTAGAAACCATCTGCGGATTGCTTTGCACTCATGCCAGGTGGCCCCAGGCAAAGCACAGGCTGCAGCTGAACTTGACCTGTGGCAGGGTCCCTCCCAGGTGGCCCCAGGGCCGGCATGCCTCATAATGAACTTCAGACCATGCCAGAGCACCACCCAGATACCTCTGAGGACAACACACACAAAGGGCAGGCTGGGCAGGCACGAGATCCCTGCTAAAGCGAATCCTGCTCTATAGGGTCAGACCCTGCACCACAACTCCTCCAATGTAGGCACAGCCAATCCTCACAATGAATCAGGCTGAAGGTCAATCCCTTTCATTAATGTGCCAACAGCAACAAAGGCTCAACTACAACAGCAGGGCACACACAACCCACACAAGGGACACACATGAAGCAGCTGGCTCAGGTGACCAGGAAGATTGCACCACTGGGCCCCACAGCACACCTACTGCATAAGGCCACTCTACTAAGCTGGGAGACATAGCAACCGTATCTAATACATACAAACAAACACAGGGAGGCAGCCAAAATGGGGAGACAAAGAAACATGTCCCCAAATGAAAGAATAGAACAAAGCTCCAGAAAAAGAACTAAACAAAAGGGTCACAAGCAATCTACCAGATACAGAGTTCAAAACACTGGTTATAAGGATGGTCAATGATCTCGGTGAGAACTTCAACAAAGACATAGGAAACAAAAAAAAGTCAGAAATGACAAATACAATAAATAAAATAAAGAATACATTAAAGGGAATCAACAATAGGTTAGATGAAGCAAATGATCAAATTAGTGATTTAGAAGATAAGGTAGCAGAAAACACCCAATCAGAACAGCAAAAAGAAAAAAGAATCCAAACAAGTGAGGACAGTTTAAGGGGCCTCTGGGACAACATCAGGAATACCAACATTTGTATCAGAGGTGTACCAGAAGGAAAAGAGACAGAACAAGGAATTGAAAACCTCTTCAAAGAAATAATGATGGAAAACTTCCCTAACCTGGTAAACAAAATAGACATACAAGCCCAGAAGCACAGATAGCCCTAAACAAGATAAACTGAAAGAGGCCCACACCAAGACACAGCATAATTAAAATGCCAAAGATTAAAGACAAAGAGAGACTCTTAAAACTAGCAAGAGAAAAGCAGTTAGTTACCTACAAGAGAGCTCCTATAACACTGTCAGCTGATCTCTCAATAGAAACATGGTAGGCCAGAAGGGATTGAAACTAAATATTCAAAGTGATGAAAGGCAAGGATCTATACCCAAGATTACTCTACCCAGCAAAGCTATCATATAGAATTGAAGGACAGATAAATGGCTTCCCAAACAAGAAAAAGCTAAAGGAGTTCATCACTATCAAACCAGTATTACAAGAAATGTTAAAGGGGAAGGAGAAGGAGAAGAAGGAGGAGGAGGAGGAGGAGGAGGAGGAGGAGGAGGAGGAGGAGGAGAAGAAGAAGAAAAAGAAGAAGAAGAAGAAGAAGAAGAAGAAGAAGAAGAAGGATAAAAAATATGAATAATAAAAAGGCAATAACTACATATCTATCAACAATTACTTTAAGTGTAAATGGATTAAATGCTCCAATCGAAAGACACAGAGTAGCTGATAAGACTCTTACATATGCTGCCTACAAGAGACTCACTTCAGATCGAAAGACACACAGGCTTAAAGTGAAGTAATAGAAAAAGATATTTCACGAAAATGGAAACGAAAAAAAAAAAAAAAAAAGCTGGGGTAGCAATATTTATACCAGACAAAATAGACTTTAAAACAAAGGGTATAACAAGTTACAAAGAAGAACCCAATAATCCCACATCTGGGTATTCACCCAAAGAAACCCAAAACACTACTTCAAAGGAACATGTGCATCCATATGTTCATTGCAGCATTATTTACAATGGCCAAGACATAGAGGCAACCTGGGTGTCCATCAATGGATGAATGGATAAAGAAGAGGTGGTTCATATATAATTGAATATTACTCAGCCACAAAAAACATGAAAGCTTGCCATCTGCAACAACATGGATGAACCCAGAGGGTATTATGCTGAATGGAGTAAGTCAAAAAGAGAAGGACAAATGCCATATGATTTCACTTATATGTGGAATCTAAAGAACAAAATAAACAAACAAACAAAATAGAAACAAACTCATAGATACAGAGAATATTTTGAAAGTTGCCAGATGTGGGCAGCGTTGAGAGGATATGTAAAAAAGATGAAGGGATTAAGAATCAGAAGTTGGCAGTTACAAAATAGTCTTGGGGATGTAAAGCATAGCATAAGGAATATAGTCAATAATATTGTAATAACTATGTATGCTGTCAGATGGGTACTATATTTATGGGGGTGATCGCCTTGCGAGTTATATAAATGTCTAATCACTAAGTTGTACACCTGAAACTAATATAATATTGTATGTCAACTGTAATTGAAAAAATAAATTATTTTTTTAAAAAAACCCGAAGGCTTATTTATTCTTCTTTGAAACAATACAAAAAGAAAAATATGTAATAGGAATTAGTAGTAGTATGAGACCATATTTATAATTATAGCTATTGTGTGTGTAGAAAATAATCTAAAATGACATACATCAAGGTGTTAGAGATAATCTCTAAGTGATTAGAATTACAATTTTTCTACTTTTAAAGTTTACCTTTATTTGTGTTATTCTATCTTAATATATTTAATAACACTTAATAGGGATACTATTGCCATACAAAAAAAATTAAATAAATAAAGCCTTTAAAATAAAACAAGACAGAGAAAGAAGGAACAGAGGAAGAACAGAAGAAGAGGGAAAGTGGATTCGAGCTTGGAAATCAGGTCCAGCCACTTTCTAGGTTTTTTATATTAGGCATATTTTTGTCCTTTTGGGACTTTAGATTCCCCAGTCATAAAGTGGGGATACTGCTACCTGTTCTGTCTTCCTAGAGAGGTTATTGTAAGAGGTTATTACAATAATTGCACAAGCCTGCCCTGATGTAAAGCATGTTATTAAACATATTAGATGTTGTCAGGGCCATGGGAAGTACATGCAAAATGAGGGATTCTTTGTATTTGACACAATCCTCAATGGCATCACTGCCCTTCTTCCCTAGAGATGTCACTCATTCAGAGCCCCCTCAGCCCACCTCAGGGAATTGCTTCTAAAGCTCCTTAATGTAAGAGCTGGCTGGAAGTTGAAATTCAAGGACACCTCCTTTGTGCCTCTCCTTATTTCTTTACTTTCAGGGGAAGCTTTTCAAATGAGATCGATAGCCCCTTGTGTACTCAGAAACCTTCCATTTTCCAGGACACACTGACTTGCTCCTCATTCCTCACCAGATCCACTCCCCTCAACTACAATTGCTGTCCACCATTTCTCTTACTCCCACCCTGACCTTCCCCAGCTAGATGCTGCCACATTGGGATTTTGCACAGGGCCTCAGAGAGGGTCTCAAAGTTGTGTTCCTCCAAAGACCTCTACCAGGATAAGAGACCTCAGTGCTGAGGACATTCCCCTTGGAATAAGGTTGCTTCGAAAGGCCCACGATTCAGGCCCAGAATCCAGGAGAGACTTAAAAGTCTGGTCCAGGAAGTGAGTGTATTTAAAAATTAAGCACTTTTCCATCCAAAGCTTTGGAAGTCAGTCAGTGTCCCTTCAGCCAAGTCATAAAACCTGAACCACCAACCTATGATTTGACTTGATCCTCACTAGTAAAGCCACTTGCCCTGCAGTTGATACAAAACAACAACAACAACAAAACAACAACAACAACTCTCTAAAAAGAATCCTGAATTAGGAGTTGTTTAAGAATTCAATCCCTGGTCTCATCTGTGCCTCTGGCTAGCCATGAGATCTTGGCAAGTCATTTAACCACTTGAATCTGTTTCCTCATCTATAAAATGAAACAATAACCACACTGGTTTCATGCAGAGTAACAATCCTATTCTGTACGTGTACTCACAGCTTCAGCCATCTTTGATTCCTCTGTTGGTCTCTAGGGTTCCTCTTACTCTGTAGTCTAGTCTTGCATTTTCCTTCCCCTACTCTCTTGGTAGCTCTCGGTCCGTTTGCGCCCATCTCTAGGTGTACACAGACTAGGGCTGCCTCTGCCTCCTCAGCTCCCAGACACCAAGGCTCTCCTCTTCCCCCATGGGTTCCTGCCTTAGTCAGCTGTCCTCCAAGGACAAGCAACCTGGCAGTAGGAGCCACTGAACACACGAAGGGACAAGACACTAAGGAACTGCCGTGGATTCTTTGATAGAGTAACAGGACTTTTTTGGTAATCCCAAGGACCCTCTCTTTTCATAGAAAAGATTATAGAGAGCTACTTTGATTTCTAAAACTTAATCCTTAATCTGCTAAAGTTACCAACTTAAAAACCTAGGTCTTCCTTAAACTTTTAAATTCAATTTAGAGATATGATTACTCTTTATAAATATAGCAAATGTTAATCACCTTTAAGAGGCCTTTTAATTAATGTTTGATTCCATTTACCAATTTAGTTTATGAAACTCATTCAAACATTTTAAACCATGTTTATATATATTTAAAATATTTAATTTCTACTGTATGTCAATTGTCTAAAAACCTCTTCTTGCTCTAATAAACTTTAAAAAATGATAAGTCTTAGAGACTCTCCAATATTCCAATGCTGATAGCAAATTTAGAATGTCTTTTAATTTAAAATCACAAAACCAAATCAATTTCTTAATTACATATTTTAAATTAGTATCAAAAGGATGATCATTACTCTATAAATATAGCAAATACCAAAAATACTAAATGTGTACAAATTAAGAAAATTATGAGATTGATGATTCTCTTAAATATTTCTACATTTATTTATAAATCTTCACAGGATTAAAAATGCTTACCCAAAGTCCACAGTCATTACGGTTCATACTTGGTGTTATACATTCTATGGGTTTGGACAAATGTATAATGACATTGTAATGTAAACTATGAACTCTGGGTGATTGTGGTGTGTCAGTACAGGCTAACTATAACAAATGTACCATTCTAATGGAGGATGCTGATAATGGGAGAGGCTATTTATGTCTGGGGATGTGGGGGTGGTTTATGGAGATCTCTGTACCTACCCCTCAATTTTTCTGTTCTAAAACTGAACATAAAACTATTTTAAAAAATAAAGTCTTAATTTTTTTTTAATTGCTTACCCTCTAAGGAAACAATGCCATCTTAAATAGTCCTGGGTTTACCCCCCCTGGCAATTTTGGAGATGCCATCTCAGCTGGATTAGGTTTTTAATAACCAGAGAGGCCCCTGTGGCAACACCACAGACACACTGAGACCAATTTCTGAGTTGCCTTGTCTCACAGCCTACCTCCCAAAGATTGAGATGACACCGTACCCGATTTTTTCTCTCCCAGCTTGCCATTTGGTTAGTTTCAAACAATCTATTTGCTACTCAATCCTATTTTGAATTTTCTTCTTAACCTTTTAGCACCACACCTCTTACAGATATTTCAGTGCCACCCCATGGAATTCCTCACAGTTTTGTCCAACTCTGTTTTCACAGTTCCAAGATAAAGCCACTGACAGATGGAAGACAATGTCGTAGATAGAGCATATTAAAATTTCTGAATGGCCTCCACTATAGCACCCTCCTCTCTATAAAGACCATCCTCCTTTCTCTACAAGCAAAGAAAGAAGGCGCTCTTTCTCCATAGTAGGGCCATCCCAGTCACTTCTCATCTGCCTAATCTCAGGGTTTGCCCTGGAGAGTCTTGAAGGGCGACCAAGGTCCAGGCATCCCAGGGTCAGTCCTAAAAGCCAAAAGGGGCTGATCAGGTTGGGGAGTGATTTTAACCATTTAGCCACTAGGATGGCGGAACCCTGATAATCTACTGAATACTCACCTCAAAAGACAAAAGATTAATCCTCTCTCTCTCTCTCTCTCTCTCTCTCTCTCTCTCACACACACACACACACACACACACACACACACACACACACACACCTCTATACAACTGATCCTCTGTGGCCCTGATCACAGGCTCATAATTATTCTCATCAACTATCATGAGGCCAGGCACCTCCAAACTGAAATCTCTAAGCAGCTTACACAAATTCTATCATATCCTTTAGTTATTGACAATGGAGCTGCATAACCTCTTTCCTTTTTGGTCTTCTTTTACAGCACTCTTACTTTAATACCTGTGCCAAGGCAGATAAGTTGAATGACTAGTTTAAAACAAACCATTTGGGGATGGGGGCCACCATTTAACAAAATAAATGGACAAGTCTCCCTCTTCCGACCAAGAGGGACCAGGGGTGCAGTGAGTTGAGGTGCAGTGAAAGAGCACTGGACATGGAGTCAGAAGACTTGTTCTCTAATCCATGTCTGCTACAAACCATGCATCCTGGGCCCAACCCCTGTGAGCCTTAGTTCCTTCACCTGTGGCATCACTGACATGGACATAGGAGTGACTGACAATGGTGTTTCCAAGATTAAATTTAAAAGCACATAAAATACTTAAAGTCTTTTCTTCAGTTGGCTACCAGGATCTGACATGCTCCTGCCTCACGGGTTGGTCTACCTCAGTCTCAGCTGGTTCCTCATCTTCCCAAACCCTACAGATTTGGTTCAATACTTGGACTTCTGCTTTCCATCTCTACTAACTCACCTGATGATCTTATCCAGTCACATGGCTTTTGGTATCACCTGTAGACTGATGGCTCCCATATTCCTATCTCCAGAACTCTCCCCTGAACACCAGATTAGTATTTCCGCCTGCCTACTCATTATCTCAGCTCGAGTGACAAATAGGCATCTCAAACTATATATTCCAACTCTAATCTCCTGTAGTTTTTCTTGTTTGGCAAATGGTAGTTCCATCTTTCCAGATGAGTGGATCCAAAATCTTGCAGTCATCTATGACTCATCTCTTGCACACCTCCCATCCATTCCACCAGCAAATTCTTTGAGTTCTATCTTCAAAAGATATCTTAAATCAGATTAGTTTTCAGTACCTCCACTGCTACCACCCCGATGCAAGCCAATATTACATCTCACCTGGATTCTTTCTATAGTTTCCTAAGTGGTCTTCTTGGTTCTCCCTTTACCCTCTTCCAGCCTCTTCAGTCTGATTTCAACACAGCAGACAGTGATGCTGTTCAAATACAAATTAGATCATGTCATTCCTCTCCACAAAACCAATTTCTACCCATCAATTCAGAGAAATTACTGTTATATATCATTTACTATAAAAAGGGGACCGTAACGTGCCTACTTCATAGGGTTGTAGTGAGGATTAAGAGTCAATATATGTAAAGCACTTAGAGCTAATACTCACTGTTTACTACGTATCAAGTACTGCCATACATAGTTTATATACACTAACTCATTATATGTTAACTCATTAAATCGAATAAGCATTTTGAGGTATGTATTGTTATTATACCTATTTTATAGTTGAGGAAACTACATTACAGAGAGGTTAAATAACCTCCCCCCACCCGCCAACGTCATACGGAGAGTGAGGGGCAGAACTGGGTTCCATTGCAGGCAGTTGGCCTCCAGCCTGTGCTTTCACTACCTAGTCAGTAAGCCTTCTTCTGTGATAGATTCTTTAGGTGGTGAATGGTATCCCATCACATGGAGGGACCATTAACTTACTTACCCACTTCCTCAATAAATCCTCTGAGCATTCCAGAGGTTCTCACTTAAGCTAATAGATTCATTTATTCAAAAATATTATTGAGTGGCAATAGACTAGGCACTAGGGACATAGCAGTGAACACACAAAAAATGGACACACAATTCTGTCGTCACAGAATTTACCTTCTTTTAAAAGTACATTTTGTAATGGAAGTGGCACTAGTGGCCTGACTTGCTTATTGACTAATTGTTCTCTCCTGAGGCGATCAGGCTCAGCTTCATTCATTCGGCACATCTCTTGGGCAAGGCACTTGGCGAACTTCTGTGGGAGGAACCCAGTGATTCAGCTATGGCCCTTGCTCTCTCAGGAGGTTGTACATTAACATGTGCCTGGGTAGCTCTCGGAAGCAGTTCTCATCAAACTTGTTTCTGGGTCTGTCCTGTGCCGTTTTTCATTTGCCTACCTCTCATTAAACATCTAAGCTCCCTAAGACGGAAGGATATTCACGTGGTTTCCTTCTTCTCTTCCCAGAGAGCCCAGAAGAGTGCTTTTAATATAGTGGCTTCACAATTTTATGTTCTTTATTGAGTACCAAGTTCTAGAAAGATTCCTCAAGAAACTATTTGGCCACAAATTTTATTCCCCAGTTTTCTACCCTTATCAAGGCCACAGGAATTTAGTCCATCAGCAGACAAAAGAAGAACTAAGGCTATCAGCTAACTTTTATAATTATGAATATTTTAATTGTCCCCTGCCTGACTAGTTTTAACCATTTAGCCACTAGGATGGAGGAACCCTGATAATCTACTGAATGCTCACCTCAAAAGACAAAAGATTAATCATGTGTCTCTGTCTCTCTCTCTCTCTCTCTCTCTCTCTCTCTCTCTCTCTCTCTCACACACACACACACACACACACACACACACACACACACCACAGACCCTGCTTAAAATCCTTCAATGATTCCCATTACACGTAGGGAAAAAATAGCCAAATCCTCAGAAAGGACGCCAATGCATGAGGCCCTGAGTGGCCTGGCTTCACAGTGGCCTGTGTGACTCCCCTTGCTTTCTGCACTCCAACCACAGAGCCTATTTGTGGTTTCCCAAACAAGCCCACTCCATTCTGCCACAGGGCTTTTGCATGTGGAGTCCACTTCTTCCTCGAAAGCATGTTTTCTGTAAGCTTCAGACTCAACTCAATCTTTATTCCCTGGACCAGTCTTCACTAGCCCTGGGCCCCAGACTCCACCCAGTATCATACCTTCTCAAAGCATCAGTACCTCTCCTTTAGGTCTCTCTATTCATTGGTTCATTCATCCCAGTTGTAATTTTACCTGTATATGTGAAAGTATGTCATTAATGTCGCTCTCCTCCATTAAACTCTATGCTTCATGAGTGCAAGGACCATTTCTGGGTTTGCTCACTGTTGTACATCCAGGACTGAGCAGGGCTGGAAACTTTAAAAAGTGCTCATTCATTCAACAGATATTTAACGAGCACCTTCTGTGTGCCCGGCCCTGTTCTACGTGCAGGGAATACAACAGGGAAGATGCCAAAGTTCCTGCCGACCTGGAGCTTATGCTGGTTTTGAAGAAGAGACGAAAAAATAAATAAATCAACAAGATAATTTCAGGGATTGATAAGTGTCATCAGGTGAAGGGAGTAGGATGTGATCACTGCGTACGGGGTGGGGGGGTGATGCTATTTCAGATAATGGTCAGGGAAGGCCTGCATGAGGAGATGGCATGTGAGCACAGTCCTGCACACTCTGAAGTGGGGCTGGATTTTCAGTGCAAAAATTGGGACAGTCCCAGGCAAACCAGGACAGTTGACCACCTTAGCACAGAATGCTTCCGGCAGCCTGGCTGCCTGCCTTCAACCACTTACCCAGGAAAATGGGACTCCTACATCTTCCAAATGTCTTTTCCAGAAACATGTACTTTTTGAGAAGTTCATACAGCTTAAATAACTTAATAATTGCTTTGTAACAATGAGGAGCCTTCCCAGGAATCCACACCCACTCAGTTTCGGAATGATCCTGGCTTTGGAATTCCCTATCACACCAGGCTCCCTGCTGCAATCCTCTGGCTGTTGGAGGACAATATTTGGATTTCCATTTCGGTGGAATCCACTCACCCGGAAAAGCTCATTTCCTCCCTCCCTTTGGCTCACACTCCCATCCTGGAACCTTCTCCACATTATCCCTTGGTGGACTCTTTCTGCACTACCCCCATCTGGCTATGCTTCTAGAGAGTTCCACCCAATAATACGCTATCTGTAACAAACTAGAGTAACAGATCCCTTCACAGTAGTAGTCCTACTCCTTTGGGTACCTGTTCAAGCAGACCCTACCTAAACAATTAGGGACTGCCCCCTTGGCACAGGTGTTAATTCTTCCCTATTCTTCTTACTCTGCCTCTTTAGTGGATTGCAAAAAAGTTCCCTAGTTAACCTTACTTTTTGTTTCATCTCCAGTCAAATCCCTAAGCCACTGTTAAAAGCTTCTCTTTTTCTCTTATTCTCTTTCCCACCTTCCTCACTCCATCACCTTTTCCCCTGGGCTCCCCACCTCCTCCTACTGATCTGAGTGGCTCCAGAGCCAAACCTACAGGTTCTAGTTCCAACTCTCCTTTCACCAACTGTATGGATGACGTCAGCGCCTACCTCATGGGATGTTAAGAGGATTAAAAGAGTTAATATACAGTGAGCACCTAGAACAGTAGTACACAGTAGGCCTTCACATGAATTTACTGAACCAATGAAATGTTAGCTCTTATTATTGTCTCCAAGATCTGAGGGCCCTCCGTGCCCCTGCTCAGAGAGTGCCTGCTTCCTATTGTTTTATTTGAAGAGACAAAATATCATGTTGCCCAAATGCCTCCCTCCCAACTTCAAAATCCCTACAACTAGCATTTGTATTTAACAGAGCACATGAGGAGGAGAGGAAACATTATAAAACAATTATCCCATTCTTTTTCCAAAAGAGTTTATCAGATTAGATAAAAGAAGAATACCAGGGACAAAGCTGGATGGGGAGGAGAAAGTAGTATGTGGCTTGTTTAGAGGAGAAGGTCAAAAGGGGGCTCTGTAAGGAAGGGCTCCGTCGGGAGGGCACTGGGCTCTGAGTGGGAAGGGAAGCTGAGGCAGGAGGCATGGAGATGTGGAGGGGGCATGGAGGCATTGAAGGGGCATGGAGAGGAGCGATACAAGACAAAAGTCATCTCAGGACGATGGAACCAAGTCCTTTTCTAAATCAGCACACCTTCCCTCATCCAGGCTGGGCTGCTCACTGCATGCATCCTGATAAAGAGAAAAGAGCCTGGATTTTCAAACCAGCATAAACTCAGAGCAAATTCCAGTCCTACCATTTACTAACAAGATAATTGACCTCTGTAAACCATGGATTCCTCCTCTATATAAACAAAACATCTCAAAAAATAGCTATGAGGATTATAAAGGTAACGCATGTGATATGCCAGCTTAGTGTCTAGCTCCTAGTAGATGCTCAGACCCTAACCATCACCCCAGCACATGCCCAGAGCATGCTCAGCCGGTTTTCTCAACACACATTAATCCGTAACCTCTTGCACATTTCGTGTCTGTTTTTTACATGTAATGTATTACATCCAATTCAATTCAGCAAAGATCTTACAGAATGCCAAGCACTAAACTAAGTGCTAGGGATACAACAGGATCAGGCCCCATTTGCTCCCTCCCCCAATCTCCCAAAACTTGTAGCCTATAGAGAAGACTAGTCATAAAATATGCATCTACAACAATAATGAGCATTCCAATAAGGGAAATAAATGAGCTGTCAGAATGCATATAGCTCTTATAGTATATAATAAATACATATGAGATATCTACATCATTATTCTATGTCAAGACTCAGCAATCAAGTACATCCGCAATAGAAACCTACAGACATATCAAAGTGGAGTTGATTTTTATGTTGGGAGTAGTTACAAAGTTGACACAACTGAAAACTACATAAGCAATCACCTTTAAAAAAAAAAAATCCCTAAATTACCCGTAAAATAAAGTACATGGTTTTGATGTCCAACCATGTATAGCTGTCTGTATGTAAATAAATAATCTACAATAATAAAGAACATTTAATAAAGAATAAATATGTAAAATATAAATATGTAAAAAGATTTTTATTACACAGAAGAGACCAAAAGTTGAATTAGAAAAAGTGTACAAAAGCAATGTTCTTCATGTAAACACTTTCAGTAGAAATGCATGTTTACTTCCGATAAAGTGCTAAAGGGCTGTAATGCAAAACATATTCACACTCTTCAATGACCCTGGGCTTTCCTCAAAAAGTGTAAATACAGTCCACCCTTGGACAACCTGGTTTGAACTGCATGGGTCCACTTATACGTGGATTTTTTTCAATAAATAACATATGTGGACTACTATAAATGTATTTTCTCTTCCTTATGATTTTCTTAACATTTTCTCTTCTCTAGCTTACTTTATTGTAAGAATACAGCATGTAATACGTATAATATGCAAAATATGTCAATCAACTGTTATCAGTAAAGCTTCTGGTCAACAGTAAGTTATTGGTAATTAAGTTTTGGGAGATCAAAGTTATACACAGATTTTGAATGCAAGGGGGGCGAGTCGGTGCCCCTAATCCCCACATTGTTCAAGGATCAACTGTAAAGGCAATAGACTCCAGAAATCATCCTTTGGTTCTTGTATGATCAGGTTGATGTTACAGAGTAATAGAAAGAAAACTAGCCCCCAAAACCTTATTAGCCATATATCCTTGGACAAGTGATAGAATCATAAAATCTCAAGGTTTTAAGGGAACTTACAGATCACCAGTCCAGCCTCTCATTAGATGTTTCAGTCCTTCCCAAAGAATCAAACAGTCTCTACTTAGATCATTCCAGTGACAAGACATCACTCATTTCACCCAAGAACACCTCTAGTAGTAATTTAAACACACAATTACTTCAAAAATGTTAATACATCAAAATAACGTGTTGCATCAGCATCTCCCTGGTGTTGCTTCATTTTAAAAATATTATGATTTACTCTGCAAACATCCTTAGTATATACAACAGTCATACAAATTGATAAGAAATCATTAAGATCTCAATAAATAAGTAAAAATATAAATAATCACATTTGTTTTAAAAAGTTCGATGTGGCCTATTTCATAGACCAAAAAAAATCTCACATCTTAAACCATTAAATCACAAAGGTTATGAAAAATGATAACATGCAATATTAGCAAAGGAGCAATAAAACACTTAGAAACTGATGGTTGAAATGTAGATTGCTACAACTTTATGTATTTCAATTTAGCAATACTCATTTGTCAGAGAATAAAGACTAAGATCACCAGAGGCTTTGGGCAGAGCTTGTTTTTTTAAAATCACAGCTGAATCTACTAATCTTACCAGGCAAACACACCAGTGGAGAAATTTGCAAAGTCTACTCAGAAAAGTCAGGTTTTTTTGTTTTTTGGGTTTTTTTTAAGTGCCCTGCAGCAGTTATTCTAATTAAGCACTGAAAACTATTTGTGCTCTAGATAGGTAGTTGGTTTAAATAAGTCCTATTACTCATTATTCAGAAGAGTCTTCAGTCAGGTGGGGGTGAAGGGGCTTTAAAGTTCATGGTTCTTTATTAGCATCCACTGGTTAGAACCACTTTGGATAAACATAATCTTTAGTTTTCATATTTCCTAGGCAAATTCTGCCATATAAGTGAAAAATTTATGTTTATTCATTCATTCACTCATTCATTCACTCACTCATGCATGCATGCATGCATTCATTCATTCATTCATTCATTCATAGATATGAAGAAACAACTCCATACTGGACACTAGCATGCAGTAGTAAAGCAGGCAGGTAAAGAAGGCCATGAATTTGCACTCGTGGAAATTGCCACTTAGCAATGTGATCCTGTCATGAAAATGTTTATATCATTTGACCTAAAAATTCCACTTCAGGAAACCATGCTAAGGAGATAATAAATAAAGTGGTCAAATATTTATACACAAAGATAGTCACTGGAGTATTACTTAGCCAAAAAATGTAAACAACCTAACAATCGGGGAACTGTTAAAAAATACATAATACATTCATAAAATTGACTATAAAAGGTTTAATGACATGGGGAAATGTGTATGATATAGTACTAAACAAGGTATATAATATAAAATAACATAGATTGTGGTCTCAGGTATATTAAAATGAATTTTTAAAATACCTATTAGAAATATACCTGAAATGCTAACATTATTGGTATATGAATGTTGGATTATAAAGGGCTTTTTTCTTTATATTTTAGTTTGTTTTTACAAAAGCATGTGTTAATTTTATAATCTAGAGTGTGGCAAACTCCCTACCCCTTCAAAAATAAAAATAAAAAATAAATCAGAACAAAACCCCAAAATAGGCAAAACTGAAAAGTACTCTTTGAGTGGCTCAGTTCTGTGTTTGCAGTCAAGATCCTGTAACCTAGGACTCCGTGTTTAAAGGCAGAATTTCCATGAGAATTAATCTCATTTTTGTTCCTGCTGACTCTATGGAAACTGCGCTCCCCATGGTTTACCCAAGATGAGCAAACAACAGAACACAGACTTTTCTGAGATGCACAGTTTCTCTCACTCCCCAACCCTCAAGTTCTAGGACCAAGGAGAGAAGATTCCCACCTCTGATTTTTATGGGCCACGGTAGATAAGGCGATTCCTTTCCCGTACAATCTCATCTTGAGCCCCACAGCAACCCCATGAAGTGGCAAAGTGAGGCTAATCTGAAGCTCAACGATGTGAACCCACTGCTCCCAGTCACTGGCCTTGACCAGAGCCTCCGGGCTCAGATGCAGCCTAGGGGCTCCAGGCCAGGCCTTTGTCCATGGCAGGCACCCACGGCCATACTTGGAGGAGCCAAGGAAAACAGGTCATTGAACACTGGTCTTACAGTAAGCACAGTAAGCTCAGCTGTGTCCATTTGAATCTACCAAAAAGTAACACCTGAGGGAAGATTTCACACCTATTACAGGCATACCTATAAGGCAAGTAAGACTGGGTCAGGTATAAGACCCGGTCTTATATTAATTTTTGCTCCAAAAGACGCATTAGAGCTGATGGTCCAGCTAGGTCTTATTTTCGGGGAAACACGGTAATACAAACTCTCCCTCCTCCCCTTTTTTCCCTCTTTAACTTGTCTTTCCAGTGAACACAGGACAATGGGGGGGGGGGGTCGCTGAATAGGCTATAGCAGCACTAAAATTTATTATCCAAGACATAAGTTTTTCTGTATATAAAAGTTATGGTAAATCATTGTCTTGTCAACAAATACCTAAACATAAGCTTTGATTTCCTCATCTGTCAAATGGATTGAATGGTGCTACGTCCTTCCCAACCTTTCCCTATCATAGGGTTGGTTAGGGATCAACTCAGATAAAAACACGCAAGAGTGCACGTGGACTAATAGATGGCTCTTTTCTTGGGAAAGATGCTATAAACTGCAAACCCAAAGGGGAGGCCTCAGGCTTCGGTGGACTCCCCCTGGAGCTTGGGAGTGGCTAAACCCGAGCGTCCCCAAGCGCCAGTGGAGGCCTAAGGTGACTCTGGCTGCCCCTGCCCTTGCAGAAATTCCCGGGTGCTGTCGCTGCGGATCAAAGATCGCAGCCCTGCTGCAACCATAAAGCCGCAAAGGGGATCAAAATCGCCTGCAAGCACCCAGGCGACAGAGTGAAGTCTCCCCCGACCCACGAGACGAGGACGGCCCAAAGCCGGGCCCACCGCGCCTGCGCGCGCAGCTGTCCCGGAATAAATAAATAACCGCGCGGGCGGGCGGTGGCCCCCCGCCTTGGCGCCCTGCCGGGCCTGGCCGGCTCGCCGCTCACGTAGCGAGAGCGTGAGTCAGCGCTTCGACCGCAGCCCTGAGCCGGGGGAGGGTTCCCTCGAGCCGCGCCGGCCGCCAGCACGTCCCGCCGCCCCGCTCCGCCCGCCGCGGATCTGCAGAGCGGCTCTCCGCGGGGGCGGGCCAGGCCGCGGGCGGGGGCGCCTGGGTTCTGCGGCTCGCTTGGCCCCAAGGTGACCCCCTCGACAACCTCATCCCATCGGTGTTTGCCGGCTCGGAAGGAGGGCGGGGAGGCAGCGTGAAGCGCAGAACAGAGCTCTGCCTGCGGTCCTTCCTCGGCGGGAACTTGACCTTCTAGTACCTGTGAGCCGCGCACTCGCTCGCTCACTTTTAGCCTGACTGGGTTGTTCCACCCCGCGCCCTCCCCAGCTGTCAGGAGGGCGATGGAAAAGGAGCTGGGGGGCTGGCTACAGGGGGTCGTGCCCAGGGCAGACTGGAGAGGCCGAGGCCAGAAAAGTAAGGGGGGAAGCCCCTTATCAATTTCATCTCACAGGCAGCGGGAACGTATTCGAGTCAGCTTGCATTTCCTCGAGTCTGCACCTGTTGCGTTACAACCACCAACTGTGTAAGAGGAAGTTGCCTACGTGCCTGACGGCTGAAGGACAGAATTGGGAGACTAAATGTGTGAACAAAACAGTACCTTCTGTTCAGATCCAGACCTACAGGGTTACAAGACTGGGCCTCCTGAGGGCAGAAGAAATTTCAAGTCCTCTTTTGCCCTTTGGTAAAATAGTCGTGCCCAAAGTAGGACACTTTATAAAGCTTTCGTTTCCGTGCATCTGGATGTACCTATGTCACTTTCTCAAAACCCATGCGAGGGACAAGCACGTTAGGGGAAGGGACACAGGAAAAGGATGCTTATGAAGAGAGAGATACATGGGGAAGGGGAAAAGGAAAAGTTAACTACGAAAGGAGGGTTGAGCAATGAGTGATGAGTAGGACAGTATTGATCCCCTAATTGGACGTCAGGCATGTCTGGACACTGGCGATGCAAAATAAGCCTCACTGCCCCGGCTTTCAGGAGTTCATAGTTCAGAGAGGGACATCAACTAAGTAGAGAGTTAAACATCAGGGAAACGGTGCAATGGGTTCAGCTACCAGACTCAGGAGCCAGGCTGTTGAAGTTCCCCTGCCAGCTCTGCAGCTTACAAACCATGTGACGTTAGCCAACTGATTTTCCCCACCCCACTTCATTATCCTCGTTTGAAAAATGAGAATGGTGAAAACAGTACTTTTTAGGGCTTTTCACAGAACTAAATACATTAATACAAGCAAAGCACTTGAACAATGTCCTACATTCGCTATGCACTCAATAAATATTATTAAAGAATAAATGAAGTAGACACAGGCAGGGCAAAGCACAGCAAAACAGGCTGTGTACTGCACAACTACAGAAGGCACATACATATACATGTGAATGGAACTTTCCAGAGTTGTGCAGCATGGTAGTCCCGAGTACAAGTATGTCTATTTTAACATTGTTCATAATAGCAAAAATAAAATAAAGAAAATTTGTTTATAAATAAAACATGATACATTCATGCAATAGAATACTATTAAAAGCAATAAATTACATCAATGTGTATCAAAATGGGTAAACCTCAAAAATATAGTGAATGAAAAACAGTTAAGTTGCAAAATGACACATGAAGCATGATGCTGTTGATGTAAATAAAGCATGCACACAAAATTTCCATATTTTATATATGTACGTTTTGTTTTGTTTTTAATGCTGGAAGAATACATACCAAACTTAAAGGTATCTCAGGATGGAAGGGAGGAATTGAGATTTGAAATGGTGGTCATTAGAGATTTAGCTTATTCCATATTGTACTAATTATTTCAAAGAACAATGTGTATATCATGTAGTTTTGTGTATTTTTCTTAAGGTATAAATATATAAACTAAAACCAGAAGCAAATATGTCAACACTAGCTAATTCTGGGTTGCAAGAATATGGGCGATCATCACTTTTTCATTTGTACTTTTCTGCATATTCTAATTAAAAATAATTACAACTTTGCTGTGAAAGTGCTACTAAAGTTCTGAAAGGGGTGAGCCTGGAGGGCATGTCTTAGATAAAGCTAGGCTTGCACTCCGAGAATTTTTGGTCACGACAGAGGACAGATCTGGCTTCCCAAGACAACTCTGTTCCAACTGCACCCTGGGTGGGAGTGGGTGCATGTGGCATACGAGGGCTGGCCAGGGGCTTGGGCCGAGGCTTCCCTGAGCTGGTGCTGCTGCTGCCTATGCTTTTGCAAGTTCCTCTTTCAATCTTTAGCCTCCATGAGACATGGCACTCTGGTGTCTGCTGGGGAAACACTGGGTGATGGTAGAAAGCCTGAGCGAAGGCACTGTGCTCTGTATAAGTGTGTCACCTACAATACCGAAAACTTAAGTGAGCTACTGAATGTCATACGGCAAGTGAATGGTGAGGGCAGAAATGGAAAGCATGTCCAGTTTCCACATGTGCACGCCTGCTCTAATCCTCAACCTCTGCTTAGGACACTTTTGTGTGTGTGTTGCCCTCTTTGGGAGCAGCTCAACATAGTGGTCAAGATTCCAGGCTTTGCGGTCACTCAGACGTATGTGTAGGTTTATGTTGCCAATGACTATGATTTGGGACAAGTTATTCAACTTCTCTGAGCCTCTGTTTCCTCTTCTGTAAAATAGGGGATAAGAATAGTCCTCCGAGGGGTGGACGGGTGGCTCAGTTGGTTAGAGTGCGATCTCTGGGTAACAGGGTAGCCAGTTCAATTCCCACATGGGCCAGCGAGCTGTGCCCTCTGCAACTAGAACGAAGACAACCAGCTGCAGCAGAGCTGCCAGTGAGCTCCCGGGCGGATGGATGGCTCCGTTGGTTGGAGCACGTGCTCTCAACCACAAGGTTGCCGGTTCAACTCTTGCAAGGGATGGTGGGCCATGCCCCCTGCAACTAAGATTGAACAATGGCAACTGGACTTGGAGCTGAACTGCACCCTCCACAACTAAGATTGCACAAGTAAGATTGAAAGGACAACAACTTGACTTGGAGTTAATGGGTCCTGGGAAAAACACTGTTCCCCAATAAAGTCCTAAATCCTGGAAATACACACTGTTCCCCAGTAAAGTCCTGTTCCCCTTCCCCAGTAAAATCTTAATAATAACAATAATGCTGTGAGGACAGAATGGGGAGTCCTCAGGCAATGGTAGCTAGGTGTGGATCAGAAAGAAAAGTCTTTTGATAACAGAGCCTATTTAAAAGAGACTTTGTTATTCTGTGGCTGTCCTTTACCCTAGTAAAGGATTAAATAGCTGTGTAGAAAACTGATGAAAGCCCTTGCCTCAGTCACATGGACATGAACTTGATATTGACATTCTAGAGAATTTTAAGCCCAAGAACATTTGTTTGAAGAGCACCCTGCCCCAGCCCCCAACTCCTTAAAGAACCAGTTGTGTTTTTGTTTCTTAATAGCCAAATTATCCACTGACAGCCCCCATCTCCAACCGGGATGCTCTTACACTGAAAAAAAAAAAAAAAGTGACGTGGACAGCAGTGCCTTCTGAAGGAAGCAGACAGAACTTTTGATTAAGTAAAACACTTAAAATTCCTTCTCCCTCGTTGCTTTCCCTGCCTGGCACCCATAAACAAAAATGTCTAAGGGATTTTTAACTCAGTCATGCTGAAAATCCATGATTTAAACTTGATTTCCAGCTGCTCCTTTAGAGCGGGTTGCATGAGATGTTCAGACCAAGTAGCCCTGGGGAGGGGTAAACACGTACTGCTAGATGGTGGGACGTGCAGAACATCAGGGGAACATAACCAGGCAGAGTTAAGCATGTGCTGTGACTAATAAAGGAGGACCTGGGGTGGGGCTGCCATGAGGGAAAGCACCTCCCCACAGGGCCCCAGTACCTCAGAAAGTTCAGTAAAATAACGTCTGACTCCCAGGCAGTGTTTACTTAGCCAGAGTGAAGGTGGCTTCAGTTATCACATTGGTGCTTTTCCAAACTGCCCTCCTGTGTTTGTTCAGGATGGGGGTGCTGCCGCAAAGGGTCTAAATGATCTCTTTGAGTAAGCCCCATATCTAAGAAGCCAGTAGCCCAGCCCACAGCAAGACAGACAAGCCTCCACCCTCAGCCCTGGCCTGAGCAGAGACACCCAGACATTTTCCCAGGCATCCCCATCTCAACCCTCCTCCCTGGCTTTTTGGCTGGGTGTGTAGGGAGACTCATTGTTATGAATAACCTTTCTTCTGCATTCTAGGACAGCGCTGGCCCCTTCACCAAATGCAGTTGGTTTTCTTTTTCAAAGTACTGGTGGTGGGGATTGCCCTTTTCTGTTTTCTGTCTGACTTTTGCTGGTTTAAAAGTAATACATATAGGTTGCGAAAAGGAACATAACTGAAATAGAAATATATGAAGAAAAAAATATCAACCACCCCTGTCCTAGGTTGACTCGTGTCCCCCCACATTCCACCTAGAACCTGGAAAAGTGACCTGTGAATGGAAATAGGATCATTGCAGATTTAATCAAGTTAAGATGAAGTCATACCAGACTAGGGTGAGCCCTAAATCCAATATGACTGGCATCCTTCTAAAAACAGGGAAATTTGGACACAGACACACCGGGAGAATGTCATAGGATGGAAAAGGCAGGTACTGAAGTGCTGCAGCTATCCGCCAAGGAACACCAAGGATTGTTGGCAGTCCCCAGAAGCTAGGAAGACAAGGAAAGACCCTTCCCTAGAGCCTTCAGAGGGAATATGGCCCTGATGACACCTCCATTTCAGACTTTCAGCCTCCAGAAATTTCTGTTCAAAGCTACCTGGTTTGTGGTACTTTGCAGTGGCAGCCTTAGGAAACTGATACAACCCCTCAACCTACCACCCAGAGATAAGCACTGTTAACATTTTAATGTATGTCCTTCGAATCTTTCTAGAGCGAAACGCATCTGATGGAGTGAATGGCCAGCCTTCTGGGAAAATTTCAGCCACACTTCTCCTAATGGACTTCAGGCATCCTCTGCTTATGAAAATGACTAAGCAGCTGGGAAAGTACTGAGCAATACCCCTGACTGCTCCCACCATACCCCTAAACTGAGATCACAGGGCCCTAAAAAGACCCTGCTGTCACCTACAAGTGACTGTACCAGTTATTCTGGGAAGGACTGCCCTAGTTGGTCTGAGTGGCAGATGCAGACAGCAGGGCCTGTGTGCCAATCACGCTCTGCCCCCGTATTCCAGAGCAGCAAGAGCCTCAGGCATGAGACCCTCTTTGCCCTAACCTTCCCCCAGCTCCAAAGGGAGAAAACTGACTTCAGACTAAATTTCTTTACCTGGAAAGACCACTAGCACCTCAGCTGTATTTGTCATAGACTAGCCATGTGCCCAGTCACCTATGTTAGAAACCTCAGCAAAGGTTTTGGCTCCTTCCTCTCCTTTTCCTTTTACTCCAACCATCCTCCCCAAATCTAAGTGAATACCAGTTTTTGAAAACCCTCCCTGTGTAACATTTCATAAATCCATCTTCATTCTGCAGCTACCCTAGCTGAGGCTCCAGATCAAGGTCCCACAGTGATAAATCTGGTTGATAGTGTGTACCCTTGATATGATGTGATGAAAATGGCAGTTTACCTCTGTGGTCTTCCTTCCCAAAACCATACCCCAGTCTAATTGTAAGGAAAACATAAACAGATTGAAGTTGAGAGACATTCTACAAAATACCCAACAAGTATCCCTCAAAACTCTTAAGGTCGTCATTTGTAATTCTTCCGTTATGAGTTGCCACTTCATGTCTCTTTTTATCTTTCTATTGAGTTCTTTATCTTTCTATTGACTTGCAGAGTTTTTTTTAATATTATGAATAGCAGCTCTTTGTCATATGTGATCCCAATATTTTTTTCCATTGTCATTGGTCTTTGACTTTGCTTAGGGTGTGTTTTAAATGTTTTATGTAGTGAAAATCACCTTTTAAAAGACTTCTAGGTTTTTATTCATGCTTGGAAAAGCCTGTATACTTAAAATCAGAAAACCTCTTACCTGTGTTTATTTAATATATTTATGGTTTAATTTTTTACATTTAAATCCAAAAAATAAAAATAAAATAAATCAATTTAGAATTAATTTGGTGTGAGGTAAGGAGTCAGCTTAATTCATTTTCCAGAAGACTTGCCAGTTGTCCCACTATAATTTATTGAGTAATCTGTATTTTCCCTATCAATTTGAAATGAGGCTATTATCAAATATTAACTATTTTTATATGTTTGGGTCTATTTCTATGCTCACTGTTCATAATTACATATCTATTCCTATGTCAACACCAAACTGTTTTAATTACTGCAACAAATGATTGCTTTATACCTGCCTTTCCTTGGTTATTCTCATTGCCAAGTTTTAATAGTTATTGGTTTTATGCCCCTAGTGAACTTAAGTTTGTTTAGAGCGGGAACTGTTGCTTAAGAATTTTTATAGCCTTGACAACTTGGCTGAATATTTATTTTTCTTAGTAGCTTTCCATCCTGCTCCCCACCACCCTGCACTTCACAGTGCCTTGCACAAAGTAATCACTCAGCACACATTTATTACATTTTAAGTGTTAAAGAAAGAAAAGCAAGATGTTCCAAGATGGAAGGGCGGAAATCCAAAGAATGAATTCATGAGAGGCTGAAGCAGACAGCCCTAATGGTAGTAACAGAAGACAATTGGGAGGGTGAGCAGCCCCAGCCAGGATATCAGTCTGCTCACAAGAGCACCAGTATTGTTGGTGTCACTGAATCAGCCCTTGTGCTTGATTATGTGTTGTGGTCAGTAGATCTTGGTGATTGAAAGAATGACTGCCTTTGTCATCCAACTCTGTAATGGCCGCATGGAGAAGTGACTACCCGTTGCCTCCTGCATTTCCTGTAGAATGGCTGTCACTATAAAGTTACTGTGACTTGGCATACACATACCTAATCCTGAGGATTAGCTCTCTCCCTTTCAACATCCTAGCCACCAGCATGTTGATGAACTTCCTGTCTTAGGAAGCTGTGTATTTATTCCAGTGATTCTGCCATAGACCAAAAGTTTTACTGGCATTGCCCTCAGAGCCTATGCATAATCCACATGTAAGAGGATTTGGGGTGAAGCTGCCAGCTGAGAGTTAAACTACCATAACTAACACAGAATCATCATTTTCCAAAATTTGCATCTGTGTTAAATTGTTAAAATTTCAGATTTTCAGTCATGTGGAGACTCTGGTTGGGGAGACTGGGATAGGTTTAAATATGTATGTCTAACAAGCACCCTAGGTAATTATCAGTCTGAGAAACACTAACATAATAGACTGGATTAATGTAGATAGAAATGTGTTATCTAGGAGACTTAGGAAACACAGAAATCCAATTAAGTTAATTAGGGTATATCCTTAAAACTAGAATGTAACTAAAGAAAACCAAACCTAATTATTTACACTGAGATCTATTTTAAAAAATAAATAAAAAGCCCTGTGCTGATAGAAGAATGGGTCAGACTGACGTCTTAAAAAAGAAAAATCAGAAAAAATGTGTCGGTATTATTAAAATGAAAAAAAAAAAATATATACAGACCAGTCAAGGCAAATTTTCAGGTCCCGTTTGATAAGAGAATTCCAGAAAAGTTCTGGCAACAGCAATTGCTAGAATTAGGTATACAGCTCACCAGGATGAAATCTTGAAACTAAAAAAATCATCTGAATGCAGACATTTCAACATGGATGACTTTTGAAAAGTCTCATTAATTTTAAGTCACATTATGTGGCACTGATTATAACTAAGTTTCTGACTTTGGACAAGCTGCTTACCTCTGCGGGCATTTACTCCCTGCCTATAAAATGAGGTTAGGTTGTTTCTGAGATGTGGTAATCTATAGGCTTCCAATTATTTGTTTGTATGACATAACTATCTCTCACCTGTTGCACATGGGGATCCCTGCTGCTCACATTGCCTGGAATTTCATGGCCACACTCCTACTAGTCCTTTCCTAAGATGAGCCCTGTGACTCAACCTGAGGATTTAGGCAGAGGAAGCAAACTGCCACAGAACACTCGGGCTCCTCTACAGCTAGCTCATTACCTGCTCTGTGTTCCAGTGATATGCTTTGGTTTCAAGTTATTCTTCTTTTCCAGTGGATATTTTCCTTTAACTGCTAGAAGAGGAATGTGTCACCTAGCAAAGACCCCAAGGTCAAAGGTGAATGTGATTTTCTATCATCCTTCAAGGACTTCTGTTCACCAACAATTATCCAGGAAAAGATGCTTGTCATTAAGAGTCTCTAGGGGATTACCGGTTAAGATGGCAGAAAAGGTAAGTGCTGTGCTTGCCTCCTCTCACGACTATGTCAAAATTATAACTAAACTACAGAACAACCATCATTGAGAATTGCCTGAAGTCTAGGTGAACTAAAGCCCTACAACCAAGGATATACAGAAGAAGCCATCTCAAGACTGGTAAGAGTGGCAGAGATGTGGAACACGCTGGTCCCACCCATGTATGACTATTAAAAATTGGGAGGGATATCTCAGTTACAGAGGTGCCCCCTGAGGAGCAAAGGGTCCCAGCCCAACACCCAGCACCCCAGCCCAGGGCCCCAGGGCCAGGGAAAGAAGTCCCCATATCTTCTGGCTGTGAAGATGAGTGGAGATTGTGGCTGAGTGAGACTAGAGTGGCTAGAGTCCCAGGCAATCCTCTTAAAGGGCCTATGCACAAACTTACTCACTGATAGACCCACTTACACTGAGCTCCAGCACTGGGGCAGAGGAACATATGGAAAGAAACTGAATTGTCTGGCTTCAGGGTGAGGCTGGAGGGACAGATTTCTCCCAGAGAGATGCACTGGCAGAAGTCATTGGGGTTTTTTTTTTGACCCCTCCCTGCTCCCAGTATGAAGAAACAGGTGGCAGCCATATCTGGCTATCACTGTTTGCCCCACCTTGGTGATTCCTTGAGACACCCCCCCTTCACCCCACTTTCAGGCACAACAAAGTTTCTTCCAGTGGCTTTGCCATACAAATGGCCTGTCTTGGGTCATGCTATGGACTTTCTCAAAATCTCTCAAAGATCCACACAACCCAAATAAGCAGCATCTGGCTTTAGCATGTCCCTTACCTCTGGCTGAGCAACCCGACACTAGCAACAGCCAGCCTTGGTTCACAGCTTAGCCTCCTGAGGCACCTCCAAGCCCAGAGTAGACGGTGGCCATATGCACATTGCTTTGTAGCTCATGCCAGGTGGCTCAACTTAGCCCAGGCTTCAGCTCAACTGGCCTGAGGTGGGGCTCCTCCCAGGAGGCACTAAGGCTGGCATGCCCAGGGGTCAGCTTTGGACTGAGTCAGAGTATTACCCGGCTCCCTCCAAAAACAACATACCAAAGGGCAGACTGAGCAGGCACCAGAGCCCTGCTAAAGTGAAACCTGCTCCTTAGGGTCAGCCCCTGCACCACAATGCCTCTACTGTAGTCATGGCCAGTTCTCACAACAAATCAGCCTGAGGGTCAATCCTTCCCATTGACATGAAAACAGCAACCAAGGCTCAACTGCAACAAAGGCTCAACCACAACGCACACAAGGGAAACACCCGGAGCAACGGCTCAGGTGTCCAGGGAGACTGTGCTACTGGACCCCACAAGACACCTACTATATAAGGCCACTCTACTAAGACTGGTAGACATAGCAGCCTTCCCTTATACATAGAGATAGACACAGGGAGGCAGCCAGGTTGGGGAGACAAAGAAACAGATCCCAAATAAAAGAACAGAACAAAGCTCCAAAAAAAGAAATAAGCAAAATGGAGACAAGCAATCTACCAGACGCAGACTTCAAATCACTGGTTCTGAGGATGTTCAATGATCTCAGTGAGACCTTCAACAAAGAGATAGAAAACAAAAATGGAGACAAAAAGACATAAAAAGAACTACTCAAAAATATAGAATAACTGAAATGAGGAATACATTAGAAGGCATCAACAGTAGATTAGTGAAGCAGAGAATTGAATTTGATTTAGAAGATGAGGTAGCAGAAAACACCCAATCAGAACAGCAAAAAGAAAAAAGAATCCAAAAAAAATGAGGATAGTTTAAGGGGCATCTGTGACATCAAGGATAACAGCATTCACATCACAGTGATACCAGAAGGAGAAGAGAGAAAGAAAAGGAGTGGAAATCTATTTTAAAATTTAAGAACTTTCCTAGTCTGGTGAAGGAAATAGACATACAAGGCCAGGAAGCGCAGAGGGTCCCAAACAAGATGAACGCAAGGAGCTCTACACCAAGACACATTATAACCAAAATACCAAAGGTTAAAGAATCTTAAAAGCAGCAAGACAAAACTAGTTAGTTACCTACAAGGGAGTTCCCATAAGACTGTCAGTTGATTTCTCAATAGGAGAAGGGATTAAGATGTACAAATTGGTTATTACACAGTAGTCTTTATGGGAATGTAGGATATAGCACAGGGAATTTAGTCAATAATATTGTAATAACTATCTATGGTATCATATGGGTACTAGATTTATCGGGGTGCTAGATGGGAGGGGGCTTTGGGCAGGGTGAAAAAAGTGAAGGCATTAAGAAATATAAACTGGTAATTACAAAAGAGTCATGGGGATGTAAAGTAAAGCATAGGGAATATAGTCAATGTTATAATAATAACTATGTTTAGTGCCAGGTGGGTACTAGATTAGTCAGGGGGATCACTTCTTATGTTATATAAATGTCTAACCACTATGCTGTACACCTGAATTTAATATAAAATAATACTGAATTCAACTATAATTGAAATATTAAAAAAGGGAGGAAAAAAGTGAAGGGGAATGAGAGGTTCAAATCTCCACATGTAACACAAATAAGTCATGGGGATGTAAGATACAGTGTAGGGAATATAGTCAATAATATTGTGATAGCATTGTATGGTGGCAGATGGTTGCTGGACTTATGTTGATCGCTTCTTTGGGTACATAAATGTTGAATAAATATGTGTACCTCTGAAACTAATATAATATTGTATGTTAGCTATATTTTAATAAAAATATTTTTAAAAAACACAAAACAAAGTAATGATATGGCCATCACATTAGTGCACCCTTTTTCATTTTTTATTGGGCTTTGCCAATGTTTACAAGTTTGTGGAATTAGACATATTTTAGGAGGATTTGGGGATGGTTTCTATGGGATATGAGGTTTCTTTTTGGGATAACAGAATGTTACAAAATTGATCATGGTGGTAGATGTATAACTCTGTAAATAAACTAAAAGTCATTTATTTGTATACTTTAAATTAGTGGATTATATGTGACTTACATTTCAATAAAGCTTTAAAAATAAAAATTGGAAAAAGTAAACCTCTCTCAAGCAATGTTCATATAGAAATGTGTCTAAAAAGTAAGAAAGAAAGAGAGAATTGGGTCCTTTTAAAAAGTAGATAGAAGTAGAGATAAAGATAGAGAGAGGGATGAAGAGAAACAGAGATATTTATATATTAGGGATTTTATAACTTTGCATATACTTACCTAATATATGCAGAACTCTGAAAAACTGAGGAATGACTAAAAATTTGATAGCAAAAGATATAAACAGATAATTTATAGAAAAGATATAAAACAATTCATAAACATGAAGAAACAGGTTCAACTTCAAAATAATAAGAGCAATACAAAGCAAACAATACTGAAATACCTTTTTTTTTTTTAAGTTGTCAAAAGGTAAAAACCTTGACAAAACATTCTGCTGGCAGGCTGTGGGGAAACAATAACTCTCATATATTCCTGGTAGGAATGCAAAATGGTGCAATTCTTATACAGGGACATTTGGCAATATCTAACCAAACTACATATATGTTTTACTTTTGACCCAGCAATCTCACTTTTATGACTTTTCCCTGAAACAATACTTCTACCATTGGAAAAGACGTATCAGCAGTTATTCATAGTAGCGATATTTATTACTTTGGCAGCAAACCTAAATTCTCATATATAGGAGAGTAGTCAAATAAAGTGTGGAGTATCGATTCACTGGAGTACTGTATAGCTATACAAAAGCACAAGGAAGATCTCTACGAATCATATGGAGTGATTTACAGAATATAGAGTCAGGTTAAAAACTGAAGTGCAAAGAGTATAGATGGTATACTGTATTTCCCTGAAAATAAGACCTAGCCAGACCATCAGCTCTAATTTGTCTTTTGGAGCAAAAATTAATATAAGACCCAGTATTATATTATATTATATTATATTATATTATATTATATTATATTATATTATATTATACTGGTTTTATATTATATTAAAATATATAAATATATATAAATATAATAAACTATAATATAATATAATATTATATTATATTATATTAAAATAAGACTGGGTCTTACATTAATTTTTACTCCAAAAGATTCATTAGAGCTGATGGTCCTGCTAGGTCTTATTTTTGGGGAAACATGGTACTACCTTTTGTGTAAGAAAATAAAAGTTAAATAAGAATATATGCATGTATCTACTTATTTTTGCAGAAAAAAACAGCAAGAATAAACAAAAAACTAATGAATTTGGTTATCCTCAGGGTGTGGGTAAAACGGGGTATAAGGTACAAAGGAAGGAGTGAGAGCTTTTAAAATGTACTTTTTAGGTATATTTTAAGAGCTCTAAAATAGAAACATACTTCCAAAAGCCAGAATGTACATTTTGGAAGTATGTTGCTATTTTATTTACTCAAAAACATAAAGTTTAAACCAACAAGAATGGAAGTGGATGAAAAATCAAAGAAGGAATACAAACAGAAACAGGAGTCTTAGTATATTTCAAAAAAACAATATAAGTACACAGAAGAAAACCAATTAACCCTAATAACTTTTGAATATAATACTTCGGCTATACAACCTTGATCTAAAGACAAAAAGAAGAACAACAAACAAATATTGAATTCCAGTATGTTCATTTTTATCAGTGGTATGGATGAATAATTCTGAAATTGTTTTCGGTATTGAAGGATTGAGCAAATTAAATATTTTGAGAATGTTGGGAACCAGGTTTCTTGCTTTTGGAGAAGAAAAACAAATATGGAGGGCGTAGGCTAGAAAGAATCCTGTGTGGTTGGATTAAAATTGGAGATAATATGAATATATAGTTTTTAACATAGAGAGAGAGAGAGAGAAATAGATACATATATGTGTCTGTATGAATGTGCATATAGTATGAGTTTATAGTTTTTAATATATATTAGATATAGAAATAGGTGTGTGTGTGTGAGTGTGTGTGTATGTTTCTTAGCTCTCTGCTGGAAGAGCCTAGAAGATTTGACACTCCAGGAGCATCCAAATCTTGGTTTCTCAATACCATTGCCCACTAAAAGGAACCAGAGGTCCAGGAGCAGAAATAACTGAATCCAGGGCTCAGGCAGAGAAGAACAAAACAAGTCTGGACTATCTTATGACAGAAAGTAAACAAGTGCTAAAAAACAAGGAGGACATGTCAAAATAATTCAAAAGCCAACTTACAGGTTCTTCTACTAGTCAAATACGAGACAATTTGGGCATCAAAATTAATAATTGTAGTAATGACTAATAACCCATTGAATAAAAATAAGAATCCATTAGTTCATACTGATAATTTATGACACCAGTAAGTTCTCCTTTACAACAGAATGCCAACTAATAAATGTAGAAAAAACAGAGTTAGCAAATCAACACTTTGTGACTGTCATAATAGTTAATGATTCAAGTAAGAATCATTAATGAATGACAAAACTAGTGGAGTAAAGTTATAAGAAACAGTTTATTTACATAATTTCAAAACAACTCACCACAAATTGTTCAGTTACAAAGGGAGAAGAGGTAACTTTGCAATGGAGAAATCTGGCAGACATCACTTTAACAAAATGATCAAAGATAGCATCGTCAATAATAGGTCAAACTGACTTCAAATGTTTCCTTATACAATGCACTGAGAAGCACACAATATCACTTATGTAGCACTACTGTGAAAAAGACATAACCTGAATCTAATCATCAGAGAACATCAGACAAACTGAGGGCTATTTTGGAAAATATATGGCCTGAACTCTGCACAGGAAAAAAAAAAAATGTCAATGACATGAAAGGCAGAGTAAACTGAGGAATCATTCCAAATTATGCAAACTAAAAAGCCATATAAGTAAATGTAATACTTAATCCTGTATTGGATTTTGGACCAGAAAAGTAAAATTGCTAAAGACAACAACTGGTGAAATTTGAATAAGAACTGTAGATTAGAGCATTCTGTTGATTTCAAAATTTGGAGATTTGATATATGAAGAGTGGTTTTGTAATTAAATATCCTTATCCTAAAGAAATATGCACTGAAGAATTTAGCAGAAAAGAGATATGATGTGTGCAACATATTCTCAAGTAATTCAAGAGAATAGTAAAGCAAATAGGATAAAAATGAACAACTGGCGAATCTGGGTGAAGCGTATATGTAGGGGATTTTTGCACTATTCTTTCAACTATTCTATAAATTAAAAATTATTTCAAAACAGAGGGAGGGAAGGAAGGAAGGAAGGAAGGAAGGAAGGAAGGAAGGAAGGAAGGAAGGAAGGAAGGAAGGAAGGAAAGGAGGGAGGGAGGGAGGGAGGGAGGGAGGGAGGGAGGGAGGAAGGAAGGAAGGAAGGAAGGAAGGAAGGAAGGAAGGAAGGAAGGAAGGAAGGAAGGAAGGAAGGAATCACCATGCCATCCTCCTAGCCAACAGCCAAAACTTCCGGATATTGTTCTTGGCTTTTGTGTGGAGCTTTAAAATTACCAGTTGGGTCAAGGGAAAGCCCTGAGACCCAAAGTCAACCTCAGGCAAGAGCCTGTCATAAAGAATTCTAGTCTCCTACCTTGAAGCCCTCAGGACTCTGTCTATGAGGTCACCAGTTGGCCCATTAATGTGTGATCCATCAAAGAAGGGAAGAGTTTCATATGTTCACCTCATAGACATGACCCCGAATGATTCATGGCTTTGCTATGTTAAGAAAGATAGCAGGAAAAATAATTTTTAAAAAAATCCCAAGAGTCTTGTGCACATGTGGACAATCTTGTGTTCTAACTAGAAATCTCAGCGTGCTTACATGAAATACCCCATAGAGTACAGACTGTGTGTTGTGTTAGACTTATATCTCTGCTCTGCAACTTAATAGCTACTTTATTTTCTGAACCTTAGTTTCCTCATCTGTCAAATGGACACAATTGTGCCTACATTACACAACTCTGAAAAAGATTAAATAAGATTGTGTGTGTGTGTGTGTGTGTGTGTGTGTGTGTATAGCACCTAAATTATGCTAAATTATGTTCAATGTCTTTTCTTTTTCCTTTTCCTTTCCCACAAATGAGAAGAATGTGCCTGATAGCGTAAATATCTTTAGGATATTGTGGCTAATATTTAAACATGAAAAGTAAATGAAAAAAATTCCAAATTAATCAGTGGTAAATAGATTAATTAACTCCAATCAAGAGGTAAACTAACCAGAGCTACTGACTCAACTCAGAACAATTGTATAATGGTCTAATTGGAAACCAGAAGGTCAGTTGTGAAAATAGCCCCATATGTACCGTGCTTCCCCAAAAATAAGACCTAGCTGGACCATCAGCTCTAATGTGTCTGTTGGAGCAAAAATTAATATGAGATCCAGTCTTAAATTATATTATATAAGACCCGGTCTTATAGTAAAATAAGACCGGGTATTATACTATATTATATAGACCCAGTATTATATTACGTATATTATATTATATTGTATTATATTATATTATTATATAAGACCGTGCCTTATATAATACATATAATAGTCTGTACATATAATAGTCTTATTATATAAGACCCGGTCTTATATTATAGTAAAATAAGATCAGGTCTTATATTAATTTTTGCTCCAAAAGACGCATTAGAGCTGATGGTCCGGCTAGGTCTTATTTTGGGGGAAACACAGCAGGGCATGAACAAGGAGTCCCTTATTATCACTGTGACTTTATAAAAAGATGCTCAGCATCTCCTTCATGCACAGATGGGACACCCTGGCATCAGACCTGACAACTATATCCCAGCCGAACTCAGCCAAAAGCAACTCCAACTTTTGAGATGGTAAAAGCTATATGTTAACTCCAGGGTGTTTAGAATTAAATACAAAGATGATGAAATAAACAAAACCATGCTATTAATAGTTTATTCTTATGTTTAGTAATGAACTGTGTATATTTTACATTTTAAGTACATATTTGGCGTGTTTAAGAGATTTTAGGGATTTTGACAGATTTGGCCTTTGATTCTAATTTAAAATGTATAACTGAGTAATTCATTTTAGACTTAGATTTTCAGTTGAAAGATTATTATGCAGTTTGTAAACAAAATTGGAATGCGTATGATGAACTTGAGTTGGACCATACTCATTAATTTAATTAGATTTATTACATTGGGAAGGCTTTCATAGGTAGGTTCGGCAGTAGGATTGCCTTGAAAAGTCAGATATATTCAACTTATAAGTGCAGTCTAAAATATTCAAGGGAATTTTATAAATTGGGATGTAAACAGAACAGATTGTTTCAGGAAATTTGGTCTGTTTGGCTAATCAATCAAACTAACCAAATGGCTCCCTGGAATTATTATATTTATTTATAAAATAAGAATTCTAATTTGAACTTGAAAGCTTAAGAAAAATTAGATTTACTTTTACATTTTAACTTTTCTAAATGCAATATTAATTTTAAAATTGTATTTTGTATCCACAAACACATATTGCACAGACACTAAATAACTCACTTTGACAATACCAATTTTTAGGTTGATGACCACTTAGATTCCTACTGCATTTTGTTTCATAGGAGTACTAGATATTGAAAATGGAATTTACTCAATTTTGAATTAAATATTTTTAAACTATTTTAACCCTCAAGAGATGGGGGAAAGGAAATACAAGAAAAAAAATCCATGAAAGGATAATAATGATGATGATGATAGCTTAAACTTACTTTGTGCTTAGTGAGTACCCATTACAGCTCTAAATGCTTTATATATATATATATATATATATATATATATATATATATATATATATATATATATTACTCATTTAAACCTCCTAAAAATCCATGACATTTTGGAAGTAGTAGAATATCATACAAGAAAAGAGCAAGTGTGGAAGATTTGGCCAAGATGGAGAGTAGGTAAATGTTGTGCTTGCATCCTCTTAGAACCACATCAAAATTATAGATAAACTACAGAACAACCATCATTGAGGCTCACTTGAGATCTATCTGAACCAAAGCCTTATGGCTCAGGACATACAGAGGAGGCCACCTCAGGACTAGTGGGAGAGGTGGAGATGTGGAATGGGCTGGTCCCACACCAGTGTGTAACCATTAAAAATCAGGAGGACTATCTCAGCTGCACAGGTCCTTGCCCCCAGAGGAACAAGGGGTCCCAGTCCCATGCCGGGCTCCTCAGGCCAGGGTTTCAGTGTCAGGGAGAGAAGTCCCTATAGCTTCTGGCAATGAAAACAAAGCAGAGATTGTGGCCGAGTGAGAACAGGGGCTACAGTTCCAGGCGCTCCTATTAAACAGCCCATGCACAGGTGTACTCCCTGATGGACTCACTTGTGCTGAGTTCCAGTGCTGGGGCAGCAGCTCAAAAGGCACCAGGGACATATGGGAGGAACTGAATTGTCTGGCTCAGGGCAAGGACTAGAGGGGCAAATTTCTCCGGGATGGAGGAGATGGCAGAAGCCATTGTTTCTTTGTTGAGCACTCCCCTCTCCCAACATGCACACACATGTGGCTGCCATATCTGAGTCTCCATCAACCTGGCTAACACTGTTCATTTGCCCTGGTTCCCTGAGACCCTACCCTACCCAACGTTCGGTCCCACCAAAGCTGCTTCTAGTGACTTTTCCATGTAAACAGTCACTCTTGGCTTATGCTGCAGACTTTCCTAAAATTTCTCAAAGGTTCAGAAAACCCAAAAAAGCAGTATCTGGCTTCAGCATGTCCCTTACCTTTGACTGAGCAGCCGTAGGCCTGGCACTAGTGACAGCTGGCCTCCGTTCACGACTTGGCCTCTCAAGGCACCTCCAAGCCCAATGTGGGCAATGGACATCTGAGGATTGCTTTGTGGATCATGCCAGGTGGCCCTGGGCGAGGCACAGGCTGGGGCTTATAGTGGGGACCATTGCAGGAGGCCCCAAGGCTGGCACGCCCAGTGGCCAGCGTCAGACCCAGACAGAGCATCACCTGGCTGCCTCTGGGGATGACACACCCAAAGGGCACACTGGCGGCACCTGAGCCCCAGTAAAGTGAATCCTGCTCTGTCAGGTGAGCCCAGGCACAATAGCTCCTCCACTGTAGTCACAACCAGTCCTCACAACCAATCAGCCTGAGTGTCAATCCCTCCCACTGATGAGCAAAGAGCCACCAAGGCTCAATTTGAACAGGAAAGCACCCACAATCCACACCAGGGACACATCTGAAGCACCTGGCTCAGGTGACCAGGAAGACTGCGCTACTGGGCCCCACAGCACACCTACTACATAAGGCCACTCAACTAAGACAAGAAGGCATAGTAGCCCTACCTAATACATAAAAACAAACACAGGGGAGCAGCCAAAATAGGAAGACAAAGAAACATGTCCCAAATAAAAGAACAGAATACAGCTCCAGAAAGAAAACTAAACAAAATGGAGACAAGCAACTTATCAGACACAAAGTTCAAAACACTGGTTAAAGGATGCTCAATGATCTCAGTGAGAACTTCAACAAAGAGATAGGAAACACAAAAATGGAGATAGAAAACATAAGAATCAGTAAGAAATAAAGAACACAATAACTAAAATGAAGAATACATTAGAAGGAATCAACAGTAGATTAGATGAAACAGAGGAACAATCAGCAATTTAGAAGATAAGGTAGCAGAAAACACCCAAATAGAATATCAAAAAGAAAGAAAGAATTTTTTAAAATGAGGGTAGCTTAAGGGGCCTCTGGGACAACATCAAGCATAACAACACTCACATCATAGGGGTACCAGAAGCACAAGAGAGAGAGCAAAAAATTGAAAACCTATTTGAAGAAATTGTGATGGAAAATTTCCCTAACCTGGCAAAGGAAATAGACATACAAGTTCAGGAAGCACACAGAGTCCCAAACAAGATAAACCCAAAGAGGCCCACACCAAGACACATCATAATCAAAATGCCAAAGGTTAAACACAAAGAAAGAATCTTAAAAGCAGCAAGAGAAAAGCAGTGAGTTACCTACAAGGGAGCTCCCATAACACTGTCTGCTGATTTCTTAACAAAACTTTGCAGGCCAGAAGGGACTGGCAGGAAATATTTAAAGTGATGAAAAGTAAGGACCTACAACCAAGATTACTCTACCCTATCATTTCGATTAGAAGGACATATAAAGAGCTTCCCAGACAAGAAAAAACTGAAGGAGTTCACCAACATCAAGCCAGAATTGTAAGGAGTCTTAGGGAGACTTCTTTAAGATTAAAAAAAATAATAATAATAAATCAAAAAAATAAATAATAGTAAAATGGCAATAACTACATATCTATCAACAATTATTTTAAATGTAAGTGGATTAAATGCTCCAATGAAAAGATAGGATGGCTGAATGGATGAGAAAACAAAAGCCTTATATATGCTGCCTACAAGAGACTCAACTTCAGATCAACAGACACACAGAGACTGAAAGTAAAGGGATGGGAAAAAAAGATATTTCATGAAAATAGAAACAAAAAAATAAACCTGAGGAAGCAAAACTTATACCAGACAAAATATATTTTCAAACAAAGGCTATAACAAGAGACAAAGAAGGACCCAGTAACCCCACTTCACAATATTTATCCAAAGAAACCCAAAATACTACTTTGAGGGAATGTGTGCATCCATATGTTCATTGCAGCATTTTTTACAAGATGTGGAGGCAGCCTGTGTGTCCATCAATGGATGGATGGATAAAGAGGAAGTGATATGTTTAATGGAATATTGCTCAGCCAGGAAAGGAAATGGATGGACGTCGATTGTGTTGCGCTGAGTGGAGTATGTCAGACAGCGAAAGACAGATGTAATGTGATTTTGCTTATATGTGAAAGCTAAAGAACAAAATAAACAAACAAACAAAACAGAAACAAACTCATAGATACAGAAAATATTTTGATGGTTGCCAGATGGGAAAGGGGCTATGGAGGTGGGTGAAAAAGGGGAAGGGATTAAGAAGTACAATTTTTTTGTTACAAAATAGTCATGAGGATGTAGAGTATAGCACAAGGAATTTAGTATATGGTAATAACTGTATGGTGTCAGAAGGGTCCTAGATTTATCGAGGTAATCCACGGAATGGGACTTGGGGGGCAGGGTGAAAAAGGTGCAGGGATTAAGAAGTACAAATTCATAGTTACAAAATAGTCAAGGAGATGTAAAGTAAAGCATAGGGAATATAGTCAATAATATGGTAATAACTATGTTTAGTGCCAGGTGGATACTAGACTAGTCAGGGGATTGCTTCTTATATTATATAAATGTCTAAGCATTATGCTGTACACCAGAAATTAATACAAAATAGTATTGAATGTTGCCTGTAATTGAAAAATTAAAAAAGGGGGGAGCGAAAGGTGAAGGGGAATAAAAGTTTCAAATCTCCAGGTATAAAACAAATAAGTCATGGGAATATAGTCAATAATATTATGACAACATGGTACGGTGTCAGATGGTTGCTGGACTTATCATGGGGGTCACTTGTTTAGGTCTATAAATGTTGGATAACTATGGTGTACACCTGAAACTAAGATAATATTGTACGTTAGCTATATTTTAATAAAAATCTTAGAAAATAAATAAATAAAGTGATTTTTTTGGACAAAGAAAAAAGCAAGTGTTGTGTGGTACCCACAATCTAGGAAAAATTCTTATCTTAGCAATTCAGTGTTTTTTACAGTAGCCCAATTATAATATGCAGCATCCTATGACACAACTATTCATCTATTCATTCACTTTTGCAACTGATATTTGTTAAGTTCTTGGTGTGTGTTGGGCTACCACGTGGTGAATAGCTTTGTTGTAGAGACCGGTTAGGAGGCTGATCCAAGTAGAACAGTGATCCAAGTGGAACTGATGATGCCTGGTTTGGGATGGCAGTGAAAATGCTGAGGAAAAGATAGATTGAAGAGTTGTTTAGAAGTTAGAATTGATCTGACTTATTGGAAACAGGACATTAGGGAAAAGGTGGTATCTTCTCCCAGTCCTCAAAAAGCAAAGCCTGAGGCCAGAGGTAAGGTCATAACAGTGTATTTGATAGATGTAAGTCCAAGGAAGTGGAAATGAGGAAAACGTGAAGCAAGCAAGAACAGCTGTGCAATAACACAGAGTGCTGCATTGCCACTGGCTCCTGTTTCAAGACGGGATACAAACAGAGACAGTGAGTCGCCCAGTAGATATATTTATTCAGCACGCAAGGCTCCTTCGAAGGGCTGCAAAGAACAAACATACCCTGAAGTAATCCACAACAGAGAGAAAGGAGAGGGATTTTATCTCACAAGTTACCTCCTAGTTTGCATTTACCAAGACAAAGAACCCTAAGGAAGGAGTGAATGCAGTGGTAGAAGGTGATAAGTTAAATTTGAATATGTTTAATTGGCTCTTGTAAGACGTCCAGATGGAGCGCTCCAATAGGCAGTTCAATACAGATGGCGCCTGGAGCTCAGAACAGAGAAGCCCAGGAGAAAGAAAGCTGGGTGGTGAGCACAGTGTGTGCTAGGCTGTACAGCCCAGAACTCTGCTTTAGGACTCGGACCCCCAGCTGCCAGGACTGTTGTCTGCTGGTGGCTCAGGGCTGGATCCCTCTCTAGAATTACCCTTTATCAAAGGGAGCTGCCTTCTCCAAGTTTATGCACCTGCCCTGTGCATAATGAATGGTAGGTATGGGGTTACAAAGGCCTGTCTCTTTGCCTCATTTCAAGTCATCTCTGAAAGGTCATGCCAGCTCTAGAGTTCCCTAGAACTGGATGATACCATTGTTCCCTAGAACTGGATGATACCATTGTTCCCTCTACATTGCTACTCTCCCCTCTGCCAATCCTTCCTTCATCCCACTCCCAGGGTTGTTTCTAAGAGCACCCAGAATACACCACCTGTAGGCAAATCTCTGTGTCAGAATCTCCCTGAGAACCTGACCTAAGGTAGAGTGGAACCTGAGAAAGTGCAAATTCTAGGTGGACAATTCTTTCAAGAAGCTTGTCTGTGACAAGGAAGGAAGAGTCCTAAAGAGAGGTACTGTTAAAGCAGGATTTTTTTTTTTCAATTTGGAAAGACAAAGCATTTTTATTTGCTGATGGGAAGGAGCTAGTTGAGAAGAAAGAATGGAAGATTGTGGATGGGAAAAGAAACCTGGCAAGAAATGGGATCCAAATCACAGATAGAAGGATTGCCTGCTATAAGAGGAAAGACATTCCCTGTGATGAGAATCAGGGAGGAGAGGGTGAGTGTGAATGTAGGTAAATTTGTTTTCACCATTCACCATAGGGAAAGTTAGATCACCCACTGAGAGGAAAAGGAACTAGAGGCTGGAGCATCACAAGACAATGGGGAATGTTAGAAACAAGCCCTGGGGACAATGGCATGGAGAGTTTCCCCATGGGAGGTTGAGAATAAGGTCACCAGAAATGTATAGTGACAATCATCATAGTTCTAAACATGGTATGTTATAATTATTCACAGGCCTCTCTCGGCACATATGCCTGACAAGCTGGAATATCCACTAAATGAATGAATAGACTCAGGTTAAGGGAGCCCTCCAGTGAAAGGGCCAATCTCCTCCAACATAGTTTCCTCAACTAAAACCATATGACAGTTATCTTGTGTCTATCTCTCTCTGAAATTTTTAGTCTAAAGAAATGTTGAGGTGGGAAATGTGCTTTCTTCTGCTTTTTACAAGTTTATCATATGTTATATGTGTATGCTTTGTAATGTGTGTATACATTAAGTAGTTTTCCAAAGATCACTGGGCAGGGCAGGGCAGAGCTCAGGCTACCTCAGGTCATCTGACTTCTGTCCCACATAATGTGCCATGAGATACACTTTGTGAAACTCAAAAAGTTCCAGATAGCTCAATATGCCTTCAATATTTCCTTTTCTTCCTTCCTTCTTTCCTTCTTTCCTCCCTCCCTTCTTCCTTCCCTCCCTCCATCCCTGTCTCCTTCCTTCCTTCCTTCCCTCCTTCTTTCCTTCCCTCCTCCCTCACTCCCTCCATCTCTTCTCCCTGAGTTCGGTAGACCTCTTGGAATCTCTTCTGACCTCCCTACTAAGCTGTTCCCCTGCTTCATTATGTTCAGCCCTCATTTGCACATGCTCTTGACACCTGGTGTTTGGTGGCAGAAATGGCTGATAAAATTCCACACTGATTAATTTCATGTTTAATCTAACTGATATTTCTGTAGCCTTTGCAAATAACCTTTTTGAACAAAAACTGCAACGGCGCATTCCAAACCCGATCAAAGAGGTATGCATGACTCCCAGCCACTAAATAAACATTGATGCCGGATGGCAGTAATATGGCTATTTATATTCAGAGCCTGATTTAACCAGTGGCATTCCTGTAATAAGATAATAAGCATGAGCTGTTTACTAGAAAAAAAAGGGGAGTCTGTGGTGCTGGTGTTCAATAAAATCTCTTAACAGGCAAATGAGTCTCTGAAATTGGTTGGCAAATACATCCAGAATGAGATGTACTAATTAGTTGCTGTTACTGATTTTCTCAAATAAAGAGTTTAAACTTAAATTTGCCCTGAAATTTAGTAAAATAAAGAATACCAGATGTATGATACCATGTCGAGAGTTTTATAGATTATGCCTAGTATATGTCCAGCAATACAATTAAGAAAAAAGAACTCTGCACCTAAATCATTAGATTTAAACAGAGACTAAGAAGAGGTTTTAAATGTGGAAAATTGTAAGCATAGATATTTGAATATCAGGTTCAAATTATTTTCTATGCAGAGTGCATTTGTAGGTGATCCTCTTGGCTATACTGGCAGAGATATCTATTACTCTAAGCACTTTAATTTTTAAACAGGAAGAGCAAAGGAATATAGGAATTATCTTAATAGCATTTGGATGCCTTTTAAATAGATTAACCCATTCAGAACCAAGATCACAGAGGTTCTACATAAGCATGTAGGAGACCTTCATTCTGGATTCAGAAATAAATGAAAGGGTCAAGCTTTGAATCCTCTCCCAGCCGCTTCCAGCCCTGTTCTTTCTCCCGTGAAGTAAGAGCAGCAGGTGCCCTGTGCTCGCTTCCTTCCTCCTTCTGCTCTCACTCCACGCAGCCCCTTCCACTTGCTAAGGAAGCATCTTCCGACCTCCCTTTTCACTGCTTCCTTCACCGAATTGGAAGGGACTGCCTCTATCAAGACTTGCAACTTCAAATAGTGAGATGATCTCAAGAGACATCCAAATATTTTTGTAAACCAAATATTGCCTCTAAAAAAGATATGACCAAGTGATAAGACGATTCAGGTTGTGTCTCCATCATCTTTTTTCCCCCCAACGGTAAGTTTGAATTCAAGAACCTGTTGTTTGAAGTTAGCTGATTGAGATGATGTTTGTTTTCCCAGAGCAAATGGTCCTTCTTTTAAAGCCAAATGAGCAGTTACCATCGCTGCCACCCTGTAGTACTGTTTCCTAATGTTAGCAATGGGTTAATTCATGCATGTGGATTCTATCTATCTATAGTTAAACAGACAAAGGTGGATTATTTTCTTGCTAACGCATGTTTAGTCTTTCTCAGTCTTTAGTAACCAGGGGCGATTGATTACACACATCTTCATTTCCATTTCACAGTGGGGCCTCCAGCTCAAGTAGCAACTTTGCCAGCTCTTACTGAGACCTAGACTTGTTCGGGACACATATTGGCCAGCAAATAATGAAGTTAAAAACAGAATCCTGAGTCATGCACATGTGGTCCTCTCTATATTTCTCAATAGAATGATTTAAGGTTCTCTTGAAACCAACTCTGGCTAGCTTAAGACAAAAGGAGTTTACTTGAAAGGATATTAATAATCTTTTAAAAAATATAAGAAAGACTTGAACAGCTACACCTCAGAAGTACAAGAACCACAGCAGTTCCAGACACATGAAAACAAGCGTTTCTGGACTTATTGTGCTACTTTTGTAGGTCAGCAACTAACATCTCCTGGTTCCTTTGTTTTCTTTTCTAAGATTCCATATTCTTGGGTAAAAAAAAAAAATCTAGTTAGTCTATCTTAGCTCAAACAAATGATCTGAACAAATCAGTTTTGACTAACAGAAGAGGGGTCCGGGTCACATGGTATAGACACTTCTGTGGAAGTCTCCAGAGAGTGGAGGATGGTTGTCAGCTGAACAGCAAACCCCAAGGGGTTTGCCAGGGCTCTATACCAGTTCTCCTTCAAGTGCCAGTCCCCTAAACAGTTTCATATCAATCTGGGAGGAGATAAAGAGCTTGCACCAGCATCGAAATCCATCTCAATCACTTCATTTAGAAAGCCTTGCTATTTTAAAAAATGTCAGCTGAACTAAAGAGTGTGCTTAGTGACACAGTTGGTTTTCATTCTGGTTCAGTATTTCTTCTCTCCTCATGGACCAGTAGCAAACAGTTTGCTGAGAGGCAACTGCCTGTGGACCAGTCCTCCATCAGCAGTCTCTTCTCTTGAGTCCCTGCCTGACTTTATGGGACTCGTGTCAGGAGTCAAGAACATGGACTTGGAAATCATCTGGTGTTAGTTCTGATTCTGCTTAGTAGCTGAATGACCTTGGGCAAATAAACACTCCTAGCATCCGTATCCCCATCTGAGTTGGAGATAACAATACTACCATATTACTGAGGACTCTTTCAATCGCAAGCAACAGAAATTCAAACCATTTGGTTAAAACAGATAAAATTGTTCACATCTAATCTGTAAAAATAGCAATTGATTTCATTTGGTGCAACCAATGCTTAAGCAAAAAGCATTTGGTTGTCTCTTCCGGCAAACAAAAGTGGATTATATACCATAAAAGAACTCTCACTGCCCTACTTGGGTCATGCTCCCAACCCCTGGCTCAATCACTGTCAAAAAAGACATGAAGATTCATGACGTGCCAGGCTTGGGTGTGTCCTCGGGAGTATGTCAGACACTACGGTTAACAGATTGACAGGCTTTTCAGATAAACTCTGTCTGTATTGTTCAGTTACATCCCTAGTGCCTAGCCCATAATAGGTTTCCTCCAAAATTAGGTAAATAAATGACTGGGCAAAGGAATATTGTGAAGCCTCTTCAGACAAAATAGGGGGCTGCCAAAAGCAATAGAATTCCGTGACAAATGCCTGCATCATATGGTTGTTGTGAAGATTAAATAAGAATGTGATGCCCATGGGACAGGGCCTGGCACAGAGTGGCACTTTTATCTGTAATATAGACCAGCTCAGTGTACGAACCCATTTTTTCCACTTGCAGTGACTTACGCAGAGCAGGCACCCAGGTTTTTCGATTGACTGAATGAAGTAATAAGTGAACTCATGAATAGACGATGAGCAATCTGGATCCCATATCTTCTTTTGGAAAACTATTGCATTTTGATTTTGTCTGAAAAACCGGACAAGAGTCATACAATCAACAGGGCAACAGCAAATGGGCATTAAATTGCAACCAGAGGCGTTTTCATTAAAGACCTTCGTTATGAAAACCTTCTAGATCTGAAAAACAAATCTTCAGTGAAACTTAAAGAAGCTAGTTTTGATTATAATTTTTCCCGGCAGAAGAAAAGGGACAGATGACTTTTGAGAGTCTTTGCCCCATGACTGGCAGCATTTGTACATCACATTCCAATCCAACTGAGGTCAAAGGGAGGATGACGGGAGCAGGAGATACAATTTCACAATATCAAATGTTTGACTTGTCCACACAGCTCATCTAGTCCAACCCCCTCTTTTCACTGAGGAGCGTACTGGGGATGGGAGAAAGGAAATGGCTTGTCTAAGGGTCATAGCTATGCCCCCAGTAGGGGGCAAAGCTGAGTCCAGATCTTTTTGGTCCATGTTCAATATTCATCCTTCACAGGCATTGATGGCTGACCATGAACCAACAGTGCCCCCGTCACCCATATCAGGTGGACAGGAAAGCACGTGGGGCATGGTAAGGCCTCCATGAGAAACTAGGACAGACCTTCGTGTGGTAAAGGGTCAAAGGGAGGGCATTAGTGTACACTGAAGGATAACCTGAGTCCCACCATTGGTCACAAACCCCGTGTATTGTTCACCTAGACCTTCCCACCTGCCATCTGAAAAGAAGCCAAAACACGTACAGTCTTTTTTATAATTATGTGAGTCAAGCAAGTGGAGCACATTAGGTTATTATATGAACACTTCCTTTTCTAAAGTAAAATTCAGGAAACATTAATTTGACAAAGGATATCTGAGCCACTTCTGAATAGGAAAACCATACATTTAGGTGCTAAAATATTGACTTTGTGGGTTAATGAGGAGAACAAGCAGATTATTTGTAACGGGTGCTCCCTTAGAGGTATGGGCATTTTACTTGTGGCAGACCAGTAGTTACCCACCCAGTATTGATTCTCTCCTTCCTTACTGGCAGAGCTCCCATATTGCTGGCAGTGACAGCATTCCCAGCTTTGGTTTTTTCTTTTTTGTTTTGTTTTGTTTTTATGACTTATGTGAAATGTAAGTAAAGGACATTGAGTCTTTCCAGAAAGCCCGCTTTAAAGGGATGGCTCAGCTCCTGGGCCTCTTCTGTCCATCTTCTATATCTTCCAGAAGCTGATCAAATGGCTAGAGCTCCAGCAACCAGACTACAAACATGGGGTGAGGATCCGTCCGAGGGACTGTGGAATAGTGAGCTTCAAAGAGCTTGGGTCCCTAAAACCTCGTGGCACCACCACACCAGCTCTACACTGCCCACCTCTGGATGGCTTATGAGAGGAAAATAAAGCCCTGTCTTACTTACAACCAATTTTCAATCTGCCAAATACAGTTCCTGACTGATACAAACTCATGGCATGGTCTTGGCAAAGTAAGTTTTTTAGCCCCTCTCTGCCTCAGTTTCTTCCTCTTTAAAATTGGGTAAAAGTACTAACCACCTTTAAAAAACACATAATACAGTGGTTTTTAAATTCTGTTTATTGAAACCCTAGAAAATTTTTGAAGATAGTTCAAAGACGTAAAGGAGTGAACACATGGCTATCTGAAGTCCACCAATATTCAATCAGAATGGTTACTCTTCTATTTGATTTTTATATTGAGCTTCCAAGTAAGATTTCATTTGAAGGGAAAAGACAATTTAAAGGCTAAAATAATTTGAAAATACTGGCACAGAAAAAGTTTAGTCCTTCATATGTGAAGACCTTGGGGCATACCACTGCTCCTGAGATTATTTTTTTCCAACATTGTCAGTGGATCTAGTGACGCCAGTTGGATCCTTCTTGAGAACAATACCCCGCACTTGTAGACCAACTGAAGGAACTAGTCTGGGGCCACTGAACAGTGCAAAGCAGCCTGATCCATTCAGTAATAAAATTAGTCACCTCCGCTGCCATCACGCTGTGCTCAAAACCCCCTGAAGAATAACTAATGAGCCTGAGAGCTGTGTGCAGCTGCTCTCTGAAGTGTTAAATAGAGAGAAGGAATCTGGGGAACCATGTTCTTTAGGAAGGTATCTTCATTCAGTGGCTCTCGTCACCTCCCACAGACCTGGACTTTCTGACCCATCAGACTCCGTGTACTTGCTTACCCAAGGGGTCAGTAACCTTCCACACGACAAAAAGTTCCCACCTGAAATTGAGAGAGACAGAGAGAGACAGAGAGAAAGAGAGAGAGAGAGAGAGAGTCAGTCCTGGGCCTCTCACACAACACACAACTTTGACTTCTAATCAAGGTATCCCTTAGCAGAACATCTCACCTGGGCCCTGGGGAAAGAGCTAAACCCCAAAGATCTTGGGACCTTGGAAATCAGCCTTTGTCTGGCTGAACCTTTCACCCATCCACAAGAATAGCTTCAGACCCCCAAAAATTATATACCCAGGGCCCTTTGATTATAAAAGGCTCCCCTGTGCACTCTGCCACCTCAGATAAGAAACAGCTGAGGGGCGACCGACTGGCACAGCCGGGTAACACGCAGTGCTCATAATACCAACATGGGCTGCGTACCTCACAACTAGTCTGAGAACAACGGCTCAAACCGCAGTCGGGAGGGAAGAGGGGAAAAAATAAAAATAAAAATAAACAAAATAGAAAAGAAAAGAAACAGCTGGGGGATGAGGACTGGTGCCCACAGTTTTCAGAGCCCCTGGAACAGATCCTGACTCCAAATTCTCTTTCCCAACCAACTGGGCTTTCAACTTGACTTGCCAATCAAGCTGCAGCAGCTTGTTCTGCTCAACTCCTTGGCTCTGTGTCTCTGAGCATGATCGCTGCCTGTCTGTTTCTCTCACTTTGTCAGGGTCATGTGCCTTTGCTGAGCCCCAGATCCCTCATGAGCCCTTGTCTTTAACCCTTGCTCACTCTTGCACCCCAAATCCAACCTATATATGTGCCCTTTCTGACCATTCCCAGATGCCAAAATATAGTCAGGCTCTGTCTGCCTACCTTTCTCACTGTTTTTAAACATCTCAACACAAACACAGTTCATTCAAATAGCTCGTTAAAATAGAATATATTCTGTTTGCATTGCAGTTACCTCTTTCTTTTTCCACTCTTCTCTCCCACCCCAACTGGACCTCTGCAAATATATCCATCTGAGTAGGTTTTTGAATAATGATGGGAGAAATAAAAGAGGAAAGATGATATTAAAAATTAAGAGGAAGAATTTAGAGAGCAATTATGTAGAGTAGATGGAAGGTCCTAATTCATATTAGCCTCAGTGAGGCAGATGGGAGTGCTAAATATTGTCTCTTAGCCCTCAGCATCTATTTTCACGTCTTTCTATGGATCACAGGAGCTTGAAGACTAAAGACCATATTTTTCTGACTCCTTTTCTGCTAGGGGTTTAGATGTATTTGATTGTCTGGCATTAAAATGTACTCATGTGCTATCCAGCAGGCAGAGGGGAGCGGAGGTCATTCTTTCTGGGTCAGTGGTGACTGATGAGCATGCTCCCACAAACACTACCTTTTGCAGTGGCCAAGATTCCATGTCACACTGTCTGATGACCAGTCTCATGGGTATTGGGCCACTGTCATGCTGGGAGCAGTTTCCTGACTCCTGGGTAATAATAATAATGGAGAGAAGATGGAAGAGAGAAAGAAGTCTTATTGATTCTCTCCCAGCCAAGGGCACATGAATCAAGCCATGTGCCCTTGGCTGGAAGAGGTCTAGCTTCTTATTCCCTTATCCCCTGCCCCCCCCCACCACCCCAATAAATAGGGTCAAATAACTGAGACACTATTCCTTATAAATGAACTTTAAAATGTGATAGTACTGGAAGGACTGCTGTTCACAGGATGCAAAGCTCATTCAATATTTAAAAATCAATCCATGTAACCCACCAAATTAATAAACTAAAGAGAAAAACTCACATGATTATATCAATTGATGTGGAAAAAGCATTTGATAAAATTCAACAATTCATGATTTTTTAAAAAATAAACCTCCAATGATAAAATATAAAATAAAATAAAATAAATAAAAATAAAACACCTCTCAAAAAAGTATGAATAGCAGGAAACTTCCTCAATTTGATAAAGAACATCTACAAAAGCCTACAGTTAACATTATGTTTAATTGTAAAAGACTGAATGCTTTTTCCCTAAGATCAGGTACAAGGTAAAGACGTCTGCAAGAATGTCTGCTCTTACAACTGTCATTAAACTGTGATCTAGCTAGCTCAATAAGGCAAGAAAAGGAAGTAAAGGCCATACAGATAAGAAAGTAAGAACTAAAACTGCTCCTAATTTGCAGATCCCATTATGGCTTGCCCAGAAATCCCAAGGAATCTTTTAAAAAAACAAAAACATTTCTTGAACCTATAAGTAAGTTCAGCAAGTTTGCAGATATAAGATCAATATACAAAAATCAATTGTAACAATAGAAAAATTAATTGTATTTCTATATTCTAACAGGGAAACAAATTAAAAATAGAATATTATTTATAATCAGTCAAAAATACAGCAATGGAATGACTGTTGTTCACAGGTCTCTCGGCGCCAGGGAGCCCCACTCTGAGATAAGACACGTCTCCACCCTGATTCTAGTAAAGAGGTCAGGAAACCTTGAGTAAGGTTGGAGGTATTAATTTTGGGCAGTTAATTACATTCTTTCGGCATCCATCTCCCTGAAGTTTTCATTGGGCAAATCCTTTAGGAGGACATCCCCATTAGCTATTCATTTTTCTTTCGCACTGTCTCGAAAATGAAGTGACTGTTGGCTGTGTCACACAACTCGTTGAAATTCACCCCTGGGTGAAGTGATCCTCAAATAATTACCAAATGTAGTTCAGGTAACTGAATTAGTGAATTACACTGGCTCCTTTGAGATGAAAGACTCTTTTGGAATGTGAAATACTTTGGCTCTTTGTTATTAATAACCTGAACAATGAAAGAACCCAGAGTAGTATTCAATATGCTCCAGGAATGGGAAGACTAAAATTAAAGAATGCAATTGATTTTCATTTTCCGTACTTTTCATTTTCTATCCTTTTCATTTCAATAGTCAGGACTGAATATGACAAGTCATCAAATCCCCTCTGATGTTAATAAAGCATCAACTATAGAGCTCTGGGGAGAGAAAAATTCAGCCAAAGTGTGGCAAATAGGTGGTTCTCCTCTTTTCTATGATTTATTAATATTTCCTCTCACCTGCCCTGTTACAACATTCAACAGGTGAAAATCTCCTACCTTGACCTGCTTCACCTTCTTCTGCCTTAGTCTAATTTTCCAAAATTAAGTGTCTCAACCACTCCTCCAGCCTTCAAACAGACAATTGCACCCATCAGTTGTGCCCACCAGAGAAACGTAGAATGCCCTCAGCTTAGTGCTCTGCCCTGAGTGTGGAGAAGACAGAAGCATGGAGGCGAATCCCTGGCAGACAGTTTGACCTTGGGGCAGGGAGAATGAGAAGTGGTGGGTGGGGGGCTAAGGGCTGGTAAATCGAGCCCCCAGCTTTTCTGAGGTTGGTGGAGAGCTGAAGATGGTGGAGATGCTAGGCCCTACACATGCTGGATATGGTCGTGTTGCATTTATTGAGTCAGATTTACAGTTCCTCACCTTCAGTTTTTATTTTTAAAGCATTGGGGGTTTTATATTTCTCTTTCAAAATATTTTGAAGTGTAATGTATTTATTTTGGAGTTGGAATAGGTAATCCCTTCATAAGTCAAAGACATACAATTATATACAGTGAAGAGGTCTCCCTCCTACCCACATGATCCAACCACCCAGTTCCCCTTCCAGAAGCATCAGTGACACTGACTTCCTCCTTTTCTGTGCAGAAATATACAAGTGAATTTGTATAAGGCATCCCCTTACCATCTTTTATTTATACAAATGGTAACTCACTATTCTGTTCTGTACCTTGCTTTTTGTCACTTAATATATATTAGAAATTATTCCACACCAGGACACAAAGAGCTCCACCATCTTTTTTTGGAATGGGTAGTAATCCATTATATTAACATAGCATCATTTTTCTAACCACTTTCCCATTGATGATCATTTCTATTATTTCCAGTTTTCTGATACTACAAACAATGCCGCAATGATTAATCTTGTTCAATAAGTGAATTCCACATATAGGAGTACGTCTGTAGTTTAATAGAACTGCTACTAATTAAGTTACTACAATAATTCCTATAAATAGAATTGATGAATCAAAGATTATGTATATTTGTAATTTTGATAGATACTGCCAAATTGCCAATCCATATCACCTGACACAATATCGTTTACCCATTTTTTCTATTGCATTTTTGGTCTTTTTCTTTCTTGTTATTTATTTATTTTTTTAATAGAGGTAACATTGATTTATAACATTATATAAATTTCAGACATACATTATAATTCGATGTCTGTATACACTACAGTGTGCTCATCATCAAGTCTACTTTCCATCTGTCACCATACATTTGACACCCTTTACGCATTTCACCCTTCCGCCACCCCCCTTCCCTCTGGTCACCACCAGTCTGTTGTCTGTATCTATGAGTTTGTTCTTCTTCTGTTTACTTATTCATTTGCTTCTTTCTTTCTTTTTTTTACATTCCACAGATGAGTGAAATCATATGATTTTTGTCCTTTCCCATCTGACTTACTTCACTTAGTATACATAATACTCTCAAGGCCATCCATGCTGTTGCAAATGGCAAAACTTCATCCCTTTTTATGGCCAAGTAGTATCCCAGGTCAGTGAACACTTAGGCTGTTTACATACCTTGGTTATTGTAAATAATGCTACAATGAACAGAAAGGTGCATAATTCTTTTTGAATTAGTGTTTTCATATTCTTCGGATAAATACCCAGAAGTGGCATATCAAAATCATACGGTATTTCTGTTCTTTTCTTGATGATTGTATAGCAATAAATTGCAAATATGTTTCCCAATTTGTCCATTGACTTTTGATGCTGTTATGTTTTTTTCTGCATGTAGACATTTTTTAAAACAGGGTTGAATTTTTCAATCCCTTATTTTATGAGTGCTGTTATTTCTGTCATATTTTAAAAGGTTTCCTTCAGTCATAAATTCATAAAACAAGAAAATCTTTCATATTTCTTTTCACATTTTCATGGCTTTACATTTTTATATTTAAAATCTGTGACCCATCTGGAATTTCTTTGATAAGGTGTGAGGTCTGGATCCAACTTTCTTTATTTATTGTTATACTCAGTTACCCTGTTGCACAAACACTATTGATAAAACTTCTATTTTCCCCACTGATTTGAAATGAGACATTTATCATATGCTAAAATCACTATGTGCATTTGGCTTTACTTCTTTGTTTTCTATTCTGTTTTATTTCTTTATTCATGTGCCAGTGGCACCCGTTTTAAAATTTTTTCACTTAACTAAAATTAATTGTACTTCAATTTTTAAAACTTTATTTATGCATCTCCCCAAAGCAACTTTTCCCTTGGGTCAGTGATCCAATAGAAACAAGGCTTCCTGACTTTGTTTACTTTGTTTACTTTCCCTTGGATAGTTAATGACCAGATTTTTCTTAATCTTCCATGAAAAGAAATTTAGCCTCTACCATAGTCAAGTAAATTAAGTAACCTTGGACTTGTAAGGAGATGACCATAGGAATACCATATCTCAATTTTCCAAATTTTAGTGTATAACAGGGTCACAGGAAACATGCTCCTTTTTTTCAAAGGCCATAGCTTTAAGACCCACTTATATTTAATAAATATTTACTATATGGCAAGTTGTTTCAGTTAGAATCCTTTTGGCTCAAGTCAGAGACACGGATTCAAACAGCCTTTCACAATAAGTAAATGCATTAATTATGATAACTATAATCCTCAAGGGGTGGGAGTCAGGTAAGGCAGTTCCAGTAGCCCAACCATGTCATTACACATCCAGGCTCTACCATTTCTCTGGTCTGCCATCCTCAGGCATTGGCTCCATTCTCAGGCTGATGGCAAGATGGCTTTGGTACTTCCAAGTGTCTCTCCAGACATGACAACACCTTGAGAAAGAAGAGACAACATCTCTTTTTGTTCTCTTTCTTTGGAGCAAAGAAACATTTCTCAGAAGTCTGCTGAAACTTCCAGTCAAGATGGCAGAGTAGGTAAACACTGTGCTTGCCTCCTCGCATGACCACATCAAAATTACAACTTTATTATAGAACAATCACCCTTGAGAGCCATTTGAATACTAGCTGAACAGAACTCCTATAATTAAGGATATAAAGAAGCCACATCAAGACTGCTCCCACCAGGTGGCCTCAGGGTAGACACAGGCAGTGGCTGACCTTGGCCTGCATGCAAATCCCTCCCAAAGGGCCCCAGAACCAATATACCTGGTGATGGGCTTTAGACCACACCAGAGTACCACCCAATTAGTGCCACAAACAACACACCCAAAGGGTGGACTTGGCAAGCACCAGAACCCCACTAAAGTGAATCTCTCTCCATGAGGTCAGCCCCTGCACAACAGTTTGTCTGTTGAAGTCACACCCAGTCCTCAAAAACAGTCAGGCTGAGGGTAAATCCCACTCACTGCCATGCCAACAGTAATGAAGATTCAACTACAAGAGGAGAGAGCACACACAATCCACACAAGGGACAAACCTGGAGTACCCAGTTCAGGTGAACAGGAAGACTGTGTCACTGGGACCCAGTAGACACTACAAAAGGCCACTCTGCCCAAACTGGGAGATGTAGCAGATCTACCTAATACATAGAAACAAACACAGGGAGGCAGCCAAAATAAGGAGACAAAGAAATACATCCTAAATGAAAAAATAGGACAAAACTCCAGAAAAAGAACTAAACAAAATGAAGGTGAACAACATACAAGATGCAAAATACTCGTGATAAGGTTGCTCAATGAACTTATGGGAAGAATAGATGACCTCACTGAGAACATCAACAAATAGATAGGAAACATAAAAAAAAGAGACAGAAACCATAAAAAAAAAAAGTGTCAGAAATAAAAAATACAATAATTGAAATGAAGAATACATTACAGGGAATCAACAGCAGATTAGATGAAACAGATCAAATCAGCAATTTGGAAAATAAGGTAGTAGAAAACATCCAATTGGAACAGAAAAAAAGAAAAAAGAATCCCCCCAAAAAAATGAGGATAGTTTAAGGGACCTCTGGGGCGACATCAAACATAACAACTTTCACATCATAGGGGTACCAGAAGAAGAGAGACAGAAAGAGATTGAAAATCTATTTTAAAATTTAATAACTGGAAACTTCCCTAACTTGGTGAAGGTAATAGACATACAAGCCCAGGAAGTGCAGAGAATCCCAAGCAAGATGAACCCAAGGAAGCCCACACCAACACACATATTAATGAAAATGCCAAAGGTTAAAGACAAAGAGATAATCTTAAAAGCAGCAAGAGAAAAACAGTTGGTTACATACAAGGGAGCTCCTATGAGATTGACAGCTGATTTCTCACCAGTAACTATGCAGGCTAGAAGGGAATGGCATAAAATATTCAAAGTGATAAAAAGCAAGGACCTACAGCCAAGATTACCCAGTCGGGCTATCATTTAGAATCAAAGGAGAAATAAAGAACTTCCCAGACAAGAAAAAACTGAAGGAATTCATCACCACCAAACCAGTATTACAAGAAATGTTAAAGGGACTTCTTTAAGAAGAAGAAGAAAAAAATAAAAAATATGAATAAGAATATATTGCAAAGAAAAAATATTCTCACTAACAAAGGCAAACAAAATAAAAGCAGTGGATCAACCAACGCTAAAGCTAGTACAAAGGCTAAAAGGCAAAAGTAGGAAGATCATGTGTAATTACAACAGTAAATTAAGGGATACACACAAATACAGGCACACACAAGAAGTAACAAATAATGACAAAAACATAAACATGGAGGAGCTGAGTAAAAATGGTAGTAATTTTAGAATGTGTTCAAACATAAGCAACCATTAACTGAAAACAGACTGCTATAAATATAGCTTGGAATATATAAAGCATATTGTAACCACAAATCAAAAATCTACAAGAGAGATACAAGAATTAAAGAGAAAGGAATCCAAACACAACACCACAGAATGCCATCAACAGACAAGAGAAGAAAGCTAGAGAATAAGAAACAGAAAAGAAATACAAAAACAATCAGACAATAATAAAATGGCAACAACTAAACACCTATCAATAATTACTTTAAATGTAAATGGATTAAATGCTCCAATCAAAAGACAAATGGATAAAGAAGAGATGGTCCATATATACAAATAAATTACTCATCCATAAAAAAAAAAAAAATGGAATCTTACCATTTGTGACAACATGGATAGACCAAAAGGATATTATGCTAAATGAAATGTCAGACAGAGAGAAACAAATACCATATGATTTAACTTATATGTGGAATCTAAAAAAATAAATGAACAAACAAAACAGAAACTCATAGATACAGAGAAAAAAATGATGGTTGACAGATGGGAGAGGGTTTGGAGGTCCGGGTGAAAACGGTGAGGGATTAAGAAATACAAATTGGCAGTTACAAAATAGTCTTGGGGATATAAAGTACAGTTTAGGGAATATAGTCAGTATGATTGTAATAACTATGTACAGTATCAGGTGGGTACTAGGCTTATCAGGTGGATCACTTCATAAGTTATATAAATGTCTAACTACTCTTCTGAACACTTGAAACAAATATAATACTGAAAGTCAACTGTAATTTTTTTTTTTAATTTTAAAAACAGTTTCCATGTCTCATTTTCCAGAATTGGGTGGCATGCCCATTCCTGAATCAATCACTGACAACAAGAATGTGATTACCTTTAGACCAATCAGACCCACCCCTGGGCTGGGGAAGGGTAAGTTTCCTCTAAGGCACATGGCTGCTTGGAAGAGGGTGGATACCTGTACAAAACCTGGGTTCTAGTAGTAATAAAAGTGGGTAATGGATTCTGATAATGAGTCTGTCCCATTTCCTTCTCTCTTTCTCTCTCTCGGCTAGATTCCTTTGCTAGACATCGAACAGTGTCCCTCTTCACACACACATAGTGTTTAGTGATGTATTAACTACAAACTCATTTATTCAATAAACACTTATTGAGCTTATATTATATGCCCAATACTGGGTGAAGAGCTGAGGACTGGAATAAGGAAAGACAGGGATCCCGATCTCAATGATTTAATGGGAGATGCAGAAAATTAAGTAATTCCATAGTACAGTGATAAGCGGTATATATAATTTAAGGATGCTATGGGAGTTCGAAAGAATCAGCAACTTCATGGGGGTATATTTCAGCTGAGCTTTGAAAGATAAGGAGGTAATCAAGGAAGGACATCCAGGCAGGGGAAAGAGCCTATACAAAGGATGGAGAGGACATTGGCATGGCACGCTCAGCATCCTGTATATCACCTATTGGGTAAATGTGGTGGTAGGGCACTGTTTTACCCAGGGAATGAAGGCACCTGGGTCTAGTTAGCAACTTCAGTTTGTACAACTTAAGAGACAACATCAGTGGATACCATCCGTAAGAAGTTCTGACACGACTGAAGCATTGAAATACAAACAACAGATTATAATTAACATGTTGAGGTCACACACCACATCTCAGAGGCCCCAAAATCGTTCTATCACTTCCCAATCAACCTTCTTGCAAAAGATATCCAATCTTCGAAACTCCATTCGATCCTCAACCCCAACCCACTGATATTAACAAAATGGTGGTTGCTCCTGCGAAGGTTACTACTGGCCTTTAAATTGTATGACACAAAATAGAATAAAACCAACAACAGCAAAAAAAAGACTCTCCCACATTCTACTTTCCAGCTATATTGAACCATTTATAATTCATTAATTACACTGATTAATATATTTAAAGACCCCAGGCACTGAAAGTATGATTTATTTCTATTTCAATATGGAATTTAAATTAAAAACAATCATAAATTACAATTTTTTCCACAAGGACTTCATTTTTGTAAAATATCAAATTCTTTCCCAAAAAAAGTCTCTCTCCTCTCTCTTTCCTATTTCCCTAACCCCTGCTTTGTTGCTTGTTTAAGCACATGCATTGTCCTCCAATTGAGTAACATAGCAATAAACACATTCATATCTTGTTTCTAATGCGTTGAATGGTGTTCCCCAAAAGATACATCTACCCAAAACCTCAGAATGTGATCTTATGTAGAATACAGGCCTTTGGAGATGTAATTAAGGGAAATATTTCTAGATGAGATCACCCTGGATTAGGGTAGGCCCTAAGTCCAGTGATGAGTATCCTTACAAGAGACAGATGCAAAGAATTACAGACACATGGGGAGACCACATGACGACGAAGGCAGAGATCAGAGCAACACATCTACAAGCCAAGGCACACCAAGAATTTTTGACAGCTACAAGAAGGTAGAAAAGAAACACAGAACGGATTCTCCCACAGAGCCTCCAGAAGGAATAAATGCTGCTGACACCTTGATTTCAGAATTCTGGCTTCCAGAGTTGTGAGAGAATACATTTCTGCTATTTTAAGCCACTCAGTTTGTGATAATGTGTTACGGCAGCCCTAGGAAACTAATACATTGTCCTATGACATTTCGAATCAAAATTGGAGAACTTCTGATTTCAAGAAAAAGAAACTCACTCTGGTTAGTTCAGGAAGAGAGAGATTTATTTTAAAGAAATGCAGTCTCACAGAACACAAATGTAAGGAATTAAGCCTCCGGCTTTTGGAGCTAGAAACTAGGGCTGGGAAAGGAAGTGGCCCTCTATCTCTAAGAGTCACCTAAATTCTCTCGGTGAGTGGCTCGTTCCCCTCTCTCATCCTCTCTCCTGGCTGACTTCCTCTGTTTCAGATACTGTCTGGGTATGCATGGCTCATCAAGCTGGCTTCAGCTCCTAGTTTCCATAAACTTGACGCTCACTTTCCACATCTAACTGACTTTGTCTTTCAGCATCCCAATTACAGATTTTCAAGTGAAAAAATTGGTTGGCTGAGCTTAGTTACCCAAGGACTGGACCCTTGGCCAGTCATCGGATGCCATCTTTGACAGTACATGAGAGGTAGAGTCCCGTGGTGTGGAGCCCTGCCCCTCCCACAGGCTATGGGCCAGATTTTCCCTGCAGAGGCTGCAGGTGTGCAGGCAAAGCTTGGCCTCTCTGATGTGAGCTGGTCATTTTTCTGCCTCTCTCACTAGACTGTGAATCCCTCGAGGGCAAGAAATTCAGATCCTGTTGTGTTGTTCATCAGTCTCCTCCACTGAATATAGGTCTCAATGCCTGGGACAATACAGATATTTCAAGATGTTTGCTTAATAAAAGGTAATTAGTTGAACTTTATAGAATTGTATCTATTCAGTTGACCAAGAAAAAGGTAAATGTTTATACGGCTTGCTCTATTCTTTCTTGACAAAGTGGTCATTTTAAAGCTGACTTCCTTCCCTTAGCTCATTCTTAGAAATAGCAAAGAGACTATCTCTATATATTTGATGAAAATGGCACTCAAATCCACATAACCTCATTGTGCTCCAGGATCAGTGTCTCTAAGGTAAACAGTTCCCTGATCTGTACTGTCCATTGGTATCCAAACCGCATAAGCTTTTGGCCTGCACTAAGATCCTGCTTGACAGAGAGCTCCAGCAAAGAAAGAGGTTGTTTGGGTCACGTTTTGCCTCTCGTTACTAGTTTCCTTAAAAAAAAAAAAAAAAAAAAGATTCTTTTTTTCCCTGGAGAAGATATTATTTTGATAGAAACAATCTTATGGAAGTTTCTTTTAGGAGCCTGCTTAGCTTTCTAGAACCTTCCGCTACTTTAGCTACAGCTGGTTTGTTGAGGCTCTTTCCTAATAGCCTCTCACTCGGGTCTAACCTTCCCCAAGTCAACAAAGCTGTGCCAGGGCTTATTGCAGATCAGAAATAAAAAAGGGCTAGAAGGAGGCATAACCTCTGTCATCACAGAGCTCACAAAGTGTGGGGCCCTGCTGGGCCACAGCTCAGAGAGGGCCCGGGAATCATCAGAGCCTCATCGGTATTAGATTCATGACCCAAAAGGGTCATAGCCCTAGAAATCATACGTCTTGACTTGGTGGGGAAAAGCTGATCATTACCGTGCTAATCAGATGGGCAGACTTAGCTATGGGTAGCAGAGGAGAGGGGCAGGTTAATTCTTAAAACTGTTCTCTTTCTTCCAAGTCAGCCAGCCTCTTGGCTCATGTGAAGACCCCCAAATTACATTAAAGCGACCCCAAAGGAGAGATATTGGAAAGGGAGCATGTAGAGACTACTTTGCACCCCGCAAGGCATGAACCTCATAATTCCTTCTGTGATGAACTGGCAGTGTAGAAACCTAAGTCAAATAGTTTCTGTCCCCAGACTGCAGCTGTTTCTAAATTTAAATGTTAATCACCTCTTCCCTTCCTTGTATGAAAGGCCCTGGGTGCTGTCAAAGGGCTATATAAATGGTAGACCCCCGTGCAAGGGCAAGGCATTATTGCAACTCACATTTGTACACACACACACACACACACACACACACACACATGCATGCATATACTCACTTATTGCTTGCACTTGCCCAGAGATGAATGGCCCAATTGCCCAGCAACCAGTGCCAAAGCCCAGTCCCACGCTGGCTGGCTGGATTTCCAGAGAGCCAAAGCCCCTGCCAGGTTAGTTATGTGCTCACTTCCTCCAGCATTTATATCCCCAGTTTACCAAGGAACAGCTAACAAAGACTGGAGTCCCCTGCGCGTGGACAGTGATAACTTCCAGGGTCCCCATCAGGTACTCAATAACTGTGAACGAGTAGACCACACGAATGAATGGGGTCACTGAGCAGTTTGACCAGCATCAGAACAAAGTCAAAACATTTTGTTCTGGAGTCTTGGCCCGAGGCAGAGGCAACCCAGATGGAACATGGACCTCTCCTCCCTGGAAAAGTACCCTTCCACCCTCACCCAGCCCTTTCCCAATGAAAGGGCTGGGGAAAGCTCCCTGGGGAAAGCTCTCAGCCATCCCAGGCTGTGTCCCACCCACTCCAGCTCACTTTCCATTCATTTGTTCACGCATTCAACATTTACAGGCACCTATTGTGTGTCAGTCACCATGCCAGGCCCTGGAGATACAGGGATGCCAGACACAGGCCCTATTGGGGAGAGGGTGGTAGTGTGGCTCTGTTCCTTTCATTCCAGGCACACACCAGACAAGGCGGTCTCTTCAGAGAACCATGGCTTCTCCACTGCTTCTTTCTGAGACCTCCACCCACTCCATGCAGGAGCAGTGGCTCAGAAAATCTCTGTCCTTTCACTTGCATTATAGGATTTTATTTTTAAAGCAGCAGCAGGAGTGGCAGCAGCCTTACCTTCCAAGAAGCCTGTGGCTTAGGCTAATATTTACATGTATTTGCATTTTCTTTGTATACAAGAATTGGGAAAGGGTGGGGAAGGGAGTTTTGCCAAGGAATGAAAATGTGCCCTGGGCCAATCCTCAAAGTGCTATTGCAATTGCCAATTTAAAATCAAGAAGCAACTAGTTTAGCTAAAATTCAGGCAATTTCTATCCCTCCCACCCTGGCTCTTCTTCCCCTGCAAATTCAGAGCTCCTTAGCTGGCCTGCGTATTTGTTTGAGTCAGGGGTGGGGGAGCTATATTTTGTATTAGTCTTCCATGCACTGGAAATTTTTGTTCTCTAATTCTTCAGGTTTTGGTCATTTTCAGAGAGCGCCGTGGGCACCCTCTGGTGGCTAACTGAAAATTTTACCTGCAAAAAATTTCAATTTAACAGAAATGGCTACATTTTGAAGTCAGGCTCTTTGCTTGGATGTTACAAATTGTAAGTTTATTTGCTGTCCTCTGAACCACCTCTTTCATCACACGATGCGTGAGATTGAGTCTGGAAGAGCAGTTTTGTCCTCTCAGGAGGAATGGTACTTTATAGAAAGCACAGAGCTAAGAAACAGGCCATGATTTGTGGGCTGCAGTTTTTCCAGGTCAGCCTGGGTGAGGAGGATGAGGGCAGCCCTTCCCTGGGCTCTCAGCAGACTCACCCGGAAAGGTAAACCCACTGCACTCCCGGAGCAGGCCATGCTCCCTGAGTGGCTTTCTTCCTAGAATTTCTGCTCCTCCACCAGTCCAAGGGACAGACCTTCCTGAGAACCTTCCTGGTCTCTGGAGAAGGGTGGAGACAGGAAGGAAGGGAGAGAGGAAGAAGTAGAGGCAGGATGGAGAACTATCCACCTGAGGATGGCCCCCCAGACCGTAAAATCAGGGAATCTGAGGAGCATAACTGCTCTGTCAACGCAATAAATACCACCACCTGCTTCTCCTTAGCTCTTTCTCCAAGGATTTCGTTAGTCTCAGGATACTCCCCAAATCAGTTAACATGGCCTTCATTTGGCAAAAAGAGGCCCAAGGAAGTTAAGTATTAATGGGACTTCAAATCAGCCTGTCAGCACGGGCCAAGACGAGTGTTCTCTCCTGCCAGTTGGTGCTGTGGGATACTTACCGGTAGCTGCTGTGGGTCTCAGCCACCTCCTCCCCTGCAGCTGTCTATCGGAGCAAGCCAGACAAATCATGAGGAGGCGTTTTGTAAGGCACAGGGAGGTTAGCAATATCATAAGTGGGTTCCAGAAGCTGGAAAGAGAACCCGGTTGCTCAGATTCCAGACTCCACCGTCTTAGGCCTAAGCCTTATCATTTACCTGGAAACAAAGAGGCATTGTCTAACCAGGAACAGTCTTCCTTTATTGCTACCATTTTTCATTTGCTTTATTTCATAACCAAGCCCGAGGACAGAAGGGAAGCCCAGCTCCTGGTGAGCCATCAGTCACTCCACATTCTCAGTGGCAGCCCCATTCAGCCCAGCTGGATCTGAGAGTGCCACTGGGGTGAGCAATGTCTTTGGTGGGCAGCCCAGAAGCTAAGATGTGACTGGAGCAAAGCAAAAAAAAAAGAGGCCAGTGTGACCACACCTGTGAGAACAGACAGCTCAACTACCCACAGAGCCAACCAACCTGGAGGCAGGGCAGTCCAGGGATCTCCTGTGGAATCTGAACTGAGCACGTAGGTTTCTCTCCCTCTAGTCTATGCTCCCAGCAGGACGCAAATACGATTGCAAGGTTACTGTAAGCCAAACACCCACGCTGGCAGGTAGCAGGCATCAAGCTCATTACAGCCAAGAGAGTTCTTGCTAAGTGCAGCCTCCACCCACTCTAAACCCTTTACATAGATTAACTCATTAGTCTTCGTGACAACCAAATAAAGGAGGTGCTGCCATTACCCCCATAATAGAGGACACCAAGACAGAGAAATTAAATAACTTGTCCCACATCACGCATATCGTCAATGGTGGAATTAGGACTCAACCCTGGCCGTCTGGCTCCGGAGCCTGTCCTCTTAAACCACTTCATCCTGTTCTTTCCCTCAGTGTGTGGTATGAGCTCATTTATCCTTCACAAAACCTGCACATCGTACGCACCAGCATCCCCATTTCACTGATGAGAAAACTGAGTCATAGAGGAGGTAAGTAAGGTTATACAACTAGCAAGAGGCAGAGCCAGACTCTGAATCCAGGTAGCTAACATCCTGCCTGAACCCCAGCTCTAACCATCATGTTCTCCCACCTCCCTTTAAGCCAGGGCAGTTTCCAAAGCTTCCACTCACTAGGTTTTGAAAAATTTCTGCTGGATATTGGTGAGCACCACTCTGGCTTTGCAGCTGGTCCCAAAGCCCAGAGAGTGGCCATCCTGCCCCCCAAGAAGCCCTTCCCTCTACACACACTGCACCAGTGATCTCTTCCAGATGCTGGTGGGTTTACTGCCACTGGCCTCTGACTAGCAAAGTAACATGAGTCTTGATTCTGCCCAGGTCACCCAGGGTATGTCTATCTGGGGCTTCTTGCCCCTGGAGGGTATCCCCTCTCCCCTAGCCAAATTACCCCAATTTCCCTGGAAGCATAAATAATTATTTTATGGGACATAAAGGCAGAACCAGTTCCTCCACTGGATATCAGGGCTCCCCTCAGACAGCCACTCAGGAAATTGGGGAGTGGGTAGCTTAGCCACAGCATTGCCCATGAGGGGCCAGCGTTCATAGGCTATTACTATACAGCCTACCTGTCTGATTAAGAAATGTCTTAGGCAAATTTTTCTCCTTTCTGGTTTTTTGATCATACCAGGCTATCTTTCAAAACTGACACTGGCCTCTGTCGTTTAAGGGTTTTGTGTTCTGCTGTGGGGGACAGTTGAGTTTTATCATGACACTAACTTCAAATCGCCACGTGCCTGTGCATTTGTCCCTCCAGATCTCCCCTCCACACTTGTGCCAGGGGGCTGACCTACAAGGAGGGCATCAAGTTTCTTGTCCTCCCGCTTTCCTTGGGTTCATCCAGTGGAGGTCACTGACAGTCAATAAGTAGGCAGGAGGAGAGAAAAGCCAGAGTATTTATCCTGCCAGGTTACCATGGCCCTGCCAAGTTATCATGGGTTATTTGTGTCCCTCTACTGGGGACATAATGTATATATTCCGGTATCCATGGGTAGGTAAGAACCTACCCCCAACACTTAGTAGCTTAAATCAATAACAATCATTTGTCTTATTGACGAACTCATTGACGGACAGGTCTTGGTGGGGCAACTCATCTCTGCCACGTGGCATAAACTGGGGCACTTGACATGGGCTGGAAAATCCACATTCAAAATGGCTACCAAGTTAGTGTTGGTTATCATCTGGGCAAGCATAGTCAGGGCTGTTAGTGGAGGCCTTCTATTCTCCAGGTGTTAGCTGCCTAGTACAAACCACCCACCATATGAGATCTCAGAAGCCCTGAGGTATCACTCCCATCAGTGGAAGGGGTCTGGAATGGATCTTGGTAGGGGGCTTCTTCTAAAGCAGAGTGAACCTTGGCTCATGTTGGCGTGGCCAGGTTTTCTATGCTACCTACCTGCTGCTGTGCCAAACTGCCCAAAGACTCTCTACCAAGCCGTCCCACCCCACTTACTAGGATGTCTCCAAAACAATGTTGTCAGAGACGCCAGTGGGGTATCTGGTTCGGCTCTTCATCCAGGTTTTTAAGGAGCTGCTTTTTATACCTCCCCTGAGTTCATGTGCTACAGGATTCTATGGAACTCTTTCTATTAGGTTGGTGCCAATGTAATTGCGGTTTTTGCAATTATTTTTAACCTTTTAAACCACAATTACTTTTGCACCAACTTAATACTATGTCTCTGGGTATTATTATCCTGACATTTACTTGTAGTTGCTTCTCTTCTCGTAGCTAATCATGGGGAAACTACATGTTTAGGCAGTCCCCAAGGTTCTCTGAGCCCCATGTTCACTCTGTGTTCTAACGAAAGCCAAGTGCCAGTGAACAGCACCCTGGGGACGTCTGTGCCCTCCAGAAGTCTGTGTTACTAGAGCAGACACCCTACCAGGTCGCCCTTCCCTGCTCCTCCCTGCCTGTGTGCACAGAACGTGTGCCTGCCTCTCAGCTGACGCCCCACGCGTTAGGATGAATATTCCCACTTGAGGATGCTTGTCTGGTCAGGCAACAAACAAGAGCTGAGAGAAACATGAGTCAGAATTGGATTTACGTGCAGGTTCTGCCACTTACCAGCTATGTGTATTTGGGCAACATACTGAAACAACCTGTTTCTTCATCGACAGGAAAAACATTTTTTTAATGAGATAATAATTTTCACCTTCCCAGAATAAATAACAGCAACCCTAGTCCAGTGCCAGGGACCCAGAGGTGCTCGACAGACGTTAGTTTCCTTTCTGTTCTGACAAATCTGCTAGGGCCAAAGATCCTCCAAGGAAGTCTATACTCAGCCATCTGTTCCAACACTAAAGCAAAGGTACAGCACAGTTGTTGCAATAAAGTGAATTTGCTGAAATAAAGCCCTCTTTCCTGGAGAGAAGGACCACATCCTGGAGGATTTGGGGCAGAGAAGTCAAATCCCACAAAGAGCAAGATGGTAGGGCCCGGGCTGGGCTCTCCCAGGCAGTGGAAGGTCCAGGGATGGAGGTGGGGAGATCAACCGGGTTTAAGAGATTCCCTCAATCCTGAGGGAGCAAGTGTGGATATCAGAAAGGTTTCACGCAGAGTCGGCCCACTGCCTTAAAATGCTGCACTGACCTGACTCAGACCACCCGCCCCCATTCTGTGAGGCAAGAGGAGGCCTGATGATTGACAGGGATTCCTTCTCTCTTAGAGAAAATGAGTGCCTCCCAAGGGCTCTGGTCAGAACAGGGCTCTGTGAAAGGGTCTGAGGTCACCAACAACGCCGACACATGAATCTTCATGACTCCTCCAAGCAAAGTCAAGAACTTAACAGACGCCCTCTGCCCGCCTTGGAAAGAGGCTGTGAGAGGGAACAGGCACTGCGGCTCAGTGCAGTCCTGTCAGCCTCCAGAGTGTTTGAATAAATGCACATTGTTCTGCGTGCCCAGAGGACAAGACTGTCTCTCCTTGGGCGACCTTGCTGGCAGCAGTGGCTTTGTTAGTGTGTGGACTTTCATCATATTCAAAAGATCCTACATTTGAAAAGAGTTAAGCTGAAGGAAGTTGGGGAAAAAAGGAGTCAGAGATGGCCTAGTGGGGTAGCATAAGCCTTCAACCAAGCTGTTACCAGGGGCCTGAGTGGGTAGCACACAACGAAGGCTCTTCTCTCACACACACACCTTTCCAAAAGCAAGAGGTTACCATAACAATAGTGATAATAATCCCATTTATTGAGAGTTGACCATGTACCCAGAACTCTACTGAGCACTTTACATCTGTCGTTTAACTTAATCCTAACAACCACTTTATGAGTCAAGTATTATGTCTGTTTTATAAGCAAGGAAACTGAGGCTCAGAGATGACAAATCACCAGCCTCGGGTCAAGATTGTTCATACGTGGTAAAGCTGCGATCCTCAGTTTGCAAAGAGCAATAAAGTGTGGCACCTTAGACTTAGAGTCCCTTCAGGATAAGGGTTTTGAAGAAATAGGCTCAGGATTAGAAGGAATCTTGCAGGCAACCCACGCATTCATTCCAGGCTTCTCTGTCTCCTGTTCACCAAGCGTGGGAGGAATGGGTCCCTGGGCCCTCAATGAAACATCAGCTCTTCCCAGTGAGCATTTGGCACATGCTGTAAATCGTGCTGGGGACGATTAGGGCCCTTTCCCTCTTAACCCATGAAGATATTCTTATTTAGGAAGGTCAGAGCCAGGGCTGGCTTCACAGGCCTGTGACCTGTGAATCACATAGGACCCCTAGCTTAGAAGGGTCCATGCTTGATTTACTGCTCTGCTGTTGCTGCCCTGAAATTCTCAACACAATTTTTAACAATGGACCTTGCCTTTCCTTTTGCAATGAGACCCACAGATTGCTTAGCTGGTCCTGCACAGACCTTAGGGTCAGGGCAGAGAGAGGCAGCCAGTCAAACTACAGTCAGTACCTTTTGCCGTGTAGCCTCTTCTCCACAGTGGGCCTCCTTGTTAGAAGGCTGCACATGATGGAAGCCAAAGGGCACTGATAAGTGCCTTCCAACAAATACAAATGAAACAATACTTAAAATTTGGTCAATATAGAAGAATTTCACTGGTAAACATGAGTTTTCAAAAGTTTAACTGTGTAGCACCTAGTACCACCAGTAAAAATGGCCGCCATCAATCCCAGGTTTTACTTGAGTTCATGAAAACCACCAAGAGCTTGCTACCCTCTCCTCCTCATTGCTGAGCTCAGGAATTTCAAGTGCACAATCATAGCAATTATCACAGTTTTGCTCAGATTTCCACAGCCATACAGAGGATCAGAAGGAAGAAAAGGAGTATTGTTAGCTGTCCAATTATGAGGAGCATGTAGAAACAGGATTGTATGTCCTGGTGTCAAAAGCCCTTGTGTTTATCATACCCTGTGCGTCAGGGCATGCTTTCGTTTATGGTGTTAAGGAGCCAGATACCTGAATAAAGAGACACCCGGCCTAAATTGTTTCCCTAGAACTGTGATCACCTGCAATTGCATTTGCTTTCACCCAAGGACAAAAAGCAAAATTCAAGTAGAGAATCTGTGTTTGTGGAAAATTAGGCATCTCCAGATCTTGATATAGGTATATGAGCCCAAGTAGATGTAAAGGACTAAGTCAAATCAAAATTAAGCAAGGTGGCTTTTTTTTGTTTGTTTTTTTTTGTTTTTTTTTTTAAGAGAGGAACAACTATTTTGACATATTGATCTATTACTCCTCCGCCACACACACATACAATTCTACCTCCTTAATTCAAAGACTAAAGATTTTTTTTTCCCTCTAGGTTTAATGCTAAAATAGCTGAAACCAGTGAGGTTTATTCCGAAGCGTCATTCATTCATTCATTCACAAGGCCAAGTCAAAACATGTGAGTACCCTAAATAAGCTAATAATTTAGCATCCCTTCCACCAATATTCTTTTACTATTTGTTCAGCGTCTATTTAGTGAGGTGAGAAAGCTGATTCAAAATGAAAATGTCTTTGTTTATAACTCAGATGTCAACTATCCTCTTATCCTCTTCTCTGAGTATTTTCAAAGCAAAACTCCACTTATAGAAGCCCATTGGAGAGTAATGTAATTTACTGATCTGTTTGAAATGGTGATGTAGAAAGGTATGGACATTGCACAGCAGACATTATTTTGCTTGAAAAAAAATCTCAAAACCATATTGTGGGACACCAATATATGTTCCAGGTAGGCAAAAATGCCCCTCTGGGGAAAGGAATATGTGTTTAACATAAACCTGTTCCTTTGTTCTCACTTTTTTTTATTACTATATTACTATTCCCCTCATTCATCTTCTTTGCTTCTTGGCTTCCACATATTAGTGGATCCTTGGTTAACCCAGCCCGTATGACTAAGAGGCAGAACCAGAGCAGCAAACTCTTCCAGTGCCTTTGTGAGCAAAGACTGGCAGTCCCAGGGTGACTGCAGAGCCTGTGCTCGCCTCTCCTGCACTTCTCCTCCACCTCCCCCCACCCACACAGACACGCTGATACAGTCATCAAGACAACCCACCCCCCAAAGACTCACATTCACCAGAAAAGCCAGACTCTGACACGGTATCTTAGTGTAACTCACAGGGGAAGTTGCCCATCTTGTGTTGTCCAGACCTCCTCCACTGGGGGCTCAGGCCCTAGGGCCTCCTTTGAAATTGCTTCTGTAAACTAGATGGCTGGTCCCCTCTGATAAGTCACCTTTAGCTGGGATCTCTTCAGGAGAAGGCTTCCTTGGAGAGAAGACTGTAAGTTCTAGAAACAGAAGATGGAGAACTAGAACCCAGCTGGGACTCTTTGGGCACCCTCACACGTCTGTAGGAGTGGGGGCTGAGAGGAGAGTGATACAGGAGAAGCAAGGAGGAAAACCTCCTGATAACAGCCACCGGGCAGGTAAACAGCAGAAGCTGTTAGAGTTAGCTACTACTCCCTCCTTCTTTCCATTCCAGAACTCTCCTGAAGAATCTCCTGGGATGAGCAGCAAGTAGGTAGTGAGTTTCTTGCTCCAATTTCCTCCTTGTACACTGTCCTCTGCTCTCCGTAGAGAAGGCCACTCCTTAGGCAGTTTTGATTGGGAGCCAACAGTAAGGATTAAAAGTATCACTAACCGAGCCTCATAAGGAAAGCACACTGTGAGAACATTTGAGAATCTTCAGAATGTACTCTCCCTCGTGTCATTTATATTGAATGAGTGTTACCTCTAGACTTTAAAATATGTTAATATGCCTTTCAGGTCACTTTTTCCTCTCTGCCCTTTATGGAAGCACCCCATCCGTCATTGTTACCACCACTGCTGGTGCCCCTAAACAGTACCCATTTTCCCCGTCCTCACACACTATTTGGAAGTGTAAGGAATACAGTAAAACAGAAGCAACAACAACAAACCCAAACAAGATAAAGGGTGTGACTGTCCAAAGAGTGTTGAATATAGAAAGTGCCGGAAGAATCAAGAGGGGAAAGAGAGCTTTAACCAAAGGCAAACAGAATAGGAGTAGCGTTAGACGTAGACGTGAGTGTCAAGGATTGTGAGGCAAAAGGCAGATCTTCTCAGGGGGGAGTGAACTCCTTAGTCCAAACTATTTCATTCCTTCAATATGGAAGGGCTCAAGACAGCAGTGTGCTGCAAAATGTTTGACAACTCACTCTGATTTGTAGACTTTGCCAATTTCCATGGTATAAATACTTCCTCCATGGCCCATTTCAAGCTATCAATATGATATCACTGCACACAGAGTTGGGAAAAGAACACACAAATCTTCCTAAGCAGGCTTACGTTGGCTCAAGTACACCACTGGGGCAAGACCTGTGTTACCTATTGCTTAAAGCTAGCCAAGTGTCATTAGCCCCCAAACAGCACTTTGCAAGATGGAGATGGGCTGACACAAAGAGCAAATCAACTACATCAATACCTGATGTACCGCCTCCATACAGAAAATAGGGAAGTTGGCTTATTTTCAGTGTTGCAATTCCCTGAATACTGTTTGCAATCTCAGGCCCACCTCTAGTCTGTGAAGGGAAGGGCATCTTACCAGCCTCCACTCAGCCTTTTGGGCTGAAAAAGAATGTGCACCAGCCCAGTCTACACTGTTATCACCATTGCTGATCCCTTTGATGGCAACTCCTCAACTTCTCTGGATCTTGTTGGAATCACAGGTGGCCACATGCTGACTATAACCATTCATAGTGAGTGTTAAAATGGTGATCTGAGTCTCCGGCCTGGTAACCTGTACTAATATAACTCCTAGAAACAAAAGTACCTCAAGACTCTCTGAACTCAAACCTTCTCTTGTGCTGCACAAAGAAATGGGAAACATCAGAAATCAGAAAAAACAATTATGGTTTGGGGACAGATGTCTTGTAGGAACCTTGGATTTCCCCGGGGGCTGGCCCAACATTACCCCACTTCCGTTTTATAGTCATTCTACAAAAAGGACGTTACTATATGTCTCAGGCCATAGCAACACTTCAGACCTACTGTCAGTGCAAGTAGGGTGGTGAGAGGTAATGGGGTGGGGATATAAGGGAACCTGTGGGAAGGGAAGTAAATCAGTGTCTAGTCTTTGTGTCCTGTATGAAGGATTTTTCTTCCATCCCATAAGCCTCTGAGAGGCAGAACAAGTTCAAGTATAAAGGATCAAAAGTAAACATTTTCCAAGTTCTCCCTCACCCTCTTCCAGTTGGAGATATATGCAGGTTTTCTCAGAGAACAAGATAAGCTAGAGACAAGAAGTGAAGGGCCAAAATGCATCCTGCAAAATTAATGTAAATATATACGTGGAGTTTTTTTCTTTCTCATCCAGATCCTATGCCCAATTATTTTTTTAAGGCCTTGGTTATGGTACAATTAGAAGGAAACATCTTAGGTAGTTGTTCTGAGATATAGTCAGTAAGTCCATTTGTAATTTCTTGGAGCAATCAGAACTATACAACCATTCTCTCTCGGCCTCTACCCGTTGCTTTCCAAGTGAATTGAGCTACATTCATTATGGGAGATTTTACTGTGTCATACTCCCCCTTGCTAAATAGCTGATTTCATTGTTTTCTCAGGCCATGTACCTAAAAACCTAAGTGACAGAGGGATGTGTGTTCCCTTCGAGTTGCACATCTGTCCCACCAGAGGGGTTTCTGAGTGTATGCTACCGTTCCTAAGTCCCTGCTTATCGGTCCCGTTATTGCGCAGTTTTCCAATAATGATCTTAATTGCACAGACATAAGTTAGCAGAAGCTCTGAGAGTCTTCCTGAATATTCACCAGGTAAGAGATGCAGATGGCTTCTTTGACTAGAAAAGCCTGCAGGCTCACATGCCATGTTGGGAAGGGAAACAAATTTCCACTGGAAGAGTTTATCATTCCTTAAATATTTGTTTGTTTTCTATTATAAAATTACCAAATCCCTCTGAAGAATTCCACTAAATATGTCTATTGTTGGAAGAGATTTTTTTTTTTTTCTTTTACTGCAGCTTTCAAGATAGCACATGCATGGCTTTTTTAAAACTAACTTTGAAAAGTCAGCGGACTCTCTTTTGTCACAGGAGACATGGGTGGGCTCACCATTTTCTTTAACATTTCTCTTTTTCATAGATACACAGAAACACCACTTTGCACATTCTCAGCACTCTTCTAGGAAGCACAGCTTATGACAATAGAGAACTTAATATTAAATAAACCTCATATTTGCTGTTTGTAACCCTTTTCCTTCCATTACTTGCAGCAAAATCTTCAGATTTCTGAGTCAGATGAATTCATCTGAAGTGACCTTTATAATTTAGTTAGCTTCACTTTCGCTATAAGCAAAATGGGGAGAAACATACCTATCTGCTCCTACCCCACAATGAAGAAAGAATGGCTAGCTTGGCTCCCCTGGGGAAAGTGGCATTCTACAGAGCGCAGGGTAAGTGCTGGTGGAGATGGACAAAAGGGTCCTCCTCCCCAAGTAACTTACAATCCAGGAGCCCAAGATGGGCCAAAGTCTGTAATAAAAGCCCAGAGACAGGTCTATTCATTTGCATTCCAGGATGAAACGTCTATCTTCCTTTCCTAATTTCCCAAGGTGCTTAATACATTTTTATGTCCAATAAATGTGGTTGACTAACTAAATGAAAGATGAACTAAACAGTCAGCTTGATTAGTGTCTTATCTTTGGCCAACATATGTACAATATTTGGTCCTTCAAAAACTGAAATGGAAAGATCGATAACTCTTGCTTTGAATTATAAAATGTCCAAAGGTCAAAATGAAAAGTGTCTTAAGTCATTTTCTTATCATATCTCAATTTTATTCTACTCAGCAACTTTCTAGGATACAGAGTAGAATGATCGAGTCTTACAGACATCTCCTGAAGCCCAAGAGATTATCTCATCTATATTTCACTTTTTTGGAATTTCTTTACCATTCTTCTGTTTGACACACATCAAAACACCATTATTATGCTTGATGTGAATTGTTAATTTGCAGAGAGGAAGATATGAATTCTAGGCTGAATTCAATGGTCAGAGCACATCTCTGCTGGAATAAAAACCAATGGGAGTCATTTTTAGTGTGCTATAGCATATCTCTACCTAACTTCTCTGAAATATTACCTGGACAGTGACCTTGTTTAAAGTAAGCTTCTAATATAAATTATTTCATCCTTCCTATAAAATTTGGTTTTCACCAACTAAAAGGACTGCTAGATTTAGAGAGAACAGATCAGAGCTGATTAGCTTGCTTTACAATGGAGTCCTTAATAAATATCTCTCAGTGATAACCAAGACAGCAGTGACAAAGATAAGCTTTTGGTGGGAGCTGAAAACCTTGAGCTTCATGGTGCCAGATTTCCTCTACTGCTACTTTCAGGCTGAAAATCACTCCTTGATGACCTTGATAATGCTTAAAATATAAAATGGCCCTGATTATTTACAGGGAAAGTATTGTATTAGTATGAATTTGATTCTCTCAAACAGTTCTATAATTAAATCTGAATCTTTTCAATGTTAAACGATGCATACCCATTAGAGAACTCATCCCAAACTATTTTGGGGTCTCTTCTCTACAAGTTTGCAGTCCCCTCCTAAGCAAGGGAAGGTTTCTTAATAACCACAGAGCTCCTTGGCCAGGACATCAACTGGATTCATGTTCAGAACGCTAATAGGACACACTGTGCCCTGTGAAGACTTACTGTGTCACTGCCCTCAAAATGGAGAGGTCTCACCACTGAAAGCCTAAGATTGAAGTAACACATGACCCAATTTCTCAGGAAGTCTGCAACCACCACTCTAATATTACCCCTTCACACTTTTCTTTGATTCTTAAGATTTTAAAAAGTCTTCCCTATTTCTACAGACCTTCGAACTCGATGGAATCCTGCCTTCTTTGAATACCCTCACTGAGTAAGGCCACACACCTCACAAGTCTTAAATGAATATCTGATCAAATTTCTCATCGCTTTGTCCAAATCTAGTCATAGTTATGGAGTGTATGCCCGTGACAAACCTCAGGCTTTCTCAAGGTCCCCTGGTGGGACGGCCTGGGCCAGCCGATACAACAACAGAGAGTGTGACAATAGTAATGGTAGAAGTAGCAGTAGCAGCAGTAGTCAGAATAGCTCTTAACAAATACAGAGATCGGGACACAAAATAGCTAGATCATGAGTAGCCAAAATCCCAAACTTCACAGACAACAACTGGGCCAGTGCTTAGATTTATATTCCAACCAGTCCATAGCCGACGTCAGTGACAATATCCTTTGTGAAGTGTGTAGTATTGAACATTGACATTCCCACTCATCTTTCATACCATGTCTCTCAGTTTTCAGCTGACAGTGAGCATTTCAAGTTATTGCATGGGGCTACAGCAATAACTGCCAATGGTTTACTTTCAGCACCATTACCTTCTTTGTCAGTACAGCATTAATTTGAGTGGTTTATTGCAGTATAATGTTATCATTTGTTTTTTTAAGAAGAAGAAAATGAAAAACACAGTGTAGGTGCCAATGATGCAAAGTACAGATTTTATGAACTCATTCTAATTGAGTTCAAGATAGAAATCATTAGTGGTGCCAAAAAACTCATTTAACATTTACCTAACAGAGACTCCTGAGCACTTGAGGAAAAAAAACAAAAAACGAAAATACTTCCTCATCCCCAGCATTCTAAACAAACTACCACACTTGTCCAAGGCTGCTGGCTCGGGCCTGGTAGACCACGGCCAATCAAGCCCAGGCCAATCACATTCTCCGTCTCACCCACCCACAGCCTTGCTGAATCCTGAGGCTTCCTCTGGAAGGACCCCAACTCCAGAAATTAGAGAGAAGGCAAAGGGCCTCTGGGAAGGGCAGATGGCATAAACAACAAAACAAGCTCCTAAATTTTCTTTCAGCCAAAATTTTCTGGATTTTCCCCCTTCAAAGTTCAAATTAACTGGGGGAATTTCCATGCCTTCCTTCTGAAGACGCAGGCTTTTTGAACTCTTTGGAAGCAGAGCACCTGATAAATAAACCATAACGCAATAAATTAAATTTGTATCACTGCATCTATCTCCTAGTATGAAAGAAGCTCCTGGTCTCATTCTTCCAAGGTTTATATTTCAAGGCAAAATTTCAGCATAATTTAGAAAGTTCCTTTTCTATTGAGTCAATTTGCTGTTTTTGAAATATTGTACAAATAACTCACATACACTGTGTTGGGTGGGTGAATAATCTATCTTTTGATGAAAAGCATAAGTTCTTTTTAGAAGGAATCATTTATTTCCTAACATCCCCAAGGCAAAAACCTCCCAAGATAAAGCTAGGACTCTTCCCCTTTCTGGCTTATTTGACACCATATTTATAAAATAAATTCTCTAAATCAAATGATCTTTAATATATGATGTTGGAGGTTTGTGCTCTTCACCTCTTAAAGAAGAAAGCTATTTGGAAATGTTTATTCACTCATTCAATCATTCATTTACTAGACATTCACTGACTGCATAAGACCCGCAGAGCACTGCACTAGTGGTAACGGTAAGGGGTGGGGATGGATAAAAAGATGAATAAGAAAGGACCCCTGAGCACTGAGAGCTCGGAAGCTTATAATAATGAACTAAGCACTAAATACAAGTAAGTAGGAGAAGTCAGTGTGGTTCCTAAATCTGATACCTGAGAAACCAATTAAAAAGAAAGATTCTTGGACCCCACTTACTCGGATGAGGTCTTCTGAATCAGAGGGGCCTAGAATAATCTGAGAACTTGTATTTTTGTAAATTCGGGATATGAGGCTTAAATAATATTCTAGTGGCTAGAAAAATCCCACACAGAGCCTCCCACAACCACCAAAGATCAGAGTCACTGAGATCCTCATTTGCAAAGGCATAAAGCTAGCCTACAATGAAATGGTCTGACTTGCCCAAAGAGAATACCCAGAAAGAGATGCATCTTTGAGGAAGAAGTCAAAGGTTTCTAGGTGTCCTTGTGTTATTAGGAAGTCAATTACCTATTTCAGCAGTATGAGAGACTATTCACGCGGAATCACAGCTCATCAGAGCGAGGTGGAACCGTATAGATCACAGTTCACAAACTTAAATGGCTCAGGGCTCAGGCAGTAACATAAATGATTGAAGTGGGCTGGAGGGGACAGGGACTAAAGAGGTCACTTTCTTCCCCACTCTAGCTGCTACTTGCCATGAAAGAATGTGAGGCCATGAGCCAGATCCTCCACATTTTCAAGAGAAGCCAGAAATCTGGATTTGAAAAGCTATTCATGCAAATAAAAGACAGATTCAACTTATGGGCCACCAGTTTGTAATTCCTGATCTAGTTCAAAATCTTCATTTGACATCTGAGAAATAAGTTCAGCCTAGTCCTTGCATCTTTTCCATTTGGCTTGCCACAGTGAGGAAGGAATGTTGCTATTGAATCAAGTTTTGCTTTTTTCCCCTTGGTTTGAATTGTTCAATTGTATTGATTGGTTCAGATGTTCAAAGGCATGTTTGCTAAGAGCCACATGCAGTAGGCATTAGGTTGTGCTTCCCAGAACCCCAGTTGGCAGCCGTCAGCTCTCAACCCTCTCCTGGAGTCGCCTTCAGCTGCCTCACTCAAGGGTGTGTCCCCTCCTCTGGACATCTAGCATCCAGTGCCTGAAGGATGCTTATGCATTTATAAGCCCAGCCCTCTCGCCCCAACTCTGCAGGGCCATCCGGCTTCAGAGCTCCCCATGGCATTGGCTAAATAAGGCCTTGTTGCAGCTGCAGCCATGCCCAGCTTCTCCCCATGCCCAGTCCTGCTTCCCCTACAGGCGTGGATCCCAGAGTGCTCTCCAGTACACTACCTGTGCCGATCCTCTGTCTTCGAGTCCGCTTCCCCAGGAACCAGACTCTGCACACAAGGAACTCACTGAAAACAACCTCAGCTGGGAAAGTCCAGATTTGCTAAGTCAAATCAGACAACCAGTCCTTACGCCACAAAAATTTCTTGTTGTTTATTTTAAAAATTGTTTTACTGGTTTTTGGAAAATCATATCATACCAGATATGCCTCCTATTCCCTGTCCCCACCTCAGATGTCAGCCACAGCTGGGGTGGGCTGTTCCAGAAGTTCCGACTCCCATGGTGCTGACTGTGCCCCACCACCAGTGTGACCCTACCGGTCTCTGCCGTCAGACTCGGAGCCTTTTCTGATGTTGCCAGAGCCCACTGGGTCCTTGAAAGTAGAGCCTGGAAAATTTGGGGGGGGGGGTGTTTGTGCCAATGAGGAGGGCTGGGAGCCAGTGGATTACTGTTCCAGTCTCCTGGCCTTCAGACAAGTCCTTATGTATAGCAAGGAGCTCCCATCACACAGCGCACGGCCTTTACACACCCGGACGTGGGCTTTCCCATCTCCTTGCTCCCTCACTCCTCTTCCTGGGGTCATGTTCCAAACTCACTACACCAAGTCCTTCTCCATGGGGCTCTGCACCAAGTGGGACCCAGACGAAGACAGACATAGCCTCAATTTTTAAAAACTCAACAATACAGAAAAGTCTACAAAGAAAGTAAACATCCAATTTTGAAACATCCCTCCACTCATATTTCTACACATTATTTTTTAAATAAACCAGATCAACCTAGATCAACTCGGTCTGGTAACTCTGCAGGTCCCTTCAAACACTGGTCGTACTGAGTACATTTAAAATCCAGATTAACACTTATAATTGTTTCATTCATTTATCCATTCATTTAACAAATGTTTGTTTCAGGTCGTCTCTGTGCCAGACCAAGTGCTAAATACTGCAGATGTTACAAAGACATACCCCTTGCCCTTAGGATGTTTATATTCATTATTTATTCAATTTTTCAGGACCATATTGATTGCACAAATTAAGGCACATGTGTTTTCTAAAACCACATTAGGACGCCTTGAAATCTAATCTAAGTTATAAGCTTTCATGAATAGAGTTTTCACCCAGATAGCATGTACAAGATGAATGGATTCCTGGGTTCCAATTTTGCCTCTGCCAGTAAGAAGTGTGACCTTGAGCCTCATTTTTCTTGTGTGTAATGTGGGGGATAATAATAATAATAATAACTTTCACATGTAGTTGCAAAGATAAAATGAGATAATCAATACACAGACCTTGACATAGTGCCAAGTAAGCACTCGATACATTTTCACTGTAATAACCACAACTATCTTCATCTAAGAACTTCCATTTGCACTATGTGTATAGCACGGATCCAGGCACCACGGGAATTGGGCAGAACAAATTGGAACTCAAATAGAGACCCTGTCCAATGTTGTGCCACTCAGCACAGTTTTACCAGCTCGGTGTCCTGTCACTGTCGCTGGGGAGCTCAGGCACCAGAAAAGCACTGTGTTCACCTGGTCACTTCCTGTAACCACAGAAGGATTGAGCTCACCTGTGGAGTTGGTGCCAGTGCACAAGAGCAAGTGATGATTTTGCCACAACCGGAATTTGCTTCAGGCTCCCAGAGTCCTGCACACAGTGTTTACCAGTCCTGTAGGGAAAACACAAACCAGAAGGATGCAAACGGTATGTAAAGGCCAGATTTGCTCAGTTATCTGAGCAAATATCTTGCTGGCATGGAGATTCACATTGTACCTCAACTCCTCAAGAAGTATGAGGTCAGGCTGTAGCTCCCTAAGACAGGCTGTCCCCCTCAGTAGACAGTAGGAGCTGCTGTCTTCTGTCTTTTGTAGTCCTCCAAGCACTCAGCATAGTCTTAATGCTCCTAGATGCTCAATAAATATTTGTCCACTGATTGTTGCGTGCGTGAATTGTTGAGTGCCTTGAATCTTGCCCTGGCAGAGCAAGAGTGTAAGAAGTGTGGAGAACATTTTAGACAGTGCATCACTTTTGAAAACCTGACTTTGAAAGACTTCCTGCTTATCCTTCGTAAAATGCTTTAAAAAAGAGAGCACAGATAAAATCAAATCAGCCTCCTGATGCAATCATGTGTGTCTAGGAGGGAATGGAGCAAGGGTGAAAGCGAAAGCAGAATGTCTACCATTCCATGCACAAAAGATTGCAAAACTAAAGGGGTTTGGGGTGGGGGGAACACCAATAGAGTGCAAAACATATGTAAGGTGGTGACAAGAACAGGTGAGAAATGAGATTGTTCTACAGATGAGGACAGCAAGTCACAGACTGAAGATGTATTTTGTTTGGACTGTTCATTTGTAAGACAACAAAAAATTGTGTTAGAATTAAATTAGAAACACTGGAAACATCAGATCAAAATTCTACAAGGTAATTATACCTCAGTAAAACTAGAAGTTGCTTATTCTGCTTTAATTTGTCTCTTCATGCTAACTGGAAGGCAAAGGTGATGGCTTCCAGTTATCAAGGCCCAACGGAATCTGAGTCTATCCCTGATTTAACAGCTGGCCCTCAGCCTTACATCCTCTGCCCTTTGAGAAGCCTCTGCCCTATGACTACCTCCAAGCCTTTGATAGAAGCGTTGCCTACAGACCAATTCTACACCTTTGCAAACATATACATCAACACCAGAAACCTGCTACGAGAAAAAGGCTGCTGGAGAGATTTCAAGACCTTCCTGCAAAGTGCGACAACTAGGCCTTGCATTTGCACTTTGCAGAAGAGTTTAAAGTACATGATCGCAGTTGGTTTTGATGATAGTATTGTGAGATAGATGTGATATCTAGAACTATTATTTTCATCATCATCCTTACTTCACAGATAAGAAAACCAAGGTGTCGAGAAAGCAAATGACATACGCGAGGTCATCGGCTGAGGCTTGAGTTTGGGTCTCCAGGCTCCTAGTCAGGCTCTCTCCTCTATACCACAAGATGCCATCTGCTTCTTTCTGTACCTTTGAGGGAAGATTTAAAATGACTGATCCTCTCTACAGACAGAGTAAGCAATGAGCTTGCCATGTCTTTTGAATAGTTTATTAAATTTGTTTTATTTATAGCACTTTGTATAAACATTAAAGAAATTGTTTCAACAACTTCCACTCCAACTTTGGACTCTAGCAAAGTTTGCAATTTCAGTCCCAATTCTGCCTGGGAGAAGATTCAAGCTAACATAAGAAATGAATGGCGCCGCAGCCCAGTTCCCTCACACGTAGCCTGCTGAGGAGACATTTGCTAGTGACCCAAGGTCAGACTGGATGGGCAAGACGGGCTGCTGGTGTGTGCCATGCCTGCGGCAGTCCTTTGTGCCTCCACACTGTTTGCTTTTCTTTAGGAGTCTCAAAAATGCTCAGTGATCGCTCAGTGAATGCAAACACCATTCACTGGGTGCTAATATGTTCCCATTGCTTTATTTACACTGTCCCATGGAAACCTCACAGAAGTCCTGCAAAGCAGGGATTGTTCTAAGTTTACAGAAGACCCAAGAATGTAGGCAAAGTACCCAATGTTCTACAGCTGCAAATAGCAGCATTGCTGGGCTTCAGAGCCAAATGCATCTCTCCAATACCTGAGCACCTTCTGCTGGTCCACTTAGCCGCCTAGATGAGGGACATGATAGGGAAATAAATACAGATCAATAATAATCTTCTTAGAGCATTGCACAGTGACCTTTCTAATAGAGTCTATTTTCTCAAGGAAAGAAAATAGGAAGGGAAGGAAGGACAGAGGCCGAGACAGACAGACGCTGTAGATATTGCTTGGAACACTCTATAAATGGGTTTAAATATCTGAAGACATGTTGTCTTGTGTTTTAAGAGCTACTAATCAGTTCCTAGAGTGAGTATAGGACAGGGACCTGAGATATAGCTGAGAAGTGAGAGGAAAACTGGGAGAGAGGTGACACGGCACCATGGGCAGAGGGGAGACCCTGTGCCTTTCCATGCCAACATCAGCAGCCTAGTTAGCAGATTGCTTTCAGAAATATATACATATATAATGATTTAAACACTTGAAAGATTAGCATTTGGAGCTAAAGGGAGAATGCTAAAGGTTTTGCCTAAAACAAAAACAATAAACTTGCTTTTTCCTCTGCTTCCTAAAGCTTGTCCCAGTCTGCAAGTGCAACGACCGTTGGCCACCAAGGCTCAGGTGGCTCCTTTCACCTGATGTTTGCAGAAAGGAAGTGACAACCCCACGTGACAGAGGCCCTCAGCTCATCTGCCTTCTTGGCTACCAGAGCACATTTACAGCTTCACCTCACAGCCACTGGTGAACTCAACCCTGATGCCCGGAACTGTCTCTGAGCCCAGATTCTCATGTCAGGGTGTGTGTACGTGAGAACCTTCTCGTGCTGCAACTAAAACTCAAAGCAACTACTATTTTTAGCCTGAGCAGCTGCCAGATCTTCACAGCCAGGTTGGTGGAGGCGGCTCTTCTCACCCAAGCTGCCTGGTGTTCAACATGAAGAACACGTCTGAGGAGGTCAAAGCCTTCAAGCTTTCTGGAATTGTGAATTTCAGATACTCCATTTCTGTGATATCCTATACAAATAGATACCGCTTCTTACTGTCAAAGCCCATTGGAAGAAGCCACAATGGCGGGTAGCATCTTATACAGATTTCCTGAAGTACAAATGTGATGGAGGGGCAGAGGTTAGGGTGTCCCCACCCCAGGAACATACAGGAGACTAAGGGGAGAAATCGGCATGCAGCATATGGGGAGCAGTAGCTCAGGACCCCAGCCCGGGCAACAACGCTGACTCCCAGAAACCAGGATGGGCGACCACTCTGATTTTAAGATACAGCTCGCAGATGAGAGTGGGGGTTGCGGGGCTGAGTGAAAAAGGGCAAGGGAGGAAGAAGTACAAATTGGCAGTTACAAAACAGCCACGGGGATGTAAAGTACAGCATAGGGAACATAGTCAATGATATTGTAATCACTATGCATGGTGTCAGGTGGGTACAAGACAAATTGGGGGGGATCACTGCATAAATTATATAAATGTCTAACCACTATGCGGTACACCTGAAACAAATATAATATAATATTGAAGGTCAACTGGAATTTAAAAATTAAATAAATAAATAAAAACCAAAAAAGAGATATGGCTGAAGTCATTGAAGGACCAGGTTTTATTTTCCCTTTGCCCTAAAATGGGCACAAAGGAAAGAGTGAAGATTGAGTTTAAAGAGACTCCTCAAAAACAAGTGTGGACTCAACTATAAGGCACAGGACAATGGGGTCCCCTGGCTAGTTTTAGCCAGGCTAAAATATATTAAATATAATAGGGTCAGCTGTCTCAAATGCTTTGCCTGCGTCCTGCGGACCCAATCCACACCTGGGGTGAGAGGGAAAGTTGTGTGCTCCCCGTAAAAGGGTGTAAAGTACAGCACTTTAGGGAGGGGTTATTACAAGCCATGATGCACCTGGAGAAGCAACTCAAGTTCCACCCCAAAACCATAGATGAGGTCATGTGACTCCCAGTGGTGTTCTCCTCCCACCAGAACCCTGGGAGTTAGTTTGACAAACTAGAAACCCAGTCTGGACCACAGCTAACCTAGCTGCCTGTAAAGGGAAAGGGAAGCAGTCGGTGTGGATGGGAGGCAGGCTAGGGGAAGAAAGTTCATGTTGAGCTCCTATAAAAGAGAAAGCTGACCTCTTTGTGCCTTGGCTGTGCCCTCCACGCCACCCTCATCACACTCTGTTGCCCCAGCCCAGCCCCTGTGAGTGCCAAGGGTCCTTTCTTGAGCTACACAAGTGTTGGTCGCGCTCAGCGAGGGAAGTCATGAGAGGTTGAGTAGCAAAGCAACCTGACAGAGCTGGCTCAGAGCCCGGGGCTCCTGCCTTCCAGCCCAGTCGTCTTTCCCACAAGAATAGAGATGACACCCTGTCTCTTCAGACATAAAGAACAGGGATGACAAAAATATGTCCAGGACCTCTGCAGCCACATTCAGTAATGTAATCATTCTTTGAGTTGACTGACATCCGATTCCGAGGACACATGGTGAGGGACAGCCATCTGACTCCTTTCCCCTTTATGAGTGAAATACAGAGGAAAGAGCACCTTCCTACTTGGCTAAAAAGGCAGAAGCAAGAGGTCTTAAGTGACTGGGCCAAAGGTCACATTAGCAGTTGGAGCTGGAGATGCAAGGAGACAGACAACTACTGCACCACCCAGATCAGAGCAATTCTCACCTCTCACCCAGCGCTCTGCAGACAGTGGCCCTGCACCGGCAAGCCCCATCTTCCTTGACCCTCTGAGCACCCAGCCAAATCACTTTTCCCTCCCTCTCACCCACTGTGTAATAATGTACCCCCCTCGACCCTGCAGGGGGACCCGCCCATTGATGCACTTAGTAGACTCTAAGGGTGGGAGCCAGACTTTTTATCTTCTTGCCTCTGGTAACACTATACGACCTCAAAGTTTTAACCCAAATAACCATTGCCAGGACTAAGGTATTTCAGGGTAGGTAGGACAGGAAGGCTTAGACTTGGCATCTCCTGGGAGGCTGGGCATTGCCTCTCCTGGAGCAGGAACTGACACCAGGGACACGTGGCTCACAGCTGTGCAGGGAGCTCTGTCCATAGGCACAGATCACCTCCGGACATTTCTGACCAGCAGTGAACTCCTTTGTGCCTAAGTGTGGCAGGTCACTGGAAGCCTCTTGAAATGCAGAGCAAAATCTGCCACCTGACACATTCGCCCTGGCTGTTTGGCTGCTTTGCATGCCTATGGGGCAAGCAGGCTATTTTTGAACAGATTTCATAACCTTCTTTGTAGCTGCTGAGGCTGCTGATTGCACATGTGTTTCCAGCTCCGTTCCTGTGGCGAGAATGTTTAACAGAGATGGCGCCTTGTTAGAGAATGTAGAGAAAGCAAGATTGAGAGATTAGGAACACAATTTCCATGTCTAGACATGGGTCGCACAGCCAGCATCTGCTCCAATCAGGGTCCCTGAAATTTAGCAACTTGTGCTGTCACTCTCTGATGTCACTCCATCCCATCCCAAGAACCTCACTATTAAATCCCAAGGCAAAGGGCAATCCTTTCTGAGAAAAAATCCAAGGTAGATTTTGGAGTGTTGTGGGAGGAAAACAATCAAAAGTACCAGAAAAATCTGTGAAAGTCTGCATACATTTTTCTCCTTGTAATCTTCAAGCTCAAGCCCAATTCTTGCCTCTGGGACAGTCTGCCTCACACTGTCTCAGCCGGGTGGGCCATCATCATCGCTACATTGGTTGCTAATTTATTTATCCCAGCCTGCTTTCTTCCCCTTTGCTTATCTTCTCAGTCCTGTCACCTTGGTGACAAGCCTGCTCACCTATTTCGCTTTTAATTTATCCCTCGGCTCCTCTTTTCTGCCTTCACCCACTGTGCTCTGTCTGAAAGCTGGAAGCCCCATCATGTTTGAACAACTGGCTCCTTTGATCCTCCTCTTGAACCTTGATTCCATTTGTTACGTGTCCCTTTCCACCCTGTTCTTCTCCTCTGGCTCCTGTCATGTCCTGTGTCACGATTACCCATCATAAGCTACATCAGGGCATGATCTGTGTCAACTTATCCTTATCACCAACCTCACGTCCTTCTGGGATGGTGCTTTTAAGAAAAATAATACCAGCCAACAGTTGAGACCAGGTAGCAGGCACTGGGCTAATGCTCTACATATATGCATTTCTTACATCCTCACTTCGTCCTTATAACATTCTCTGAGGAGACTGCTATAATTTTCGTAACATTACATGTAAAGAACCTGAGCCTTTGAAAGGTAAAGTCCCCAAAACACTACTTTGAGGGAATATGTGCATCCATATGTTCAGTACAGCATTGTTTACAATGACCAAGATGTGGAGGCAGCCTGGGTGTCTGTCGATGGAAAAATGGATAAAGAGGATGTGGTACATACATACAATGGAATATTGCTCAGCCCTGGAAGGGAATGGGTTCTTGCCATCTGCAGCAGCATGGATGGACCTGAAGGGTATTGTGCTAAGTGGAGTATGTCAGACAAAGAAAGACAGATGCAATGTGATTTTGCTTATATAAAATCAACAAAAAGAACAAAATAAACAAACGAAACAGAAACAAACTCATAGATACAGAGAACATTTTGATGGTTGCCAGATGGGAGGGGAGTTGAGGTGGTGGGTAAAAAAGGGGAAAGGATTAAGAAGTACAAATTGGTTGTTACACAGTAATCATGGGGATGTATGGTATAGCATAAGGAATATAGTCAATAATATTACAATAACTATGTATGGTTTCAGATGGGTACTAGATTTATCGAGGTGATAGATGGGAGGGGGTTGGGCACAGGGAGAAAAGGTAAAGGGATTGAGAAGTACAAATTGCTAGTTACAAAATAGTCATGGGGATGTAAAGTAAAGCATAGGGAATATAGTAAATAATATGGCAATAACTATGTATAGTGCCAGGTGGGTACTAGACTAGTCAGGGGATCACTTCTTAAATTATATAAATGTCTAACCACTATTCTGTACACCTGAAATTAATATAAAATAATATTGCATTTCAACTGTAATTGAAAAATTTTAAAAGGGGTGGAAAGGTGAAGGGGAATAAGAGATCCAAATTTCCAGGTGTAAACCAAATAAGTTATGGGGATGTAAGATACAGCATAGGAAATATAGTTAATAATATTGTGATAGCACGGTGCGGTGTAAGATGGTTGCTGGACTTACCATGGGGATCACTTCTTTAGGTATATAAGTGTTGAATAACTATGGTGTGCTCCTGAAACTAATATAATTTTGTATGTTAGCTATTTTTTTAATAAAATTTTTTTTTAAAAAAAGAAGAACAAATTAATTTCAAAATATATGCTGAGAGATAGATTCAGCACAGAACGACTGGCTAAGCCACGCGTGCACTCTGCATCATGTCAAGGATCAAGCAAGCTGTAGTCTCTGAGGAGAGTTGCAATTAGGGCAGAGAGATGGAGCTGAGTGTAGCTGCTTCTGCCAAGGTTCACCGACACAGGGCTTATGCCTGCTGTGCTTCCATAGGGGGCCGGGCACAGCGTTCACATACCCTCTGCTGGATCGAGCTCATTGTTTTATTTCAATAGGTGAGTTTCCTTTCAAGACTCTTAATAATACCATCAATAGTATTATTAATTTGTAAAGGCTGAATATCTGTCACTATTTTTACATATAAAAATAAACACTTTGGAATTTGGGGTGGGGGAGGAGAAAAAGAAAAGGTAAAGTCATTCTTCCAAGCACGTGCAGCTGACTAAAGCAAAAAGAGTCTTCAAATTTAAGTCTGTTTGACTCTGGAGTCTGAATGCTTAAAGATTCTTGAAAGAATTTAAGGATGAACAAATGAATATTCAAGATCCCCAGCTTTCTGGTCATTTGTTTCTCATATTTTCTCATTATGATTCTTTTCTGATTTTCAAGAAAAGTAGAACCCTGAAGAGAGTTCTACAATCAAAACTCAGAAACCAACCCCCATTTTTCCAACAGCCACTGGGACATAACACAACTTTTCTTACGCAGCCTGTCAGCAAGAGGGCCTATGGCCCTTGCTGACTCACTCACCAGCTGGGCACACGGCAAGGCGAGCCAGCGACCATGCTCAGTAGAGCATGCACAACCACGCCTGAAACTGGATAAACTGAGGCAACACCATGATTCTCCCCAGGAAATCAGAACGGAGGCCAAGGAAACCACCAAAGATAGAAACAAACAAGGTCCTGACAGAGTTAGTGCTCCTCCCATTTACAAAATAATGAGTCTATTTTCCGGCACAGTGACTGCAGAAATCAAAGTTTCTCTGAAATTCTTCCATAAATCTGACTTCTATGAGCTGACAGAGCCCAAAGCAAGCAGCTTCGTACGGTCAAGCCAGCAGCCGGAGAGGATAAGAGCTTAAATCCTAATCTTAACCCCACATCCATTTCCTGCCTGTCCATAGCCCCTCCATTACTCAATATGACAGAGTTTTCATGCTTTGACAGGGGAATGCCATCCCAGTGCTTCTTTGAAGGTCATCACTAGCGTGGCAAGGAGGAGGACATGACTAGGCATCAAGGACATCTCAGGGACAACCACTGCTATTGTCCTCTGTCCCCACCCCAGACCAAGCCACCACCTGTGTGTGAAATGTGCCTTGTTGACCCTGACTCTGCCTTGCACTTGGTTCCTCAGGGTCAATTCCATCAGCAAGAGAGTCCCCAGCTCTGCCCGGATGCACATGCCAGTGCTGGTCACTTCAGAGGACAGAGAGGCAAGATACTGAAACAGACCGTAAAGATTAAGAAGTCAGTGCTCACAGGGCCTCTGTCCCCTGCTATTTAAAGAGAATCCTAAATTCCTATAGTTTTCCCCTTCCTCTCTCCTCTTATAAAGGAAGGATTCTTACTTTTTAGAAAAGAGGCTAAGTGATTCGTATACCAAATGGAAAGAGGGTGTAAGAGCAGAGAAAGGAGAGAGCTGTGGGTTTGGTGTGGGAGATGGTCCAGAGCACCTTCCAGAGGCTGGAGGACAAGAGAGAGAGGAGACAAGTAATTTCCATCATGTGGCTTATGAACTGGATCCTGTTTAGAACTCTTAGACAGACCCTGGTAAATAATTATTTAAATAGATAATATAGTTAATTAATTGTTTATGATATATTTAATTAATATATAATTAAATAATATATTTTATTAATTATTTAAATATATTATATATAATATATAAACAATTATGTATACACACACACACACACACACACACACACGGCATTTCTGCATAACTGTGTTGCTTTAGATGTGGTTCCATGCAAAAGCCAAGTCATATGCCTCTACTTCCAAAAAATATGTAAGGAAGCGTTTTGAACTCCTTGGTATCTATAATATAGAAAAATAATTATCAGTTTGAAGTCATGGTGCCCAGTGTTGGTCTCTGGAGCCTTTGATTCCTGGCTTCTTCCCTTTCCTCCTCCCCATATGGATTAAAAGTGGAGGAGAATGTGGCCCCTTGAGGACAGAGAAGGTTTCTGATCCACAGTGGTGAGCCCAAAATAGATATATTAGGTTGGTACAAAAGTAATTGCGGTTTAAAAAGTTAAAAATAATTGCAAAAACTGCAATTACTTTTGCAGCAACCTAATACAATAAATGTTTATTGAATTAAGAATTCAAGTGCCAAAAATTTCATGTCATGAGATGCATAAAAGATTGTCATGTGATAAAAGAATATCAAACCATTTATATCATATAATCTCAATTTTCAAAAAGGAAACTATGTATATACCCACACATACATATAAAAAATGAAATAGCCAAAATATTAACAGTGGAGTTCTGATTGGCTGCTTTTTTTTAAATCTATGTATTATCCAAATTTTCTATAATAAACGTGTAGTTGCCCCCAAGAAAACACTTTTTAAAAGAAAATTAAGATCTGATTTATTCAGATGATAGGATAGGTCTTTTCAGGAGAGAGGAATAGTCTAAACATAGACCTAAGATCCTGAGAAGATCTCAGCCAGGGAGAAAAAGTTCAAGAAACCACTCCCCATATTCACTGTGGCAACCTTCCTGGCAATGACAGAACATTCTGTGCTGGTAAGGAAGTTGGTTTACAGAGAGAACAGGTGCACTCTTCCTTTAGTTAGGAAAACATATTTCTTATTCATCACTATAACCTTCTCCAAACCTGAGAAGGTATTCTTCAGAACAACCATAACCTTCTGGGGTGTACCTTTCTTGACATTTATCTGGGACATTTACCCACTTTGCATTGCATCAACTCATAGGAAAGACAAGAGGACTGAAATTAAAATCAAAATATATAAATTCAGGACCTGGCTATACCACTTACTGGCTCAAGGACACTGAGCAAGTCATTTATCCTTTTCAAATCTCACTTTATTTGCCACTCAAGGAATGTTGTACAATAAGGAAGAAAAAAAAATCATGAAAGGAAGGAAGAACAAATAAAGTCCTTATAAGTGTTGATCCTGCTTCTGTGTTTGAACATCAATTTGATTCTGTATTTCCTGACATTTGTTTTTATTGTTATACAGCATCCAACTATCCTTTCCATTAGTCTGCTAATCTTCCTTTTGGAGACTACCTCATTAATCTCAAGAGTGGCTGTTCCTCTTAAGGGACATCAAGGGGACTAGCTTCCCAAACTGAAGCTTGGCCAAATGGAAAGTTTTCTTCGGACTTGAATATTGAGTGAGTGACCCACCATCACAGAGGCAGTTGGACTTCTTACCTTGGCCTAGCAGCATGAAGAACCAGTTTCTATGGCCTCACTTTCCAGAGCACCTTTGGTTCCTATCTATTTTCCAAAGTTGGTCTTTAAGCCAACTTTGGGAGCTCCACTCTGAGGGTACAGCGTTCCTTGAATGTAAAGTAAAATACAATCCGAAAAGAATCAATGACTTGTCCAATGCCCCTGAGCAAGTCAGTGATATAACCAGGTCCTGAATGTATATCGTTTGATTTAAATATCCTTTCAACAAATTTCTCTTTTATCCTAAGACAGCTAGAATTGATTTCTGTGGTTTGCAACCTAGAACCCTAGATTTTTTCACAGGATAGAAATAGAAACGTGGTAAGTTACAGAATTCTCATATCTAAAAAAGAGAATTTAGACAATTTCCTCACAGGAGACAAGGTTTTCTTGGGACTAAATTCAAAAAGCAATTTCTCAGGACAGAACACAGATGAGGGGGTGGCATTAAGCAAGATAAAAGATTATGTCCCTATGATGACCAGATACTCTTTGAGAACCAAGAACTTGGTGTTTTATATCTTGTTTACCTACAGCACCTTGCTAATAATAATACCTAGGACATTTTTGCTGAATAAAAGAAGAAATGAATGAGGTCACCGTCTACAAACTTTTCTCAGACGACATTCTCCATTAGTGTTCACCACCCACGTCTAGGAGAGATACAGGACTTTCATAAAAGTGCCTGAGACCTTTTCTTCCTCAACTCCCACATACACCTACAAGCATTAGCAGGTCCTACCTGATTACACACATAATGGGTATTTTCCATATCTCCTGATTCTTCATTCTCTCTCTCTACCAGCAAGAATACAATCTACCTGTCAAAAAATTATTCTTTGTGCTTCTGTCCTTTCTATTCACTGTGTCCCAAGCCAAACATGGAAGTGGACCTGATCTAGCAGGAGGTCATGGGGCTCACCCCTCATGACTACACAGAGGGCATGTGTAGGTACAGAACAAAAAAACCCAGTGGCCTGGGCCCTTTTTCTCAGCCTAGGAGCCCTTTCCCTACATCTCTGGCTGGTTTAGTAATGAGGTAAAACCTGATTTTGAACAACTTCACACAATTAGAATGACTAGCCAGAACTAAGGTACAGAAGACTGAAAACTACTGCTCAGTGGGGCCTGTCAGTTCTATCGTCAAGAGACACATGCCCAGGTCATCGGTCTACTAATACCTTGCTTTTCTCCAACCCTGTTGCTTAAGGACATTTTCTCCTTCTATATTGAGGCATGTTTCTAATAAGATACCCATTTTCTTAAGCTTCTCATTTACACTGTAGACATGGTGGATCTTAAAAATTGGACCAATAATCCAATAATATTCTCCAGAAGAGTATTTTTCCTCAGGAGAGTTGAGTAGTGACCATGAATAGTAGCTTCTCTTCACCCTAGATAAGCCACTGCCTGGAGTCTTTAGCAGGCATTAAATTCCTGACATAAGTTACGTTTCCTCAGATACCAGGAAACACCAGAGTGTGGAAACAGCAGTCTGGAAGACAAAAAAGTACTGCCACCCTCTCCCCGACTGCCCTCAGTTTCCCGGGTAATCCATGTACAAGCAGGAGAACAACTTGCTCAAGTACAAATCCAGAGTAAGAAATTTGGTGTCCGAGCAGGGCCACCTCCTGCCACAGCACAGGCCTGTTGGCACTGAGAAAGGCCAAGAAGCAACTTCTACTTTGGCCTGAGGCCAATCCCCAGAACAGAGTGAAACTGTTTCCCTCACCCTTGATGTAAAGCTTCGCTGTCACTGATGAGTGGCTAGAGAAGCAATGGAAGCAATTCAGCCTGGTAGGATTTGCATTTCACCATCTTCCTATTATCAAGTAATATAAAAATATGTTCCAACAGTATCAGGAAAGCAAACATTACAGGACATCTGAATTAAAAGCCCAGGGCTATCTCAGCTCACTAGCATTTCCATGGATGGCTGGGCAGTTTCCTTCCCTCTTCCCACAGCAAGAAACTCATGGCCCACGCTTGAGCCTTGCTTACCAAGTCAAGGCTGTTCTCCAGGAAAACGGGGCAGTTAAAGTAAAAACGGAAGTGGCAAACCAGAGCTAAGGCCACCAGAGGCCTGCAGTGGGTCCTCGAGGGCTTACCCCTTTGCTTCCCCTATTAAGCACTTATTTAAATGGAAATTTACATGTTTGGTTTCAGTCCAAGGACTAGCATTTTCTGAAAGACCCTGAGCCCAGCCTATTTTAAGCACATAATAATGAAAACTTGAGCTACTTTTTGTCCAGCAACTCTCAATTTCCCAGAAAGAGAGAAAACATACACTTGCTCTGTGGCCTGAGGATGCAAACTTACCTATTCAGTCCCCAAAGCTATTACTTTCACATATTTCCAGACATCCTTCTCAGTAATATTTTTCAGGAAGCAGAGCTTTAAACAAGTAGGGAAGGAAAAAGCTTGCCTGAACACATGGCAATTTTATAAATGCTGAGTTACATGAGCTCTCAGGTGTCTGGAAAGTTGGGTAAATATGGCCCAGTGCTCAACAATCATGTAGTTGAGGTTTTTCTGTTCGAGCCAGAAGATGACAGATGTCTCCAAGCATCATGTATGTGGTCACTCCGATTTCTGCTCAGAAAGGAACCACGAGGAGAAGGCAAAATGGCATTTTAAGTGCAGTGTTTGACAGGGTTTGGGGGAGATGGAGTGAGAGTGGAGGGTGGGAAGAAAGAAGGAACAGAATTATACACCTGAACACCAGCGTCAGGAAGCACTTGTCATTGTGGCCACTTTACCACTCACCCACACGAGGGCTGTAATAACCACTCGGTGAGCCGGAACAGAAGACAAACCAAAAAGTGGCATCCCAAGAGAATCTGGGCCTGAAATACTTCGTATGTGAATCTGCTTCTTTAAAGCTTTTATCAAGATGCTGCCATCTTCAAAGAATGCTGGGATGATTGTCACAATCCTAAAATCAATTCACAACAGGCACTAGAAGCTGTCCCAAGGATGAGAAGAACAATTTGCTTGTTCTTCCCTATTGACCAAGTTTTGATTTTCTAAAATGCTCTCCTACTTTGAAAGTGGATTTCATTAAAAAAAAATAAAAAAAAAAATGCTCCAGTTACAATTCTGTTTGATTCTGATCCTTTTTCTGATATATAACAGTGTATAACATCCTGTTCAACTGGCAAAATTGGGGAGTGTGTCTGTGATGGCCAACAGGGTGATGGCCTGGAAGTTACAGGGCTGGGAGGGGGCAGCTGTGCTTCTAATACCTCTTTGCTGTTCCCTGCCTTGTATCCATGAAACCCTCAAAGTTACACAAGACTCTTGTAGCTTTTCCCCAAAACTGACACTTTAATGCAAAGATTTGAAGCTTATTTTGAGGACTATCCTGTAGAACTAATGCATCTTGGATTGAGTACGTACTTGCAAAAATAAGCATTAACACACTATAGGTGTCACATACACTGTTATTAACTCACATAATTCTCACTGCAAGTGAGTATTATTATGCCCAATCAAAAGATCACAAAACTGAAATTGCAAGAGGTGAACTTTTTAGTTGAGGTCAAACAATCAGTATACGGCAGAACTGGGCTTGAATCCAGACTTTCTGCCCCTTTCTACCACATCATACTTGTCTCTCAAATTTGTAACAGAACATTCAAATCTAGGAACTGTGAAAGGACAATAATTATCCAGGGGAGCAAATTCAAAAGCCACTAGGGGCCAAGCCCTGTGGAGCCCTAGAGAACTGCAGAGCACGCGCCCCACCGAAAGAGGTGGCTGCTACACAGGCCCAGCTCACACTTGCTATTAGAATGGATAGTTCTGTGTCATCAGGAATTCCAGTTTTCAAGAGTAGCTAGCAATCTGTGTGTGTGTGTGTGTGTGTGTGTGTGTGTGTGTGTGTGTGTGAGAGAGAGAGAGAGAGAGAGAGAGAGAGAGAGAGAGAGAGAGAGAGATAACCTCATTTTTTAAAACAGGCAGAAAATGCAGACATTTTAAACCACTGGGCAGACTTAACAAACGTCTTTAGAATAAATCTGGCCCAGCCATCAATTTAAGAGGATGGCAGGTATAATGCAGGTCAGTTGCTATGTGTGCTGGAGCCAATTATTTCTCTAACAGAGACTCCCACCTCCACATTCAACATCCTTCAGATTCACTTCCCTGCCTGAGGTGGTCTGGCTCCTGGAGCTTCTGCTCCCAGTCACTGCTCAGGCCACCTTCTTCTGGGGTGCCTCCTCTAGTGCAAAGAGCTCTAGTCCTGTGGTCAGGAAACCTGGGGTCACTGCTTCCATGTGACTGGCACAGCCTCAGTTTCCTCAGCGGGAAGACCTATGATTTAAACATTAAATGGGCAATGTGCTTTGTAAACCTTAAAGTGTCATGCAAATGGAAGGTGGTGACCACAACTGAATTCCACCCATATTAGGATTCAGGTGGGCCCCACACGAAAATCTCCCTCACTCCCCCAAACTGTTTAATATTCCAAATCTATGCCATTCACTAGATATTTATCCACAAACTGTCTTGTGCCACCTGATATTGGTATTAACGCTCCTCTGTTCAACTGTTCACACAAAAGATACCTATTTACCCAGTTAGATTGTGAAGTCTGGAAAGCAGGGATTATCCATTATGCTTCCCATGGGCCACCTGTCCATGGTGATCATCACCAGAAATGTGCTGACTAAATGGAATGGACAGTCTGTAGGTTCTTAGATGGTCTGCACACACCTTTTACTACTTTCCAGTCTCAGAGAGGGCATTAGGTTTGTTGAAGGTTAGAGTGAGGGGTGACTTACAGGGACAGTAAAGTGTGCTTGATGTGGAGAAAACCAAAAAAGAAAAGTTCTCATACTGTGAAGCCCTCTGACTCATACTGGGAAGCGACCTCAGCGGACTTAACAAAACATGATGGACACATAGAGATAAGTGGGAATTGGAGTCAAATAAGGACCAGAAGAAATCGCTTGTATTTCTTCCCAGTCCTACAGTCTCCTCCCACAATTTCCTCCCAAAAGGCAAGGGAACAACGACAAAACAAAACAAAAACCACAACAAACCCAACCCAAAAACACGCACAAGAAGACGAAACCAAGAATTCTAGTTAGAGGTAAGCTCAGGACTGAGGGAGGAAGGAAGAGAAGACGGCTGGGACGCTGCTCTTCTGACGTTCCCTGCTTGCTGTCCTGTCCTTCCTTGGTGTCTGGGGGTGCTGACAATCCTGTTACCCTCATTCCCAGGATCCTGGTCTTCTAGTGTGCAGAGGACAGAACCCTGCTGTGTTGATACAATGCTCAGTGTGATGTGGGAAAGGGCAGATCAGTCACACACACACACACACACACACACACACACACACACACAGTTCGTTCCAGTTAGTTACTATGACGCCCGTGGACAAGAGCCAGTTAGAAGTATCCTCACAGGAGTGTAGTGACTACAACTTCAGATTACACGTCAGATAGAATTGGCTCCACTTCCTGTTTTAACTTTATGATCTGGATACCTACCAGGCTCGTTAAGTTCTTCCCTGTTGGCTAGAGCTTTGGGCTTTCCCAATGGACTTTTTGTTTTACCAACACTGTTAAAAAAAAAAGAAAAAATCTGATGAAGCTAAGTCTTTCAGTAGCTTGACCATTCTTTCCCAACCTCAGGTTTGAGAATTATTGAGTCAAACATTGACTGCCTCATAGGCACCTCTTCCCCCATCTTCCCTTTAAGTAACAGCTCAGTTCCACGTACACCTCTCGTCTCATTCTTACCTCTCTTCAGAAATCTATGATAGAAGATTTTGATCTAGGAATCTACAATGGAAAATTTGATATTCTGCTTGTCTGTGGTCTAATATTGATCGGAAAACATTACTGTCTCTCCTTTTATGTCTCACATAGATAAATATAAGTATAAATAAACACCATGTCCTAGAAGAGTACATGGCTTATTCAAGCTTGCATTACCTTAACCCTGAGACTATACCCATGTCTCCCAAATTACAAGCCATTGATCTTCGCCTTATCCCACACTGAACTCTCAGAAAGTGCCATCAGATTGACTTCCAAGCCAGGTTCACTCAGGGCAGAACTGCAATTCTAGAAGGAAAAGTGAACAGGGGTCTCCTAATACTCAGGCTGCTCTGCCTTTGCTTGTGCTGACTGCTGGCTGTGAGACTGTCGGCCCATCCATCCATCCTCCACTCCTGCTGGCTGTTGCCTCCTTACAGTGAGTTTATAATGGCATGTCCCAGCACAGAGAGTAAGTGCTGGCTCTGGCTTCATAGAGGGCAATTGTATTTCAGCAGGAGATTCATTCTCCATGAAGAAAAGCAGAACTTGGTCGTGCGTCCTCCTTCTTCAGCCTCGACACAACCCCTCTCTTCTCCCTTCTCAGCCACCTTTCTGGTCTTTCAACTTTTGGGGATTTTTTCTCTTTTAAGTATTTTCCCCCACTATTTTTATTTGTTATTATTTTGAGAATTTTAATTTTTATCTTTTTATTTCATATTTCCTTTTTTTAACCTTTAATTTATCTCAGTATTTTAACTTTCTGGTTCATGGAGCATATGTATTTTGTCTTAGATTTTATCTTCTTTACGTTTTATGTTTTCACCCTTTAACCTCATTGATTTAGGGCCTACCTTTTATTTTAAATCTCATCCATTGTACCTTGTTATTTTAAAAAGCTGAACTTTTTACCTTTATTGGACTTCTGAACTTAGTTTTTACTTCTCCTTAGCTCTTTTTTTCTCCTACCTTACACTCTACTTTTTTAGTGGTTTCTCATGTTTCTATTACAACTTTATTTAAAAGTTTTCATTGGTTTTAATATTAGTCAACAAGAAATATAATAGGGGGAAGCCCACTCCATGAGTAGATTTTAAAGGACTTTTTCCCTTTGGCTTCCTACCACCACTCCAGACTTTCTCTTAAAATTACCCTAGTTTTAAGGGCGACTTTTAAAATATAGCTGTCATGAAGGGAGTTATAAATATGGAAAAGGAAGCCTAAAATAAACCCTATAATGCTGGATTACAATCAGATCTACCGTGTTTCCCTGAAAATCAGACCGGGTCTTATATTAATTTTTGCTCCAAAAGACGCATTAGGGCTTATGTTCAGGGGATGTCATCCTGAAAAATCATGCTAGGGCTTATTTTCTGGTTAGGTCTTATTTTCAGGGAAACACGGTATTAGTATTAACTCGTGGCATATGTGTGAGTGTGGTCACACACATATATTTACATATTACACACACATATATGAAATATATAATATAGATATACATGTTCATAATTACATGGTATATTTATTTCATAGCTATCTCTGCTGACAAAGCTTTTAGATCCTAGTAGCAATGAGCACATCTGCTGCCCAGAGTCCAGTTTCTAAATATCATTCTCCATTAAAAGGAACCAAGACTCTTCGGAGAAATGACTGCTTCTAGGGTTGAGGCAAGGAAAATACAAGATGAATCTGAAATATCTTGTATCCAAAAGAAAACTCAAATAATGGTGCAGACATGTCACAAGAACACTGGACCCAGTTTGGAAGAGTTCCCACTTTACAAATCTGGGACATTTGACTATCAAAATAAATAATAATAGTAATAAATTATAATTCATTGAATAAGAGAAGAATCCATGAATCCACAAAGGAATAATAAATAATGATAATAATACAAATGCATACATACATATACATGATGGAAAACTCTTCCTTATAGTAGAATGCCAACTAATACATATAGAACAAATGATAGAGTTAGAAAATACCATTTTGTACCTATCATAGTAATAACTGATTTAGGCAAAGACCATTAACAAATGCTAAAACTAGTGGGGAAAATGTTGACGAGAACAGGATATACACATAGCATCAAAATATTTCCCTCCAAGTCACTTACTAATTTCAAAATAAAAAATAGTAACTTTTCAGTACGGAAATCTGCAGGACACCAACTTAGGCCATGTTTTCTCCCCTGATGCTCTGAGAATACAGTATCACTTCTGTAACATTTCTACTTCAAATACATAATCTGAATCTAATCATGAGAGAACATCAACTAAACTCAAATTGAAGGAATTTCTACAAAATAACTGGCTGTATTCTTCCACATATGCCAAGGTCATTAGAGACAAAAAAAAAAAAAAAAAGCTACAGAACTATTCCAGAGTCAAAGAGATTTAAAAGATGAGAGCTGAATGAAATGGGTGACCCTAGCTTGGATCCTGAAGGGGAAATGTAGCTATAAAGGGCACTATTGGGACAATTGACAAATTTTCATATGGATTGTGTATTAGATAATAATAACTTATCAATGTTAAGTGTTCTGATTTTTATTATTATGCTGTGATTATGTAAAAGAATGACTTGGTTCTTAAAAACCATACACTGAAGAAATCAGGAGTAAAAGTCTACAATATCTCACTAGCCAAATCTGGGAGTTTGCGGTCATCAAAATAAATAATGATAGTAATGAATTATAATTCACTGACTAGAAAGAGGAATCCATGAATCCATGTAGATATAGATAAATATATAAAGGGAAATGGAAAGCTCTTTTTTGTGTAGAATTACACTCAAATGGTTCAGAAAGACTGTGTGTGAGTAGCAGCACACATGCGAATGAAAAAGCAGGTGGGGAAAATACTAATTGGTGAGTCTCAGTAAAGGAGAGTTAGAATGAATTGTACCAACAGGAAATGCACAAATGAAAAGGAAGGTAGGCTAATGGTGGGGAGGAGCTAGCTGGCTTTGAATCTTTATTCTTGTGGGAGGAAAATAGTGGAGGATTCTTTTCTGGGCTCCACGCTCCAGCCATCCTCTAATAGATTTCTTTCCAGGTTATTCCATGCCCCTCCCCCTCAGCAAGGTCAAAGGAGAAAAAGTCAAACTCTTATTGTAGAGTTCACTGCCTTCTTTATGAGAGTTACTGCTAGCCAGAATGCGTACGATTTCAACTGTTTAAGAAACATTATGAGCCATGCTTTTTCTGGTCAGTTGCATTAGGCAACACAGGTCCATATAGGAAATCAGGAAAGCCTGTTTCAATTCAGAGCATATGCCAATGTAATACCTGGAATACCTCTCAGTGTACAAAGAGATGGTAGCTGAGGCAGGCGGTCTTAGATCCTCTGTCTGGCTTCTTCAAGGAGAAAAAGATTATGTTATAGAATAGATAGGTCCTGAAGGATAAGTCAGTCAAACTTCAGAACCTTGGCTTTAGTGACAATGTTATCTTTCTTCCCCATATCTTTCGTTAGATCCTCTTGTAAAATTCCAGTGAGGGTCACTGTGCCATCTCTCATCCCTAGTTTTGGAAAACAAATTTCCCCTTGGTTCTTTCTTGACTAAAGGATAAGACCTTCAGGTCACCCAAACCCACTATTGTCAGACACCATACTCTCTGGGGAAATTCTTGACTCATGGTATTAATGACTCATCACTGAGCCCTACCCTGGTATCAGTGAGCTGACCCAAAAAAACAGAAGCATTTCCTAATTCCACGAATTGGTTTGTGCTCCACCATAGACTTAACTTGCTAGATGTGGGGAAAGCCAGGTCACCTGAAGAAACAGGTTAACTGGTGATATGCTCTAAGTCTTCAATCACTTTTCTTTGGACTTGGTAAGGTCCTTGATGTTTTCCCCTTAATGCATAAGAGTCTTCTCCTAGAAACATAGTAGTGTGGCAAAGGTAAGGAATTGAGTGACTTTTTAAAGTGGGTTCTAATACCTGCTTGTAAGAAACCTCAATTTTAAGACATTAATCTCTCCTTATTAGTGGTTTAAAGTTGGATAATTATTAGAAGAGAAAAAAAGGAACAAGATATAGACTATGTCCACACACATACTTTCAACTCCTACTAATGGTCTACTGTCATCTATAACCTTTCAGAAATTTGCCTCAATGCCCAAAGGAAGAAATTTCTTTGCTCCTTTCATTTCCATTGTTGCTAATAACTTAAACTTGCCCCACCCACACTGAGTCCCAACCACATGGGACTTTCCCTTCCAGTGCTCATTAGTTATAAACTAAAGAGAATCAAGGGTTTCTAGACAAGAAAATAAAAACAAATTTGTAAAGGTTACATCATGATAATCAGAACTATTCGGGAGTTTTCCCAGCTTAAACATTATTATAAACTTACCGCGTTAAAAATACTTTGCAATTAATCTATATGCTAAGATCTGAATTTGACCATTAGATGGGGAAATGAAGGCAGATTCTGGGCCGGTTATCAGAGCTATGAATTTGATGAATGAGGTCTTAGAAGTCCAGGTCTTGGTTAACTGTGGAAAGCTAGTTTTCCCAGCTCTGTGAACCCAAGTAACTTTGCAGATTCCAGGTTGCTTTCTTGCTGGCTCTAGGTAGTGACCCCTAGTAGTGAACAACTGATTTACAAAAATAAACCAAATAGAGTACCTGGGGAGACTTCCTGCTCCCAGAACTATTAAAGAACTGCTTGGATGAGTGTGTTTAGTTCGTTGTTTGTAAATATATTTATTAACTCCTCACCTAGCTAAAACCATCATGAAGTCAATCATAGTTTTTAATGGACAACTTTACCATTCCCACATTGTAGGATCAGAGTATTAGCAAAGGTAGCTCCAAGAGCAATCACCCAAAGATGATGGTATCCTCCAGGCACACATGTCCCAAGATCAAGGAAGAGACCATTTTTGGAGGGCATCATTGATGAGACCCTGGAAAGACATATGGGCAATGACTGCTCAAAGAGTCCCACTTGGGAGCAAGACTGTCCCAACCCTGGCTGCCAAGAAAGTGAAGAGAAGCAAGAAATGCCTCCAGGCTTCCCACTGCTCTCTAGCAACCATTCCCACCCGATCACAACTATGTAAGCTTCCTATCAGCTATAAATAAATGTCGCTTCTGCAGTATCCAAAGCTAATGTTACAGAGAACTTGCATGCTGACAGAAGCCAGATAAAGAGAGCTAGAGGTTGTGACCACAGTAAAGGGGCTGTACAAAGAGCAGCATGCCTGTTTCCTCCTTGATAAACTGCAAGTTTAGGCCCAGCAAGCCAATATTTTATGCGGAAGGAGAAGGCCTTTAGGCATCGCTCTTCCACTACTAATCATTGACAAACTCTGTTTTAACTTGTAAAAAAGTATCTTAGAGTTACTTACACAAGATTGTGTGTGCTCTTTTCAGATTCTTCTTTATATTTTAGTAGGTGGGAATTTATTATGGATGGAGATCACAAGATCAATATGTTACTGATCCTCATTACTGATGTTTAAAAGAACCTGCTCCTTAATCTACTGTTAGGATCTATAACTGATCAGGTGAAAATTGCATGAAAGATGCCACCGTTGTTTTCACTTTGTATATTCATACCATTCTTGTCTGGCTGGATATGTACCTTCTCATGGAATAGAGAAGGAAAAACACTCTCACATACAGATCTTTTTCTTTTAGCATTTGGAATATACTGAACTGCTATAAAATTCCCGCCACAAAGAAGGTCTACCTACAGGTCAACTACTCTAAAATAAAGTCATCATTTTGAGTAGGCATCTTACTAACATTTGGACTCAGGAGCCAATATACCTGAGTTTGAATGACTTACCTGTAAGATGGGAATGATAACAGTATCTGCCTCATGTTCTTTTTCTGAGGGTTAAATAAGTCAGTATATGAGAAATGTTTAGTGCAGTACAGCACATAGTCAACTCAATGTAAGCGTGAGTTGTAAATGTTATTAGTTGACTAGAAAGTGTAGTCAGTTACCCAGTTTCACTAAGGTAAGTATCTATACCTAGACATTTTTTAATAACCAGTTTATGGCCACGGTGATAGTTTGTAATATCTGATTTTAATTTTTTCCCAAGCTAAAATTAATTTTTTCCCAAGCCACTGGGACATTGACCACCCCTTTGACTGTGCACTGCTGCATACCCAAAACTCCTCAAGGAGAGGTTCTTGGTCATGTCCTCAAGTACTTCTTGGCCCCTGTGGAAGAAAGGTGGTCTTTTTATTTATACCCCTCTATGTAAAAATATGTATGTACATGGCCGTATTCTAGGTACCATTCATAGAGTATTATCTCATACACACTGCTTTCAAAATTTATCAAAAACTCTATTAGAAAAGCATTATTTATGAAAGTTTACCTAAAGGATATACATTCCTCAAAATGATTAAATAATAATAATAATAATAATAATAATCCTACAAGGATTTTGTTCAGGTCATTGTCCTTTACATTAAACAGTATCCTCTCAAAAGAGATTCAAGGAGAAATTTTCTTTCTGGTCTCACTATCAGGAATTATAATAAACATTAGTGTTTATTGAGTGCTACCAAGAACCCATTACTTTTCAAAGTACTTTATGTGTATTAACCCATTTAATCTGTAAAACACTTCTGTGAGTAGATAACCATAATTATCTTTGTTTTACAGGTGACAAAACTAAAACACAAAGAGATTAAGTAATTTGTCCAAATTTACACAGCTAGTAAGTTGTAAAGATTGGAACTCATGTACTCCAGATCTAAGGAATAGTCTCCAAACCACCATCCTATACCATCTCTTAAAAATTTGTTCTGCTCCTGAACAGCTAGCTTGATTTTGCCTCATTGATTTTTATAAATCATAAAATTTATTTGAATTCATTGCTAGGAAGCTCAGAGCCAAATTCCTAGCCATGAAAGAGATTTTATGGAATAAATTTTGCACCATTACCTAACTTGTATCTTTTTCTTATTTTTCCTTTGTTGCATTACCCTTATCCACTTACAAAAATAATGCTTGCCTAATATCAAAACCTGTCAAGAACAGTAAGGAGAAAATCATTATAAGCCCGTCCTACTCATGAACATAGATGCAAAAATATTAAAAACATTAGTAAACTGATTAAAGCAATGCACACACAAAAAAATATCATAATCAGATTAGAATTATCTCAACAATGTAAGGGTAATTTATCATTACAAAATATGTGAATAATGTAATTCATTATATTAACAAATTAAATAAGAAAAATTATATAGTCAGTTGAATCCATGTGAAGAAAAATGTATATAATATAGCATCCATTGATAATAAAGAAAAATCTTAAACTTGGAATAGAAAGGAACTTCCTTCCCTCCTATTAATAAAGAATTTTTAAAGATGAATCTATAGCAAACAACATATTAATAATGTTGAACACATTCCCTTTAAGATCAGAAACAAGAAAAGGTTTCTATTCAACACTGTACTGTCCCTGGCCAACAGAGAAAGGCATGATAAAGAAGAAATAAAACAATCATTATTTGATGATTATATGACTGTGTATGTAGAAAATAACTCTATAGGTAAATTAGTAGAATTAATAAGAATCAATATGCAAAAATCAATTGCATTCTACACAGCAACAAAAACAAATAAAAATTTAAAAATTAAGAAATACCATTCTCAATAGCATTTAAAAATATCTTAATAGGGAAAATGATAAACCATAGTCAAAGATATTTTTCAATATCTAAATAAAAGTAGAGCTATACCATGTTCATGGATTGGAAAACTCAATAATTTAAAGATGTCAATTTTTTCCAAATTGACGTCATCTCAGCCAAAATCCCAACCTTTTCTTTACTTGTTTGTGGAACTTCAGAAGCTGATTCTAAAATTTATATGGAAATATGAGAAGAGACAAAATCCTATTGATGAAGGATGTAGTGAGATAAGTTGTTCAACCAAATATTAATACTTTCTATAAACTATAGACATTGGGACAATATAGTATTTGTGCAGGGATAGACAAATAAATTGATGGAACTAAATAATGCCTCCAAAGATGGTCCCATACACATATATATGTTTGATGTCTGACATAGTTGGCCCTGTAAATCAGCTAAGAAAAAAAAAATGGACTTTTCAGTAAATGTTGCTAGACAACCATCCACATGGAAAATGTATAATTGGACTCCCACCACAAGTATCAATTCCAGGATTAAAGTCCCAAAATCAAATGGTAAAATATGAAACTTTTGGATGAAAATATAGAAAAATCACTTAATTGCACGTGGACAGAAAAGCAGTTTGTAAATAAGACCAAAAACATAAACCATAAAGTAAAAGCTTAATAATTTGACTGCATTAAAATTAAGAACTTCTCTTTGTAAAAGATCCCATAACAAAGGAGAAAAGACAAACCATAAAATTGGAGAAAACATTCACAATTCATAAAAGCCACAAAGGGATCATAACGAGAATATATAAATAACTCATATGAATCAATATTTTAAAAGGCAAACAATGCAGAAAACAGCTTGGAATAGGCACTTTCACAAAAGAGGATATCTGAATGACTCATAAACATATGAAAGGATGCTCAATTTCATTAGCAATCAAGGAAATACAAATTAATCCACAATGAGTTACAAATTTATAGCCACAAGACTGATAAAAATCTACAAGTCTTTATATTTAAACTGCATTGCTGAGGATATGGAGCAAAAGGACTCCTCATCCACTGCAGAAACCTAAACTGGAGCAGTTACTTTGGAAAATAGTTTAACATTACCTAGTATGGAAAGGTGGTAAGGTCAAATAAGATCATTATATGTAGGCACAGAACTGACTTTGTTGGGAAAACTTAAAGCAAACTGAAGGGCCAAGGTACTGCTGGATATATCAGGGGGCTCAACACCAGAGGCAGGACCCCATGAGAATGATCTTGCTAATAGGTAAAAGAGTGTGTGTGTGTGTGTGTGTGTGTGTGTGTGTGTGTGTGTTTGGGGGGATGTTGTTGATCAGTGTCAAGCAATGTGAATTTAGATGCCAGCTATTCACAGAATTGTCTGGCAACACCCCTAACATCCCATGACCTTATGGGAAATTGGGTGGAGGCACAGCCCCTTCTTCTAATCCCAGCTGTCTTGGCGCTGGGCAACCTGAACTCCCAGGGGCATTTATTAGACAATCACACTTGTCTCTTCACAATGAGTAAAGCTGACCATGGGCTTTACAGCCCTGCAATTTCACTCCTAAGTGTGTACTCTAGGGAATCTCTTACACATGTACAATATTCTATAGGTACAATAATAGTAATAACTGCATTGCTTATAATAGCAAAAACTGGAAACTACCTAAATATCAATGGTAGATTGGGTAAATAAATTGCGGTATGTTCAAATCCTGGATACTATAGAACAGAGAAAATAAAAGAAATTTAGTTATAGGCATCAATGTTTTAAAATCTCAATAACATAATATTTGTAATAAGAAGTCAATCACAAAGAAAAGCAATGGACTGATTATCACAAAATGATAATTTTAATATTGCACATGTGTAAGAGATTTGGTGGGGAATGGGATGGGGGATGCCACTAGAGAAGGGCCCAGAGGTGCTTCTAAAACGATACCAGTGCCCTTTATCTTAACCGGAGTGGTGGATACTCAAGTGTTTGCATCATTGTTATGCTTTTAACAGTACATATATATATGTATATTTTTTACACTGATCTATTAAGATATTCCACAATTTAAAAAGCAGAGAAAAGAAGTTACAAGTATGTGAAAAACAAAGATAAATCTTTGAGCCGACTTTGTTGTCCTTTCTAGGGTAAATTTCTAGGAATATCATTACGAAGTCAAAAGGTATAAACATTTTGGAAGGGTCAGCATTTATATTCACTTCCTTAGTACCCCCTTATTTTAAGTTTTATTTTATTATGTATATATTCATGCAAATTTCTTCACTCTTCTGGATCAAAGTGAAGCTTAAATAAACCATTAATAGGGTGAGGAAGTGGGACTAGATGTGGGGAACAGAGCCTTGTTGCCTATGTGGTATTTTTCCCCAGTGGAAACATGGGTTAGATGTCCACACAAGAGATGTGCAAACATGCTGGGGGTGTTATCTTCAGATCACAGATCTGTAGCTCTCTTCATGAACCAACGAAAGGGATCAGGAACTTTTCTCACCTTCAACCTGTGAATGCCCTTCCAGACTTTCCTGCCTGTCTGTAGCTGGAAGCCTTGCCAGGCCATCTAATATCAGCTTTCCTATCCACCTGGAACTCGCTGCAGCCTTTTCCTGTGTGTGCATGAGATTCGTTACAGGGTTATCTTGATGGGAAGTGGCGTGACTTCAAAACCACTGATAGCTATCAGCAAAAAGCCTCACATAAACATCCGAAAAGATACTTCTTTTTTCAGAGGCTTTGCAGGGTATGAACATAAATATTGTTCACTGGGCATGGGGAGAAAATAAATATTCCCCTGCTACGAAGACCACAGGGAAAGTAGACACCATGCAGCTCCTGTGTCCTCAGCCTAGTGCTGCCCCAGGGACAGCCCTGCAGACGCCCCCATTGCACTCTCCACATATTTATAGTAGAATCCTTCCCAGGCAGGGGGAAATACTGGTCACTATGCCTGTCTCCCTCTTTCCCCATTTGGCTGTGTCTTGTGCATCTTTTATCCTCAGCACTGGCATGGTAACTGGTACTTAGACTCTACTGCTGGAAGAAACCTCCCTAAAAGACTTGTGATACTTACTCTTTTTACCCAAAGGAAAATGTGGGTCCAGATTGGCAAAGAAACGTATCTAAAGCCGCAGAGCGGATGTAAGCACAGAATTGCTAGTCTTCTGATTCCCATTCCTATTTACTGCCAAGGCATGAAGGTTTCAGTAACAGCTATATTGTATACCAGTCCTTGGACTCCTCAAGTCTGCATCTCTGCCCTGGCAAAAACAAAATGAGCTAATTAAATGCTTGTCACTGGCTTATTTTGGAAACTTCATGGAGTGTGTGAGAGCGTGAATGAATTTCAGGCCACTATTGATTACTTCAAATGCGGAGGAAATCATTCAAGCATGGGGAGAAGGTGAGGAAGCCAAACCCGTGGCCAAGGGTTATTAATATTGTAATGCTTTTGCTTATTGGCGCAGAAAAGCAACTCTTGGCTATATAAACTAAAGCTTTCAGCTATAATGGAGGAGAATAAATAGAATCCTTCAAGGTTGAAGAAGAGTCCAAGCAAATACTCTACCTAATTGCTTTGGAATAACCAAGATCGCCCTGTTTACTGTGGGAGAAAGAAAAATCAATAGATTGTATTTAGAGGAAACTAAAGGTACAATTGGGTCATTCTCTGTGCAGCTTAGTGGCGAGTGGTACCTTGGCACAGATTCCTAGAGGGGCTGCAATTAAACGAAAAATGGTCTGTGCTGCCTAAAATAATCTAACAACTTCTACATATAAAATAGCTTGTTGCAAAACATCAAGGTTTCCAGTGGATCTATAGAACTGCCTACTCTTAAGAGGTTTTTATAAGGCATGTGCCCCTTTGCTCACCCTTCCCAGTAATTTAATCCAGTGGTAAAATTGATAAGGTTTTTTGGTCACAGCATTAGCCTTAGCTACAGAGATTTCTGAGAACCAAATTAAATCTCTCCTATTTCTCATGAAGAAAGACATAGGCTTTCAATTCACAGCTTTGCCTGCCTGGTTTTTGAACTTTCCTATCCAAAATTACCTGACATTGTCCATTACATGGTAAAATCACTTCAGAGAACACAGGATGCTGTGGGGACAGAGTCCCAGAAAGCAGTTTCCAGGCTCTCTGCCTCGCGTGGGGAGGTGCTGGGTCCGGTAGTGAATGACCATCAACTGTGATTGGTTGGCCATCAGCTGTAGCGGGTTAGCCAATTGGCTACTGATGTAACTGCAGGACTACAGTGATTGGTTGGTTGGTTGGCAGGTAGAGACGTGAGTGGCAGACTGCGGATCATGTGGCTACTACTGCGTGTGTCTCGCCTGGCGGCCAGAGAGAATATAGTGGTATGACTCCCCTACCTATGGCTCTGTGAGTGTTCCTTTTTGGCCTCATCATATCCTGCATTCTTATGTGGGGAGCGCGACCAGAGCCCCTGCAGGCCACCCCGCACGACAAATGGCGCAGCGAGCAGGGTCCCCCCGCACGACAGATGCTTCGGAGGAATATGTGCCAGCCTTCAATCATTGTCAGAGATCTGACTCAGACCAAACAGACTTAGAAACACTTGGCCTTGAGCTGTGACTATTCCAACCCATCCCCCCTCTGTATGTATGTTTTAATGATGATATTTAGGAAGTAACTAACTTTCGTGAGAACCTCAAGTTGGGATTCAGGGGGACGTTTCAACAAGGCACATGATTTGTTTCAAAGTAAGTTGTGGATCAAGCAGTTTCTAATATAGTGTCAAAGTAAATGATTCTAAAAACACTTTAAAATGAAGTAAAGAGGAGCTCTTTTGCAGCATGGACCAGTATTAACACATTCTCAGTTTGCAAAAAAAAAAAAAAAAAAGTGGAACTTGATTTGTAGATTTTTCTAAAATCTGCCAGAACATGGTTTTTCCTTCCCCTGGACCCTTGCATTCCGTCAGTTCATCATCAGACCAAGAAGCCCTGCTCTATAATCTGTTTCTTCAGCTGCTGGCACAGCCTCCTCAGGGCTTTGTCTGGTGCCCATGTTCCACCTCAGGCCTTTGTATACCTCCTCAATGTGCTTCCACCCTCCTGCCTTTTGTGTCTTCTATAGCTCTCCATTGCCTAGAGAAAAAGTCCAAACTCTTCAGCAGCACTGTGACCCCTCACAGGACCCCTAGCCTACCCTCGGGCCTCACCTTTTTCTGCCCACCAGTATCCGAAACTCCTACCAAGCTGGTGTCCCCTTTCCCCCGACAAGTCTGGCACTTCATGCCTCTGCCTATTTTTTCATACAACACTCTGCCTAAAATAACTTTCCCTCGCTCCTTTACTAAGAAAAATTCTACTTGTTCAACACTTCTTGAAGTTTCCCCCTCCTCTCTCTTCTGCACTTCCATTGCCTTCTAGCACAGTATCAGTTACCTGTTTATCATCCTGGGTACATGACCAGCTCCTTGAGAGCAGGATCCCTGCTGGGCTTATTTGTGCAACCTCAGTGCTTCTCTCTGTGCCCAGCACACGGAAGCAACAGTACATCTTTGCTGAAAGAATTGATTCTTTCCAGAGAAATTGTATTGTCCTCAAGAGCTGAGACAGGGAGCATTGGCTCTATCATATACTTTACAAGAGGCAACACTCAGTCAAGTGCAATGTAAACCCCACACCCACTTATTTTACAAAAGCATGTATGTTATCCCCGGGTTTGATGTATAATGCTGATACTGCTGTGTTGACAATATTACATCTTATTGTTGTCACATACAGTTTTACCAGGGAGATGCTTCTTTGCATTTCTATCAGAGAAAGGCACTCTTGAAAATATCCTCTCTGAACTTGAAGACTGAAACCACTTCCATCTTAGGAATTTCAGAAGCATCAAGAAAGATGTCATGTTCACCAGCAGGGTACATTTGGAAATGCTTGGAGGGACTCCTAACTCACCAGGAACAGGTTAATGGAATCTGGCTGGCAGGAACGGTAACTGCAAGGTCAATTCCTAACTTTCCTAAACCTAAGCCTTAGAAAAATGATGCTCCTCTCCAGACTTCCTTGAATGCTCTCTTCATCCAGTGTCTTTTTGCCTCTTGCTGATTTCAACTCGAAAACTCAAAATCAGACTCAGGTAAAAATCTCTGGACTCTTGAACTGCCAAAAGAAAAAGTCATATTTTCAGGATTTCTTTTGTAAAGAATCTGAATGACCAGACCTCTGTATTCATTACCCAAAACAAATCTTTTTCAAGTGTCAATCACAGGAAGAACATTGCACCAGTCTGCCAAAAATAAAACAGACACAGTCCACGTCATCAGGAGGCATGTAGTCTCATGGGGACATACAGAGCAATCCATCTCTCCCCTTCTCTTTTTTCCTCAATGCTCTCTCACTTCCCTTTGCTCTTTTCACCTTGATTCCTTCCCCATCAGAAAAGGAATGTTTATGCTGTGATCTGTCTGGCCTCCTTGGAGTGGCACAGGAAGCTTGTTCTCCACCTTTAAATAGCTAAATCCCCGTTGGCGCTGTCTGGAGCACTTGCTCTGAGTTGCCCGAGTGAGAGGCAGCTCGATCCCACATTGCCTACAGTCTGGAGTGCGGGCCTTTGTGACATTCGGTTTGCAGCTCACATGCGAATCACCATGGGTGTCCTCTGTCCACAGCATCTGATTACATATGGCAGGCTGTTCCTGATCAGAAGTGATACAGGCCTCTCTCTGGACAGTTCAGCTGCCCTTACCTTTGAAGTTTATCTCCGCTGAAGTGCATTTACACATATGGCTTATATTTTGAGTCAAACCATTGCACCTGTACCATAGCCTGCGAATTTCAGGAACATCCAGCTAGCTAAATCTGAATGGTATAGAAACAATAGACAAAAACTTAATTGTGTTTGTATAGGCTGTTGAGGGTATTTGTTGCTCCAAGGGAGTGGACGATCAAGGGGAGACGGGAGGAAGATTGTTGTTGGATGCTGTCTTTCTCCTTTCAAAGTCACATTCCAGCATTTGGCATGTTTTCCTATTTCTTCTCCTTGGCTAGATCTAGTGCGTTAGTTATTTGGCTCGCATCCCTCCTTGACTTCCATTTACTCCACGTTCTTTTCTTTGTGTTAATGGTTAACAGAGCATGTACTGTAAATTAGCATTTATAAAAATCAATTACACTGCTTCGTAAGACAGAGCAGAAACTTAGATTGTCTTCACCAGATCATTTGTATTTATCTGTTAATTATAAACCTTAATTGTCTCTTTTTATCATATTAATTTGCACAAATTGTACAAGTTCAGAGTTTAGCAGTTTTCAAGCCCTTGAAATACAATTATTCTCTTAGCATTCCTTTCAGAAACATGGTATTCATTAATGATTAGGTTGGTGAAAATTAGCAGTTCTGATAATTGGCCTTGACTTCTCCTTGGCTTTTTTTCTTTCCCCACTAAAATCCTGGTTCTCACAATTATGCATGCCTGCTAGCCTCTTACTGTGCCCAGCTCTGTTTTAATTGGACTTCGCAGCCCATGAGACTTCACAGGGTTTGGGCTGAAAGTAGAACACAGTTTGATGCAGTGAACTTATTCCAAGTAAGTTTGACTCTTTTCCTCTCTCCCCAGCAGAACGTGGACTTTCATCCCACGGGGTTAGTCTACTTGCCCTAACCCCTGATATAAAAAGACATATATGAAGGGAAGAAAATGGCTTCCAAATCCTAGTTCCATTGGTGAAACAGTTGCGGACCCTTACACTTTGCAAGTTGGCGAGCAAGCATGATGAAGAATGGGTGGTCCACACTCTCCTCCGCTACTTCTCAAATATGGCTGTTTCCACTCAGCGTGGCAGCCACTTAGGAGGAGTCACATAGCACATATCCAAAGGCCAAAATAAGCTTTCTTCTTTGAAGAGGCTGCACGAACCTGGATTATATGCAGTAAGTGATCCAGACTGAAGGACAAGGCATCCTGACCACCCTGGAACCAGCTGGATTCCTGCCTGGGGCTCTGCAGGCACATACAAGAGGCCTTGCATCCAACTCTAATGACAATGACAGGCAAGCCACATGCTCTATCCCAAAGCAGCAAAGAGGAGGAAGACAACATGCCACCTGTTGTCCCACACAAGGGAGCAGAAATGAGGATTCTGTCCTATCCCACTTGGGAAACCCAAGCACAATCCCCCGAAATACCTGGTTCACCAAGTGTGGGAGGGTCATCCCAGATTATAGGAGCAAGTGTCTGACACAGCAGAATTCTTTGAATTCTCTGACTGGGTATCTGGCAGTACTTAGCTTGCCGTGATTCTGCAACAGTTCAGAACTTAGGCCAAATTTCTTCATATGTTATTAATATCTGAGATAGGACCCCAGCCAGTTACAAATTTGCGAGTCAAGACCTAAAGTGTGTGAGCTGTGGTTTTCCAGGGCCTTTGTTCATTTTATTGGTTGGGGAGGAGGTGCTGTAGGAAGGGACACAGGAGGAAAACAGCTCTCTTGTGTACTGAAGTATGGGGTTATTTCTTTCATCAAGAAGGAAAGGCTTCCCTCCGGCGTGTTCCAGCTACAGCAACACTCTATGATACACTTCAGATCAGGTTACTTCTAAGAAAAGGTGTGTTTTCCCACATACACAGCACTCACAAGTCAGACTTCTCAACATTCTCCCTATGGCCTGGTTTCCTCCAGTGCCAGCTTGTGCCAGCTTGTGCCACAGAAATGTGGTGAGAACGCCTCTCACCTCTTTGCTCCCTAGCCCAGTTTCTATGAAATGGGGCATTTCCAGCTCTCATGCCAGTGCCTGGCTCAGGGACTGAATCCCATAACCAGGTGGGAACTTATTCCCGGGGACTGACAAATTTTGGCTGAACTAAGCCATATGCTCAGCCACGTGGCTCTAAACTGTCACTTCTGTGAACCGGAAGACAGGACTGCTACTGTTACCCCTACTGGGTTGACAAGCAATGTCCAGAGGGGTGAGAACACATCTGCCTGGTTCGCGCTTTGAGGAAAGGCTGGGCAATGGAAGCAGAGCTCTTCACAGCAAAAAGCCCCTTCCTGTGGAAATCTCTCTGCAGGAAAGCCCCCTCTCCCAGGGTATGTTTGGTTATCTCACACTAACTGACAGTATCGTCACCTATTATTTCTCCACCTCAAGGCCCAATGCGCATCAACAGTGTACCAGACATGCAGAGCTACCCTTGCCAGGACCTTACCTCTGCCTCCCTCTTGCCCATCCTCCTTGCTAGGTATCTCCACGCCTCCTTCTTTAGCTCAGGCATCACCCTCCTTAGACCTTGGCACAGCTCAGATCCTCAGATGACTCAGGTAACTTGGAAATCAGTCTAACTAGAAGTAGCTATTGCCGAGCCATGGGGTTAGTAAAAATTCAGTCATTGATTATCACTGGGCTCTAGAACAGGTGTAAAGAGAAGGGCTATGGCAGCTTGTTCCAAGTATAACCACATAGTCAAGACTAAGTAGGGAGCCACAGTTTCACACTGATGAAGGGAAGCAAAAACGAAAATCTGAACTCTGCCTCAGGCCAGGTTGCTGCTAATACACACCGTACCTTTGTAAAAATTAGGAACATGTGCCCCTTCCTTAAGGCATTTACTTCCATCTGTTGAGAATTGTAATAATAAATATGTAAATCTACCCCTTAGACATGGACCCTGGTACAGTGCACAACCTGTATAAGTACATGCAGTAACTCTGTCAAAGAGAGAACTAGAAGTACTAATAGTAGCTAATGAGCTCTTTACTTTTCTAAGTGCTGGGCTGAGAGTTTAACATATATTGTCTCATCTGATCCTCACGTCAATCTTAAGGACTATTATTATCCCATTTAGATTCTGCATTATTAGGATGTTATTGGGATACACTTTGCAAATTAGGATACTACAACTACTGCAAATTAGGACATTGAGACTAAGCAATGTCAATATGCTTAGGTGGCAGGGTCAATATTTGAATGCAGGTGGGTCTTATTCCAGAATCTGGTCTCTTGACCACTATGCTCTATGGAAGTGAAAACACAGCCACCTGTGTAATTTTGGATGGTTATTGAAATATGGCACTGTCCTAGGGAAGATTTCCTTAAAGTAGAGCCTTGAGACAGGGACTTGGATACATGTGATCTATTGAGGACAGGCTTTTCAGGAGAAACCTGTAAGCTAGCGAGGGAAGCAGGACAGACAAAGGGAAGATGCTGAGCAAGGATGTGGTCTCAGGTAACATGCAGTCTGGACTGATCCACGAGTCTCTAGAGCACAAATCATACTGCAGCATTGTCCCACTTTGAAGCGAGGGGGCCAGTTTGTTGCACCCCCCCATAAATCATTCAGTCATTGGTCTTGAGAGTCAAGCCGTGAAAACTTCCATGTATCTCCAGGTGAGGCGACACCGAGAGGGTCACAGATGTAAAGACCTCAGCTGCAGCACTTTGAGCAGCTGGAGAATGCGCATACCGGCAGGTAAAGGGGATCTGAGTGGGGCATCAATAGCATCTACCACAGGCACCCACTACATTTTGGCAAAAAGTCAGTAAATAAGGTCTCTGGGATATTTATAGTGTGCGATTCAACTTGAGTGAAAAGTGGAATTTTGTTTATGATGTCACACTGAAGTTACAGCCCAACCACCACCAAACTATGGCACAGACTGGTACTTATCGCTCTCTCAGAAGACAGTCACAATACACTGGTCAGATTCCGTCACTCTGCTACTCAAACACCTGCCGCACTCACATTGCCTACTCCAAACTACTAAGAGGGGAATTTCTAAGGTTGAGATGACCCAGTTTCCAAACCACATTTCCAGCCTCATTTTCCACACCCTATGCCGCAATGCCCATGCGCAGAACTCTTCTCAATCCACTGTGAACTTTCGCACTCTCTTGCTTTTATTAGTGCTGTTGCTGAAGTCGGGGTGCCCACTTTCACCCCTTCTCTGCCTGTTGAAATCTTAGTTAAGGCTCTTTTGTTGCAAGGACTAGAAACCCACTCAAGCTAGCTTAATAAAGTAGGATTTATAGAAGTGATCCAGATCTCTGAAGAAGAATGCAAAGGCCCTCACAAAGGAAATGCAAACAGGAGCTGGAAAGTTAGCTCTCGCCCTGACCTGTGGTGCTCTTGTTAAGAGTATAAACCATTGAAGGTGGTTTCTCAGTTAAGGCTGACCTCTTTCTACAAGACTGAGCCCCCAACAGCCATGTACAGGCCTCATAACCTGTTCCCACACCGAGGCCACAAGTACTAAACCAAGAAGAAATACCTGGTAACCTCTGGGGCAATATGAATTTGAAAGTAAGACTACAAGTTAGATTCTAATTCAATCTGACCTGGTGTCTTGATCAAGGAAGATATGAACCTGAAATTTGTGGGGTGGCTGCCATGTACCCATAAGGTGAGCCAATTAGCAGAGAAGGCCAGTCTGCAAACAGAAAGGATGAAGACAAAGGGTGGTGAGAAACGGCCAGACTCTTCAGCATCTAGTTTCAATCCCTTCCTGTTATACAGCTGCATGTCTGCCCTTGGGTTCTGTGATCCCCCTGTATCTGGTTCCTCATAATAAAGGCTTAGTTTCTTTTTTTTTTTTTTAAATTTTATTTTATTAAATTTATTGGGGTGACAATTGTTAGTAAAATTACATAGATTTCAGGTGTACAATTCTGTATTACATCATCTATAAATCCCATTGTGTGTTCATCACCAGAGTCAGTTCTCCTTCCATCACCATATATTCGATCCCCCTTACCCTCATCTCCCACCCCCCACCCCACGCCCCCCTTACCCTCTGGCAACCACTAAACTATTGTCTGTGTCTATGAGTTTCTGTTTCTCATTTGTTTGTCTTGTTCTTTTGTTGTTTTTGGTTTATATACCACATATCAGTGAAATCACATGGTTCTCTGCTTTTTATAAAGGCTTAGTTTCCATTTGAAAAGTTCAAATTGAGTGCAGGAACCTATAACCAAAGACTCCTCAACAATATACCCACCCACCCCTATTCATCTGGGTGTTTCCATCATCTCTTCTCCCTTCCTCTCCCTTCCCATCGCATTTCATCTCTTCCCTGTACTACTATTACTACTCTTCCTCCTCCTTCTTCCTCCTCTTCTTCTCCTTCTTCTTTTCTCTCCTTCTCCCTCACCCTCACCCTTCTCCCTCTTTCTTTTTCTTCCTTCCTCCCTCTCTTCTCTCTTCCCGTCCTCTTGTCCCTTCTCTCTCCTGCTCTGCATTACTTATCTTCTCTCCAAATCCAAACATGGCTGCATCAGCCTCCTTCGTGTCTTCCCAGCAACACAGCTACCATTCAGCTGCCCTCAATTCTAGATTCCCAGAAGAAGTTAATGACCTAGTTATTGTGCCATCTTCTCTAAGAACTTTGGTTTTATAAGGTCTGCCCAAGATGCAAAATCACATACAAATGTAGGTGCAGAGCCCACAGCCACTATGGGGAAGCATGGATTGAAACATGCCAAATTCCAGTAGGCCCTGGTAAGGGTTTCCACATCTCCTAGTCAGGTTTTATTGCTGCCCTCTCTATAGTCCCACCACATGCTGCTTGCATCTCTAATGGTCCTATCATTTCCCATTCTAGTAAATCTTATTTAGGGCAGCCGGTTTGTTCAGTGGTTAGAGCACAGGGCTCATAACACCAAAGTCGCCAGTTCGATTCCCACATGGGCCAGTGAGCTGCACCCCCCCCCCAACTAGAAGGAAAACAAATGACTTGACATGGAGATGATGGGTCCTGAAAAAACACACTGTTCCTCAATATTCCCCAATTTAAAAAAAAAAAAAAAATTTAATATATATATTATTTATATATATGACCCTACATCAAAAGCATCTTGAGGGCATGGTAGGCACGTCTTAAGCACTAAAAACATTAAATATGATTTGTGTACATGAATAATAGGGGTGGGTAATATCTGCAGTTTAATTTTTCATGGTAGTCCAAAAGATGATATGGATTTTGATATGGAGAACCTTCCCAAAATATTTTTTCTTCTGTATTTCCAATTATTCTGTCCTTTCTGATCCATAGTACTTTGTGTATGTTTATTAAACACTCATCACATTGAGTTGTTCTTATTTGTCTAAATATCTCATGCCTCAACTAGACTATGAGCTCTCTGAGGGCAGGGGCCATGTCTTTTTTTATCTTCCTATCCCTAATCTAACACAAGCCTGACACAAAGAAAATGTCTACTGATTATTGTTTATTGGATTGAATTGAAACTAAACCCATGTGAGATTTGGACTGAAAACATTTCACTTGCTGACAGTCATTTTCATGGTCTCTGAGTCCTCTTTGAGTGCAAATGTAGTAAAACTTTCCCTGGAAACCACAATTTTGGCAAGAGTACAATCTTCCTTCTCTGAAAGGGCTCACTTTGTTTTGTTACAATAGAAGAGCATGACAAATGGTTTTTCCCATAAGAAACACGCTTCCTCTTTTTGACAATTTTGACAGCCTATTGTTTGAGTCTGAAAAAGGAGCCCAGAAATAATTTACAGAGGAAACATGGCTCAGGTGTCTTCCCCAAATGCTATTGGTATCTTGAGACTATCCAGAGAGGTAATTTACACACACATATGCATACACAACAGAATTTAAGTGCGTTCTTTGCTTCCACAGGGTGTCCAAATACTAACATTTGCCATCTGGCCCTCTCAGATGGCTGTTTCCGATGTCTCCACTGAAGTCTGGGTTTGCTTTTGTTTGTTATTCAAACACTTATGGAATCTGAGCACTGTGCTAGGCACAAAGGACACAGATACGGAAAGATGCACTCACTGCTCTCAAGAAAGTAAGTTTAAACCATGAGAAACTCATGCAACAAAATGAAACTATCATGTGCTGATGGTTCCAATAGGAATGTAGGAGAAGGATGCGTGAAGTCACCCGGGGCAAGACAAGCCGAGTTTACATAGGAGAAAACTCTTGAGCTCAACCACAGAGAGTAAAATGACCAGAAGGAAAAGGAGGGAACCCAAAGAAACACACACATTAAAGGACTAATGGAGAGGAATCTGTGAGGGATACTGGGGAGGAACAGTCAGAAATGTAAGAAGAGAATTAAGAAAGCATAAAGCCATGGAAGGCAAAGGAAAGAGAAAGAGCACGGAAGCTCAACAGTGTTACACAGTCACCTAAGCTGAGCCCACAGAGTGATCTTGGGATTTGGCTTTTTAGAAGTCATGCTGATATTTAAACACATGGTCTCTTAAATATTTGCACAGGAACCTGCCAAAAGCATCTGAAGTCTTGCTTTGAAGTGAGGCCAGCAGCACCTTCATCACTTGGGCACTTGTTAGGAATGCAGACTCCCAGGCCCACCCAGGAGATTCATGTCACATGGAAGTTTGTGAAGCAACCACACCCTCCCCTAGAAAACTGGCAGTTTGGGGTGAATGATCAGATTGGTGACTTGCAAGGAACTGGTTTCACAAGATTTCAAATTTTAAAAAATCAACTTAGCTCTATGCTTATCTGTAACCTTGATTTCAACATTGTGAATCATACAGAAGATATTATTACTTCCATGTTATTGACCATGAAACAAAATCATAAATGGTAGCACCTGGATTTGAACCACATCTTCAGATTTACTGGCAGGGAGGAGGTTTCTGTTCTCTGAAAAGAGCAAAACGTCAGAGATGGGTCTAAATGAAATATCATTTAAGACAATTCCATTTCCTTTGCTCTAATTCTGGGCTTCTCAATCAGCCTCCTGCCAACTAATCTGACTTGGAGTTCTAATTCTTAAATGAAATGCCTTAGAACAAGATGAAATAACAAGGAAAAAGAAAAAAATATCCTAAATGAATAAGCTGACATTATTGGTCATAAACTTCTTTTCCTGAGATTGTTAGAATGGACCAGGTTTTCCAAAAATGACTTGCCCCAAGCAAGCTGATAAAGTGAGTTTCAGAATCATCAAAGCTCAGAGTCTGCTATAACCCATGGACTATCCAGTGAGACATGATACAGCAAAAGACTAGAGAGAAAGTACTTCAGGAATGAGCAGGGCTGGGTATCAACCAAGCTATAGTGTTGGCTTCCTCAAGATGACCAACTCTTCAAATCACAACGTCTAAAGGTCTGATTTGGGCCAGGAATGTTACCCAGGAGGTTTAATCTGATGGGTCAGGTATGGTATCAGATGCTTCTGGGTTTATATAATCATTACTTCTAATCATTCACATGGACAAACTATGGTTCTATGAAGATCTGTCTAGTTGAAAAGAGTCCTTGGCCAATCGTGGTATCCTCTTCCTGGGAAAAGAGTTGGCAAGAGTTAGGTAAGGCTCTAACCAAATGGTTTTGGGTTCAGGGCAGGGGGGAGCCCCTAATATGAAGTGGAGCTTCCTATTTCTTAATTGAAGTTAAGGAATCAAGAAAAACACCCAGCAATATTACATGTTCTTTAAGGGTGTGGGTTTCAGGTCCCAGCACTTCTACTTCCTGTGTGACCTTGGGCAAGTCACTCAATCTCTCTAACCTTCGTCTGTAAGACAGGATTAATAGCAATAACTACCTTGCAAGGTTGTTGCAAAGATTAAATGACAACAAATTATATAATACATTTAATGAAATGTTTTAACTCAGAGGAAACATTCAAAACTAGAAGGTGTTATCCTCATCATTATCTGATCTGGAGATTCCCAATGGAACTGTGGGAAAAGTCTCCAGTGGCTGGGCCCCTGGGTGGGATATGCCCCAGGGATACCAGAAATGAGCAGACAAGCAGAAGACTTCACCTATTGATGGAGATGGGGCTTTGGAAAGATTACTAGGCCTGGTCTGAGCTGAACCGCTTGGTGGAAGGTCTTAAGTACTGCACCTATGAGACCCTGAAGAGATGGACATAAACAGGTTTCTGGATAGAAATTTATTCCTGAGGCCAAGCTCTGGCTGCTGAGACATTTGATAAATAAGTGTCTTCAAATTGTTGACCAAAATTGTTTATATCATTCTAGTCAGCCTTGTCTTTCTTGATTCTCATCCCAGGCTACTTCTCCTCTAATCTGAAAAAATACTGCAGAGTTTATTGGAAATGTCTTGTAATTTATTCTGTGATGGAATGATTTCCCTAGGCTATAAACAAAGGGAAAGGCCTTTAGGTGATGTTAACTCAAGCTGGTAGATGAGAAAATATCAATATTCCCTCTAGCCCTTGGGCAAATTGGAGAAGATCACTCCCAGAATTTCCTGATGAGATTAATACTCAAGATTTCCTGGTGGGCTTCATAATACTTTTGGAGGTGAGGAAAACTATTTCCAGGACTCCCAAGATGCCACTTAACCACCTATTAGTGCCAGGCAAATAATACCTCCATATTACATTGCTTCACCTAGGTGGCCAGGACCGAATTCCCGCAGATCTGTTGTGTCCTCCAGGCTCCAACTCTGTGCTCTCATTCTGCAGACCACAGACTGCAAGTAATTCTTAGTCAATAGGGAAATGATAAATTCTTCTTTTTTTGTTTTTTGGTTTTTCTTGTTTTTTTAATTTTTATTGGGGACCAATGTGTTTCTCCAGGGCCCATCAGCTCCAAGTTGTTGTCCTTCAATCTACCTGTGGAGGGCACAGCTCAGCTCCAAATCCAGTTGCTGTTTTCAATCTTTAGTTGCAGGGGGCACAGCCCACCATCCCATGCAGGAATTGAACTGGCAATCTTGTTGTTAAGAGCTCATGCTCTCACCAACTGAGCCATCGGGTGGCCCCCAAATTCTTCTTGTTTTTATCTTCCCTCTATAGTTCACTTCACTCTATAGATTATTCTACCTCAGCAGAATTACTCTACCCTTTCTCTTTTTCTGTTCTGGGGTCAAAGTTTAGCCCTAGGCACCAGCTTTCCTGTCCTTTCCTTCTTATGTTTGGTACTTTTTGGTGAAATGTTAGACCTCAGAGGTCAAAACCATTGACATTGTCAAGAATGCCTTTTCCAGCCTGGGAGCTGGGGCCAGCGCTGCTTAACAGGGTTCAGCAAAGCCTGGCAAGAAAGTCTGCTGTTTCGTGATCTCTATTCCTCCAACTCAGAATGTGAATAGGTTGTATTTAATTAAGCATAAATGATACAAAAATGTTTGCTAAAGTTGATAGCCAAAATAAATAAAATATGACTGGCAGAGGGGATGGGTAAAGATAGGAGTCAGGCAGATCAGAAAAACAGTCTTCTTTCAACTACGCCCCTCAGATTAAGTAATGACCACAGTCCACCCACCCATCCCACCCCAAAAAAACCTACCCTGACTTTTTCTTAAAGGAATTGCTGGGACTGTTAGCCTATTTTAATTATGCCAACTGAGAATATTTCCTTTTTCTTTTTTCATGTGTTTGTCATTTAAAAACAAACAACAACAAAATGAAACAAAAAAAACCCTTCAATTTAGAACACTTCATACTGCTTCCTTCTATAAGTCCCAAGTCTCTTTTGGAGCTGAGCTATATTTTCTCTTTAAGATGTCATCTTATTGAAAAGAGGAAGCAAGGGGCCAGTTTGAGGCCTGGAAACCTCCCAGACCATCAGGAAATCCTGGGGGCCTGGGTAGTTAGTCTCTTTGAAACTTGATTCCCATAAAATAAAAAGAAGGTGGCAAAGGACCCCTCTGAACCTCAGCTCTCCAGGACCAAAGATTTGTAGCCATTAACAGAGTTAAGCCTTTCCTGATGAAGCCCTTTGTCCTCTCAAATGTTAAATGGTGATGGGGGCAGGAAACTCAAGGTCAGCTTCTACTTGGAGGGAACCTAGGAACTGACACACTCCACTGGCGGGGCCAGGGTGTATATTTTCATTTTTACATTTAACCTGGTCTTCCTCCACTCCCACAGATTTTACTTATTTTCTACTCTACTATCCCAACGGGAGAGAGATCAATGTTTAAAGAGCCTAGCACCTTAAAAAAAAAAAAATTCAGATGATCACAGACCCTTGGCGTCCCTCCAGTTGCTACAGCTTGAGGTAATCACGGTGAGGATCAGGGCATGAGGGTGACTTGCAAAATATCAATCTGTCAACAGCCACAAAGAACTGCCTGTTAAATGGCAAAGGGACACACGCAGAGATTGTGTTAAACAAGTTCCAAGCTCTAAAAGCAAAGCCTAACATATGCAAGGTTATGCTCTTTCAAATTAAAACAGTAATAATACATAATCTGTCAATATTTACCACCAAGATCTTAAAAACAATGGTATTATCTAGGTTTCTAGATTTAAATTTCATCCCTTAACATTAAGATGTACAAATTGCCAGTTATAAAAACAGTCACGGGGATGTAAAATACAGTGTAGGGAATATAGTCAATAATATAATAACTATGTATGGTATCAGATGGGTACTGGACTTAGGGTAATTACTTCATAAGTTATATAATGTCTAATAACTATGCTGTACACCTAAAACTAATATAATATTGTATGTCAACTGTAATTGAAAATTTTTTTTGAAATGATTCCCCCCAAGTTTTTTTTATTCAATGTATATGTGCAAAGACTGTGATCGTCAGTGACAGTTTCTCTATCAGCCCTGAAATCTGTGCTTCATCCATTCAGCGGGGTGAATTAGAGTATTTGATCCAATAGAGATGCACATTCAAGGTAGCTACTTAGAACTATAGAATTTCAGAGCTTATGGGAGATTTCAGAAAAGACTCAAGTCCAGGGAGATCAAGTGATTTGTTCAAGGTCAGTCACGTTACTCCAAAGCCAAGACTAAAACACAGATCTCTTAAGGTCGAAGCTAAAGCTTTTTGCTTTGTACTTCACCTCTTTAGCATAGCGGAGGTTTCCCAACATAAGTCACAAGGAGGATGATAGCCACTTTGGCAGTAGGAATGGGTGGTACAGGTGGCATTGGGGATGTCATAACCGGAGTTTACTAATAGGCAAAACTGCCTGTACCTGCTGTTTAAGTCACCAAAAGAGGCTAGAGAAAAAAACAATACCAAAAGGGCCTGTCTGAATCTAAAATAAGGAATAAGGCGCAGAACAGAATAACTATTCACACTTGTGGTACCTAGTCTACCCTCCTGAAGCACACCTCTTGGTATCTACTCCCTTGTGTAGCCCACTCACACCAGGCAAGTGCAATAGAAGTTATGCTTCATGGCTTCCAAGACTAAGGCACAAGAAGTCTTTTATCTTTTGCCTTCAAACACTCATTCCTGAGATGCACTTTCTCAGGACCTGGCCGGCGTGCTTTGAGAAGTCCAAGTTGCCACATGGACAGACTACGTGTTGTCACTTCAGTAGGACGACTCTAGCTGAGTCCTCAGCCAGCATAACTGGCAGCCACAGGAGTGAACCTGATGAATAACTGCAACCCTACCCAACACCTGAGTGCAATGCAGCAGACATCCCACGTGAAAACTATCTGGCTAGTCCAGCCAACCTACGACCCGTGAGAGAAAATAATTGTGTTCTAAACCGCCAAGATTTAAGTGGTTTGTTATACAACAATAGGTATCTGGAGCAATTCCTTTACACAGAATGGAACAGAAAAGGAAATCCTAAAGGTCACCGGTAAGGCATCATTTTTAACTAAAGATTTCCATGAGGTTTAAAAAAAATAGCATATCCTGAAAGAGAGTGGTATGAATTTTTTTGGAATAAATACCGGCAAACTGTGAGGCTTCTATGAGCAAGTGACCAAAAGCATTAGACATCAAGGACGCTGAGGGGAAATAGAAACTGTTCAAAGCTCAACTTAATGAACGCCCAAGGGTATTCATTATGCGCGTCACCCCAGCAATAAATACTCCAGAAGTAAATCAAATGGAGGACAATGCAGATGAGCGAAGAAATGCAAAGAGTAATCAAGGGGAAGAAAGGGGCATATGCTCTGCCTGGCACAAAACCATCTGGAACACACTAGAGGAGGGTGAGGCAGCGTGGGCTAAACAGAATATCATACTTTGAAGACTGCAAGAGATTACCCGAGTTGTTCAGAGGAATAATAAGCCAAGTTAAACAAGATAATGAGAAATATTTCAAACGTACATGGAAAGAGAGGTCAGGGCAGGCGACAAGGGGTCTGGAAGTGACGAGGAAGGGCTTTTTTGAACAACAGCGGCAACATGAGCTAACAGAGTGATTATCACACGATAATCGGGCTTCGGTGCTAAATGTTAATAGTCACTGGCCAGGTTAAGCCTTAGAGTAATTCAGCCAGATACAAGATCTTAGCAGAAACCGTCAAGATCTCTCACTGGGTCCCAAAGTTCACAAAGGTCACTGCTGGAGACCTGGTTTAAAAGAAGCTGTGGATTTTATTCTTCCTTTCGGTGATCACAAAGATTACAGAGCAAGTATCTGAGTCAGACTCACTTGTTCCAGGAGGAGACATTTGATGGAAATCAAGACTGGCTGAGAACGGGGGTTCTAATGACCTTGGGGAGCGAGGACCTCACTGCAGAGCAGCAGCTCTGCTTTGGAGACACTTTCAGTTCCATGTGTCCCAGTACTGTCATAACACAGAGTACTATTGTCTCTTCATTTAAGTCTCCTGCAAGGCCTGTGACACAGCAAGGTAAATCAGGTGAGGTTATTAGTCATATATTAACATGAAATATCCTTAAAAAGAGCTTCTACTATATATCAGAAATTGGGCTAGAAGTATTACAGACATTAATTCCAAGAACCATGGAGAGATTGTTATTACCATCTTGGTTTCATAGCTGAAGAAACTAAGGCTTAGAGAAGTCAATTTACTAGCTCAAGATGGCAGTCAGTAATAATACTAATAACAATAATACAAATAGCAAATACAGTATTGAGTCAGGCCCTGTTCCAAACACTTCACCATGTTTGAACTCATTTTATTCCCAAAGCAACTCTGTGAAAAAGGCACTATTACTAACCCATTTTAGATACTGAGTAAATAGTAGAACTGGGATTCAGACCTGCCCGGACCACCTCACTATAGGGTCTTTCAAGCTAGAAGTCCTGGGGTATGCATGGCTCTAAAAGCCTATATTCTTTCCTTTGTACTTCATTCCCACTGTGACCTCTTTAGTAGATTGCCAATATATAGGAACCCAAAATTAAATCTCCGTAACATGACAAGTTCTAGAAAACATCACCCTAAACACCATCCTGGGCCCTGTAATTAGCTGCATAGATTACGGTACGGGAAGATGAAGCCTTCTGCCCACTCAGACTCTAAACTGACGTCCAAAGCCCTTGTTGCTGGCCCTTGGTAAAGGGAAAAGGGATACTGACAAGAGCAATTGTTCAAATTTGAAGTTGCTGTCAAGGTTTTTACCTATAAAAGTCAGAACTGAGAACAGCTCATTGAATTATGAGTGATGGGAACAGGAAAGAGCTCACTGACGAAGTCTATATCCTCATACAAGATACACCTTCAAGATTAGAAAGGCAAGTAATATCATTTTAGTGCAAAACAAGAAGGACAGAGAAAGTGGAGAGAGAGCCAAACAGCAAATATAGACACCAATGATGAGCTGCTAAAGAGAACTAAGAGACTTGGGTTCCAAAGAGATATTCATCTGCATGGTTCTCATTCTGGAGAAAAGGCAGGACAGACAAGGATTCAGTGTCTGAAGTGCCTCTCTTGCCCATACAGTCTTTTCTTCCTTTTAAATGTGTACACTAATAGCTTTCACATTTTTATTAAGAATTCCCTTTTTCAGTGTTTGACAAGATACAACATCCATTGATGATTAAAACACTTAATAGAGAAATAAAACAAAGTGGGAGGTATCACGATACCTGACATCAAATTATACTACAAGGCTACAGTAATCAAAACAGCATGGTACTGGCATAAAAAACAGACATAGATCAACGGAACAGAATAGAGAGTCCAGAAATAAATCCATGCCTATATGGCCATTTAATCTACAATGGAAGCAAGAATGTATGTTGGGGTAAAGACAGTCTATTCAATAAATGGTGCTGGGAAACCTGGACAGACACATGCAAAAAAATGAAGCTGGACCACCTCCTTACACCATATACGAAAATAAATTCAAAATGGCTTAAAGACTTAAATGTAAGATCTGAAACCATAAAATTCCTAGAAGAAAATATAGGAAGAAACTTCACAGACATTACCCGGAGTAAGATTTTTACTGATATATCCCCTTACACAAGGGAAGTAAGAGAAAAAGTAAACATGTGGGATTACATCAAACTAAAAAGTTTTTTCACAGCAAAGGAAACCATCAATAAAACAAAAAATGATCCTACTGAGTGGGAAAAGATATTTGCCAATGATATATCTGATAAGGGGTTAATATCACAAATTTATAAAAAACTCACTCAACTCAACTCCAAAATAACAAACAACCCAATTAAAAAATGGACAGAGGACATGAAGAGACATTTTTCTAAAAACGACATACAGATGGCAAACAGACATATGAAAAAATGCTCAACCTCACTAACCATCAGAGAAATGCAAATAAAAACCACAATGAGATACCACCTCACCCCAGTCAAAATGGCTATCATCAATAAATCAACAAACAACAAGTGCTGGCACGGATGTGGAGAAAAGGGAACCCTTGTGCACTGTTGGTGGGATTGCAGATTGGTGCAGCCACTATGGAAAACAGTATGGAGGTATCTCAAAAATCTGAAAATGGAACTACCTTATGATCCAGCAATTCCACTCCTAGGTATCTATCTGGAGAAATCCAAAACTCTAATTCAAAAAACTTTATGCACTCCTATGTTTATTGCAGCACTATACACAATAGCCAAGACATGGAAACAACCAAAATGCCCATCGGTAGATGACTGGATTAAGAAACGGTGGTACATTTATACAATGGAGTATTACACAGCCATAAAGAAGAAATCTTACCATTTGCAACAGCATGGATGGACCTAGAGAACATTATGTTAAGTGAAATAAGTCAGACAGAGAAAGACAAATACCATATGATCTCACTTATATGTGGAATCTAAAGAAAAGAATAAGTGAATGAACTAATCAGAAACAGTTTTGGAGACATAGAGGAAAAACTGAGGGTTGCTAGATGGGAGGGGGAGTGGGGATAAGGGGAAGGTGAGGGGATTAGAAAACAGTCAGTAACCACAAGATGGCCACGGGGTTTTGAAAATTAATTTGGGGAATGTAATCAATAATGTTGTAAAGATTTTGTAGGGTATCTCATGGACACTTGTCTCATTAGGGAGACCACTTCAGGGATGATGTAGATGCCTGATCACTGCATTGTACACCTGAAGCTGAAGCTGAACAATAATGAATGTCAACATGTCAACTACAAGTTTATATATATATATATATATATATATATATATATATATATATATATATATATACTTACAAGAAGTGGAGTATAGCATTAAGAATAGAGACAGTGGAAATGTAATGGCTCTGTGCGATGTCAGAGGGATACTGGATGGGAGAGGGGGGTTCACACAGTGTGAGGGATATAAATGATAAACGTCTAAGTATTACTTTGTCTTGTGCACCTGAAACTAATAAATAAAAAAAACTTAATAAAATAGCTATAGAAGGGAAATACCTTAACATAATAAAGGCCATATATGACAAACCCTCAGCTAATATCATAATTAACGGTGAAAAACTGAAGCCCTTTGCTCTACATTCAGGAACACGACAGGACTGTCCCCTATCACCTCTGCTTTTCAACATAGTGTTGGAAGTTGTCACCAGAGCAATCAGGCAAGACAAAGAAACAAAAGGCATACAAATTGGGAATGAAGAAGTTAAATAGTCACTCTTTGCAGGTGACATGATGCTATATATAGAAAACCCTAAAGACTCCACCAAAACAATAAATTAGAAACTATAAACGAGTACAGTAAAGTTGCCGGCTACAAAATCAACATACGAAACTCCATTCCATTCCTATATACTAACAATGAAATCTCAGAAAAAGAAATAAAAAAAATTCCTTTTGCAATTGCAACAAAAAGAATAAAATACCTAGGAACAATCTTAACCAAGGATGTGAAGGACTTATATGCTGAAAACTACAAGACATTTTTGAAAGAAATTGAAGAAGACACAAAGAAATGGAAGAACATTCCGTGCTCATGGATTGGAAGAATCAACATAGTTAAAATGGCCATATTACCCAAAGCAATATACAGATTTAATGCAATCCCCATCAAAATCCCAATGGCACTTTTTAAAGAAATAGAACAAAAAAATCATCAGATTTGTATGGAACCACAAAAGACCCCAAATAGCCAAAGCAATCTTAAGAAAAAAGAACAATACTGGAGGTATCACACTCCCTGACTTTAGCTTGTACTACAGGACTACAATAATCAAAACAGCATGGTATTGGCAGAAAAACAGACACATAGACCAATGGAATAGAATTGAGAACCCAGAAATAAACCCACATAAATATGGACAGATAATTTTTGACAAAGAAGCAAAAAACATACAATGGAGAAAAGACAGCCTCTTCAATAAATGGTGCTGGGAGAATTGGATAGCCACGTGCAAAAGAATGAAACTGGACTGCTATCTGTCACCATGTACCAAAATTAATTCAAAATGGATCAAAGACTTAAACATAAGACCTGACACAATAAACTACATAGAAGAAAACATAGGTACTAAACTTATGGACCTTGGGTTCAAAGAGCATTTTATGAATTTGACTCCAAAGGCAATGGAAGTAAAAGCTAAAATAAACGAATGGGACTATATGAAACTTAAAAGCTTCTGCACAGCAAAAGAAACCATCGACAAAATAAAGAGGCAACCAACTGAATGGGAGAAGATTTTTGCAAACAGTGCCTCCAATAAGGGGCTAATATCCAAAATATACAAGGAACTCATGAAACTCAACAACAAAAAAACAAACAACCCAATTGAAAAATGGGCAGAGGACCTGAAGAGACATTTCTCCAAAGAGGACATACAAATGACAAATAGACATATGAAAAAATGCTCAACATCACTAATCATCAGAGAAATGCAAATAAAAACCACAATGAGATATCACCTCACCCCAGTCAGAATGGCTACCATCAACAAGACAAATAGTAACAAATGTTGGAGAGGCTCTGGAGAAAAAGGAACCCTCATACACTGTTGGTGGGAATGCAGACTGGTGCAGCCGTTATGGAAGGCACTGTGGAGGTTCCTCAAAAAATTACAAATAGAATTACCATATGACCCAGCAATCCCTCTCCTGGGTATCTACCCAAAAAATCTGAAAACATTTATCCATAAAGACACGTGTGCTCCAATGTTCATTGCAGCTTTGTTTACGGTGGCCAAGACATGGAAACAACCAAAATGTCCTTCGATAGATGAATGTTTAAAGAAGTTGTGGTATATATACACAATGGAATACTATTCGGCGGTAAGAAAAGATGATACAGTAACATTTTTGACAACATGGATGGATCTTGAGAGTGTAATGCTAAGCAAAATAAGTCAGACAGAAAAAGCAGAGAACCATGTGATTTCACTGATATGTGGTATATAAACCAAAAACAACAAAAGAACAAGACAAACAAATGAGAAACAGAAACTCATAGACACAGACAATAGTTTAGTGGTTACTAGAGGGTAAGGGGGGTGGGGGTTGGGAGATGAGGGTAAGGGGGATCAAATATATGGTGATGGAAGGAGAACTGACTCTGGGTGGTGAACACACAATGGGATTTATAGATGATGTCATACATAATTGTACACCTGAAATCTATGTAATTTTACTAACAATTGTCACCCCAATAAATTCTTTAAAAAGTAGCTGACTGATCTCATGTTCAAGAAGAGATCTGTATTTAAGACATAATTATTGATTTAGTATTATAAAAAAGAAACAAGAATAGCTTTGCTTCTTGCAGAAGGACAAACAAAAGAAGAAAATAAGTTTAAGTTTCCTTTCACTGAATTGCAAATAGAATTTACTTTTATTTATACTGAATTAACCACTTTTGTATATTAGAGGCAATTGACTATGTATTAATATAAAAAAAAAAACAAGCTTTATTATTTCATATTGTTTTGAAGGTCAGGAAGGAATCCAGGGACAACTGGGTGGTTCTGGCTCAGCGTCTGTTACAAGGTTAGAATCAAGATGTTGGCTGAGACTGCAGTTGTCCTTGGGCTGAAGGACCTGCTACCAAGATGGCTCACTCAACAGCTCTTGACTGAGAGCCTTGGTTCTTTGCCACATGGACTTCTATGTCGGTCTACCTGAGTGTCCTCACAACGTGGCAACTGGCTTCCCCCAGAGTAAGTGATCAAACAAGAACAAGACAGAAACCACAGTGTCCTTTATGGCATAGCCTCAGAAGTCAGGCACATCATTTCCCCAAGATCCTGTGGGTTCACACAAGTCAGCCCTATTCAAGGGAGGGAACTACCTGGAGCATGAATTCCTGGAGGCCAGTATCACTGGGGCCATCTTGGACAATGGCCCCCACAACTTTGTAACTGCACTTCTGCCTGGTTCCTGGTGTCCCACAGATCCTTGCTGGTTCCTTGGCCAGCACCCTAGTTCTTCTTCTTGGTAGGTCTCAAACAGCCAACTGAACAATGATCACTTGTAACTTTAAATATTTTTACATTGTTTGGAACTTTTACAATGAGAGTGTATTGTATAACTTATTTTCAAAATAAAATACTGCCAAGTTGATCAAGTTACTCAATTTTTTTCTGGTCTTTCTCTTGTTTGTTTGTTTACTCTTATTATGAAATCTAAGACTACAATTTTATGGATTTCTTACCAACTACAAAGGATTTGTGGTATATATGCCACTATTCAGAGTCACTAGATTTCTCCATTTTAATGGATTTAACTACGTGGTGACCAAAATTATAGTTATCCTTGTTTGAATATATTTTAACAATATGGTTACTATTTCTGAGTCTCACCAACCTATAAATATAACAAGGTCATATTTTATTAAATACTTAAGAGCATTGGTTGGCTACAAATAATAGAAGATCCAATAAAAAGTGGCTTAAACAATAAAGGGATTTTTATCTTCTCACAGCTCATGAAGCTCCACATCTGTTCTACATCTGTTTAACTCAGTAGCTCCACGATGCCATCAAGGGCTCAAGTTCTTTAGATATTCTGTCCTGTCACTCTCGGCACATTGGCAACTCCCTCCCATAGTTCAAGATGGGCTGTGTCAGCTCTTTGGCATCACATCCTTCTACATCCACATTCAAAGCAGGAAAAGAACATCTTTCTCTTGTGTTTCTCATCTTTAAGAACAAGGAAACCTTTCCCACAAGTGATCCAGAAAACTTCCCTTTGCTTTTCATTGGCCAGAATTGTATTGTACACCCATTTTTAACAGCAAGGGGGGTGGAATTACCATGATAGACTTAATCAAAATTTATTCCTCACCTTGGGGCTAAAAACGGGCCCAACCTCCCCTGAAGATGATCACCCAATGCCTGAACTAAGCATAGTGCTGTTAACAAGGAAAAAGAGGGTGTTAGCTATTGGATAGACCATCGATAGTATGCAGCAATGGTTTGAGCCCTTTTCAGTATACTCCCAGACATCAATCTCTTCTCTCCAACTCCCAATGTCACTCAGATATTGCTGAGCAATCCCCCAGGATGTCATCTCCTGTGTGCTTAAAAAGAAGCAATGACAAAATCCCCTCCCACAAATGAAGTACTCCTGGGCCTTCCTGCTCTCCCCGAACTCACACCCAACCTCTACAATGAAGTGAAAGAGCAGAGGGAGTTTCCTCTTCATCTTAGCCTAAGGCATGTTACTTGAGTCTTCATTTTCTACCCCAGAATCACCCTCTTCCCAGGATGACTGACAATGAGAAAACACACTCCCTTCAAGGGAAATCCTACTTGTACCCACCCAAAAGGCATAGAGGGATGTCTGGTCCTGTGACTCTCATGACACAATCACATCAGAAAATCGTAGTTCAATATGACTAGGGTGATTCAGCCTGGAATAACATCAACAGTGCAGCCAGCACGGCTAATGCCAAGCCAGGTTCAAGTTATTTCAAAGTCTCTTCACAAGTGTGACATGAAGTTCAGGCCTGCATAGCTTTCCTGTCATTTTGTTCTCTGTGGTTCCAATGTCTGCGAGCAACTGTTTAAGTAAGAGCACCTACATAAGAACAAACAATAATAGAAGGCAGGAGTTGGCACTTTTTCCTGTAAAGGGCTACATAGCAAATATATTTGGTTTTAAGGGCCATGCAGTCTCTGTCACAACTACTTGCTGTTGTAGTGAGAAGGCAGCCATAGATTATAAGCAAATAAATGAACATGGCTATGTTCCGATAAAACTTTATTTACAAAACACGCAGTGGGCCAGATCTGTAGCACAGTCTATAGTTTGCCAACCCTAATATAAGGCATAGGGCAGTTTAAATCTTAATAGAGAAAAGCTTTTTCATAAAGAAATAAAAATGTCTGGAAATCTTTATTTTGCTAAAATATGCACATAATTTATATTAATCATATTTAAACATCTATTGTCAGGAAAATCTAGAGTTCACAGTTTCCCTCAAATAATGGATAGGGACTCAAGATTTTTTAACAGAAGCCCCAAAGCTAAGTTCAAGCTTTCACCTCTCAGGAAATAGACACTGTTTTAAATTTTAAGTGATAGTCCTTCCAGCTTCTGAAAACAAAATCACTAAGTTTAGGAAAAAATGAGGGTTCAAGTTTCAGCCAGGACCTTATTATATCAATGCCTCTCACTATTGGAATGAAGTACACTCTGGAATGATGAGCAAGAGCAAAGACCCAGCACCAACCTCCACTAAACGTCTGATTCTATCCTCGTGTGTACACTGTAAAATGAAGAAGCCATGACAACGCCTAAGAATGTTACAGGAAGAAATAAAGCTGTGTCACTTCCAGTCTCCAGACATTTGCTATCCAGAACTACCTTTTTCCACTTCATATACTACAGACACATATTGTGTCAGAGAACTGAGTTCCAAACTGAACAGATTTCTAAACTGCTTATTTTACTACATGCTTTTACTCGAAAGGCACAGATGCTCTTCTAACTACCTCCCTGGAGAAAACAGTAACTCATTGTCTGCCACCAACGCTGCTCTAGCAGGAGGATTAGGTCCAGGAAATTTTAATCTCCTTTAAAATAATGCCCATTGATTGTACATGGTAAGCACTTACTGTCCTGATCCACTCTTGTGTGTACTTACCGAAATTTATTTACTCTCTCCCATCATCAATCATGGAATCCCTACTCAGAATGGAATTAGACAGTATCAACAAGCTTGCTGTTCAAAAGCTTAGAGAAGCCCTGGTTTTACACCCAGGGCCAGGACTTCTACAGGCATGTTCTCACAGGTGTGGAACAGGTGCCAAACACCCCCAAACATGTAGACAAAATACAAACTAGCAAACAGTAGGAACTGACTAAGGTGGAATGTCAAGATCAGTGAGTGGGTAGATTTTTTTTTATTCCGATCACTAAACTATGCAAAAGGAAAAAATTATTACATTTAAGAACTGCCTCATATTATTACAAGAATAAGGTAAGTCACAGCTTTCAGTCTCAATCCAACTGCTTCATGTATACCTTCTGAAAAGTGCTGTGATGGCTACTATTCTACCACAAAGGTTTATCAAACAGCCACAAGGGACATAAGGTAAATTCTAACTAAAAGAGACCTGGGTATTAACACCAGAACATCAGTGTGTGATTCTAGCTTTCTTCAGTTTTCATGAACATTAACATAAGACTCTTTTCTGTCTGTCTTGACTTGCAGCCTCTCAGACGACTCTGGTTTTTTCCCATCATCATCATTATAGGAATCCAAAACAGTTTCTTCATGACTCCATGGTACAGGGTCAGGTGCTGAACAAAGAGATTTCTCACATTTTTTCCTTCCATTTCCTGTTCCGATGAGATAGGGACAGTGGAGGAAACCACTAGTTGGGTGGCATGGCAACCCAAGATAGAAACACATGTTCCTGCTCCTCTCTTTCCTGAACACATTCGATCAGGACCGTAGGACCATGTTCTCAAATTTTAGTGTGCATCAAAATCACCTAGAGGGCTTGTTAAAACTCACATTACTGCCACCCCCCTGCCCGGAGTTTTGATTCCGTTGGTCTAGAGTGGGGTCTGAAATTTTGTGTTTCTAACTGGTTCCCAGTTGGTCTGCGGGGGAACCACACTTTGAGAACCACTGCCCTGGGACATTAGACCACAATGTAGACTGATGGAATCACCTGGGAACTTCATGGAAGCAAATAACCCTGTGAGGACAACCGGGCACATCGTCCTCCACCTCAGGCAGAAGGAAGATTCACCTGCTACCAGATCCAGGGTTTGGAAGTAGGGATAAACTGAGTTAGGGAAGGCTGGGCCTGGGCATACACGTAGATCCTAAAGTTTGAACAAAGACTTCAGGAAGCAGTGAGCCTTGTAATCACAGCTCGGGCCTGGAATCAGATGACCTGTGTTTGAATTCCTGCCCTCTCCTCATGCTCTGACCACAGACAAGTCCCCTCAAGATATCATTAAAGTACAGTTTCTCCACAACCTCTCCAACACTTATTTCTTGTCTTGTTGATAACAGACCTCCTAAGAGGTGTGAGCTTGTATCTCAGTGTGGTTTTGATTTGCATTTCCCCAATAGTGAAATTGAGCATCTTTTCATATATCTGTTGGCCATTTACACGTCTTCTTGGGAGAAGTGTCTGCTCAGGTCCTCTGCCCATTTGATTTCATTCATATGTGGGATATAAAAGCAAAAGCAACAAATGAAAACACAAGACAAATAAACAAGAACTCATAAACACAGACAACAGTTCAGTGGTTACCAGATGGAAAGGGGGTATGGGTGGTAGAAGAGGGTAAAGGGAAGTTCAAATATATGGTGACAGAAGGAGAACTTGACCTAGGGTGGGGAATATACAATGCAATATATAGATGATGTATTATAGAATGGTACACTTGAAACCTATATAATTTTATGAACCAATGTAACCCCAATAAATTTAATAAAATTTATTTTATTATTATTATATTTTTAAAAATATAAAAAACACTTTGGTAATCATAGCTACAACCTCAGGATGTTCAGGTAAGCCATGTAAACCATGCACAGTACAGTGTTTAGAGGATTCCACATAGGTTGATTGTAAATGTTCAATAAATTCCTAGCATGGGAATAAGGCTAAGACTTGGGCCTTATTGGACTAAGCGATTGACAGGCAAAGCTCAGCCTGAGGCTGGATAATCAGTCCACATGAGTAAAAGGAAGATGAGATACAAATAACACAGTGGGCAGAGGTGACGGTCAGGTCTACGGTCCAGCCAGGAACAAGGGACCTTCAGGTGCTGTGGACGTTTACTATGTAAGAGTACATTTAGGAAATCAGGTATCAGAATAGTCAGGGCACCCAGACATTGGAAATTTGAGGTACAAGACAGGGATCCGGTTGCACAGCCAACATCAGAGGGTGACCTGAAAAAATGATGATGCCAAGGTTGGGAACTGCTGATGTCGGATTGGGCCCAGATTCTGGAGTGGAGCTAAGCATAGAGACAAAGGTGAAGTAATCCAGCTGGAATGGTCACAGAGAATGGGGCATGGAGGGCAAAGATCAGGATATCTACACGCCTCTACCTCCTTTAGGCTCCAAACGCCTATGCATGGTAAGCAATATGAAATAGTCCACGAGGTCTGACTCTCTTCCGCTTAGAGCAGAATTGAAGTCTTCACTTTGGTCCCTCTTTTTGTCTCTGACCACCCAGCCTTTGGATGCCACCTGCCCAGACCTCTAGTACTCACCTTAAGTGATCACCCTGGAACTGACCCCATTTCCTGCCTGGACCTGAAGTCGGCTCCTGTCACTTAGCTGCCCACAATGAAAACATCAAAGTAAGCTGAAGCTTGTGCCCCAAACACCTTGCTGTGACAGATGTCGATTGATAATTAGTCCAACTCCACAAGCCTTTTTTTAAAAATAAGCAATGCTCTAATAATACTCATAAAATGATTTTCTTACCCTCATAGTTTTCATGTTGCCCAAATAAAGACGGCTTTACTTTGTTTGCCAGTTCCATCTGCTTAGCAGTGGCTGCCTGGGGTGTATGCATATTTTTAATTATTTAATTAATTTTCTTTTTGTTATATTTTTTGTTCTTTTAATCAGATAAACATTCATGTTTAAAGTTAATAGTCAAATAATTCTACAAGGTTTATTACAAAAAAAAATGGTAGTTTCTTAACTCCCTCAGCCCCTTTCCCCCTTTCATGAGGTAATTACTTTCATATCTTTTCACCAATTAAATGAAATTGGTCTCTAAATAACATTTTTTTATTCCACTACTTAGTTGCTTTTTTTCTTCCAATCTTACACATTATTTATTGACCTTCTACTCTAAAATTTAAAGTTTTATTCTTTTTCTTTTACCCATCCCACTATACTAATCACCTTTTCCATCTTTTCATCGCCCCAATATAATTATAATTTTGTAATTTTAGGTAGACTAATATTTGGAGTTTATAATATTATTACTATGTAAATCTATTCACAGATGAGCCATATAATAACTATAATTACTGCTCCTTTTCTGTACAGATTTTATTTTCCCTGGAATTAGTAATTGCCTTATTGTCTTCATTTACTTAGTTTTCTACATTTCTATCACAAATTTAATGTTTATCTAGGACAGCTGCCTAAATCTCTCATCAAGACATTTAACACATGGACTGTTCTACTCATTTCATCTTTCTGAAGACGTGTGTGCTGGAGCTTTCTGATCTGCTCCAATCCCTCAGTGCCTGGTACACTCATTGTTTTCCTGGTGTCTCCTTTTACCGTCCTTCTAGAGATTCCTTTTGCTCCCATTTTCCTGGGTCTTATACCCACCTCTTTCTTGGTTTACACACTTATTTTCATGGAACACATCTACCAGTGGCTTCCTAAGAAAAGGAATGTGGGAAGAAAATGGTTTTGAGAATTTGTGTATCTAAAGATGTCTTTTCCCACCTACCACATCCAACTGATACTTTGAATAGGTATCAAATAGTAGACTTGGCAATAATTTCCCCTTGGAATTAGAAGGCATATTGCTCTATTATTTCCTAGATTCTAATTTTGCTTGTAAGGAGTCCAAAACCATTCTGATCCTGATCCTGTATGTGGCCTATTTTCTAAAAGCAGTAGGATCTTTCTAAAAGCTTGTAAAATCTTCTTTGTCCTCAATATTCTGAAATCATATAATGAGGGGCCCTTGATGTGGATCTATTTTGAAACATTTTGAGGGTTCTTTTTTACACTTTATTTACTTATTTTGACATTCAATATTATTCATATTAATTTCAGATGTACAGCACAGAGGTTAGATATTTATATAACTTAAGAAGTGATCTCCCTGACTAGTCTAGTGCCCATCTGGCACCATATTATTGACTATATTCCCTATGTTTTACTTTATATCCCCATGCCTATTTTGTGACTACCAATTTGTACTTCTTAATGCCTTCACCTTTTTCACCCTGCCCTCAACCTTTCTCCTATCTATCACCCTGGTAAATCCAGTACCCATCTGATACCATATATAGTTATTACAATATTATTGACTATACTCCTTATGCTACACCCTACACCCCATGACTAATTTGTAACAACCAATTTGTATTTCTTAATCCCTGCCCCTTTTTCACTTACTCCCAACCCCCTCCCATCTGGCAGCCATCAAAATGTTCTCCGTATCTATGCGTTTGTTTCTGTTTTGTTTGTTTGTCTATTTTGTTCTTTAGAGTCCACATATACGCAAAATCACATCGAAACTGTCTTTCTATGTCTGACATACTCCACCCAGCACAATACCATTTAGGTCCTTCCATGCTGCCACAGATGGCAAGAAACCCTCCCCTCTGTGGCCGAGCAATATTCCATTGTATATATGTACCACGTACTCTTTATCCATTCATCTATCGATGGACATTTTGGCCATTATAAACAATGCTGCAGTGAACACATGGATGCATTTGTTCTCTTGAAGTAGTGTTTTGGGTTTCTTTGGATAAATATCCAGAATGGGATTACTGGGTCCTTGTCTCTTATTATAGCCTTTGTTTTAAAGTCTATTTTGTCTGCTATAAGTATTGCTATCTCAGGTTATTTTGTTTGTTTCCATTTCCATGAAATATCTTTATCCCATACCTTTACTTTCAGTCTGTGTGTGCCTTTCAATCTGAAGTGAGCCTCTTGTAGGCAGCATATATAAGGTTCTTGTTCTTATACATTCAGCCACCCTATTTTTTTATTGAGCCATTTAATCCATTTACATTTAAAGGAGTTGTTGATAGATATGTAGTTACTGTCATTTTATTATTCATATTTTTGTTTTTGTTTTTTTTGTCTTAAAGAAGTTCCTTTAAGATTCTTTATAATACTGGTTGGTGGTGATTAACTACTTTAGCATTTACTTGTCTGGGAAGCTTTGTATCTATCCTTCGATGATAGCTTTGCTGGGTAGAGTAATCCTGGTTGTCATCACTTTGAATATTTCCTGCCAATCCCATCTGGCCTGCCAAGTTTCTGTTGAGACATCAGCTGAGTCTTATGGGAGCTCCTTTGTAGGTAACTAACTGCTTTTCTCTTGCTACTTTTAAGATTCTCTCTTTGTCTTTAACCTTTAGCATTTTAATTATGATGTGTCTTGGTGTGGGCCTCTTTGGATTCATCTTGTTTGTAACTCTCTGCCCTTCCTGGGCTTGTATATCTATTTCCTTCACCAGGTTAGGGAAGTTTTCAATCATTGTTTCTTCAAAAAGGTTTTCAATTCCTTGTTCTCTCTCTTCTCCTTCTGATACTCCTATAATGCATATGCTCTCATGCTCGATGTTGTCCCAGAGGCCCCTTAAACTCTCCTCATTTTTTTGTATTCTTTTTCCTTTTTTCTGTTCTGGTTGGGTGTTTTATGCTACCTTATCTTCTAAATTGCTGATTCGATCCTATGCTTCATCTAATGTAGTATTGATTCCCTCTAATGTAGTCTTAATTTTGGTTATTGTACTTTTTATTTCTAATTCTTTGTTTTCTATCTCCCTTTTTATGTTTCCTTTCTCTTTGTTAAAGTTCTCCCTAAGATCACTGGACATCTTTATAACCAGTGTTTTGAACTCTGCACCTGGCAGCTTGCTTTTGTTCATTTTCTTTAGTTCTTTTTCTGGAGTTTTGTTCTGTTCTTTCATTTGGGATATGTTTCTTTGTCTCCCCATTGTGGCTGCCTCCCTGTGTTTGTTTCTATATATTAGGTATGGCTACTATATCTCCCAGTTTATTAGAGTGGCCTTATATAGTAGATGTGTTGTGGCACAGTCTCCCTGGTCACAAGAGATAGGTGCTTCAGATGTGTCCCTCGAGTGGGTTGTGTGTGCCTGTGTGTGCCCTTCTGCTGTAGTTGAATCTTGGTTGCTGTTTGTATGTCAATGAGAGGGATTGACCCTTAGGCTGATTCGTTATGAAAATTGGCTGTGAGGAGCTGTCATGCGAGAACTGACACTACAGAGCAGGGTTCATTTTAGCGGCACTTTGGTGCCTACCTAGTCTGCCCTTTAGGTATGTCATCCTTGGAGGTGGTTGGGTGATGCTGTGGCTTGGTCCAATGCTAGCCACCAGGTATGTCAGCCTTGGGGCTTCCTGGGAAGGGATCTGCTGCAAGCCAGGTTTAGCCCCAGCCTGTGCCCTGCCCATGCCAAACTGATATGAGCCACAAAGCAATCCACAGATGACCAATACCTGCACTGGGCTTGGAGGTGCCTCAAGAGGCCAAGCTGTAAACCCAGGCTGGCTGTCATTAGTGCCAGACTTAGGGCTGCTCAGCCAGAGGTATGGGACACACTGAAGCTAAAAGCTGCTTGTTTGGGTTTTGTGAACCTTCGATAGATTTTAGAAAGTCCACAGCATGAACTAAGACAAGTTGTTTGTATGGAAAAGCCTCTGGAAGTGTCTTGGGTGTGCCTGAAAGTTGGGTTGGCTGAGTCTCAGGGAATCACTAGGATGGGGCTGACAAAAGGTGATAGCCAGTTTAATGGAGATTCAGATATGGCATCTGCCTCTGTCTGCATGCAAGGAGGGGGAGGGCTCAACAAAGAAACAGTGGCTTCTGCCAGCTCCACCATCTGTGAGAAAGCTGCCCCTACAGCCCTTGCTTTGAAGTTAGATAACTCAGTTCCTCTATCAATGTCCCTGGTGCCTTTCAAGCTGCTGCCCCAGCATTGGAGCTCAGAGCAAGTGAGTTCATCAGGTAGTAAGTCCATGTACAGGCCCTTTAAGAGGAGCGCCTAGGCCTTGCAGCCACCCTCCAGCCCACTCAGCTACAATACCTGCTGGTTTTCACAGCAGAAATTATGGGGACGGCTCTCTTTGGCACTGGAACCCTGGGCTAGGAAGACTGGTGTGAGACTGTGACCCCTCATTTCTCTGGTGGAGAATGGTGGTGGTGGGGAATCTCTGCAGCCGAGACATCCCTCCCAATTTTTAGTGGTCACATGCAGGTATAAGACCAGCCTTTTCCCTGTCTCTGCCCCTCCTACCAGTCTCGAGGTGGCTTCTTCTGTATGTCCATAGTTGTAGGGCTTTGGTTCAGCTAGGCTTCAGGCAATTCTCATTGATGGTTGTACTATAGTTTAGTTGTAGTTGATGTGGTTCTGAGAGGAGGTAAGCACAGCGTTTACTTACTCTCCCATCTTGACCAGAAATCCCCCAAATATTTTGAGGGTTATCCCTGAACTCTTTCAGCCTGAGAACTTATGCCCGTTCTCTATAAAATTTTCTAGAATCATTTGATGACTGTTTCTTCTCTGTTTTCTTTTTCAGGAATTTTCATTATTTGGATGCTGGACCTCTCAAACTGATCTTTAAAAATGATTTTTATTAATATCTCTTCTCCTATTCCCAGCTCCTTTTATTTTTGCTTTATTTCAGGGAGATTTACTCAAACTTATCTTTAATCTTTCTATTGAATTTTTTATTTTTGCTATATATTTTTAATTCTGAGTCACTTTTTATCCATTGAATGTTCCTTTTTAAATAGTATTCTTTTTTTATTTCATGGTTGCAATATCTTCCCCCATCTCCTCCTATTAATAATAAGCCTTAATTTCTAAAATGTTTATCTCCTGGTTTAGTCTATGATCATCTAAGTTACTTTGTTTCTGTTCCTCTCTCTCTCTCCTTTGAGGCTCTTCTCAAAAGGTTTATAATCTTTGGTTATCTTCTCATATTGCAGTGGGGACTGAAATGCTGATTGTAATATAGGTTTACCCCCAAGTATGATAGCATGTTTCTCCTAAAGAATGATCAGAATTGTATTTGTATCTCAGTAATGACTTTCAGTCATAGTCACCAAGAAGGATACTGTGAGTGTCACATTGAACAGTGGATGGATTGGTTACCATTAAAGGTGGGAAAGGAGAAATAAATAGGCAAAGAGTACAGCAGATTAGATATAGGAGAAATCATTAGAAGAGTTCTCTTCCAAGCTTCTGGAACTATTGAATATCCTTCACTGAAATTTTTAAAGAACGAAGCAGATAAACTGCCTTTCCAAATAACGTCAGACAAGGTCAGCCATCACTCTCACCTAGGATTTGAGACAGATATTTTTCATGAAACTGATTCACTCTACTATGTGGCGATGCCAACAATTTCCCAGCAACCACATACCTTTCTTGGAGGACCCGTTCACATTCCTGGAAAGGACAATCCTTTATACCCCTTTCCACTGCCATAACTGAGTGGGCTATAAATGGAGCAAATTCAAACAGGGTCAGTCAGATTTTCTCTCATGAAATTGTCAATAGGACGCAGAGAAATACTGTTAAATGGTGGGGCTTCTTTGAAATGAAAGGTTAAATAGGGTCAAAGCCAGACTTTGTACCATAACCAAACAAAATCAGAAAATCTATGGGACATACAGAGAATGCCAATATGCCGAAAGCTGCAGAAGAGGGCAGAGGTACAGTAAGAGCTGAGATCAGAGAAGACATGGTGCCTCCAGAGACTGAAGAGGTTTCATGTACTGACTTCCCAGGTGACTTGGTGGTATATGTCCTTTACCTGCCCTGTGTCCTTTCAGTAAATTCACTTTGTACTTGAACTAGAATGTGTGAGCTTCTGTTCTTTATCATCAAATGATAAAATATTCACCAAATATAATAATCAGGATCCAGCAGGGAAAAGATGATACATCAAACATACTAACGGAGGGAAGTCTAATAAAGGGGTGATTTACAAAGAAGGGCAGAGTGTAAGGGAACCAACCTTGGGTCTAGCAACAGCAAGGAGATGTTACTACTCTGTAGCTGAAAAGGCAAGAGGAGGAAGCATCTATCTTATCCTGGAGAGAGTAGGCACTTCCTGATAGGAGCTGTGGTCATAGGTAGATGGACATAGCCAACCCATAGCAACCTAGTAGGAAGGGAACTGAGGGGAAAAAATACCCTGGTCTCACTCTCCTCCTACCTTCCAGTATACCATAGATATCACCTACTATCAAACCCATTTGAAGACAGAGGGCAAAGGAATGAGAAAACGCACATGCGCACACACACATACCCTCCTTAGAGGAAAGAAGCCATTTAAATTAGAGGTTTTCTCTAGGAAGAGAAGCTCAGAAGAGTAAAAAATTCTGACTTAAAAATATTATATCTCCTTCAAATTTACCAAAATTCCCAATGAGAACATGTCAAAATAATTTTAAATTATGACAGAATCTTGGCACAAGGAGATCAGAAGTTCCAGAACCACCCCGGTGACTCCAGAATGTCTTTATCTCCACAGCGGGGCCTGGTAGAACCCTCTCAGGGCAGGTATTAGAGGTGCCAGTGAGCTCATATGCATATGACCATTGCTGTCTGGTTTTTGATGAGCAGATAAAATTGGTGATGGGCCTTTCATCCTTAGGTCACAGTTAGAAGCCCTGGAGTCAATGAGTCATAGTTAAAAGCTGCTGCTTCTGAAGATGGTGGGAAATGAGTGGGTGTGCTCAGCCCACCTCTTCCTAGATGAAAGCTGCCTAACAAAACCACCTCAATAGGTCTGACATGAATTAATCAGTGCAGATTCCTGTGGTGAGGAGAGGGGAGGCTGGAAAGAAGTGCTAAACTCAAACTCTGGGAAAGAGGGTGGCCCAATTATGACAAAACAGAAAAAGCCTGGAAATGCTACTTTTAAATTGCTAACTCTAATCACAGGAAGTCAAAGCATAAGAAAGGCCGTCTTCACATATACTGGTGAGCTGAGAACACATGAATGTTATAACAACATCCTCCCTTCATGAGTGAGAACCTTTCAATATTCCCACACAAGGTTATAATACTGAAGTTTTTCACCTGCTCAGTCGGCTCCAAGGCTCCCAATATCCAAAGACTTTCAATTGGTTCTATTTTTCTTCTAACGGGTACTGACATGAACGGGCAGATAGCAGTATCACGTCATAAACGCTTGGCAGAATTGGTCTGCATGCCTTCCTCATACTTGGTCTAAATCATCACTCAGATCACTACTACCATAGACCCAAGGAGAGAATATGGATAAATCTGGGAGGCAGGTGAAGAAAGAGCATGGCTAATGTCAGTCTGTCTATCTGACAAGGGCAAACCACTGGGCCACCAAGGTTACTCATAGCTACAGGTCTGCAAGACCCAATGGACTGAAGTGCACAGCAATCTGTGCCCTCCCATGGGTGAGTCCTGAGGAAAATGAGGGCAGGGTCAAACTGAGGGGACTAAAATAGTAGATACCATTGATTTATCCAGGCCTTTGTTAGGTAAATAAAAGCAGAAGACTTCCTTGGTTGGCAAATCTTTTGCAAACTCCAGAAGTTACATTGTATACACTCAATGACATATGCTCTATTGGGGAGAATAGAGGAAAACGATAATTGGGGAGAAAAGTGCCAATTAGGCGTTAGCAAAGGTTTAACCCATGAGATAAGATTGTGTCATCCATTGTAGCCTACATTTAAGACTAAAACTGCTCCCAGATTTGGCAGAAAAGATCAATTAGCATTTTCTTTGAACTGACCTCTTGTTGAGTAGATTGCAAAAGAGTGTTTATATTATGGTTTTATGTAAAATTACAAATATACACATAGATGCATAGAGAGATGACGAGTAGAATGTTGTAAAAGTGTGCAGAATAGTTATTTCTGGATGATAGGTATTCAGAGGGACTTCATTATTTTCAACACTGTTTGATTTTCTACAATAAAGATGTATATCTTCATAAGCAAGAAAAACAATTAAAAGCATGTCCCTTAATCTGAAATCAGCATGTTCAGAAATTTTATTATGAAAGGCAAGAGAGGAAACAAACATTTATTAAATGCTTCCCTTGCACTCAGGACTATGTTTGGCACAAACCCTGTGAATTATTATTTTTATTTTACATATAAAAAATGAAATCTCAGCGAGTTTAACTAACTTGACAAAGACTTCTGCAAGTGTTATCAACCTTTCAGCAAAGCAAAAATCCTAGAGCATCTACCTTTCTCCTCAGCTTGAAAAAGAATCCCAGGGAAAGACCAAGTTTGGGGTGGAAAGCACCAGTCTGGGAACTGGCTCTCAAAGTTCCCCAAGCCTCCCTTGAACTAATGGCAGAGCTGGGCTTTGTAGGCTCATCAATGCAGAGAATGTTGCCCTCCTAGCAGAGGTCTGGCCAAAACAAATGCAAGCAAGATGCTTCATGATCTTAGAATAGCAGGAGTAGCTGTGAGAGTCATGTGCCTGCCATGGCGTGTGTTTTGGGAAACACCCACAGTGAAGGCAGTAGACCATTATCTGAAGTCCAGTTGACCCCACCCCAAAGCTCAGTGTTAGGAATCAGGAAACCTAGGCTCCGCCCACCACAGTAATCTCTTGAAATAGCCAAGCTTCTCTGAGCCTCAATTTCCTCAGCTGTAAAGCCAAAGGGTTTGCCTAGAAAATCTCTCAAGTCCTTTCCGGTTCCAGGAATCTATAATCCATGATCTAATTTCAACAATTGCTACTCTTGGATTCATTAAACAATTGTCCTAGCATGTTCAACTGGTCTACTAGACATTGCTTAGGGGCCTAAAATTACGTGTGCTGATGCAGAAATGTAAAACATCTTTTGTAACCTGCGTAGGATTTTGTTACCTACCTAGCTTTGTTTCATAACCCACAATTATCTTTGAAAAACATACAAGTCTATTTACTCTCTATCATTTCTGTTCCAAATGGGCCAGTCCCTCCCTCCCTCTTCCTTCTTACCAGAAAAACCCCCAAATCTCACGTGGGCGTCAGGATAACTCAGGAGATTCGGCAGTATGAGCTTGGAATCTTTCCCACTGGGTCCCAAATGCTTTATTTCCTAAGAGCTGCCTTTGTAAGGCAAGCAAAAAGGGCTGAATTAATAGTTCAAATTTATAAATGATTTCTGCAAATCAGAATTCTATACCTGAAAGGCAACCGGTGCAGTGGTTAAGTTCTGCTATATAATTTCCTCACAAGCGAAAATCCAAAATGCCAATAAAAGCCCCTCATTGAGGCAGGTAGACACTTTCTTATCAAACCAGGCCAGAAGAGTGAATCGCACCACCCAGGAAATCATATATCCACCCCTTAATAACGTTAACTGGGAAAATCTCAGAGACAATGATAGCGTGAACAATTATAAACATGGGTTGCAGATGGCTGAATCACAATTGTCAAACTCGATGCTACTTGGAAAGAAGAAGCCAGAAATGAATTTAAATATGTGGTTCAGAGGTCAACTGTGAATAGTTTATCTGTTGCAATCCATACCCTGCTTTCAGGGTAGGTGGGCAAAGACACCAAGTCTTTCAGATAGGGAAGCTGCCTTCTCTGATGTGGAAATTCTGCATAAATAGCATCAAGCCACTATTCAGCCTTTTTGGCCTTATCCTGTCCCCTGTGGGGGCACCATGGGCAAGAGATGCATTGACATCGCCCTCTCTTCTCATCCTTTGAGGGACAAGTTGTGGCCTAGGGGATACATCAGAAAGCTCCCTCTTCCTGGTCTCTGAATATCATTTGCAGTCTGCATTCCAGGAAATCAATTTCTAAAGTCTATTTCATAGACTTTAATAAGTTCTCTATTTGAAAAACAACCTTTGAAACTCTATTCAAATCTATTTCCTGCATTTCTATTGAGTCACTCATTTGACAAACCATATGTTATCTGCTTATTTCTTTAAATATTATATTTTAATTGGGTCAAGGATGTGTGTGTTGTGCTTTTTTAGAGAATTTTTTTTCTTTTTTTACTGAGGTCAATTGACATTAACATACTAGTTTCAGATATACAACATAATGGTTTGAGATTTGAGATTTTTTTTCATTTTTAGAGAAGCGTTATATTTAAGGATACATCTTAATCCAAGTTAGTAAACCAGGCTACTTACCTTCCCTGCCTTGACATGATCCTCCTTCTAAAGAGGCTAATGAGTGACTCATTATTTTGGCTGACTTTTTCTTGAATATCAGGTCGTCTGAGTAACACAACTTCTACACAGATACTACATGCCTGTTCACCCATCCCAGCTTAAATACGATTTGTCCTGCTTCCTCTGATAGGAAACTATTCAAATTCTGTCTTCACACTGACTTCTTGAGCTATGAGAATGGATGGGGTTGAAAAATTTCGTGGCACCAGCTCTTAGATTCCTCTTTATTGTCTCTACTTTTGAACATGTTACTACTAAGCACCAAAAGACCCTAATTCCACGTAAGATTTACTTTTTGCAACCATGGATGCGTTCAAACCTGACTCTAAATACCAACATAATGTAAGGAACTGAATATACCCAGGTATTTAAGAAGGAAGGTCAATTAGAGAACTATTTATTGTTCCGTGTATTTAACATACACTGTTCCTCACTTGACCAGTAATATTCATTTTCTCCACGGAACTACTCCCCAATTCTTTTATCCTTAACATGTTACCTGTCCCAGGAAGCCTCCCCCAACCCCAACACTACCCGCCTTTTTTATCTATCACTTCTCTCTGGCTGCTTACATCTCTATCATTGTATAACTTCACTGCATTATAATTATCTGTTTATAGGTCTATCTCCTCAATAAAAAAAGTGTTTTTCATTTTTGATTACCTATGCTTGATCCAGTCTGGCACATAAAAGGCACCCAGTTAGAATGAGTGAATAGGCATTAATATTGTTTAATTGCTCTCTGAGTCATTTAAGAATATAAGAATTTTAGACTCAAAAGCAAAAATGTATGCAATTAGTAAGAAAAATATCTGAAAACCTTGTGCAGGAATTTTTTTACAAGTACTATAAATGGTGACTTGTTCTCCCATGCACTGCTACATAGACTCCACTCTGCATTGTATTAAGATTGAATATTTATGTAACCCAATGGCTCCACCGACTCCACCATGTCAGGTACCACTACAAATATCACTTATGACACCCCTACTACCTCCACAACCTTCTGCGCCACTCTTTCCACGTCCTCCACCACCTCCAGTATGTCACCCAACTCCATCACCATCTCCACCAACGTCATCACCTCCTCCACAATCTCTACTTCCTCTACTACCTCCTCCACCCCCTTGACTACCTTGACCACCTCCTTCACCTTCTTGGTCACTACCTCCATCACTTCTGTCACCTCTACCAACTCTTCTACCACCATCTCCACCTTCACCATCTTTATTACCATCTCTGTCACTTCCACTACAATGTCCACCATCTCCTGCACCACCTCAAACGTGACCTTCACCACCTCTACAATAACCACTACTACTACCATCATCTCTACCACCTCCACCTCCACTACTTCTCCCATCATCTCTTCCATGCCCTCTGTCCCCAACTCTACCACTTTTTCCTCCTCCCTAACCTTCTGGACTATTTCCTCCATCATCTCCATTGTATTCTTCACCTCCACCAACACTTCCACCACCACCTCCCTTCACCACTACTATTTCTTCTCTTCAAGGATCAACTTCTTCTAATATATTTCAGGAATATATAAAGGACACTGATTTCATAATCCTTTCTACTTTTTCACTGTCTCTTGCTCTCTTTTCTGTTCCTGCTACTTTTGTTCTCTTTTTACACTCCTGGACCCCACAGACATCTTTATACCTATTATAAACCTACCAGAGATTCTGCTCTCAATACATCTTTGAAAATGAAATTGGTTTGCAAAGCTTCACTAGAACTTGTAGAAGCTTGGGGCAGAGATCAGCAAAGGAGGAAAATAATAAAAGTATTTCTTCCCTGTCAATAAGCCCATCTGTTCCACTGTTCTCAAACCTGTTTCTTCTATTTCCCACAAACCATCACTAGAAAGGGTCCCATCTGGTGGCCCTAGAGTAAAATGTAGGATGGTTCTTTCCTCTCTTATAGGTCTTGGAACCAATATTCTATGTAAGAAGGTATGGCACAACCTATTTCACCCTCTAAAAATTACTTTAGCCAAGGCAAAACAGCCGAGAAATACAGTACAGCACAAACTGAGCATGCTACCTGCTCCCAAGATAAAACTGGAGTCTGGACTGCAAGTCTAAAAACATCCACCCACTCCCAAATAACTGTACTACTTCTGTCATAGACAGATGGATATCATTGCAGAAAAAAAATAGCTTTATGTTGCGTGTGTTCGGGATGAATGAGAACGTAGTAAGAATGCAAGGCATAATGAAACATAAACATACAAAGGGAATTTACTATAAAAACCCAACTCAGCAGGCCCTCTATCTCCTTTAGGAGACTTTCATAGAGAGGCATTGGGATTTTTAGGTGTTCAAGTGGCCACCAGAGAGAGGTAAGTTTGAAGGATGACCAAACCCTAGATCTATGCAACCCTTTGGAAGAGACTCTACACAGATAAAAAGCATTTCCATAAAAGTCACTGGAACTGCTAGTTCCAAAGCTACCAGTCTGGTTCCTTCTTGTTACTGCTATTCTGAATCTTAGCTCTAAAAAATAAATAAATAAATAAATAAATAAAGACAGACATGTATTTTTTCAAACAAATACAAAATTTAGGTACTGAATCTCCGCACTCAAATGTAAGAACATTCAAAATAATGAGTCATATTTGGCTCCGTGTTTTACACTCTCACGAGGTGGAACAAAAATGAATATAGAAAAGGAACTTTCTAGTGTTGTAATGATCATCGATATATTCTAAGAAGAGGCATGTGGAACCTTGCTATGAACGTGACCACAGTACAAATAGGGAAAATCTTGTGTCTAAAGAAATTCTAGGTATTCTTCATCAAATCTCATCTGGTGACCATGACAAGAAAACCTGTGTTTGTGTATCTGTAATCTCTTTCAATGTAGGAATGTTGTTTCTAATCAAACTAAAGGTTCAGTATCACTGAATTTAAAGAATTTGTGTCAAATATTTGCCACTCCCTCTGCCCACATCCATATAGTACATTCCCTCATTCCCTTATGCTCTGTAGGTCTCAGCTCAAGTTAAACCCTTTCAGAGAGACCTGCCCAGAATACTCCATCCAAAAAAGCACATACCCATGTACAACTGTCACTCTCTGGCCCTTCCCCCTACTTTATTTTTCCTTCTTTTTCTTATTTAGTTTTCTTATTTATTTATCTCACCTTACTTTATTTCTCTTTCTCATCACCACCCAACATAGCATGTATTTGTTAATCTATTTATTGTCTCCTTCCACTGGACTCTAACTTCCCTAAGAGCTTTGACCTCTTTTAATATCTATTTTTTTACTCACAAGTGTATCCCAGGTATTTAGGGTGATGCCTGGAACAAAATATTTGCTCAATAAATATTTAATTAATATTTTACAGAGGAAAAACCTACAGTCCAATTGAAGGAATAATTATTTCTCTAAATAATACAAGTATAAAATTATAAATTATCACTGAAAACTAAAATATGTTTTTGTACATTTCATCTTCAAGGTTTAAGGCCAATAAAGTAAAGCTCAGAAGCTTCCGTGTTTATTTTTTAAAGTCTTTCATTCTATTCTGCTTCTGAGTCAATGAAAATGGATCTCATCCTTTATAGTCTCCCAGCCTGCTTCTCTTGGCTTTTTCCTCCTTGAAGGGGAATAGGAAGGACAGGACGAGGAGAGAGATCAGGAGAGTGAAAAAGGCTTGAGGGACAATCAAGGATAAACGATCAGGGACAAATTTAGTCTAGTATGGGAGTCCTTACCTCTAATCCATGTCTATCTATTTTTTTCATTAAAAAAATCATCTTCCAAGGAAATCAAGGTGAGGCAGGAAGAGGTAGAGGGGATGGGGGGAATCTATACTTGAAAAAGGATCCCACCTTTTTTATCTATAAGACTAATGACTTCATCTGTAGTTCAGGAGTAGAAATAATTATAATAAGGACAGATAATTATGTCTGTAGATTACCTGGGAAATTATTTGTGTTAGAATATAAATATGCAAGAAGTAAGAATATATGGTCACCTCTGTATACGTGCTTAGATGATGGGCAGAAAAGGTGTTGGACCCTGAATCCTGAGTAGGAGGTTTGGGTGTACAGCAGCCCTGTGTGTAATTTTAAAGGTACTTGTCAAAGTAGAAAACACAAGGAACAGAAAAGGTAGCCTGACACAGCAAATAGTATTTACGAGTATTTACTATGTTCTAAGTGGTTTCACAGGGTTAATTCATTCAATTCTCAACAACAAACTTATGTCGTACTATCAAGCCCATTTTATAGACAAGAAAACTAAGGACTGGAGAGGTTAAACTCCTTGCCCAAGACCACACAACCAGCAGGAGGTGAAGCCAGTGTTAGAACCCAGAGAATCTGGCCCCGGAACCCACGTGCTCAGGCAAGATGGGCTGGCCTGCTGGGTGCAGGCTCTAACGGCTGGGATCTGTGTCCAAAGACTAGTGTACATCTTTTCTATGCACCAGAAGTAAATAAAAGCTACATCAGGAGGGGTCAAAGATGAAGACAACTTTCATCATTCACTCGGAAGAGTGCCCTTACTGTCCTGTCCTTCTCCTGCCAACACCACACTGTTGGTCTTATTGTGGCCTCCCAGGAGGAAGTAGGGAGATAGGGTAGAAAGTAGTAATTAGCAATAAGCCTTTCAGAGCTAGGTATAAGCTATTATCTCTTCTTACCTTTGAATCATCCCTGACTGTCCTCAGGTAAAAAACAAATCCAAGAGTATTCACTGGAATTTTTAAATTCTTTCCAAAACTAATGCATAAAGTGTTACAAAGAAACACACAGTACATTTCATGTTTTCCCTCTTACATGTAGGGAAAAAATATAATTAAAACCGGAAGTACACTCCCACCTTTAGCGTTACATTCAGGAAAGAGAGTGCTTGGGGTGAGGCGAAGAGGGAAAATGTTCGGACTCCCTGTGTTACAGCTTTATAAAGCATAGTTCTTTCAATTCAAGTTCATAATGCCATTTCCCTAAAGTATGCCCATGGTAAAATCAAGTGTTAGCTTGGGAAGGATTTCACCCTCAACTGCTTACTGAACCCAGAATTTTCTTCCACCTCTTCACTTTTTCAGAGAAAAATAGTTTTGAACCAAAATTATACTGCTATGGTGACAGACACGGTGATGTGACATTCATACCTCCCTTCGGGAATGAAGGATTTATTAGCCTTATTATGTCTACGGGGATTGCCTTGGCTGAAAAGAGCCTTAAAAGTCACAACTCAAGACTACTCTAAAGGATTATATCCCAGCTTCAAAACTTCTCATACGATGTCTGCTCTGCTGAGGCTTCACCCAGATTCTGCTTATGCCTAATCCTGCTTCTTTCTCCTCCTTTCCTCACCTTCCCTTCTCCAAGTGTTGACCCCAAGAGCACTCACTAATAAACCTCTTATATGCTAATAACCATCTCACAGTTGGCTTTCCAAGAAACCCACCACTATACCTATCATACCAACATTTATAATTTCCTCGCATTTCCTAGGTAAAAACATTTCAATTCAAAAGTAACTCATGTTTTCCAAGGCAACACCAGCCTAGAGGCAAATACAGATGACATCAGTGATCTTCCACAAAACAAAATAGCTCGAATTCCAGCCCTACTCTATTTCCTGGGCTCTCTTAAAGGGTCTTTTGAATGTGCCACATATACTTACGAATTTCAGTCTTTTTCTTGATTCCTTGATGTTCTACATGGTTTCTGATGTAAACATTGTGGTTCTCCGAAACCCCAAGGTAACACTGCAGCTCCATTTGCTCTATTTCCTATCATCATGCCAAAGAGAAATCACCTTTAGTTAAGGAGCTGCCTAGAGTTCTCTGTTCCCTCATAGTTTCCAAAAATTTTCCATCTAACTACAGAAGTTATATCTAAATAGAAGAGTTTCTTTATTTCAAAAGTTAATCTTAATTCATCATAGAGCTTGCCACTCTCTACACCAGAAAACACATTCACCAGAGCCTGAATGAAAAGATATGTTGACACAGGCTTAATATAGAGAAAAAGTTCTTTTTTTAATAATTTCTTTTATTTTTCAGTTATAGTATACATATGATATTATATTGGTTTTAGGTGTACAGCATACTAGTTTGACATTTATATAGCTCACAAGGTGATCCCCTGATAAATCTAGGACCCATCTGACACCATACATAGTTATTACAATATTATTGACTATATTCCTAATGCTATACCCTACATCCCCATGACTATTTTGTAACTACCAACCTAAACTTCTTAATTCCTTCACTGTTTTCATCCAGTCACCTATTCACCCTTGCATCTGGTAACCATCACTTTGTTCTATGAATTTGTTTCTATGAACCTATGAATTTGTTTCTGTTTTGTTTGTTCATTTATACTGTTCTTTAGATTCCACATATAAATGAAATTATATGACATTTCTCTTCCTCTGTCTGACTTGCTCCATTCAGCATAATATCCTCCAGGTACATCCATGTTGTTGCAGATGGCAACATTTCATTCTTTTTTATGGCTAATATTCCATTACATATACGTACTACCTCTTCTTTATCCATTCATCCACTGATGAACAACTAGGTTGCCTCTATATCTTGGCTACTGCAAATAGTGCTGTAATGAACATATTGATGCACACATCCCCTCAAAATAGTGTTTGGGGTTTCTTCAGATAAATACCCAGAGATGGAACTACTGGATTTTTCTTTGTCTATCGTTATAGCTTTTGTTTTAAAGTCTATTTTTTCTGGTATAACTATTGCTACACCAGTATTTTTTGTTTTTGTTTTTTCATTTCTATTTTCATGAAATATCTTTTTCTTTACCATTACTTTCAGTCTCTGTGTGTCTTTAGATCTGAATTTGAGTCTCTTATAGGCAGCATATGTAAGGCTCTTGTTTTCTTATCCATTCAGCCACCCTATCTTTTCATTGGCGCATTTAATCTATTTACATTTAAAGTAATTGTTGATAGATATATAGTTATTGCCACTTTGTTATTCATGTTTTTTATTTTCTTTTTCATCTTAAAGAAGTCCCTCTAACATTCCTTGTAATACTGGTTTGGTGATAATGAACTCCTTTAGCTTTTTCTTGTCTGGGAAGCTTATTATCTGTCCTTTGATTCTAGATTATTACTTTGCTGGGTAATTTTCGTTGTAGGTCCTTGCTTTAATAATTTTGAATATTTCCTGCCAATCCTTTCTGGCCTACAAAGTTTCTGTTGAGAAATCAGCTGACAGTCTTATGGGAGCTCCCTTGTAAGTAACTAACTGCTTTGTTCTTGCTACTTTTAAGTTTCTTTCTTTGTCTTGAAACTTTGGCATTTTCATTATGATGTATGTTGGTGTGGCCCTGTTTTGGTTCACTTGTTTGGGACTTTCTGCACTTCCTGGGCTTGTATATCTATTTCCTTCACCAGATTAGGTAAATTTTCTGTCATTATTTCTTCAGATACATTTTCAATTCTTTGCATTCATTCTCTCTCTCTGTCTCTCTCTGTCTCTCTCTGTCTCTCTCTCTCTCTTTTCCTCTGGTACTGCTATGATGTGAATGCTGTTACACTTGATGTTGTCCCAGAGGCCCCTTAAAAATCCTCATTTTTTTTGGATTCTTTTTTATTTTCACTGTTCTTATTGGCTGTTTTCTGCTACCTTATCTTCTAAATCATTGATTTGATCCTCTGCTTCATCTAATCTACTGTTGATTTCCTCTAATGTATTCTCCATTTCAGGTATTGTATTCTTTACTTCTGACTAATTCTTTTTTATGTTTTCTATCTCCATTTTTATGTTTCCTTTCTCTCTGTTGAACTTCCTGAGATCACTTAGCATCCTTATAACCAGTGTTTTGAACTTTGCATCTGGCAAACTGCTTTTCTCCATTTTGTTTAGTTCTTTTTCTGGAGCTTTGTTCTGTTCTTTCTTTCATTTGTTTCTTTGTCTCCCCACTTTGGCTGCCTCCCTGTGTTTGTTTCTATGTATTAGGTATGGCTGCTTTTTAGCAGAGTAGACTTATGTAGTAGATGTGCTATAGGGCCCTGTGGCACAGTCTCCGTGGTCATGTAAGGCAGGTGCTTCAAGTGTGTCCCTCATGTGGGTTGTATATGCACTCCTGTTGCAGTTGAGTCTTAGTTGCTGTTTTCACATTAATGGAAGGAATTGGCCCTTGGGCTAATTGGTTGTGAGGACTAGGCGTGACCACAGTAGAGGAGCTATTGTGCATGGACTGACCCTATGTAGCAGGATTCACTTTAGCAGGGCTTGGTGCCTGCCCAGTCTGCCCTTTAGGTGTATCATCCATGGAGGCAGCTGGAGGGTGCTCCAATTCAGTCTGAAGCCAGCCCTGGAACCTCCTGGGAGAGGCCCTGCTGCAGGCCAAGTTTTAGATGCAACCTGTACCCTGCCTGGTGCACCTGGTATGAGCCACAAAGCAATCCACAGATGTCTGCTACCAGTGCTCTGCGTGGAGGGGGCTGGGAGAGGCGAAGCTGTGAACTGAGGCCAGATGCCTCTACTATGAGGATTGGGATTATTTAGCAAGGGGTACAAGGTACACTGAAGCCAGATGCTGCTTGTTTGAGGTTTGTGAACCTTTGAGAGATTTTAAGAGAGTTTGCAGCATGAACCAAGACAGGCCATTTGTATGGAAAAACCACTGGGAGTGGCTTGGGTGGGCCCACAGATGGGTGGAGCAGGGTCTCAGGAAATCACCAGGGCAGGATGAACAGTGTTAGCCAGATTAGTTGAGACTCAGATATGGCAGCTGCCTGCTTCTGCATGCTGAGTGGGCTCAAAGAAAAAATAAGTGGCTTCTACTAGCACTTCCGTCTGCAAAAATGCTGACCCTCCAGCCCTTATTCTAAAGCTAGACAATTCATTTCCTCCCTGTGTGTTCCTGACACCTTTCTAGCTCCTAACCCAGTGCTAGAGTTTAGAACGAGTGAATCTGTCAGCGAGTAAATCTGTGCATGGATCCTTTAAAAGAAATGCCTGGGACTCCATCAGCCCTTAATCTCAATCAGCCACAATATCTGCTGGTTTTCACAGCCAAAAGTTGTTGGGACTTCTCTTCCTGGCAATGGAACACTGGGCTGGGGAGCCTGGTGTGGGGCTAGGACTCCTTGCTCCTTAGGATGGACCTCCGCAGCCAAGATATCCCTTCCAATTTTTAATCGCCACACCTGACTGTGGGACCAGCCCAGTTCAGCAGCTCTCTGCCTCTCCTGGTAATGTCCACATGGCTTCTTCTGTATATTTTCAGTTATAGAACTTCAGTTCAGCTAGACTTCAGATGATTCTCAATGATGGTTGTTCTGTAGTTTAGTTGTGATTTTGATGTGGTCACAAGAGGAGACAAGCATAGCGTTTATCTACTCCACCATCTTGATTGGAATCCAAAAAAAGTTCTTGAATTTGTTTTTTACATCTAAAAATCTTTGGGCAAATTGTAGATATGATTTTTAGTTTCTACTCTTCAGGTTAGTTACCTTTCCTGTTGTTATTAAATTCTAGTTTTATCACATGATAGTTAAAGAACATAGTCTGTAGGAAGTTAAGCCTTTGGTGTTTATTAAACTTCCTTTTTACTTATATCACATCAGCCTGAAAATAATGTATTATATGTTTGTCCTCTATCTTTTCTTATTTATTTTATCTGTTTTCTCTATCAGTTTCTAAGAGGGTTTTTTTTTTAAGTTCCAACCACAATTGTTGATTTATCTATTTCTTCTCTTAGGTCTGTCAGTTCTTTTTTTCTATTTTGAGATCTTATTGTTAACAGCAGATATGTTCATGATTATTGTGTTATATCTTCTTTATTAACATACAATGTCCATTTTAAGATCAAAATTCCATTTCCTCTTATATTAACAGTGTTACCTCTGATTCTTTCCTTCATATATGCGTGGTGTATATTTTTTTCATTCCTTTATTTTTAATCTTTCTGCACATAAAACTTATAAGTCTTATGTGTATCAAATATGTAGACCTCAGATTGTTTTAAAATCTGCCTTTCTGTCTTTTGATCACATAAACTCACTTATTTTTTTGCAATTTTTGTTACATTGACATTCACTTTTCTGTCTTACTTAGTGCTTTTTGCTGTGCTTTCCTTTTATTACTTTTTTAATCTTCCTTGATTTCCTTTAACTAGTTTACATTGTATTCTATTGGTTTAAATGTCACACTCTCATAGTTATTGTTATAGTAGTTGCCTGAACTCATTAATATCCATACTTTTGCTCATTTTTGCTAAAAATGTCTAACATTTACATACATATATGTACATATATATATGTATATATATATATATATATATATATATATATCACTCAAAAGTACAGTGAATATTTAAATTTTAAAAGTTTATTACAGTAAAAGACACACTGCCATTAATCCCCCTCAAAATACTCCCCCTCGCTTTGAATACACTCATCCTATCATTCTGCCCCTTTCTGAAGCAGTTCTGGAAGTCCTCTTTTGTGAGTGTCTTCAGTTGCGCTATCGTGGCTGCCTTGATGTCCTGAATCATTTTGACTTTGGGGGAAGAACCAGAAGTCACACTGTGCCAGATCTGGTGAATAAACTGGATGAAGACACACTGTAATGTTTTTATTTGACAGAAATTGCCATACCAGAAGCGATGTGTGACAATGAGCCTTTCTGTTGTGATAAACAAATATGGTGAATGCTGCTGCCAAGTGCCACCAAACAGAAAGGCAGGGATCTTCAATACAGGAAGCAGCATGTCAAACCTTAGTAACAGTGTGTGACAAGTTTCAATTTGTTTGATGCAGTCAGTCTGATATGAGCTATAGTAGAGAGGAGGTTGTTTTAAACTGTGCTGTAAATCATCCTCCATCATGACAATGCTCCGTGTCATATATCAATTCTGGTTTACATGTAACAAGTTTGTGTGTGTGTGTGTGTGTGTGTGTATGGATATATATATATATCCTCATTATGGACAAGAACTTAAATGCCTTAACAACTTCTGATCACTTCCTACACCACTCTTCAAATGTCTAGTGAGCTTAATATTTATACATAACTTATGAAATTGGTCTTGTTACTTAAAAGTCACTATTCATATACATTTTGAGTTTTAATTGCCACAGAATAAGGTCTTAAACTTTGGAAATCAGACATATCTAATCATTCCTTCCCTGCCATGAAATATGTCCATTGTAAATGTGCATTTGATATAGTCAAATCAAGTTTTTAGTTTTCTTAAATTCTGTTTTAGCCCAGCCACTTCTCCAAACCCTGAGATCCCCAAGGGAGATGTATACAAAGGACAGCAAAGTAATGATTTCTGAACACTGTGAAAGTTCTCTTCTCATAAGCTATTCAGACCTAATTAGGCCAAGCCCAAAGTAGTTTATTTGCCCTTCTTTGACTATTCCCTATGTCTAGCCTATGTCCTACGTCTTATCACAGAGGGGACAGGAACTGGCCAAATAAGGGACATATGCCAGCCCAAGTCACAGATGCCAGAAAAAGCCAGATAACAATAAGTCTTCCAAATGCCAAGCAGGCTTGGGCTGGGGGACAGCTGCCCTAAGTGCTGAACCCCAGAACAAAAAAGGCCAGCTTACTATTCCAAGCCACTGGAGAAACAGACCAAGTGAGGCCAAGCCCACCCAAATACACTGCAGGCATTCAGCCCAAACAGCACCCTGAATATAACTTCCTATCTCAAAGGCTGAAATATTTAAAGGTGCGGGGTTGGGGTGAAAGGTGATGCCTGTGATGGGCAGCTCAAAAACTGTGTATTGGCCACCAACTGTCAATGGAAAAACACAGATGAACAAGACACCACCCCAAGAGTGATCGGAGACAGTTAGAAAAGACAGATGTATACAAGACTATGAGATGTGCATCATAATGAAAAATTCCTCAAAACTCAGCAACACTCATGAACAGTCCCTGGGACTCGTCATCCTAAGGGTATAACTATTAGGGAGGGGAGAGAGAAAAATACTGTTTCTTCTAGACGAATCCTTAGCATACAAATCATTAGAACAGCTTCCTTTCCCCAAATTGTCTCTTTCACTTTTTAGTAACACTCAAAATTTCTTTCAGAGGAGACAAAGCCTGTCTTTCTGCAATTAAACAAGCTTAAAATAGAAATGCTGTGGGATGTTAATGTAAAGGGAAATTAGGTCGAACCCATGTGTAAATGACTGATGTCAGATCATTGCCAGTTTTGATAGCAGACAGAGGTTAGTAATTCATAAACCCTGGGAGCCTGGGGAGGCGAAGAATCCCACTGAAACAAAACTTGAACACCAAGGAATGTATAGGCATATGTCACAATACTGCTCAGAATTTGCTCTGTTTATTTCTACTTGGCGGGGGTGGGAGGCAAAAATAGAACCTGAAGAGATATGGCCTATCCCCTTTCCTTAAGCCACCTCAGAAGGTACCCTGCCTTAAAATCCTAGGCCCTATCTTCATCTCCTGGCATCTGGCCCTTTGAATTCATACTCTGAATCCTATAAATTATAAATACCTCTAACCTAGCTATTCCCAGACCTCTGCCCAGATCCCTCCATGTTCCAGTTCCTTCCTCACCAGGCTAACTTGATCGTGTTATCAACTGATTCACGGAATGGACCTTCAATTCCCTCCAAGGTGTCTCCAGGTCCTTTGAGAACAGTATCATCTCTCTTGTCTCCCCACGCCTATGATTATCTGATAATTCTTCCATCATATTAACTTCATCCACAACTGCTCTTATAGTTCCCCTCATTTATCCCTTTCTCCAGACAATTAGATCTCCACATGGTTAGACAGTTGGGATAGAGGGTTTTCCAGGGGGAGGGGTGAATTTGATGACTTTAATGTGCCTTCAGAGCTCAGCCTGGTTTAATAATCCCCGAGCATCACTTTGCATGTGGCCAGGTATAAATATATGCTAATAGGAGGTCTGGCTCCTTGTCACAACACATTGCAGGCTGCATTCGTGCAAGATAGAATAAAAAGATTAGATGCAATCTTGAAGTCAATCAGAAAGCAAGAGGAAACAAACAAAAAAAAAAAACGGAGCTCAGATTGTCAACAAGGAGAGGCAGAAAAATGACTTGAATCAAATAGCAGTTTATCTCGTTAAGCGTTAAAGGAAACCAATTTCTTTCCAAAATTGGAAGGCAATTTAAACATTTCTACAGTTTTACTAAAGTTTGAAATTTTCCAGTGAAAAAATAAGGTTTTCTTTATTTCTTCATATCTGACATTTCCCATGTACTCTCAGGGACGAGAAGGCCCTAGATAAGAGGGTACTTAAGGAAAAGAGCATAGTTATCAACAAGTAAGGAAAAGAATCTATTAAAGATACACTAATTTGATTTCTTTAGCTCTTTCAGGTCCCATGCCAAAAGACCTAAGAATGCTAGAACTGCATAGGAAAAAGCCAGGCTACAAAATCTGGTCTTGGCCCGTTTCAAGGCCAAGCTAGTACCTCATACATCCCAGTGAAGTTCATGCCACCGCAGCTAAAGGCACTCTTAATAATGAACTCAAATCTTCATTGGTAAGCCCCTTTCCCCATTCCTAGAAGTATGAACAAAGTAGCCTCTACTTTGCAAACGTATAATTGTCACTACTACTTCCCATGCTGAAATGTGTCATTCTCCCCAACCATGATATTCAGTAGGAATCATTAACTAAACCTCTATCTTCAGAGTTAACATTAAGCCTTCCCAAGCCTACAGTCCATCTGGAAGTGATTTGCTAGCCAACAAAAGCAGATTTCTTTTTTCTTTCTTTTTTTTTTTTTTCCTTTGTCGTTCTGAGCAATGAGTGCTCAACCTCAGGTGAAACATCAGGGCTTAAAGGATACATATAGTGTTACTGGCCATGCCCTCAGGAAAACGATCCACCAGAGCAAGCGCCAGGGGCTGCCACATTTTACTCAGTATACGTATGTATTGTTCAAATCTTTTACAGTGAAAAAGTCAAGCATTGCTTCTGTAATTTTTAAAAATGCACTTTAAGATGTTCTGAGATGAATACACTAAGACTTATTTCAGAATAACACCTCTGAAAAACTGCCAATTCCAACCTCTTGGGTGAGATAAATGGGCACTGCTATTGTCAGTGTTTGTATGAAACACACAATGTTCAAGGGTAACTTGCTGCCATTGTGGCTTTTGTCTACACTCCTTCCTTTCCTTACACACTCAGTCAACAAACATTTACTGAGCACTTACTACCTCATGGATTGAAAAAGAAGAATGATGTGAAGTTAAAATAATTTCCCCTAATAAAGAAATAAGACAATGAATGGCATCTTGGGTGGCCAGTTATTTATTATTATGAAAAACAAATCTCAGGCTGGATTCATCAGGGAGAATATTCAAGAGCCAAAACAAGTGTCTTCCCTGGTTTCTCACTTCTACTGACAACATTTCCCTTTCAATAACTTGTTATGTGCCAGGAGCAAACAATATGAAATCCATTCCTAATGAGCAATAATTATAGCTTTAAGAAGCTATACAATCAGTGTTCAGTGATTTCATTATTAGATAGCACCATAAATTATGCTAATGCTGATAACAGTTCTGGATGAAAGAGGTCTAGATCCGGGAGATTGCACTGAAATTATTTACATCCTCTATTTCTGAAACAATAGACCCGGCAATTTGAAAATCAGATGATCCGATTTATTCTGGCAGGACACACATGTAACAAGTTGCATCAACCATAAAATTAAATAGGCTTCTTTTTTTTTTCTTTTTTCTCTTTTTTTTCCTCAGTCTTCTCTGAGCTTGCATATTACTATTTTCTTTGAGGGGAGATTTCTACTTATTCTAAGTCTTATTTCTAAAATTATTCAGTGATGGTGGTTGATGATGTCACATGACAAGGATGGCTTTAGCACATCTGTGTCTTCATACACGCTGAGACTAAAAACTCACAGTTGCCCACCTGGGTGCAAAAAAAATGGGCACAGGTCATTGGCAATAGGGAATTACTGCCTATTTAATCAAACCCCAAAATTTTTCAGAGTTAGCTATGAAAGGAGACACTCCAAATGGAGAAGGAAAGCTGGCCTGAGTCTCCCAACTTTACCTATCCCTGTTTAACTTTTCTCCATAGAATTTTCTCACTTCTGGTAGTGGTAACACAAGTGACCATATTTTTGAGCACTAATTATCTGCCTGGGCTTGTATGTAATTATCTGCCTGGCAAAGGGCTGTATGTACACGATCTTATTCAATCCTCATAAAAACCCTATGGAATGATTCCCATTCTGCAAATGCAAATGAAGAATAAAAATTTCGGCAGGCAAAAAGGACACACACACACACACATACACACACACACACCCTCACCTCAGAATGCAGTTAGTAAGTGGAGAAGCCAGGTTTCAAACCCAGGGAACGTGGGATTGCTGCTTTTGGCAGGGAATGTGAGGAATCCAACACAAAACTGACTCCAAACGCAGGGTCTTTCCTGAAACTTCATAAAGGGCAGCAAAGGGGAGAATGGTACCACATGACACCCAGGAAGACTCCCTTAAAGTTCTCATTAAGTGTTGCCAAAGATGTGGAGCAACTGGAGAACTTTAGACTATTTTAGCGGACGCCGATTGGTGCAATCACTTTGGGAAACTATTTGGCAGTATCAACTAAAGCTGAACATACACATACATCCTGCAGCCCCGTAACTGCCCTCCTGGGTATATAACCAAAAGAAAGGACATGTACAATAATGTTCACAGCAGCATTATTCAAAATAATCTCCAAATTGCAAGCAACCCAAATGTCCATTAACAGGAGAACGGGAAAACTAATTGTGGTATAATCATACAATGGAATGCTACGCAAGAATGAAAAAGAATAAACTACTGACACATGCAAAAACATGTATAAATCTCACAGACATAATGTTGAGTGGAAGAAGTTAGAAACTAAGATTACATGCTATATGATTCCACATACGTGAAGTTTAAAAACATGGGTAACGGTTCTACAATGATAGAAATCAGAATAATGATGGCCCTTGGGCTACTGACCCGGAGTGGGCATGAGGGAGCCCTCTGGAGTAATGCAAATATCCTATATCTCAATGTGTGTGGTGGTTATAAAGTATATTCATATGTAATGATGCATTGAGTCCTTCACTTAACATTTGTATACTTTATGTTATATCTCAATTTTTAAAAATAAAACAAAATTCTCACAGGATCTCTCTGTTCCCCCAAATTCTGTCATCATGGCAGTTGGCTCCCCAAACTTTTCCTCTGACAAGTTCTTTAAACTTCACCCCCACCCGTGGCTCCCTCCTCCTACCTTCTAGATTTATTGTTTTCTGTTCCACTGGTAACTTCATGTCTTTTCGTATATAAATCAATTTGGCTCTCTCTAGCACCTTCCATTTTTCCTGTTTACTCATTACTATAATCAGCACAATGAAAATCCCAAAAGTCAGACAGATCAAACAAACAATTCACTTTAGAAGAATATTAGTGCCCATATAGAGACAGATCTTAATTATTTGTTTCTATCTCCTCTGAAAGATGGTTAAATTCCCTGAGGGTAGGGTGTATATATCTCCAGATGCTCAGCAAATGTGGGCTTATATTAAATAAACACTCTTAGTCAAGACTTAAAGTTATGACACCTGGGGAATTCACAAAGTTCCCATCATCCACTCCAGAGCCAACAATGGATTAAGGTAATAAACAAGGATACCTGGAGTTGGGATCATAAAACTATGTTTCAGAGGCATTTGCCTGAGAATTACAAGAAAACTATAAGATGGCTGTCTAATTATCTTCAGTCATTTTTATTACTTTTAATCTTTTCATCTTTCTGTCTCTTACTGCCTTTTACTGACCAGACATAATCAGGCAGTTCCGTGGTCAAAAGGGAATAGAATAACAATAATTCCCTTGGAGTTTGTGAAGGAGAAAAGAAAAGGCAAGTTTAAGCACACCATTAAATCATCCAATCTCTGAAATGTAAGAAACAGGCCAGGAATCCAGGCTGATGGCCATTTTCTTGCTTTTGAATACAGCAGAGCCGAGAAGGGTGATTAGTTCCCGTTTTATTTCACAGGTGAAAGAGTCATATATCTATTTGCTTGGAAAGGTACTCACAGGTAGGCAATTCATAAAAATAACTTTATCTTTCAAATTTGGGGTACACCAACTACCAATCACTGACAGAACCTCAAAGTTCCAAATCAGGAGTTCAAGGGGAAAAATAAAGACAAAAGGGTGAGTTCAACCTAATACTTACCAAGGAAGAAGGGCTTGCTTTCAAGTCCATTTTGAAAGGCCAGGCCAGATTTAGAGGAGAAAAAAACTTTTGTTCAAATCCTTCACCCAAGTGTAATTAAATGGAATAAAAGTCTGAGGTCATGTGAAAGGTCTCAATTGTTAAGCTGTTGAAAACCTATTTGAAGTATAAGCCACTTTTCTGAGTATTGATATATTGCAGGTATTTACGGAGCATCCTATCACACAAAACATTTCCATGTTTAGAAAGAGAACATGCCATTCCCTCCCAGTCTCCCAGAACGGCCACCTTAGTTGGATGACTATTATATAAATATAGAAGTTAGCTGCTAAGAAATGCACCTTCACTTCTTAGAAAAGTATTCCTGTGTTTATCTTTTGATGGACCTGGGCTTGCTAGACATAAACCATTCCTCACCAGCAACAAGTAGAAGTTTATTTTTGTCATTCATAAAATAAACCAGGGCCCAGTCAAAGGAAATGACTCTTGGAGGCGGCCCTGTCATGGAAGTGCTGCACGAGTTACAAATGGCTCTGTGGCCCAGGCCATAAACAGTCTTTAGGAAGGCGGGTGCTGAGCTGTTGATATTAAAAATCACCTCATTAATTATGTTTGTAAACAACGCAGCTGTCTGTGCTTGCAAGCTGGCTTCCTCAGCATAATAATATTTGTAACAATAATAACCATCATTTCAAGCATAGCAATAAATAGTCAATCCAAGAACCTCAAGTGAAATCGCATCTGGGAACTGCCACCTGGTCATTCAAATTACTTCCTCAAAAGGCAGGAAGATTGTTGTTTCCCTCTCAGAAAGCACATTAGAAGGATAAACAGCACCACTAGAATTGTTCCCATCTCATTTTTTGAAAGGAGCACGTCAATAACTAGTGTGGGAAGAGTAACAAAACCAAGAAGGAAGCCAAGAGCCAAAAGAAGTGAGACTTATCCAGAAAAATATGTCACGTGGTATAACTGCCAGAGAGGATGATGGGAAAGAAACATAATCTTTCCTCTGGTGAAGGATCAGTGAGGTCAGGATTGTACCTCAAGGTACCAGTGAAGCAGCCATACGTCCCCAGCACTCATTCAGTTACACTTTTGTCCTACAAATATGTATTGAATACGTGCTATGTGCCAGGTGTGTACCAGGTGCTGGGAAAAATTCACAAGCACATATCCATTTTAGATGCCTGTTAGTGATATAATACTATATAAGTACCTGGCAGACTAAGTAATTATGTAATCTAAGTGGCCTAGTATTTATTTTCTTTCAAGTCATAATTTTGGAGTACATATTTCTAAAGTTAGTCCAGCAGTTATAAGCCCTTAGAATTGTTAAAAACAAGAGCAAAATACATTTTCTGTGTAACAAAGGTAAGCTAGAAATTCTAGACCTCTTTCCACACGAGAGGACAAAATCTTCATACTTCATTTATGCCTCCTCCACATGTAAATTTTGATTCTGAACTTCACCAGAGAGAGACAAATATGGTATCCAATTCCAAAGCATTACCCATTTTCTCTTGTCTCTGTCCCTCTCTTTCCTCTTACTCTGTGTATATATTAATTTTATAGATCATTTTATTGTCTGAACTACACTGGTTGCGTGAGAAGCAGAACAATAGGCCAAGAAGTTCCATTTCACACATGCCGTCCTTATAATTCAAATAGGACAATAAAAAGAGAGAGAGAGAGAGATCTATCAACTGGTGATAAATCAGTGTCCTAAACCAAATTAACCATCGAAATAGATTATCATAAAAATAACGCCATGAAAAATATTCTTCACCTTCCTTGTTCAGCTGCCTGTAATGGAGAGAGGGAGGGTGTGTGTCCGCGTGTATGTATACATGCCACACACATTCAGAGATGCACACCTCTCTCTCTCTCTCTCTCTCTCTCTCTCTCTCTCACTCTCATGAAGAGACCCAGAGGCTGTAGAGTTTGTACATGCTGCTTGCTCCTCCAGGAACAGGAAAGGGCTAAGAAACCCCAGGATTGATCATTAGCATTTCCCAGTGTCTAAAGCTCAGCTTTTACCCAACATGGTAAATGGCAATACCACGTGCCAAGTGTTGTGTTAGACCCCGAGGATACAAAATGAGCTAAGGAGAACACAATGCCTGTCCTCATAAAACTTCCCATCAGGGCAGAACAGACATTAACCAAATAACCACACAGATAAAACTTTTGAAACTGTAACTCCTTTTCTTAAGTGCCATTAAGAAAAGACACAGCCTGCTCTGAGAGCACATACCAGGGGAATCTTACCTAATGTGAGCTCAGGAACAGAGCTTTGAGCTACAGAACCAGTAGTGTCTAGAAAGATATAAGTGGTCCACCATCAAGCAACATCCCAATCAGTAGGAGGAATTAAACAGTCTTTCATTCACAGAAGAAAGCTGAGAAGGAAAGGACGAGGAAACAGGCAAAGAGACAGCAGTGGGGGAGGGTGGGGGTCGCTATTCCAGCAGAGGGAACCACATCTGCAAAGAATCTAAGGACAAAGGAGAGCTGGCACATCCCAGAACTGATAGAAGGTCACAAAAAGCAGGGAACAAGGGCAGGGAGGTGCCAGATGAGACAGGGGAGGCAGGCAGAAGCCAGATGGCACAGATTAACATGTGGGGGAGGGGACGGTGATAGAAGGAGAGATGGGATTTTCTCTGCAAAAGCTCACGTTGTTTCCATGTGGAAAAGAGGTTGACCTGAGGAAAGCAAAATACTGGGAATAGTTGTCAGTGCCCCTGCCAGTCCTCCACTCTAGTTTAGGAGAGAGAATCGACCTGAGTCTAACATTAATTAGCTGTATGACCTTGGGTAATTTGCTTCACCTCTTTAAGCCTCAAACTCCCCACCTGTGAAATGGCAATAATAATGGTTTTAGTGGGGATTAAATGAGATCATGGCTGTGAAGTGCCTGGCCCACTGTAAGCCTTCAACAAATGTTAGCTACTGGTAGCACTGGAGACGGAGAGAAACAGACAGATTAGAGAGATATAAATAGGCCATCAACAAGCAGTTACCCTACCTAACCATCACTGGGAGGAGGGAGACACCTTTTCTTTCCTAGGAGAAAGGTCACAGAGGAATGAATGGGGGGAAAGTGATTGGCACCACTATGAGAAGTTTCCCAAATTTGAAACTTGTTTTGGTTCTTCTTTTAATAAGCATTGCCAGTAATATGTAAGCTGTGAAAAGTATCCAAGTCCATTTAGAAAAGTAATTGCTAAATGATGTTCAAGTATGATCTTAAACCAGTTTTGGGAAAACAGCAACAAAAAAGATCACAGAAAGGAAAATAACTTGCAAGGTTATAGGGCTTACCCAAATTGGATAAAGCCCGAAGTTGAACCCAGGTTGAACTCCAAGTTTGTTCCTTTTCCAGGAGTGGGCACAAGTCCAAACCTAACCTTCCCTTTTCCAGAAGCTTTCAGTCTAATCAGAAAAACAAACAGCAAACCATAAGAAACAAGATACAATTGAAAGTCCAGTTCTGTAGCTTACATTGAAAATTATGGTGATAATACAAATTGTTTTGGTGTTTTGATAAGCAGTGTTGAACTAATAATTCTATGAAGTAGTTCTTGCCATTGGACCTAATAACGTCACTTTGAGGACTCTATCAAAAAGTATACAGTGAATAACAAAGTTAAATGAAAGAAAGCAGCATTATTTACTGATTGCCAAAGGCAGTTGTTATGTGCTTTTAAAACAAGTTGGATGATAAGCTATTTACATATCCAAAACCTCTAATGCAGTAAGAAAATAAATTATCTTCTGCATTAACCAGACTTGAGGACTGAGGGACTTCCTTAATTAAATCAAACAGAAGCTTTAGGTAGAACCTACTTATGGGAAGCTTAAGGTAATTGATCCTGAAATTAAACAATCATTCAAAATATGGACATAGGACGTTTGGTGTACCCCAGCAAAAAAACTCACTCACAGAAACCAGACCTGGTTTCCCCTAGCTGATCCTTGAGGGTGCCCTCTTTAAACTTGCCAGTCTCCTCTGGCAGAAGATAAAATCATGCAGGGCTATGGATTAGCTATCATGTCATTATAGCAGGCACAGCCGTCTGTTACAGGTAAATTGCTAGGCAATGTAATAACAATGCAGTTTATTTACTGTGCAGGGTGCTTATCTACAGAAATGTTTCCTACAAACAAAGAAAGGCACAGCTAAACGCCTTTTCCTTAGAATTACAGACTGAAGCTATGCCAGCACCTTCAGAGAATAAAAATGCTAAATAATGCCTGTATAAACAGAGTCCCTAAAAACCCAAAGCATTTCCTAACAGAGGAAGCAGAAAAAGGCAATTGGCAGATGGGATGGTCATAAGATCTTTCTCAGGCTCCCATCACTATCGACCAAATCACACCCCAAGGGGAGGAGAGACTAAAGACCAGTCAGCCTGAGTCCAGATGCAGAGCATTTGTTGTTCTTAGTTGATGATGATGATAACAAAAATGAGATAGACTTCCATTTGTTTCATGCTTATCACCCACCATGCACGTTGCAACATTATTTCTTTTAGTTATCTGAACTCTAATAGGTTAGTCCTATTATCCCAATTTAACAGTTAAAGAGATTCACCGTAAGGAACTTGTCCACTAGCTCTAAACTTGAGATTGGAAACCAGGTCTGCCTCCCTCTAAAAGCAGAGCTCTTAACCTAAGACTATTCTCAAGAACCTGAGGGACTTGCCTGAGGTTGGACTTAGCAGACGTACAGGATTCCTGCCCTCCCCTGCCACTGGCCCCCACCTTAGACATACATCCCACCCAATGAAGCATCCACTGGGCTCATACTTTCTGCTCCACAGTGAAGGCTGGTAATACAAAGGGCACAGTTTTGCTGAAAACCTAGCAGACACCTTTTAAACATACAGCCTTCCACGAATAGAATAAGTGAACTAATGAATGAAGGAATGAAGAAACCCAATTAAGGAGTGTAGGATGCAGTCTAAAGAGACATGGTTGGAATGTGATTGCTCTAAAAGAGAGCTATAACTTAATCAATAGTATTAACATATCTAAAGAAAGAATGCATCCACAAAAAGAAGGTGATGTGCCCAGAGTTCAGAAAACTAGAGCACTATTGGATTTGGCAGTCTTTATCAAATTGTGCCCAAGGGAGAGAGGGATTGCATCTGGCAGTTGATAGAAAAACATACCAGGATTGTTTATTTTACTTCAATAGACTCTGTATGCCTACTGTGTGCCATGGGATATAACAGGCACTGTGTTTAAACACACACACACACACACACACACAGATCTTAACATGGAGGAACATGAAATGATAATGGGGAAGACCAACACATAAACAGCTCTTAAATGCTAAGTGCTATATTAGAGGTATGTGAAGGGCACTATGGAGAACAGAGGAGATAAACTTGGTCCAAGGTCTAGGAAAACTTCCTGAAGTGGCCCATGAGCTATGTTCCAATGAATAAGCAGGTGTCATCTAGGCTATGAAGGACACAAAGGAATTCCAGGTAGAAGGATCAGCAGTTGTTCACATCACAGCACAATGGGGATAAAAGTATTAGTCCCGAAACTGAGGATGATGTATATTCACGTAACCTGAGATTTGTCTCAAGGGAAATAGAGAACCACTGAAGGATGTTAGCTGCAGAGTAAGAAGATCAACACGCATTCAGAAAGGTCATTCTGGCAGGAATATAAACAATGGATATAAATGGAGACAAGCCAAGGAGGCCCAGAGACCAGTTAAGAAGCTATTGACAAAGACCCTGGTGAGGATACTTCCTAGGTCAATGGTTGCTAGGATAAAGAGGAGAGAGAAAACTAAATATTTAGGAAGTGATGCTATTGACTGCTTGGAAAAAAAGTTGAGAAATCTAAGATAATTCCAAGTCTAGCTTGAATGACCAAGTTGATGGTGACATCATAAATGGAGATAGGAAATATAGGAATATAGGAAGAAGAGCAAATTGGTAAATTGGAAGATGAAGAAAATAACTTTGGTTTTGAGCATATGGTGTTTGCAGTGCCCATTGGACATCCAAGGTAGAGCTGTCCAGCAGGCTACTCGACATATAAATCTGAAAATAAGAAGACTCATTAGGGCTTTAGGTAAGTTTGGAACATCACAAGCAAATAAGTGATACTAAAACCATGAGAGTGAAAGAGATTAGCCAAAGATGGATAGAAAGATAGATGGATAAGTGGATGGGTGGATGGATGAATGGATGGATGAATGGATGGGGAAATAAGCTAATTAAAATGAGATATACTCTATTAACTAGCTTTAATTTTTGGAAAATTTTAAAACATACTTTTACTTGAAGTTAGATGAAAATGAAGCTAAAGAAAGTGAAGGAAAATAAACTCCAGACAGAAGTTTCTTTACTATAAATGGTATTATTTCTTAAAAGAACCCTCTAGGTTAAAAAAAAATTATTAAAAAGTATAAAGTAGCTAGTCATTTTTAAAAATCAACTTTCTGCTAAGAAAGATGAGAAAATTTGTATTCTCTCTCCTCCACTCATATACCCTGGTAAGGATTACCGTTAGTCTTTTACTATAATTACTCCACTCCTGAGTCCTTTGTGTTCATTCACCTCTTATATGGCTGAATCTTATCAGTAAGTAATTTTTTCCAAGAATTTTTCATGCTTTCTGTATTTCTTGAGTTTGTTGGTAGATGATAATGTTTACCTGTTATTTTTACATTTGACCAACATCTTTGCTGGGTATAATATTCTTGAGCCAATTTTTCTCTCAGAGCTTTGTGTATATTACTTTATTGGCTTCTGGAGTTCAGTTAACTCCAAAGCCAACCAGATTTTCATCTTAATAAGTGACATGCAAAGCCCATGTCATTAACCAAATGGTAGGGGAAGAAAGATTCAAATAGTCTCTCTCAGCATGCTTGCCTCCTTCAATTTTTCAGGTGGACAAAGCTCCTCCTTGGCAATAATGAAAGACAACATTAAAAGCTACAAGACTCTGCTCAAATGTCCCCTACCACCCTTTAAGGTTTTCCTCTCCCTCAATGGTAGGCAGAATAACTATATTCATATAGCAGTTATTACATTTATAGTTGTAGGTATGCCTGCTTCCCCACTAAATTACAAACAGCTTGAGAGGGAAACAATGTTTTCTTCATTACACCCCAGCAATCATCACAGTGTTAAAATCAATTGGGGCTCAAATGTTTACTGAAAAATCTATGTAGTCTCACTTTTCCCCCCACACATACTTGAGGGATTCTTTAGAGCAGTTGTGCTCAAACTTGAGCATGCATCAACAACATCATCACCTGCAAGACTGGCTAAAACAGATTCTCAGGTCCCATCCTGAGTTTCTGAATTAGGAAGTCTCAGTGGGGCTCAGGAATTTGCATTTTTAACAAGTTTCCATATGATGCTGATGGTCAGGAACCACACTTGCAGAACCACTGATTTAGAGCACCATTGGAAACAGAAATAGGCTTCCAGTCAAGACGGGGGAATAAGTAACTGCTGTGCTCACCTCCTCCCACCATGACATCAAACTTATAACTAAATAACAGAACAATCATCATTGAAAACTGCCTGAAATCTAGCTGAACAGAAGTCCTATAACAAAGAATATACAGAAGAAATTATGTTGAGAATGGTAGGAAGGGGTGGAGACACGAAACAGGCTAGTCCCACACCCATATGTGGCTGTTAAAAATCAGGAAAGACTCTTGGCTGTGTAGGTCTCCCCTGAAGAGCACACCAGCCCTACACCAGGCTCCCCAGCCCAGGGTTCACCAGTAAGAGAAGTCCCCACAACTTCTGGCTGTGAAAACCAGCAGAGATTGTGGCTGAGTGAGATGAGGGTGGCTGCAGTTCCAGATGCTCCTCTTAAAGGGCCTTTGTTCTGAGCTCCAGCAATGGGGCAGCAGCTTAAAAGGTGCCAGAGACATATGAGGAGGAACTGAATTGTCTAGCTTCAGGGTGAGGGCTAGAGGAGCAGCTTTCTCTCCAACAGAAGTGCTGGCAGAAGCCATTGTCCCTTTGGTGAGGCCTTCCCTCACCCAGCCTGCATACATAGGCAGCCACCACATATGAGTCTCCATCAACTTAGCTAACACAATTCACCCTGCCCCAGTGAACCCTGAGACTCTGCCCCACCCAACTCATGGGCCAATTCAAGCTACTTTCAGTGACTTTTGAATACAAATGGCCTGTCTTGGTTCATGCTGCAGACTTTCCTAAAACCTTTCAAATGTCCACAAACCCCAAACAAGCAGCATCTGGACTCAGCATGCCCCATACCTCTCACTAGGCATTCCCAAGCATGGTACTAGCAGCAGCCAGCCTCAGTTCACAGCTTAGCCAATCACAGCCACCTCTAAGCCCAGCACAAGGGGCAACCATCTGCAGATCACTTTGTACTTTATACCAAGTGGCCCCCAGCAAGGCATAGGCAGCAGCTGACCTGGGCCTGCACGGGAGACCCTCCAAAGAGTTCCAAGAACAAACACACCCAGTGGTTGCTTCAGACCACACCAGAGTACCACCCAACCACCTCCACAAATGACACATTCAAAGGGCAAACTGGGTAGTCACTAAGCCCTGCTAAAGTGAATCCTGCTCCATAAGGTCAGCCCCTGCACAATAGCTCCTCCACTGTAGTCACAGCCAGTCCTCACAACCAATCAGCTCAAGGGTCAATTCCTCCCATTGTGCCAACACCTACCTAGCCAAGGTTCACCTACAGCAGGAGGGCACACACAACCCACACAGGGACACACCGGGGGCATTCAGCTCAAGTGATCAGGGAGACTGTGCTAGTAGACCTCACAGGGCAACTATTGCACAAGGCCACTTTACCAAGATTGGAAGATGTAGCAGATCTACGTAATATATATAAACAAACAGAAAGGCAGTGCAAATGAGGAAACAAAGAAACATTCAAATGAAAGAATAAGCGAAAGTTCCAGAAAAAGAACTAAATGAAATGGAGGCAAGCAACCTACCAGATACAGAGTTCAAAACAATTCGTACAAGGATGGTCAAGGAACTTAATGAGAACTTCAACAAATAGATAGTAAGCATAAAAAAGGACATAGAAATCATGCAAAAAAAGAACCAATAAGAAATGACGAATACAATAACTGCAATGAAGAATACACTAGAAGGAATCAACAACAGAAAAAGGAGAGAACTGAATCAACAATTTGGAAAATAAGAAAGCAGAATACACCCAATTGGAACAGCTAAATAAATCCTCATCATAGGGGTATCAGAAGGAGAGAGAGAAAGCAAGTGATTGAGAACCTATTTGAAGAAATAATGACTGAAAACTTCCCTAACCTGGTGGAGGAACTAGACATATGAGTCCAGGAAGCACAGAGAATCCCAAACAAAATGAACCCAAAGAGGCCCACACCAAGATACATCATTAAAATGCCAAAGGTTAAGGACAAAGAAAGAATCTTAAAAGCAGCAAGAGAAAAACCAGCTAGTTACCTACAGGGGAGCTCCCATAAGACTGTCAGCTGATTTTTCAACAGAAACTTGACAGGCCAGAAAGGATTGGCATGAAATATTCAAAGTGATGAAAAGCAAAGATCTACAACCAAGATTTACTCTATCCAGCAAGGCTATTATTTAAAATTGAAGGAGTGATAAAGAGTTTCCCAGGTAAGCAAAAGCTAAAGAAATTCATAACCACCAAGCCAGTGTTACAAGAAATGTTAAAGAGACTACAAGAAGAAGAAGAAGAAGAAGAAGAAGAAGAAGAAGAAGAAGAAGAAGAAGAAGAAGAAAGAGGAGGAGGAGAGGGGGGAGAGCATAAAAATGAATAATAAAATGGCAATCACTTTGTGCCTCTCAATAATCACTTTAAATGTAAATGGATTAAATGCTCCAATCAAAAAACATAGGCTAGCTGAATGGATAAGAAAACAAGATGCATACATATGCTGCCTACAAGAGACCCACTTCAGACTGAAAGTAAAGGAATGGGAAAAGATATTTAGTGGAAACTGAAATTAAAATTAAAATAAAAAAAACCTGGGGTAGCAATACTTACATCAGACAAAATAAATTTTAAAACTAAAACTATAATAACAGATAAAGAAGGACATTACATAATAATAAAGGGATCAATCCAACAAGAGGATATAACCCTAGTATACATCTATGCACCTAACATAGGAATACCTAAATATATAAAGCAAATATTGATTGACATAAAGGAAGAGATCAACAGTAATACAGTCATAGTAGGAGAATTTAATATTTTATTGACACCAATGGACAGATCTTCCAGACAGAAAATCAATGAAACCACAGCCTTAAATAACACACTAGACCAAATGGATTTAATGGATATTTTTAGAGCATTTCATCCCAAAGCAGTAGAACACTTATCCTTTTTAAGTGCACATGAACATTTTCCAAGATAGACCACAAGTTAGGCCACAAAACAGGTCTCAATAAATTTAAGAAGACTGAAATTGTATCAAATACCCTCTTTGACCACAATGGTATGAAACTAGAAGTCAATTACAAGAAAAAAAACTGAAAAACACACAAACACATGAAGGCTAAATAACATGCTACTGAACAATGATGGGTTAACAATGAGATCAAGGAAGAAATAAAAAGATACCTGAGACAAATGAAAATAAAAATACAATGACACAAAATCTATGGGACACAGTGAAAGCAGTCCTAAGAGGGAAATTCATAGAAATACCAGCCTACCTCAAGAAACAAGAAAAATCTCAAATAAACAATCTAACCTTACACTTAAAGGAACTAAAAAAAGAACAAGAAACAAAGCCCAAAATGAGTAGTAGGAAGGAAATAATAAAGATTAGAACAGAAATAAACAAAATAGATTCTAAAATAAATAGGAAACATCAATGAAATCATGAGGGGGTTCTTTGAAAAGATAAACAAAATTTATAAACCTTTAACCAGACTCATCAAGAAAAAAAAGAGAGAGGACCCAAATAAATAAAATCAGAAATGAAAGAAGAGAAGTTACAACTGACACCACAGAAATACAAAGGGTTATAAGAAAATACAATGAGCAATTAGATGCCAACAAATTGAACAACCTGGAAGAAGTGGATAAATTCCTAGAAACATACAACCTTCTAAGACTGAATCAGAAGAAACAAAATCTGAACCGATCAATAACTACTAATGAAATCAAATCAGTAATCAAAAAACTCCCAACAAACAAAAGTCCTGGACCAGATGGCTTCACAGGTAAATTTTACCCAATATTCAAAGAAGAATGAACACCTATCCTTCTCAAAAAATTCAAGAAGAGGGAAAGCCCCCGGGCTCATTTTATGAGAGCACAATTACCTTGATTCCAAAACCAGACAAAGACATTACCAAAAAAAGAAAATATAGGCAGATATCCCTAATAAACATAAATGCAAAAATCCTCAACAAAATATTAGCAAACCAAATTCAGCAATACATTAAGAAGATCATACACCATGATCAAGATCAAGTGGGATTTATTCCTGGGATGCAAGTTTAGTTCAATATTGCAAATCAATTAACATGATACACTACATAAACAAAATGAAAGATAAAAATCATAAGATCATATCAGTAGATGCAGGAAAAGCATTTAACAAAATACAGCATCCATTTATGATAAAAATTCTCAGCAAAGTGGGAATAGAAGAAAGTTACCTCAACATAATTAAGGTCATATATGACAAACCTATCGCTAATATACTCAACAGTGAAAAGCTAAAAGTGTTTTCCTTAAGATCAGAAACAAGACAAGGATTCCCACTTTCACCCCTTTTATTCAACATAGTATTGGAAATCCTACCCAAAGCAATCAGTCAAGAAAAGGAAATAAAAGGCATCCAAATTGGAAAGAAAGAACTAAAACTGTCATTATTTGCAGATGACATGATATAGAGAGAACCCCCAAGATTCCACCAAAAAAAGCTATTAGAACTGATAAATAAATTCAGTAAAGTAGCAGGATATAAATTTAATATTTAGAAATCAGTTGCATTTTATAGACCAATAACAAACTATCAGAAAGAGAAATTAGAAAACAATCCCATTTACAATTGCATCAAAAAATAAAATAAAATATGTAGGAATAAATTTAACCAAAGAAGTCAAAGACCCATACTCAGAAAATTATAAGACATTGAAGAAAGAAACTGAAGAAGATACAAATAAATGGAAGCATTTACCATGCTCATGGATAGGAAGAATTAACGTTGTTACAATGTCCATACTAACCTAAGTAATCTATAAATTCAATGCAATCTCTATCAAAATACCAATGGCATTTTTCACAAAACTAAAACAATCTTAAAATTTATATGAAACCATAAAAGACCCCAAATAGCCACAACAATCTTGATAAAGAACAAAGATGGAGGTATCATGCTAGCTGATATCAAACTATACTACAAGGATATGGTAATCAAAAGAGCATGGTACTGGCATAAAAACGAACACATAGATCGATGGAACAGAATAGAGAGCCCAGAAATAAACGCATGTCTATACGAACATTTAATCTATGACAAAGGAGGCAAAAATATACAGTGGAGTAAAGACAGTCTATTCAATAAATGATGTTAGGAAAACTAGACAGATACATGCAAAAAAGAAAATGAAACTGGATCACCTTCTTAGACTATGTGAAAGAATAAACTCAAAATGGATTTAATACTTAAATGTTAGACCTGAAACCATAAAATCCTAGAAGAAAACATAAGCAGTAAACTTTCTGACATTGCCCTTAGTAATATTTTTTGTGATATACCTCCTCAGGAGAGAGAAACAAAGAAAAACAAATGGGACTACATCAAACTAAAAAGGTTTTGAACAGCAAAGGAAACCATCAACAAAATGAAAAGATAACCTAATGAATGGGAGAAAGTATTAGCCAATGATACATCTGATAAGAGGTTAATATCCAAAATCTATAAAGAACTCATACAACTCAACATCCAAAAAACAAACAATCCAATTAAAAAATGGGCAGAGGACCTGAATAGACATTTCTCCAAATACAGCGTACAGATGGCCAATAGACATATGAAAAGATGCTCAATGTCACTAATCATCAGAGAAATGCAAATTAAAACCACAATGAGATATCACCTAACACCTGTCAGAATAGCTATCATCAATAAACCAACAAACATCAAGTGTTGGTGAGGATGTGGAGAAAAAGGAACCTTCATGCACTGTTGGTGGGATTGTGTATTTGTGCATCCACTATGCAAAACAGTGTGGAGTTTCCTCAAAAAATTAAAAATAGAACCAGCAATTCCACTTCTGTTTCTATTTTTATCTACTTATCTGAAGAAATCCACAACACTAATTTGAAAAAATATACACACTTCTATGTTCACTGCGGTGCTATTTACAATAGTCAAGATATGGAAGCAACCTCAGTGCCCATCAATAAATGATTGGTTAAAGAGGTGGTACATATACATAATGGAATATTACTCAGACATAAGAAAGAATGAAATCTTGCCATCTGCAACAACACGGATGGACCTAGAAGGTATTATGCTAAGTGAAATAAGTCAGACAAAGAAAGAAAAATACCATATGATTTCACTTTTATGTGGAATCTGAGAAACAAAATAAACAAACAAAACAGTAACAGACTCATAGACACAGAGAACATTTTGATGGCTGCCAGATAGGAAGGAGTTTCGGGGGAATGGGTGAAAAGGGGGAAAGGATTAAGAAGTGCAAATTGGTAGTTACAAAACAGTCATGGAAATGTGAAATACAGCTTAAGGACTATAGTTAATAGTATTGTGATAACTATGTATGGTGTCAGATGGGTACTGGATTTATCAAGGTGATGACTTCATAAGCTATATACATGTCTAATCACTATGTTGTATACCTAAAGCTAGTATAATATTGTACGTGTATGTCAACTGTAATTGAAAACCAAAAAATTATTTTTTAAAAAAAAGAAAGAAATTGAACAAATCCTTGCAAAGTAGGGGTAAATAAGCTTCAGATAGTAAGCTTATGTGTACCTCCCAAACCATATAAACCTGGTGGGCTAAATTACTCCTTATATCATAAGCCTAACATAAGAGTAGCCCAAATTTTAGAGTACGTGGCCCAGGAGAAAAGATATCTAATGATGTTTCATTTAGTTTTTTTGTCTTTCTTGATTTATTTTATCATTCTTGAAAAAGTACCTTTAATCTGTGTTACTTACCATGACTTTCTAGCTACTATACTCTATTAACTACACTAACATTAATTCAATTCAATGGTCCGGTGAGAGTATAAATTCAGACCAAATTCTCCCTAAAATAAAGTAATAATTTAAAAATCCATTCTTCTCTCATCTTATTTTGTTTTCTCAGGCTTTTCTTTTTCTCTCTCTGCTTTCTTATCCCCTAGGCACATGAGATAGTTGTGATTCTTAACTTGTGTCAAGACTTTGAAAATCACTAGTCCCATATTCCCTTCTATGCCATCCACGCCACTGCTTCATTTAGTCCCTGAATAGGATGGTCTGTGGTCCCAAGGCTTCTACAGGAACCTGTAAGTGGTGACTTTTGTACTCCTTTTCTTAAAGTGTTTAACTTGCTGAGCACTAAATCTTCCCCGGGTTTCTGCACACTAAAACGCATAGCAGGGCACTAACATTGCATTACAGTGCCACCTACAGTCTGCTGCTGGTAGAGACCCAGAGCGAACTAATTCTGTGCACTCACCGCCAGCTAGCTGGCTAAAGGAAAATATAGTCGTTCTGGATTCAAATGAACCCTTGCTCTACAAGAAATCGTTCAAGATAAGGTCAAGGAAGCCTCCCATCTGGAACTATAGATTGTTAAATCATCATTTGAAATGATGTCATCCTTAAATGTTGGCTTCGCATTAGGATTTTAACTCTGAAAGTTTGTTTATTAAACATCTTCATGGCAAGAGACCTTCCGTGATGAAGGTACGGAAAGGAGCAAACAGCAGCGTCTGGGCCTTTCAGTGCTGCTTCTTGGGGTCGTGGCTGTGGTTGAGCTTCACTGACATCTGCAGGATGAAAATCAGCGTGGCCTGGCCGGGGAACGGGGTGGAAATGGAGCATTTGTGCTCTGCGCATTAAGCAAGCAGCAGCCACATTAGAAGCTAAGGGCCCATTAGCTCTCACTTAATGTTTCTTCTCAAGCAGATAAGTACAGGCATCAAATACCCCAGCCCTTTTATGACACATAAATCACAGGTCAGTGCCTTCCATGGAGACTCCTGTTTGCGAAATGAGTGGTGAGACCAGGAGCAAGGAAGCAACATTTCAGCTCACTCAGAGACCCAGAGGGATGAGCTGATTACACAGGGCAGCGCCAGGAATTTCTCCCTGCAATTTAGTAATTAAAACCTTTCTCCTGCTTGAGAACTGGCACATAGTTCCAGCCCTTCCATGAGCATCAGCTCGCACAAAAAGCTACCCTTGTTCCCGTTAACTTCCTTCTCAGGGAGTTGGTTTCCACAAGCCATCCTGAGTGGAAAGCAGGCTGTGAGACCCCAGTCTTGTCCCACCACTAATTAGACTGAGGTGGACCTTTTCCCACAGAATCTCTCTCTTGACAATTTATGCCAAGGGGCACAGAGACTAAGCGAGCTGGGAACTGAGCCATGTTAATGATGCAGCCTCAAGTGAAGGTCCATGAACTTGGGCTGCTAAGGTCATTGGGACTGCCCTGGCTTCTGCCCTTCCCACCATTGCAGCTTTTCTGTGGATTCCATGAGTTCTGTACTTAAAACCAACTTGAGCAGGTTCAGTTCTTTATTACTAAAATTGCTGTCTAACCCTGAATCTTAGAACACATATCAGACTCAGGTTGGGATTTCTGCTCCCTACTCCACTGTATGTGGAGAAACTTCCACAGCCAGCACTCAGCCCGCCAAGGCTCCTGTGGTTCAGCCAAAGCCAGGAGTTGGCTACCGCCACAGGCAGGGGTCGGAGACAAGGGCAGCAGTGGGGACCAGGTGTGGTCTGCAGACTGCTGCCAGCCCACCATCTGTTACTGGTCTGCAACAACAAAAGGACAGAAACTGAGAGTAAGTGTTTAGGAACTTTTATAATAATTGTTCAGAGCCATTTACTATCTATAAAATCTTATAATAAAATCAGAGCTTGTATTTTGTATGTCTTTCTTTTTTTCTTTTCTCTACTGCTTATTGTATTTTACAAAAATACAATCAGTTTACAAATGATTGGAAATCAAAAACAAGAACAAAACACACATGTCTTCCGCTGCCAATGGTTTGAAGAGCACTACTTCAAATCCCCTTTCAGGCTCTGGTCCAGGCCCCTTGGCCATTCAGCTGGAATTTTGCTTAGAGAAGACAGGAATACAGCTACGCTTTCTTTCAAAGGAAAAGTGATGATTCACAGGCAGAGGCAAAGCCTATTGTGCACATCCATCTATGAGGAGGACTTGTCCTTAGATCAAATTGGTCAGAGGCAAGACCCCAAACATTCCAGGATAGAAAACACCTCCTGCCCACAGCACCCCGATGGAGTTTAGACAAAGTATTCCAAAAGGGCCAGAAGCTGTCTCAAGAGCAAATTTGGGGGTTGCATCCAGATGTGAGTTGAGTGGCCCAACGGGGCTTGGGAGATTTCTAATGCCTCTAGTCAGTGCTTCTCTGTGCCATTTCCCCAGGGACTCCCTATGGGGGAGGGGGGGAGACAGACAGAGAGACAGACAGACAGACAGACAGACTGTCCCTCCCTGGAGCCTACTTCTCTGGGAAGCAGCACTTTCTCTCACAGCCAATAGAGGGACCTAGACATGGAAGGTGCGAGGCTTCCGTGTATCCCTATTTCTTTGGATAGAATTCCCCTGGGTCTCACCTTATCCTCTCCAAGGAAGACAGGAGGTCACTGGGGACATAGGGTGGGCCTTAGGTTGTGCCAAACCCTCTCAACTCTAAATTGTCTCTGCGTGGGTCCAAAAAATGAAATATGGAAGTGAAAAAAATACGGTGTCCCATTAACATGTGAAAAGAGAGAAGTATAAGAAGAGGAGGAAGAAATACATGGAGAGTGAAATAGAAACAGAGAGGGAAAGGAAGGCAAGCATAAAGGACTGCAAACTCCATACGAACAGAAACAAAGTCTGCATCCCAGTGCCCACCTAGGCACATAATGGCTCTCAACAAATGTTTACTGAATGAGTAAAGAAAAGAAGGAAAAGCTGACACAGGAGCAAGGAGAGAGAAGGCGCCCAGATGGCATGCAGCTGACCACACTCCTGCCTCCTGACAGAGGTCTCACTGCTGCCCTGCAGCCCACAGAGGCAGCAGGCAGGGGTGAGGGCTGGTCACATGGGGTGCGGGCTGCTGGGCAGGGAGATGGCTACACGGGGAGAGACTGCTTCTCTGGAGTCCGACTCCTTGTTGCTCTCCTGTCTTTTTCTCTCTTAAAAAAAAAAATTGTTTTGATGCAGGGAAGAGTCCTTGATTTCATTTGAAACAATTCCCAAACAGGATATGGAATCTCAAACAGCCCCTTGGCCCTTGGCAGTTGTTGTGCGCAGGTGTTTCTTGCAAGTGACAGGAGGCACGTAGGGCACGGAGACCCTGGGAGCACTGGGAGGTGGCGCAGCTGCTGGAGGGTGGCCCAGGGCACAAGGGGCTGGTGGCCTGAGCCCTGTAGCATCCCCTGCATTCCAGGAGTTAGACTCCTCCTCACACGCCTCCTCCGCCCCCTTGCTACCCTCACCCCACCCCCCCAGTCTTTAGGATAATACAAATTGCATTTTCACGCTTATTTCTATAATTCATAAGATAAAAACAAACCAGTCTCAAAGAGAGACATTAACCTGCAGTGAACAAAATGGAAGAAAGGCCGAATGAGGAGGACTGCTCGGTAACAATGGACTCATTGATCCCTTCTGGCAAGAAAAGAGTTAGCAGAGCACGCTAAGTCTTGAAGTACCAGCAGGGGTTTCTCCACTGTTGCCTTCAAGGCGCCTGCTCCACAGCTCTGCCCAGAGGGTCCTGGGAAGGAGCCCCCCTACTTTCCCCTGTGTTTTCATAAGGAAAAGGACTGATACGTGCTTACAGTGTTACCCTTCCACAGGTATTTATATTTTCAGATTATAAACATAGAAAAGGCTATTCGCGCTTTAGAAACAATCTCTTCTATATTTCTGCACCTTCTGGGGAGCCCTTTCAGGGCTGTCAAGTTGGAGCCCACAGGAAGGCAGGGGGCTACACGAGGGTCTCTGGGCAGGCCATACACTTTAGAAAAATTCTCACTTCATATGGTTAAATAACATGTTTGGGGTTTCAAAGATGAATACCCCTTAGCCAAGCACAAAGAAGAAATTATCCCAAACAACTCAGCTCTGAAGTCTCTAGACAGCTACCATCTGACTGCTTTTTCCGAGACACCGCAGGCAGCCTGAGGCCCACGTCCCCTTCGGTGAGTTCCACAGAGCCCATCAAAGGCCCTAAGCACATTGACAACTGCCTCCCTCCACCTCTGGATGTTACCCTTGGAACCTCCTGAAAGCTCGGCCAGATCTGATGTCCCCTACGATGCTCGACAATCCTATCCGAGGCACAGCCAGCCGACCCAGGGCAACAAATGGACCATGGCAAACATGCACCCCACACACAGGGTAACCCAGAAAGTCTCCTGAATCAGGCCCTGAATGAGCCTTTCTCTACTCTATGACTGGTAACAATTTATTTACATAAATAGGCCAGAAGAAAAACATGGCTAAGTTTGTCCATCACACCAGGCATATCTTCTTACTCACAAAAAGCAAGACACAGTCCAATCCCCTGACTTACAACCAGAAAGCTAGACTGTTACATGACACTAGCTGCTCTAAACTCCCCAAAACACTACCTCGAAAAACATTGACCGGGTTTTGTTGCACTTTATTAAGCTCCAGAATGATGAACTTGACCAAGGTAGCATCAAAAGCCCCAGAGAGTCTGTACCGGGAGATCCATGGTTTCTATTTACATTTTTTATTTGAATTCTCTCTTACCCAAAGCCCAGTTTCTGTCAAGCCCTTCCTTTGAGCCTACCTTACTAAAATCTAGAAGTGGTAACTCAGTGCCTCGCAAGATTTTTATAAACAGCAGGCACTTGGTAAATGCTTCCAGAAAATGATAAGTAAGCTAATGAGTGAACTAATGATTTTAGAAGTACAATAGCCTTGAATTCAAGAATATTACAATTGAGTCCCTTATTTTTATAATTTCTCCATCACCTTACTCAGGAGGTTCTTAAAGTGACCATAGTCCCAGCATCACAGAGCTTGGGAGGGACTTAGACTCTACCACTCTGATTAATTTCAGACTTTTTTTTTTTTTAATTGGGGAATATTAGGGAACAGTGTGTTTTCTCCAGGGCCCATCAGCTCCAAGTCGTTGTCCTTCAATCTAGTTGGAGAGGGCACAGCTCAGCTCCAAGTCTAGTCCTCATTTTCAATCTTTAGTTGCAGGGGGCGCAGCCCACCATCCCATGCGGGAATTGAACCAGCAACCTTATTGTTAAGAGCTCACGCTCTAACCAACTGAGCAATCTGGCCTCCCCTTTGGAAGCTCAGCAACAGCTCATTGTCTTCAATCTAGTTGTAGAGGGCACAGCTCACTGGCCCATGTGGGAATCGAATCGGCAACCCTGCTGCTCAGAGCTCGAGCTCTAACCAACTAAGCCATCCGGCCGCCCCTAATTTCAGACTCTTGCCAACAGCAATGTCCCAGAGGCCACCTCAAGGGACAAGTAGGAGGCTAAAGGAAAAGGTATCTGAGAGTTCCATTCCCATTTGGGTTAGTATAATATATTAAGGTAAGGCTAGCTACTACAATAAATAAACCTCAACATTTCAGTAGCGTGGCAACATAGAATTTCATTTGTTAGTCATGTAGCCATTTGATGTGGGAGTTTCTGGCCTGCAGGTGGCTCTCCTCCACAGGAAGCCAGGCATCTTCCATCTAGTGGTTCCATTATCCCGGAGGGCCCCAGCCAAGAGACAGGGGAAGAGACAGAAGAGGGAGCACACCTACTTCTTTACCACCTTGGCTTACGTATTAGTCAGGGTCTTATCAGAAGAACAAAGTCCAAGCCAGGTAATCAGAAAAAAAAGAGATCATTTAGATCTGAAAAGCCAAACATGGGACATAAGGCAATCTGAAGATTATTATCAGCAGGAAGTCACTCCCACTCGCAGGCCTGGAGCAACAAGCTCACTGGCCTCTTATTCCTCTGCACAAGAGAAGGTTGCTGGGCAACTGAGACATGGAAGAGCTGCTGTTAGTTAAGAGCTGAGACCACAAAGATGTCACCTGAAGCCAAAAATATAAGGGCTTAAATACTCTGGCTTCTCCCTTCTCCCTCCCTGCCGTGTCCTGCCAGTGCCTCAACAACAACAACCTAGCAGCCAGAACAAGGGCTGAAAGCCTGGGAAATTGTAGTTGGCAGGGCCAGTCCCCTACAGAATGAGCTCAGCAAGGAGAGGGCAAGGAAATGGATCCAAGGTCTAACAGGAAAGTGACAAACACAATCCATAAGGGACACAAGTCACTGTCTTTTTTTTCCCCCAAAGCTACTGAGGTTTATTGTTTTTCATTATTTTGCCATTAAGTATAGTACCCTCATTATTTAAAAAGCACTGATTTTTATTCATTGACGTATGGGTTATAATTTTAAAATTATGATGGTAAGATAATATTGATAGTATATTTTAGAGATGTTTTTCATCCACAGAAATGTCATAAACTATTATTCTTAATTAGTATAGTTTAAGCTATATCCAAAAAGAATTGTCCTTTATCAAAAAATAAATAACTGCAGTTTATTTTATACTCAAATTGTTATGTTACATTATTATTTCTTAGCTTAAAAGACCACTGAGTTGAAAGTTTTAGCACAGTCAGAAAAGGTCAGGTCTCATCAATGTTTATTAAACACTTGAGAGGAAATATATTGACCCTTAAACTCTTTAGTGCCTGCCACATAGTTGAGGTGCTCATTAAATGTTGGAAAGTTAGATAGAATTTTAATTCAATATGCCTCAATAAACTAAAGAGATGTTTTATTACGAGGCATCTCTTTTTACAGAGAAAAAAGTCTACTAGATTATTCCTCCCACTATTTGCCTTTAGTATATATAAGTAAATAACTGAATTCTGCTTTTCCAAATTTCCTCCGAAGCCCAGGCTCAACGTGGCTTCTTCTGTATATCGTTAGTTATAGGACTTCTGTTCAGCTAGACTTAAAGTGATTCTCAGTGATGATTGTTCTGTAGTTTAGTTATAATTTTGATATAGCCGTGTGAGCATTTACCTCCTCCGCCACCTTGATTGAAGTCACTTTCGTTCATACTTCATTGGCAAGGATTATTTACAGGACCTCACCAAGAAGCAATGGGTGCTGGAAAATGTAGTCGTTGGCTGGACAACCACTTACCAGTAACATAACTGGTAAGGAGGAGCACAAACTTTTGGCTCTCTCTGCCATAGCTAGATTTGGAAAGATTTTGAGTCCACCCAGCAGCTCCCTTTTCACATGAGGTTCATGAGGGACAGAACCACAGTAAAAAGACCCTGGTGACTCTCTAAGCAGCATTATTGTTTCTCCCTCCTCATGCCATCCCTGAGACCTAGAGGACTGGTAGGAAGAGGAAGAGGAGAAATTAGCAACTGCTTGGTGCTCCCAGAAGGAAGGAGCCAAATGTCCAGAAAGTGTTGGCTCCTTCAATGAGCTGTTGATGACAGGGATGCCCTCATGGGACTTTGGGGTGAACTGGAAGTATAGGCACATGAAGGAACTGGTAAACAAGACAGATTTGGCTTCTGCCCTTGTGGAGCTCATGATTCTACTTTATCAGGAGTTGCTAGTAGGTGGAAAAGAAGTAGAGCCCTAGGATGAAGGATAACAGTCTTGCTCTGAGCATTATCTCAACCTCCTAGCTTATACTTCAGCTCCAAACATTTATTTTTAGGCCAAGCTCCTTCCATCATCATCTTAGAGGTGTGTTTACATTCTTAGTTCCCATATTTACATTCCAACTAATACAGATGACTTCCCACTCTTTAATCTTCATACACTACAATCCATTGTCACAAACTGTCTTTCTAATGCACTCCTGAACTCCAAGTAGGTAGGTTGAGGCCTCCCTCCCCATCGGCCAGAGCAGTTCCATTCATTCTGGTTTTATATATCTGGCTATTTATCTAATTTATATAAAAAGTTTGCAAACCATGAATCTAGTTTAATTCCTCCTTTTACATGTGAGAAAGTGAATTTCTAATGAGAAGAGGAGACTTGCCAGAGACTACACAGCTAGTATGTCGTGGAGAGAGGCCTAGATTTAAAGTCTCAACCCCAAAACAGTGTTCTTTCTACTACTCTCCTTCAGAAATCCTAACAAGAATAGTTTCTCAAACACACACTCCTTGTGGAAAGTGCCAAGAAATTCTCTGTCCCTAAAGATGACATCCACAGGAAATGTTCGTTTTCAGTGTTCTGCAGAGGTGCCATTTTCCCCATTAATTTGGGCTCTTTTGATTGCAAGTGACAGAAATCCATTGAGAATGCTTAGGCCAGAAAGAACATTATTATAAGGAACCTAGGGAAGGAATGAACCCTAGGGTAGGAATGCAGCTAGGCCCCAGGTACAAGTTGGAACCAGGGATTCAGCTTTAGAAATCTCTCTCCCCATCCTGCTTTGCCTTTTCTGCACATCTACTTTATCTTCTACTCTCTGCAGACCAGGTTTTTCTACTTCACTATTCATGTGGCAGAAGATAGGGTCCTACTTGCTCCCAAGGTTTATGCTCCTAGGCTGCTAGCCACCCCCACACTCATTGTCTTTGGTTTTGGTTTTTTTTGTGCATGTGTCAGTTTTAATCAAGTATCAGTTATATACAATAAAATGTATTCTTTGTTAAATATATAATTCATAAATTTTGACAAATGCATACAATCATGCCCCCACTGCCACAATTAAATTACAGAAAATACCCACCACTCCAAAAAGTTCCTTTGTGCTACTTTCAGTTAATGCTCTCCCCTACTTTCAGCCCTGGCAATCACTGATCTGTTTTCTATTCCTAACATCTTGACTTTTCTAGAATTTCATGTAAATTAAGTCATGCAGTATATAGCACAACTTTTCTCACTCAGCATAGTGTTTTTGAAATATATCCATATTGTTGTCATGAACATTGGTGGTTAGTTCCTTTTTGTTACTCAGCAACATTACATTGCATAAATATACCACAATTTGTTTATCCATTGTTGATGGACATTTGGGTTGTTTCCAGTTTGAGGCTATTATGAATAAAGCTGCTATGAACACTCATGCACAGGTCTTTGTGTGGACTTATGTTTATGTTTTCATTTCTGTTGGGTAAATACTTAGGAATGAAACTTCTGGGTCATATTTTAAGTATATGTTTAACTTCATAATAAACTTTCAAACTGTTTTCCAAAGTGGCTGTACCATGCTGTGTTTCCACTAGCATTGTGTGAGCATTCCAGCTGCTTCACAGCCTTCCAAGCTCGTGGTATTGTCAGTCTTTTTAAATTTTAACCATTCTAATAGGTTGCAGTGGTATCTGATTATGGTTTTAATTTGTATTTTCCTAATAAATAATGATTTTTAGCATCTTCTCATGTGTTTATTTGCCAGCCAGAGCTTTTCTTTAGCGAAGGGTTTAATTCTTTTGTCAATTTTTGGAGAGTAGCTTGTCTTCTTACTGAGTTGCAGGAGTTTCTATATATTCTATATATGAGTCCTTTATCAAACATGTGTTTTGCAAATATTTTCTCCCAGTCTGTGGCTTGTCTTTCAATTTTCTTAATGGCACGTTTCAAAGAGTATGTAGCTTTGTTCTATATAAAATCCAATTTATGAATTTTTTTCTCTTATGGTTCCTACTCACTGTGTCCTAGCAAAGAAATCTTTGTCTAATCCAAGATCACAAAGATTATCTCCTATGTCTTCTTCTAGAAGTTTTATAGCTTATGTCAATGATCCACTTTAATTTTTATCTATGGCGCATCTCTCACTTGCTTTTATTCACACTCTTCCCCTCGCTCTCCAAACCTACTTTTCTGGGGCAGAACTCTGGGAGCTTGGATCAGGTGTTCTTTCCTAAACCGATCTATATGGCCAGAGCCAAGGAAAATCTCTGACAGCCCAGCTTGATCACCTGCCTGCTCTGGTCCTGGCAACAGTGTTCAAGGCCCCAGGGCAAAATATGGCTGTCACCAGGACCCAAGTGGTTGAGAAAAGGGGCAGATCAGTAGCTAGAGAATGTGGGTTTATTATTTTTAGACTGGCACGACAATATAGTAAGTGTCCACATACCCTGTAATCTGCCTCTATCTACCTAAAGCTTATATTTTAAGCAATTAACTTGGAATATTACAGATTTCTTGTTATTGAATGAACAGATTTTACCAATATTCAAAAACAATTTTCCATATTGCCCACCAAAGTCCCAGTCATGTTTCCATGCCTAATGTACTAAAATACACCCTGTTGTGAAACCCTGGGGGACTCCTCAGACTGAGTTAGCATTACCATGGCATTTAAAACATATCTGTCTCCTCCAACAAACTATTAGCTCCTTGTGGGTAAGAACCTTATCTTGTTTGTCTCTGTCTCAAAGACTAGTTAATTCCTAGTACATAATATGTGTTGGCAGTATTTGAATGTTGGATTTCTCCTACAACTATTTGCCAAGTATTAATTAAACAATGAGAGAGAGACAACTTTGAAGACTTGCAAGGGGTAAACTTACCTTGCAGAATTTTTTTACAAGAAAGATCCTCACTTGAGACGGATGGCTGATTCACACTCAATGAAGAAACAAAACAGAGATAGAGAATCTAAGATCAGTCTCATGCTGACTTTTCACCCTTGCCCCGGGAAAATATAATTCAAATGCTTCCTTGCAGTCATGACGTACAATGTCGAGCTGAGGCCCACTGCTAAGGAATAGTTAGCTTCACCACTAAAGAGCCGTAAAATTCCACTACACTTAATCTCACATCACTCTGATTAACAGTACAACTGCTACTTGGCTGGCACAGATGCTCAAAGAATAGCAAATATTAGAAGGAAAGTCTCTGGTAATGAATTATGTAAATGGAACATTCTGGAAATTTTACCCAAAAAAGTGCAGCCTTCAAATAGAAGTTTCTGGATAGAACTTAGGGCAGAAATTGCCAAGAAGCCAAGTAGGGAGCTAATCGGGTCAGAGTAACAAGAAATTTAAATAAAAACTGCCATTAAGGAAATTTATCTGAACTCTGCAGGTACGGGCTATAATTGTCATATATTCTTTGATTTAAAAAAAAAATAAAACAATTTCTGGATGTTTAGAACACACCCTTTAAATAATATATAGGCATGAAGAGGAAATTCCCATGATAAAATCTTTACACGACCCTGAAGCAGTGGAAAGTGCACATCCTGCTTCCATTTCAATTGCCAACAGAGGCTCTTTGAAGGAGTCAAATGTGTGCAGCAGAAAGACACCATGATATGTGGAAAAAACAGACTCAACCTTCCGTGGGCTCCTAGGAGCCTCTGTGGGCCTCCATCATTCTAGAGTGCTTGTGCCCCCAGCCTTGCTTCCCCCTGAGCTTCTCCCCCCACCCCACTACACACAGGGCGCTGCGTATTTGCGTCGTTCTATGAAGCCCTCTCTGCCTGTGCAACATTGTAAATGGGAAGCAAAACTGGCTCTGGATCGCTCCAGCAAACGACAAATGACTCTGAATATAGAGAAAAATCAATCAACAGGCAACTGAAGTATCTGGATAGGAGACAGAGGACAAGTAGAGAAAGATTTTTAACTTTTTTTAGATTTAGTTAAATCAAGGACTGGATGACTCAGGAGGGACCTTCAACCCGACCTAGGATGGAAGCTGGCACCAAAAGCCAAGTCTTGCTTCATTGTGGGGCATCCTGGGAGAACAATTCCGCCACTATCCGGGAGGTCCCAAACTTTATTTTGGACTTTATACACCATCCCAGGTTGCAATATGAACTAGGGGCTTAACTCTTTTTGCTTGTTTATGCATGGCTTATGTATTTGTATTTGATTTCTGTTTCTAAGGGGTTTTCTGCCATTTTTGAGCAGGGGGAAATAAATTCTAAGCTAGTTGGGCTCCTATCAAAAATCCCAAGAAACAGAAAATTTTATATGCTTTTACTCCACTAACTTAGCTATCTTTCTTATAAACTAAATTTTAAATAAACGTAGACTGCTGTTTAAGCAATTGCTATTTTAGAAGTCCCCACTGTTTACTAAAATGTGACATTTTAGCGTCATTTGTGAATGTTTTAGTCCCCTCTTATTTACTAGTAGAATTATTTACTATTCAAAATGTATGATGTAGATAACTTATTTACAATAATATTTTTCACACTGAGTTTGGAAATTCTGAGAGATTTCTAGAAATCAGACCCACTGAACAACTAACAGTTGTGTGATGCTGGTGTCTGAGCTATTTGGATGAGAAGGCTGGTGCTTGTTTCTAAATAAGAAACAGGTAACTAAAGAGCTACCTAAAGTTTTCATTTTTTCAACTATAAAAATTCTTCTGTCACACCGAAAGGTAAGTGCTGTGGCTTTAAAAATGAAATTTGAGGGAGAGATATATAACCAACAAGCTCTTTTGTTTACTTGTCCAAACTTTGCATCTGTCCAATAAAACCCATCTCCAACTGACTTAACCAAAAGTTAATTTGGTAGAAAGCAATTTAGCCAAAAGCAATTTTGACTAAAAGCAAATTAATCAACTACAGAATTTGGTTGATACAAAAATTTGATGGGAAAATATGGACACCAGTTACTGACCTTTGTTTTCAAATATTACTTAAATTTTGATGCTACCCTCCATGGCTCTCTTCCTGAAAAATTATTAAAAGGTGTTTTTTTCTTAACCTCAAAAATTTCAAGTTTGTTTTTAGTCAATCATTCCTTCTCTGTTCTGTTTGTGATAGTGAAAATTTGGAATAATCTAACTCTCTAATGATAAATGACAAGTCCCCCACCTGAGCTGCTACTAGCATCTGACAAGGAGAAAATTCTAAATTAAATTACAGTGGCTGGAGAGTGAAAGACAGAACTGTTAGTCTGTTAATGCCTGCTGGCCAGCTAACAAAAGACTGCTCATCTTCTTTCCATTGCCTGTTAGAACTTTGGATTGATCTCCAGGTGGCTATTTCGGCAGATTATTTTAACCAGGAGATTCGCTTGTTTACACATGGGCTTTCCAGACTGCTGACCACAGTCAACGCACAGGAGTGGACATTTCTTTATGCGAGCCCTGGGCCTATCCGAGAGCTGGATGCGCTTCACCTTCTCCCACCCCCTTGCCTATAGCTAATGTAAACTCTTTTATATGGTTTACATCTTTCTTCCCACTTCCCCCACCTGATGAATAAAAACACAAATTCTGACATGCGTCTTTTCAACCTACCCATGTTGCTGGGAGTTTAGACTCCATGCCACAAGACTAGTCTTCTTTGGGGTAGCGTTTTGGCTCAATAAAACCTTACTTTAGAAAAGACTTCAGTTTGGAGATTAATTTTGTTGTTGTTTAACACATCCATGAATCCCCATTATTACCCAGCAAACTTTCACCCTGTCCTCAACCCACCCAACCCCACCTCCTACCCTCATTCTCAACAGATGGCTTTGCCTCCTTTTGTATAGAGAATACCAGACGTGAAGCCTCACATGCCTCCTCGACATCTGCTAACTATACCCCCCTTATCAAAATTCCATTCCCTCAGCTGCCATGACACTCTCCTTTCTGACTTTTCTCTTCCTTCTGTGTCAACCCCTCATTCTCTTCTGGGGATTCTTCTTACCCCACTCACCTTTTGAAGACCACTGTTTCCCAAGTCCCTTTGTTCAGATTTCTACTCTTCTCCCTCCACAGGCTCTACCTGGGGCATCCCAGCCCTCTTGACCCTGAGGACCTTCAGTAGAGTATCATGGTTAAAGATGTGAACTCTGAGTTTGAATCCTTCATTCAATCACAGACTAGCTCTTTTCCCTCCAGCAAGCTACTCTCTAAGCCTCAGTTTCCTTATCCATAAAATGGGAGTAATAATATCTTTGTCATAAGGTTATTTTGATAATGCAAATGTGATAATGCATGTAAAACAATAGCATAGTGCTTGGAGACGCACTGATAATTGGCTCAGTAAGTGTTACCTATTATTATTGTCTTGCCTTCAAAACATCTAGAGGCTAAAAAGACAGTTCACTACCAATAATGCAGTCTCACTACTAGTGGATCGCTGAGGCCAGAAGACGGTGCAAAGCTTCTCTTATCTCTCTGGATCACCTTCCAGTCCATACACAGTCTACCTTGAATGTTCTTCTTTGGACACGCAATATATTCTTTGTCTGATCTGTAGTGCTGTTCCCTTTTCTACCCCTCTGTCCTCTGTCAGGGCCCCAGCTCTACCTGCCAGCATAATCCCTCACAGCCTGAACCAATGCTGACTCTCACCTACGTGGGCACCTCTTATACCCCCCCACAGAAGCAGGCTTTGGTTTTCAGTCTTCCAAAGAGTCCCTCAAACCTATCTCTAGCTAATAATGACTGCCTCTCACAGCATAATTTGATGCTGTGGTGAGGATTGGATGGGACAAAGAGGGTACACAGAGGCTTATTCTGCCACAATATTGTTATTATTATACCATAATTAATAACTGTTATATGTTCAGAGAGATGCCTATGGATCAGACATTCACCTGTACTAGACTGTTTTCAAACTAGAATATAAAATAGCCACACACACACACACACACAATGCTTATATTGCTCACAGAAATTGAGACGTTGTCTTACTGCAGGTTTACTATCAGTAGGATCTTAGGCACAGCCATCTGTTCAATGGTTTAGGTTATCCTTGCAAGTATGAACTAGCCTAAATGCTGTTTTCATGAGCATATCAAACCCCATCACTCTCCAGGGATCACCAGTCGCTACATGGCTGCCTATTTTAACAGCCTCTTCTTACTCCTCACCTTTATCTACCTGCACACAGCATTTGCAACAGCTGACAACAACCTCTTCCTTAAAGGCCCCTTGATTCTTTGCGTGGGCAGCACCCCTCAGACAGTTCTATTTCTACACGGGGCAGAAGCCAAGAGAATACAGATGGCACTGGATTTGGAGGTTTTTGAACTGCAAATTGCCCATGCGAGAATAACAGACATGTATCTTTTTGTCCAGACTGCATCCTTAGACCTGGGTCAGAAAGCGGGTCATTATGGAGCCATGACCTTCCCCTGAGAAGAGGGACACAGACGGGGAGAGACAGATTAATATTCCTGTCTTCAGGAGTGAAAGCAGACAGCAGGGATCAAGGGGAATTCCAGTTACTATCTCAGCAACGAAGTCAAGAACCCAGACTAGAAATCAATACCATATGAATTTTTTAAGATTCTCTAAATCTTATGGGTTTGTGAATTCTATTATTCCCATTATTTCAGGCAGTAGCCATTGGAAGTAAAATAATTTCAAAAATAAACAAACAAGTAAATAAGAGGAACTGGTTTCTTGTCTTCAGGGATCTGGAGGAATTAAAACGAGCTGGAGCCACCACACCCCTCTGGGAGACAGAACCTCAGTGGGGTCAGAATTGGCAATGCCAGCACTCAGGTCACATGGCAAAGACCTGTTGTAAGGAGGGAACGACAATCTTGTCTGGTCCGGCAGTGGGTGTGGAGCTACCTTCTCTCCTTTGCCAGTTCCTTTTCCTTTACCTTCCCCTTAAATGTTTAAGATTCTTTAACCCACGTCCCCAGCAGTGCCCACTCTCCTGACTCCAGACCCACATTCCTGATTATCTACTGTACAGCCCACAGGCCCTAGCTTAGCATGTGCAAAATGGACTCATCACCCTTCCCATCTCCACTGCACGTCCATCCCTCCTGCAGTATCCTTGATCTCAGCGGAAGACATTGCCAATTTCTCAAGCACCAAGGCTAGACATGGCACCATCTGCAATTGTCCTCCTCTCCCCCACAAGCCGTTGGTCATCAAGGCCCATCAGTCAGATCCGATGTGTCCCATTCTTTTGCTTCTCACATTTCCTGTCCTAACTCAGGTCCTATATTCTTTTGTAGGACTATTGCAATGGTCCCCTAACTTCAATAGTTCTACTCCAATCTATGGCAGGTATGATTTTTACAGTGAATCCTCCCAACTAGGGCAAATTAACTTCCATAGTGAATTGTATGTAGCACTTGAGCCTTCATTTCCAGCGATGGTGGGAAGAGTTAAACTTGTCACTTTAAACTAATGCCATCATCTCTGGCTGAAACCTCTTCTAATCCCTCACTCTATTCCTCAGGATCACCTCCCAAAACAAACTACCCACATCCAAGCTCTTGTCTCAAGCTTTGCATGTGGGGGAACCCAGGCTAAGGCACCTTACTTAGCCTGAAAAGCTTCCAAGCTACATTTCCCCTCCTTTGTGCCTAGTGTATTGCAGTAGACCCAGGTTCTGCTGCGTATCATGCAGACTTAACCAAGCCATGTGGGTGTCGGTGACACAAGGACACAGGCCAGTGTGGCTACCAAGGCTGTGTTCCTCTGTGGTGGCTGTGGCTGAGGTTCTAGTCTCCAGCCCCCAGCTCACAGGTGCCAGGCAGTGGACAGGGGCTCCAGTGGGGTTTCACGAGACCCACCACCTGGTGCGACCGGAGTTTCTCCAGGCTATGCTACTTCTAGCTGGATACCTTCCAATCTTGGTTTTCTTGTCTTCCTGGAAATTCCAGAAGCTATTCATTCATACCCTGGAAACACGTTCTTTTCTATTAAAATTATCCTCTATCATTCTGTTTTCTGAGATTAAGCATCCTGATCCAATATAGTTACTTAAACTCTTATTCAATGATAGAGATTTGATTTTGGTTGTTTTCTATAAAGGAAAAGCCATCCCTTTACACTTTTGTTGAGCAAAAATATCATGCATTAAAAGAAATTTTTACACTAGAAGGTTTTGTTTATACCTTATATTCCTATCCATGAGGATTCATTTAGATAGGGTTAATCACTGTCTTGCTATTAATCATAAAGGCAAGAGTTTTATAAACCTTGGATATATAAGGTTCTATCAACACTTAATATATTTTAATAATAATAGCTATATTTTTCATGCCTATGATGTGTCAGTTACTGATATGTTTTCAGTATAATATCTGATTAATCCTCACAACCACAGAAACTGAAGTTCAAATCACACAAATTGTAAACGATTGTCATGCGGGGTCTCTGGTCCCACTCCCCACATAAAATGCAGGATATGGTAAGGCCAAAAAGGAACACCCACAGAGCCATAGATAGGGGAGTCATACCACTATAGTCTCGCTGGTGGCTGGGTTGGAGACACAGGAGTCAGGAGCCACACGATCCGCAACCTGCCATCCACTTGTCTCTGCCAACCAACCTCACTGGCTAGCTGCAATCCGCGCTTGCTAGCTCAGCCACCATCTTCTTGCTAGCCCCCATTTGCTGCTAGCGTAGCCTTGGCAGTTATATTAGTGGCCAGTGGCTCACTGGTTACAGTTGATGGCCATCCAATCACAGTTGATGGCCATTTACTACCTGAACCTGAGCCAGCACCTTTCCACGTGAGGCTGAGAGCCTGAAAGCTGCACCTGGCTCTGTCCCCACAATGAGTGTTCATACGCACAAACGGCTCCCCCGTCCTTTGGAGAGTTTTGGCCGGAACCATATCCTGCTCGCTGCGCCATTTGTCATGCAGGGGACGCTGCTCACTGCGCCATGTGTCATACAGGGTCTCCCGTACAACGACAGATTCCATGTTTTAACCCAAGTCTTTCTGATTCCGAGCCCATATTTTCTCCCCTATGCTATGTCCCTCCGTGACCAAAGGCCTCGCTCTAATCTGAGCCACACACTTATGGTCAGGGTTCTGGCCTCCAATTCACCCTGCATTATCAGCCGAGCTCCCAAGGGAAGTGCTGGGTTCAGGGAACACACATGCTAAGTTCAGGCACCCTCCTCAGAGACAGACTGCTCTCTGCCTAGTTAAAGTAAATCAGCAAAATAGTCCCCTCAACTCGCAATTGCTGTATTAGCTAGAATTGGGTTCTGCTGTGATAGATGAATCCAAAACAACTACAACTTAAACAAAATGGTTTATCTCTCTCACTTTCAAAAAATATAGAGGTTGGTTAGTCCAGAGCTAGACTAGGACTCCACACTCTCAAGAACCCAGGCTTCTCCTGTCTTGTTGTTCCACTGTGGAGTGGCTTCCATTCTCAAGGTTACTTCATGGCCAACAATGGCTGCCGGAATTAAGCTATCACACCTACACTCTTTCCAACAAGAAGAAAAGCACTCAGTCCCTTTCCTTTAAGGACATCTATAAGTTGCACTCACCACTTCCACTAACATTCATTAGCCAGAACTCAGCTAATATTGAGTTCCATAGCTGGATGAAAACTGGGAAATATAGTCTTTCTTCTGGGCATCCATGGGCCAAGCCAAAAATCTGGGTTTCTAGATTTTTGCAAGAAGGCGTATCAAGAGACAGCTACCAACTCTTCGACTAGTCTTTGATTTAAATGGCTTATTTTGGTTCCTTAAATAATTTTTGCATTTGTTTTGAGGAGGAAACAAGAAATACCAGTTTGTCTCCTGGAGAAATAGGGATGATGAAGACTTCTAGTTTAGTATTAGGTCAGAAAATAGAAATCCAGCAGCTCGCCTGACACCCACTCAACTTTCCCCACCACCGATTCATTATATTTTCAGCCTTTCAGGAAAGCCTCTCTTTTAAGATGACTCCAGCCTCTCTGCAGAACTTGCCTGAAGATTCCTGACAAATCTTAGGCTCAACAGGACTCTTCGGTGCATGGGGACTAGCAGGGTGGTCCACTCAGCGACAGAAGCCAAACGCAGGGCAGAGGTGACAAACATTTCATAGTGTCTTACAGCCATCATTTCAATCTCCATGAAACCATTGCCTTGGCCTTTCCCTTCCTTTCTCCTAATCGTTTGTATGACTGAGTCGCAATCATCCTTCATGAGTCAGCTCATTCATTCATTCATTCATTCATTCAATAAACATGAGCATTTTCTAGGGACTTCCTTAGGAAGTTTACCATCTATTGGATGGGACAAACTCCTGAACAAAAACAACAAAATGAAATCATGTGGTGTTATGTAGAGGAATTAAAAATGCCCTGTGAGAACCTAGAGGATCTAGAAGAGGTCATGTAGGAGGTGGCATTTGAGGTGGTTCTTGATTTATCTTTGAAATGCAGTGCCAGAAACACGGTAATAAGCTTAATTATGCTTTGACACTTGGTTCCTATAATCCTCATGACCAGAATGAGATTATTCCATTGTTCTACAGAAGCACTCAACTAGAAATAGAGTAACCCTTTCCAGAGTCATCCAGGCAGGTAAAGTTATCCCCTCCCCCCACATTACCCCACCCCACACACACACACACACAAATGTTTCTTTATCCACTCTATTTAAAGATTCTATAAAATTCCCTATTACTGTGTTTGATCATCCTCATAGTAAATAAGAACACCTGTCTGACATGAACTTTTTCTCTCCTACTGCAATTCTCACTCATTCTTGAAATACAAAATGTATTAAACATAATTATACTAAACTCAAAATACCTATTAAAATACAAAAACAAGAAGTGTTATAAAGATTTGCTTGTGGGTGGTGGTAGGTATTGAACATATATTCTTTCCACTCCTTAGTTAACACCACAATCTGGTCAAAAAAATAACTTAGTTGGAAATGAATAACATTTCCCAGAAAGGATCTTTGCCCATTTTTCAGAATCTTTTGGAGGAAGGGCAGGGTGTTTCTACTTTCATTTTAATACATTTTAGCCAATTGTGTTTACTCTAGATTTCTTATAATAATGATAAAGTAGAAAAAAATAAACATCCAACAGAAGGGAATTGATTAAAGAAAATATAATATGTTACAAAATAATGTGTATAATACATACAAAAGTTATAACAAAATAACTGATTATTGTAAATTGAATTTTCTAGTATTTAGCAAAATGAAAATAAACAGGTATAATTTCCTAAAAATAAATTAGAACATTTTTTAAAACCCTAGAGCCTTTTCTTTTGTTTTACTATTTTAGGTGTTTTTCCTTTAACACAAAAACAATGCACACTCACTTCTACAACTTACAAAAGGATTTTTTAAATGTAAAAATAATCCATTATTATACATACCAGAAATAACCACTGCTAACAAATCGGTATATAACATTTTTCATGTATATATGTACAAAAATGAAATCATTTCAAATACAGTGTTTTATAACCCTCCAAATATTATTCCACCACCACTCCCTTCCCCTCCCCCCACAAAAGACACTAGCATGGTGACATAATTAATGCAATAGCTTATCCTCAGAAAGAGTTTTAAGAAAGGCTAGAAAGAAGTGGTGAACATGGTGACAGATCAAGGATTCATCCTGCAGTCTGAGTTCTGAGTATGATTCTGTATGAAACATGCTAGAAACAAAGGCTGACTCCTCTGAGCCTCCATTTCCTCTCCCATAACATGAGGATAATGATGCTTGTGGCTCACAAATGAAGTCAACTTTTTAATGAGCTTTGAGTTTTGGAAAAATAGCACCACAGTATTTTACGATGTTGCCTGCTCACTGTGGGTGGTATTTTATTATTATTATTATTGTTTTATCTGATTTTGAATTTTAGTCTCTCCTTTTCTAGGATACCACTGTTGATTAGCTCCATGACACTTAATCATCCCTGGACTCTTGCTGTTTAAGAGTTTATCAACTCTAACTTACTTGAATAAACTTCCTTAATTCTTTTTCATTGACGTTTTGTTTTGTTTTGTTTTGTTTTGTTTTGTTTTGTTTTGTTTTGTTTTGTTTTGTTAAATTCCCATGTGGACAGTATGGTGCTTAGGGGCAAGGGCTGGGTTTCACATTGTTTTGGTATTCCCTGCACCATCTCTCTACTACTCCCAGGCCCACACCACAGTGATATTGCTGATACCCCAGTCCATGGTGGATTCTCCATTTGGGAGGGACACTTGTCCCACACAAGCGTCCCTTTGTGGAGAAATGGGAGGTGCAGGCCACTGGGACTCTTGTAGGAAGTTGTCCAGATGGGAATTGCCAATGCTGAAAAGTGAATTATGCTACCAGGAAAGAGTGCAGCCACCAGTAACCCCTCACTGACCGACCATGTCATCAGTCACTCTTGCTGCAACGCAAGGGCTGAAAACGGGCCAAAAAAATGAAGACTACACCACCTATCCTCAGCCCCCACCTTAGCCTCTGTAATGTTGAGTCCTCAGATAAGCATGAGCATGAGAACCTTTATTGAAAGCATGGTCACTCCCTTGCTCTTTTAAGCCTTTTCTCTTTACCAAATACCAAGAAATCTACTCATGGACACAACCAAGATAATCTTCTAAAATACAGATGCTAATCTCCTAAGGACATAGGATTTTCTTTTCTTTTTTTCTTTTTTTTTTTTCTTTTGATTAGTAAGTGTGGGGTAACAGATACCTTGTTTTTTGTTATTGTTGTTGTTTTTAGTAGTTTCAGGTGTAAACAATGTAATAGTTAAACATTTACACCCCTCACAAAGTGATAACCTGCCTACCCCAATCTACTACCCCTCTGATATTGTATGTATATAGCTGTTAAAATACCACTGACTCTATTCCCTATGCTGTACTCCATAGCCCGTGACTATGTACATATATATATTTAATTATATATTGATATATAATTATATATATATATCATTTATATTTAAATATATATATTTAATTATAATTCACATTCCATATTATTCAACTTCAGGTGTACACTGCAGTGGTCAGGCATCTACACCATCCATGAAGTGGTCTCCCTAATAAGACAAATGCTCATCTGATCCCCTTCAAAATCTTTACAACATTATTGATTATATTCCCCAAACTGTATTTCATATCCCCATGACTATATTGTGATAAATAATTTGTACTTTCTAATCCCTTTACCTTCTCCCCCATCCCTACCCCCCTCCCACCTAGCAACAGTTTTGTTTTGTTTTTTCCTATATCTCTGAGTCTATTCTGTTTTGTTTGTTCATTTATTCTCTTCTTTAGATTCCACATATAAGTGAGATCTTATTTTTCTCACTTTGTCTTTCTCTATCTGACTTATTTCCCTTAACATAATGGACTTCTCTAAACCACTATTTTTCTTCCTCCTCTGACTCTGTGTTTCTTTTTCTCCTAATTCTGATCTTAATTAATCTTCAAAATCTTCCTTTACTCATTCTCCATGAATTCCTTTTTTATGAAATGAGCAGCTGTCACCTTTACTAAGAAAAAGGTACATGCAACAAGAAGACATAACAGTCATCAATATTTATGCCCCCAATCAGGGAGCACCGAAATACACCAAGCAACTACTAACAGAACTAAAGGGAGAAATTGACCAAAACACAATTATACTAGGGGACTTAAATACATCATTGACAGCTATGGATAGATCATCCAAACAGAAAATAAATAACGAAATAGTAGCCCTAAATGACACATTAGATGAAATGGACATAATTGACATTTATAGAGCACTTCATCCTAAAACATCAGACTATACATTCTTTTCTAGTGTACATGGAACATTCTCAAGGATAGACCATATATTGGGACATAAAATCAGTCTCAACAAATTTAAGAAGATTGAAATCATACCAAGCATATTCTCTGATCACAAGGCTTTGAAATTGGATATCAACTGTAAAAAGAAAGCGGGAAAAAACATAAATACATGGAGATTAAATAACATACTTTTAAAGAAGGACTGGGTCAAAGAAGAAATTAGAGGAGAGATCAAAAGATACATAGAAACAAATGACAATGAAAATACATCCTACCAAAAAAAAAAAAAAAAAAGAAAAAGGTACATGACCCAGGCCCAGCCTCACTTGGGAGTTCACAAACAGGCCCTGAAATGATGGGGTCCTCCATAGACACTTGGTGATTTCTGTCCCTCAGGAGACAGGCCTGACCCTGTGGCCCCCTTCTTCTCACTCACAGCCATTCAGGACCGGCCAGGGATCCAAGCTTTGAAAATAACAGGCGAGAAAACAGGTGTCTTCCGGAGAGCCTGGTGCTTCCCAGATGGGAGAAGCGATTAAAGAGAACAGGAAGTGTGACTGCTCCTCAGCAAAGCCAGAGACAGATTGAGAATTGTGCTGTTCTGATGAAAAGTGCCAAGGTCATTATTAAATGGTTGGAAACTATTGTTCATAAAAAGCACTTGTACAAATGCAAAACGCTCTTAACAACCCTGTTTAAATTTATCTCAAAACAAAGGGTTGTCAATGAAGAGTTGGACTGCTTCCCCGCCAAGGTTTCAACCACACACAAACACCACATAAATCTCCCAGCTCTTATTCTGGGTGCTCCCGGGGTAGCAGCCCACATCTCCTCCCTGCCCTTCCCTCCATGTGCCCCAAGCCCCTAGAGACCCCCTTTCAAAATACACAAAAGCTAAAAAGCATCCCCACCTTGGAAACTAGCCCCTAATTCTCCACTGTGGAACTTTAGGAACAATGATAAAAACAATATTACTAAATTTATTTAGCTCTAGGGAGCTGTGAGGGTCCAGCCCATTTTTAAACAACGTTTTCCAGTCACCTTCCTGCCTTCTCCTTTTCCAGGGCGGATCCCTCAGTGCAGTGACATCACCACCTCCCACTGGCAGGAAAGTGTCCTGGATCCCTGGGGCATGACAGGGCCCAGGGCAGGAAGCCACACCAGGTTGTACAGTGTAAATCCTGGCCTGGTCTGTATTACTCACACTCCCTCTCAAAGAGGTTGCATGTTACAGAGCCTGGAGCTTGGGTCCTACAGCGACTCCCACCCCCAACACCTGGGTGGTGTGGAAGGCTTCCAGGTGCAGGAAGTAGAGAGAGGCTAGAGTCTGTGCTTTAAAAAGATCAAACAGACAATGTTGACCCAAAGAGGGTAAAGTGATCCTAGCGCCAAAATTCGTGATTGTATGTGTGTCATCAGGCGTTTATATTGTCTTCAAATACTGAGAAGATTTAAGGCTGGAGATATACTAACTCTGAGGGACACAAACACCACTACCCAACAGAACTCACTAAAGTGTTTTTATGAAACATAAATGTCTAGGCCCTCAGAATGACAAAATCAGAATTTCCAGGAGCAGGGCATGGATGCAGAATTTTTCAAGGCTCCCTGGAGGAACCCATTTGCAGAGCCAGGTTTGGGAATGGCTGCACGAAATGGCTTTCTGTGCACCCTTCCCCAACCATAGACACCTGTATGAGTTACTGTATTTCCCTGGAATGGATGACCTGCCCATTCACTCCCAGACACACACACTAAAATGCAATTCCTTGAGAAGAAATAAGAGAAATTGATAAAGCAGGAACACATATCCATTCCGAGTATAAATAAAAACACTGCAGCCCTGTCCTCCACTTCTGTCCAAAACAACTCTCCCCCAGTTCACAGGGCACGACTTTGAGGAAAGAGAGAAAAGGGCAGTTAGTTTCAAGGCTGACGTTCGAAGTAGGGTCTGGTCTAGAGACCTGTGCCATGGATGTGCACCCCCTCCTCCTGAGCCTGTCTGCATGGGCACTCCACATAACTCTTCAGCTACTTAACTCTTGATTAAGTCTGCAAGACACAGCAATGCCTTCTCACCTCCTGCAATCCATGAAGTGGAGGATCCATACGCTTATTCATATACACACATGCTGTGCTCAGCACAAAGGGCTGGCCTCCTCAGAGAGCAAACTCTCCTGGTGGGACTGCCTCTGACTAGAACCCAGACCCATACGGTTCTCCTGCTATAACACCCTGACCTCAACCCCAGTTCAGCACCATTTAGGATGAAAGCAAAAGACAGCTTCAATTTATGCTTTAGAGAGATCCATACAGTTTACGACCAAAGGAAAGTATATAATTTTCAAACAAAACTGGATCTCTTCTTCTACCCTCTAGCTAAAGTTTATTTCTCAGTCTCACCTCCTAAAAAATCATCAGCAAACAAATGCTGTAAATATTAAAACGTGCTAGAAGAGAAGATACACAAGTCCACTTGCCTTTCCACCAGGAGCATACTCTGATCCAACATGCACATGCTTAAGGTAAATGTGCAGAAGATGTAAGACCAAAAATTATTTTCATGCCCCATCCCTTAAAGAAGCAACAGAGGGTATGACAATGAAAATAGTTATTATCCAACTGGAACAATGCAAATCAAATGTTAACCAAAGAAAAACGGTAATAATAGGAATTTCCTGACCTTGGATGAGTCTCTTATTTTGTGCTGTGATAGCAACTTGAAAAACAAATTACCGTGTTTCTCCGAAAATAAGACCTAGCTGGAAATCAGTATTATATTATACTATATTATATTACATTACATTATATTAAATTATATTATAAAGTCCCAATCTTATATTATAGTAAAATAAGACAGGGTCTTATATTAATTTTTGCTCCAAAAGACACATTAGAGCTGATTGTCTGGCTAGGTCTTATTTTCAGGGAAACACAGTATGTATAGGCACCTAGCTCATTATCCATTACAAATTAAATATTCATTTATCTATATGCTCCAAACAGTACCTATCCATCGCCATCACTTAAAAACACATTGCCCTTCTTTCTAGCCTTGTTAATTTCCAGATGCTAATTAAATTTAAACTCATAAAAGTATCTGTTTAACATGCATGACAAGATCATCCTTCAATATCCATTACCCACTGTACATTCCAGCACGTTTACCTACTGTTTTCTGTTTGCATTCTCATGTACATGCCTCAGCTTCAAGGGACAGACTGGGTATTTAACCTGGAATTCAATCCCTCTCTCGTTTTGAATCTACCCAAGTTTTCCCCTCTACGTGATGCTTCTGTAAGCAACTTTCTTTCAAATTACTGTTGAGAACAATGACTTCCAGATACTAGCACTTAAATATGGAACAGCAGGATGATAAAGGAATTCTGAGGAAAAGCTAAATTTCAACCCCTTTTCACCAGCCATTACACAAAGAGAGAACTCTTGATTTCTGAAGATTCACGGTCATTTATGTATTGCCATAAGAAGGTTTGCAGACAGCCTGAAAACCACGTAGATAATGAATGGCATTGCTTACAATGGGCACCTGACATAAAACAAGCTACCATCCCATAGGGGTGTCCCAAAGGCCTGGCAGAGGATTCCAAGTATTGCCCAGCAGGAAATAATCTCCACATTCTGTTTGCTCACTAACACAAGTCCTCCTGGGCAAGGAAACAGCAGAAATGAGACAAGAACCCTTCCTCAAGTGGCTGTGTTCTGCTGGGCCCTCTGTTCAGGCCTGCCTTTCGCTGCTGGAGAGACGTTCCTCTCTCGAGAACTTACACTGGACCTTCAGACGTGTCTGTCCCAAATGAGGATATCTGTACTTCCACAGCCATTTGAACAGAGAAAGGGAATGTGACACCACAGGCACAAACACTTACTCTCTGCCTCCATGTATCAGTGAAGTATTCACAAAGATAAAACAGGCCTGTGCTACCAACCTCACTTCCTTTTAACCTAAGAAAAGGTAAAATGAACCCTTTGAGTCACAGTTCCACCACAACAGAGCCATCCCCATCCCCTCCAGGATGGAAGGACAGGACACCAGATAGAAATTCAGTTATTCATGAACAAATGAAAAGTTCCATAAATAATAAATGCATAGGTAAGTATCTAAGGAGCATTTTTTTCTTGTTTCTTAATTTTCTTTAAAAATAATTAACTAGTCCATGAACAGATAAACAAAATATGTTATATGCATACAATGGAATATTATTCAGCCTTAAAAGGAAATGAAGTTTACATACCTACTACAACCTTGAACTTTGAAAATATTATGCTAAGTAAGCCAGACACAAAAGGACAAATATTGTATGATTCCAGGTACATGAGGTACATAAAATAGGCAATTCATAGAAACAGAAAGTAGATCAGAAGTTACCAAGGGCTGGGGGGAGGAGGAAATAGGGAGTTATTGCTTAATAGTTACAGAGTTTCTGTTTGGGGTGATTTTTGGAAATAGTGGTGATGGATGCACAACATTGTGAATGTACTGAAATGTACACTTAAAAAGTTAAAATGGAAAACTTTGTTATATATATTTTACAATTTTTAAATTAATACTGTAATATATCAAAAAACATTGAATTGTATACTTTGTAAATAATTTTATGATATGTGAATTTGCATCCCAATAAAACTGGTTTTTTTTAAAGACAATTGACTGCATAATACAAAAATAACAATGTATTTTGGTGTCTAAACAGGTGTCAAAGTAAAATGCAATACAACAACACAGACACTGGGAGGGAAGTAAGATTCTTATGTTTATATGAAACAGATTATATTAATTGAAGGCAGACTGACAAGTTAAGGAGGTATATTCTAATCCTTGGTATAACCACGAACATACATACATACATACATACTGTGCTCTGTGCCTGATATAATATATCTACAGAGGACACGCCCTCTGTGAAGCTTATCTCTGTCACAGTGAGCAAGGGGCTCTTGGAGCTACTGGGGTATTTAATGTTCCAGGTGTGCAAAGAATGCTACATGCAAGCTTGCAGCCCAGGATGAAGCTGGGCAGTGGGGGACAGCAGTGTGGGCTGGAGGGGCGTCTCAGAGACACAGCTCCAAGCAAGCCATGGCTCCCAACCTCTGTCTTTGTAAATGAGCTATTTCTCCCCACTTGTGGTTTATGTGCCATTTTAATAATAGTGTCCAAGTTAACTGATTGCTTAAACCATGTATGCAGTTAATATGCAAAAGATTTATTGGATTAAAAAATCCATTACCGTTATAAAATTTTAATAATGCATTTGTCAGTAAAATAAAGGAAGAACTGACAAATCTTGTAAATATAATTTAAGCTGTGCTAAACTGATGGTTTAACAAAGTTTAAGTTTTTTTTTAAGTTTTTAAGTGTTTTATCACTTAATTATATAAGCAAATTTTTTGTCTAGTGACTATCATAACTGAAGAAATCATGAGTTTAAAGCCTTGATAAAAAATTGCACGTAACCATTTCAAACATAAAATATGAAATTAAAATGTTATGTTTACGCAAGCAAGATCAAGCTTCTCATTTAAATTTTTGGAAAGATTTTATTTGTAAGATTTATACAAGTCCTATATTTAATATCTTTCCTAATACTTTTTATTTTCTTTTTATCATAATCATAAATATATAGAATAGATTTTTTTCGCCAAGCCCTATGTAGACACTCACAAATCCCCCTAGTTTACCTCAATGTGCTGTACAAATAACATTTCATATGTTGGCCATGATGTGACAAAAGTTGGGAACCAGTGTAGAGTGAGGCTGTCAAATCTGAAACCACTATAACCATTCATTTACCGGTATGGGTGCTCTGAAGAAGGGATCAAGGATAAAGCTCACAGTGGGGTGGCCAGTTAGCTCAGTTGGTTAGCGTGGTACTAATAACACCAAGGTTGCCGGTTCAATCCCCGCATGGGCCACTGTGAGCTGTGCCCTCCTTAATAACAATAATAATAATAATAAAATGGCCTTAAAATTTCTGACCCATATGCTGTGCATACCCTGATAATCCCTGGGACTGAATTAAAAAAAAGAAAAAGTAGCATTTTTTTTAAAAAAAGGATAAAGCTCACACATTGGAAGGCAGGTCAGGAAATGGAGAGAAACCAAGATCATGTGAAATGCATTTTCTGATCCAAAACAAAGTTTTTGTGTCAACATGAATGCACTATTAGAACAGTCACACTGCAGCTAGATTCTACACTGCTAAAAGGGCACTTTGAGTTGGATTTTCTGTCCCTGACAACAAGCAAAAGGTCTCTAAGTGATCTGTTACCGGTGGGAAGGGGATCTTGTAATGTAGATAGCAAATACACTGACCAGTCCACTCTCAGGGGGGCAGCTATTTTCAGTAAGAGAAGTTTATTGCTTAAATCAACGGTCAACAAAGTTTATACGGAAAGGGCCAGACAGTATATATTTTAGGCTTTGTGGGTCATATGGTCTTTGTTGCAAATATTCAACTGTCTTTATAGCACAAAAGCAGCTGTAGACAATGCATAAAAGAATGAGCACAGCTGTGTTCCAATAAAACAATGAACACCAAAATTTTAATTTTATGTAATTTCCACGTCACTTAATACTATTTTTCTTTAGATTTTTTTAACCATTTAAAAATATAAAACCCATTCTTAGCTCATGAGCTGTACAAAAACAGTCAGTGAACAGGATTTGCCCTACGAACTATAATTTGCCAACCCCTGGCTTAGATCCTCATCTCTAGATGAAGTCATGATCCTCTAAGAAGGGTAACAGGTCTCCCTGGCTTCAACTACAAGGAGAGCAAACTGCAAGGGATTATCTAGATTTCCTCCAAGGCTAACTAAGTTTGTATGGGAGAATAGCCTAGAGGGAACAGTAAAGAAGTGCCTTGCCCATCTTCTGAACTCCAGGTGTGTTTGGGATTGTCAAGGAGTAAGGTTGTGTTCTTTCTGATGACAAACTCTTTCTGCCACACCCTACAGATACTGTAGGGCTTAGAGATAAGAATATAATTATTTCTTAATCCTGAATATTCTTGCACAATGATATTCATCCCAATCTCTCCACTGTGAAGACATTGAAGAGAAAGACCTTTGTGGCTAATAGGCATAAAATTCTCCAAAATGGTGGGATGATCTTCCAGTATAGGGGGGGAAAAATCTTGGGGGAGACAGAAATGAGAGTAGTACATTCCTTCCCTCCTTAGGGTCCTAAAGGAAGAAAATTCTCACCTAAGGGGTCCTTCTGAGGCAGCTGGGGTCTTTGGAGGGATGCAGAACTTTGACTTGACCGGAATTAGAAAAGGAATCGGGAGAGGAACAAGGGCAAGCATATTTTACACACATAGGGTTGCCAGAATTGGAAAACAAAAATACACCCAGTTAAATCTGAATTTCAGATTAAAAACACATCATTTTTTAGCATATATCCCAAATATTGCATCCTGTATTCTATCTGGCAACCCTACAGGCTGTGATGAAGGGCGGAGCTGAGGTTTCGAGCACTATCTGAAAAGATGGAATTGGGACTTTGGAAAGTAGGGGCTTCTGAGGGGCCCCAAATGGCTGCCAGGAGCTTCTGGGGATTCCTTAATCATCTCTTTTCAGCTCTGATTCTTTTACAACACCAGGCAATTCTCTAACCTTTATTTGGAGTAAACATATCATTTATTAAAGATAGCATGTTGTTGTGAGGCTTTCATACTACATGTGTAAAACCTTGTAGCCCCCAAGACCTTAGAAGAGCATGGAAGACCAACTGTGGCCTTATACTCCACCTATTCCCTGTTCTCTCTGTCTTTCCATTCTCTCTCACCCCCCTCCCCACTCCCCTCTCCCGCTTTATACATGTTGAATGTGTTGTCACTTGCAATTTCTGCATTTTGAGTAGTCTTAACTAGTTCCTGCTTAAATCCCTTCTCAGATAAAGACTTGAGGAAACTCAAAAATGGATTACTTAGCTGGGTAAATTCCTTTTAATTCTCCACTGTGTCCCAGAAAACACTGGTTCTTTCATTGACTGAAACAAGGATCTCTCTTCCTCCAGCTCTGAACTAGCTATTCCCAAACTATAAACGTTCAATTGCTTCCCAGACAACAAATGCACATTTTGCTTCCTCCATGCTATATGTATTCTGTGGTTGGCATTATCATTTGCTAAATACACTTAGGAACTCTATTTACCTCTGGACGCACCTCTCAGAGCTTTGTGTGACTTCTCACCTTCTAGGAGCAGCCCAGGTAAATCACTGCCTAGCCATTTAGCACACAAAGAGGAGAAGATTCCAATTTTCCAAATAGTGCCATTCTTTCATTTATTTGGCTGCTAGGGAGTTATGGAAATTATACTGATGTAGACTGGGAAAGACCCTCAAGACCTTCAGGTTTTGACACCAAATTATACTACAAAGCTACAGTAATCAAAACAGCATGGTACTGGCATAAAAACAGACACATAGATCAATGGAACAGAATAGAGAGCCCAGAAATAAATTCATGCCTATATGGTCATTTAACCTATGACAATGGAAGCAATAATTTATGGTGGGGTAAAGACAGTCTATTCAATAAATGATGCTGGGAAACCTGGACAGACATATGCAAAAAAATGAAGCTGGACCACCTCATTACATCATATACAAGAATAAATTCAAAATGGATTAAAGATTTAAATGTAAGATCTGAAACCATAAAACTCCTAGAAGAAAATACAGGAAGAAAGTTTACAGACATTACCCGGAGTAAGATTTTTACCGATATATCCCATCGGGCAAGGGAAGTAACAGAAAAAATAAACATGTGGGATTACATCAAACTAAAAAGTTTTCTCACAGCACAGGAAATCATCAATAAAAAACAAAAAGTCATCCTACTGAATGGAAGAAGATATTTGCCAATGATATATCCAATAAGGGGTTAATATCCAAATTTTATTAAAAACTCACTGAACTCAACTCCAAAAATACAAACAACCCAATTAAAAAATGGGCAAAGGACATGAAGAGGCATTTTTCTGAAGAAAACATACAGATGGCAAACACACATATGAAAAAATGCTCAACCTCACTAATCATTAGAAAAATGCAAATAAAAACCACAATGAGATACCACCCCACCCCAGTCAAAATGGCTATCATCAATAAATCAACAAACAACAAGTGCTGGCAAGGATGTGGAGAAAAGGGAACCCTTGTGCATTGTTGGTGGGATTGCAGATTGGTGCAGCCACTATGGAAAACAGTACGGAGGCATCTCAAAAAACTGAAAATGGAACTACCTTATGACCCAGCAATACCACTCCTAGGTATCTATCCAGAGAAATCCAAAACTCTAATTAGAAAAAATTTATGCACACCCATGTTTATTGCAGCACTATACACAATAGCCAACACATGGAAACAACCAAAATGCCCATCAGTAGACAACTGGATTAAGAAACTGTGGTACATTTATACAAAGGAGTATTACGCAGCCATAAAGAAGAATGAAATCTTACCATATTGAACAATATGGGTGGACCTAGAGAACATTATGCTAAATAAAATAAGTCAGACAAAGACAAATACCATATGATCTCACTTATATGTAGAATCTAAAGAAAAGAATAAATGAATGAACTAATCAGAAACAGTCTCAGAGACATAGAGGAAAAACTGAGGGTTTCTAGATGGGGTGGGAGTGGGGATAAGGGGGAAGGTGAGGGGATTAGAAAGCACACTCGGTAACCACAAGATTGCCACAGGGATACGAAAGTCAATTTGGGGAATGTAATCAATAATGTTGTAAAGATTTTGTAGGGTCATGGATACTTGTCTCATTAGGGAGCCCACCTCAGGGATGATGTAGATGCCTGATCACTGCACTGTACACCTGAAGCTGAAGCTGAACAACAATGAATGTCAACTATAATTTTATATACAGATAAGTAGATAGATAGATAGATAGATAGATAGATAGATAGATAGATAGATAGATAGATAGATAGATGATAGATACAAGAAGTGGAGCACAGCATTAGGAATAGAGACAGTGGAAAGGTAAGGGTTGTACGCCATGTCAGAGGGGTAGTAGATGGGGGCAGGGGGTTATCACTGTGTAAGGGATATAAATGATAAACGTCTAACTATTACATTGTTTTGTACACCTGAAGCTAATTTAAAAAATTTTTTTAATAAAATAAAATAAAGACCTTCAGGTTTTGTCTCTTATGGAACACTCCAAATATTCCCACCAATTTCCGTTTTGAAAATTCATGAGCTTTCTGTTCCTTCAACTAGGTGGTAGGTTAATGAGTATGCCCACTGTACTGTTATTCTGCATACCTTATGCATAAATTGTAAATATTCTTGGCGTCGGTTCCTTTTTTAATAAAAAAAAAATTTTTTTAATGAAAAATCCAACCACTCCCCCACACAAAGAAAGAAATACAATGTCTTAACCTTTACACAAACTGGAAAAGCTATCACTTTGCAGAAAGTAAGTCAGAACATTGGATTATTCACAGATGGTTAAATTTATCATATACCCAAGAGGCAGATCATTACACTAGGAAATTGGAAACCTAGGTTCAAATCCCAGCTTTGCCCATAGATAAGGACATTAATCAATAAATTCCTCAAAGACAGGAATTGTGTTCTGTACACTGCTTCCCTCCAGCTAATTTTTCACAAATAAATTATACATGATCTATATGCCTAAAACATATAATGTTATAGATATAGATGAAGTCCCCTTGGACCTATTCAGTCCTTTCCCCTACCAAAAACCAAGAGATAACCACTATTACAATCTGATACATAACTTTACCAGGCCGTTAATCTACACCATAGAAAATATGGAGTATTGACTTTTTATGGGTTTTTCCACATAAATGGTCATAGAGCACACATAACTCTGCAACTTGCTCTTTTCACTCTATATTTTTGAGATTAATCCATGCTGATATGGATAGCTCTAATTTTTTTCTCCTGAATGTCTGTGTGATATTTCACCATATGAATATACCATGTCCCATCTACCCACTCCAGAGACATTTAGCCTGTTTCCAATTGTTCTTTTTTTTCCTCCTTCTTCCTCTTCCCCCCACCCCACTCCAGGAAAGCCGTAGTTTCTCAGTGTAGTTGTGTAGGTATTATGAGCCTTGCGCCCCGCCCCACTCCCGCTGAGGCAGTCAGCCGCTCTCAGCAGCTCACAGCATCATGTGAACCTGAACCTCGGGCTGCTCACCTCACCCCAGCCCGGCTCCAAGGAGAGCTTAGCTGCAGAGGACGCAGCTCTCTGGCCCACGTGGGAATCCAACCAGTGACCTTGGCATTAGAAGCACAGAGCTCCAACCACCTGAGCTACCGGGCCGGCCCCAATTATTCTTCATACAAACAATTTTAATAGATGCTATCATGTTGCCCTCTAAAGTCAGGGATCATTTTACCATTCCCACCAGAAATACAAAGAAGTGGTCTTTTTCCCACAAGTGGATAACACTGGATATTAATAAACTTTTCATTTTTGCCACACTAGGAGGTAAAAATAAAGTATCTTGTGGTGATTTTAATTTGCATTTTCTCACTAGCTTAAGTAAGGGTTTGTATCATTTATTCATTTGTCTGTTGGTTTATTTGTCCTTTTCTTATTGATTTGTAGGGTAATTATAAGTTCTGGATACTAATTCTTTGTTATACATGTTGCTTTTGTTTACTTTTTGAAACCAGCACGTAGCAGAGCGACTGGCTTTTAGTAAGAGGTAGTAATTATTTGTTGACTACATGAATAACTAAATGAATGTTGCATAAAAATCATGCATTGGACAATCACTCTGTAGTTCATTCACAACAGGGCTATGAAATTTTCATTATTTAGCTATGAAAACCAGGCAAGGGGGTACACTAAATGTGAGCCACTAAATGGCATGCCCTAGTCATTTCTGAATCCCCAATTCTTAGACCAGGGCCTTCTATAGAACAGCCGCCCAATAAAGATTGAATAAATTAGAGACCAGGATAGAAGAAATCAACAGATCCTCCTCCCTCTCACATGCCAGAGAGACCAAATTTCCATCCCATAACAAGCTAAGTTAAGAAAGAAATTGTAATAAAATCTGGCATGTGGCCAATACAGAACAATGTATTCCATCTCTGCTCCACTCAAAACCTCTTGATCTCCACAGCAAAAAAAAAAAAGGAAATTAGAGCCAAAGTGGATACCTCGCAAGAAAAGTAAATAAAAACAAAATGAACGCTTCAAGCTACTTGACTCAACATAGGGAATTCAAGTTAAAATCTGCTTCCTCCACTGCTTCTTCCACTGGGGACCAGGGAAAGGACTGAGGGCCCAGTTCTGTCCCTCCCCCTTACCCATAAGCTTCACTTTCTTTCCCCACCTCCCCACCTCTACAGTTCAAGGTGCTCCCTTTTTTTTCTTTCCAAATTGTTGTTCTCTTCTATAAGGTGTTGATCCCTGGATTTTCCTGGATTGTCATGATTTTTGTTGAAAGACTCTCACAGAAGAAACGCCACCCACATTTATATACATATAAATATGCTTATTTTCTTCTGCTTTCTTGCTCCATCAGGATTCTGTAGAGCTATTTAGTTTAATTATTTCTGGCACTTTGTCCATCAAAATGTGCAATTCTTCAAAGGGATGGAAATGACAGTGAATCTGCCTCCTCCTGAGCAATTGAGGTTCCCGTTTGAATTCTGTTGTCTTGGAAACAAGCAAGTTTCATTGAACATACACCTACCATAATGGTTAAAACATCAGCTGGAGACAGGACTCCCCAGCAATCCCCTCTGTCTTGCTCAACTCACAGTTTGGCTAGCTGCTGGAGTGGAAACAGACTGAGTCAAGACATCTGGATTCTCGCCTTACCTGCCATCCTTCCTCCATGGCTCTAGCCATGTCTTATAACCTTTTTAAGCATTTATTTACTTATGAAAAAAAAAGTGAGAATAATACCACCTCTTCTATCTCAGACTCATTGGGAAGATTGAAAGAGAAGATAGATTTGAAAAAGCACTTGGAAACTGCAAAAAACTAGAGAAATGTAATTGTTGCTGGAGGACAAGTTCTTGATATGGTCACAGGAAAGAATTCAAGAACACCAATCAAATAAGCCAAGCAAGCAGTGGATTTATTAAAAGAAAAGAGGATAGTACAATCCCAAAATGGTGGGAGTGGGCAGGCCCGGAGAAGAGCAGCTGCTCTGAAGAACAAAGAAGACTAGGAATTTATTATTTTCAAAATGAGGGTGCAAAATATTCAAGCTTTAGGGATGGTGTTATAGGGATTCCTAGGCAGGTCCTCACTGACCACTCCTTCCCTTCAGAAGGTGGGATTCTCTTGTCCTTATTTAGCTCTTGTTGGAACTGTCATGGCAAAACAGGGAATGGAGATTTTCCCTGCCTGCAATGCTAATAATATTAGAATACATTATAATTAGCTCAAGTTCACCTTGAGGGACAAGATGGTGTCCTGGGTCTGCTTTTGGCCACGGAAATCTAGTTCTGGCCAGTCTGGTAGCTGCATCTCCTCTCTCCTTTGTTTTCCCACACTTCCTCCTTCCCTTTCTCCCCATCTCTCCCCATGGCCCTATTCTTTCAGCCTACAGTAACATAATCACATACTTGAATTATTATATTCCCCTTGATCAAAACAAATCATGAAATTTTAGCTCAGATATGTATAAATAACTTATCTGGGTATTATATTTTCCTAATGGTAAAATGGATTACCCTTAAAGACCTAAGCTCCTGAGAGCTGAAAATGATTATTGATTATGAGTGGTCATTCCCATTGTGGTTCATTCTGCTAAAGGAAAAGTATTTCCACACAGACAGGAGGGAGAGCTGTGCCTATTGACTGCTCAGTCTGTAGTACTAGAAATAGCCTAAAATTACTTGTTTCAGTCGTCTCTAACTATATAACAATCACCCCAAAACTTAACGGCTTCAAGCAATCCTTTCTTTTGCTCATAATTTTGTAAATCAAAAATTAAGGAAGGCCTTGCATGGGGCAAGTCAACTCTGCTACATGTGGTGTCAGTCTGAGCAGTGTGGACTGGAGTGTACACTGCCTAGACGGCTTTTTCATTCACATGTCTGACACCTCAGGGCTCTTTGGCTTCTCTTTCTCTCCACAGGGTGTCTCAACCTCCAACACCCCTCCACATGGTTGAGGGCTCTCTCAGCATTGTAGTCTCTCTCAAGTTAGGTCTTCTTATTCCATGGTGTCTGGCTTCCAAGAGACAGGAAGCAGGAGCTCTGGGGCTAGTTAAGGGCTCTGCCTGGAAATTGCACAGCATCACTTCCGCCATGCTCGACTTGTGAAAGCAGAAACAGAGCCTGTCCAGGTTCACGGAGTTGGAGAAATAGACTGCAGCTCTCAGTAGAAGAACGGCAAAGTCACATGGCAGAAGAGCAACCATCTCTGGAAGATGTACTCTGCCATAAGTGCCTGGGCATTTGTCATCCCTAGCAAGGCATCCCCTAGTGCAGCCACACCAGACTTAAAAGTAACAGGTCAATAAAGCACCTACTAAGATTCTGACCATTTCCAAATCTTAGTACCAGAGCTTGGAGCTTTCCAGGGGGAAGGGCGCATCCACAAATCAGATACAGGTTCCTAGGAGAGAAACTCCAGCTTGGATCACACCCATCTGGAAGCCAATGTGGTATCCCAGGGCTCTCCACATCTAAGCATATTTATAGGCACACCTTGAATACAGAAATGAACCTGTACCATGAAAAATGTGGTATCGGAGACCACATTTATGTCTTGCTACACATATTTAATATGTGTGTGTGATCTTGAGTTAATTATACAACTTCCCTGGCTCTCAGTTTCCTCATCTGGACAATAGATTTATACCTCTACTAATTTACCTTTCCACAATTTTGGGGGTTGTCAAATAAAATAATGTATACAGCATGCCTTTTTTGTTATAAACAGTATATCAATGTCATTTATTATATCAGAAAGTCAACAGGATTAGATCCTGGCTTTGCCTCTTCATGGATGTGTGAGTTCAGCAAGTTTACTTAAACATTCTGTGCCTCCTTTTCATATTTCAAAAAGTCTGGTCTTAAGTATATATCACAAATCAGCAGTTAAATGCAAAATGCCAAACCACCCACCAAGAGAAAATTAAAGCACATTGTAGCACCCATGGGATAAACCGATAGGTGTGGTTTTTCATTTAAAATATTAAGCCAAATATGGATGGCTGATAGAGTATGGTATATCTCTGATATAGTGGCATACAGAGGGCTCTGAAACCAGACTACTCGATTTATATCCTGATCCTACCTTTGATCAGCTGTGTGACTTAGTTCAAAATACCTAACTTCTGGCCTCTATTGCCTCATCTATACAATGAAGGTAATTATGTCACCTACTCATGGAGTTGTTGTAGGAATTAAATGACTCAATGCACTGAAAACAGTATGTAAAAACATAATAAGCATTAGTAAATATTAGCTATTATTATTATCTCAGTCTTTTTTACATCCGCTATATATCTCTTATGGTCACCCTATAGAAGCAGGAGGGGTTCCCACCCTAAATTTAACTCAATTGTCAAACTGATGAAACCACAAACACACACCAAAAGGGTATGAAAAGGTTTATTATTTCCATAATTGAGTTCTCTGGGGAAGACAGGGCAGAACTCTCAAGTGGGTCCAAAATTGCTTGAGAGAGCACAGAAAAGAGACTAGTCTGGGTTTTTACTGTGGTTGGGAGCAGTGAGGGGAACTGGTATATGTGTTCCCTCATGGGACGAGGGGTATCTCCTACCAGCACCAAAGGAGAATAGACTTTATTATCAGTTTTCTCAGATGTGTGGCACAAAGGAAAGAGGAAAAAGGTAAGGCTTAAAAGCTGTCAGAAGTTAAATATCAAAAAATGGACACGTTCTTCATTATAACATCAGATGTGTCCTATACCTTTCTTATTAAGCTTATAGCTAAGCATAAAGGAAAGATTTTGTGAGTGACCAACTTTATAAACTCTATTACTAGTTTTAATAGTTTTTCAGATAATATTCTTAGGTTTTTAGACAACTATGGTATCTATAAATAATGAGGATTTTCTTTTATCCCTCTCTAATAATTATATGTCCTATTTATTTTTCTTGTCTTAATGCATTGGCTAAAATACACAAAATTAAATAGTGACAGTGATATTTCCTATATTGTTCCTGGCTTTAATGTGAATGCCTCTGGTATTTTGCACTAAGAATGAATTTAGCTATTGGTTTGAGATTGACTTTTGTCTACAATATTAAGAAATTCTCTACCCATTCTTAGTTTCTTAATAGATGTTATGAGAAATAAATATTAATTTATGGTAAATGCATTTATGAAATATATCATAATGAAGTTACATTTGAACTAATTGTTATTATCTTGAATACAGGATTTTCCATAAATGAATGGAATAGTTCTTCATTCAAGTAAATATTATTGGACATAGAATAATAGAAACTAGGACTTTAATCTTAGTTCTATTTCACTCACCAGACTCAAAATGTAAAACCGTAGTGAATTATTCACTAGAACCAAAATTGGGGAGAATTTTTTTCCTTGTACCATATTTCAGATGAGGGGAGGGCTAAAGGGGCAAGAGACATGAATTTTAGACCTTCGTATAATCTATTGTAGAATCTAAATGAAAGTTTCTGATGTTTCATTTCTAATTATTCCAGGACTCACCTAAAAGATGTTCATTCAGATTTTTAATACCTACATAAGAGTCTTCTAAAACTTTTACTCCTTCTCACTCTTCGAGTATTTTAAAAGCTACCAGCAATTTGCATTATCTCTTTTGTTTAACCTAGAAGAGGCCACTCTAGTCAATGTAAATGCCATGAATGTGAACTAAGAACTGATACCATTTCCTGAAGGCCAATTGAAGACCATAATATATGGCAGATTTTTTTATTAGAAAGAGTTTTCTGAAAAGCAAAACTTTCTAAAATCGTCAGCCTGGGTGTTATGTGGGTTAGAGACGGGGTAGAGACACAGATTTCCAGCAATGTGGGACATAGATAATGCATAGAGAATGAAAATGAGGCTCAGAGAAATTGAACAATTTGCCCAAGGTAAATGGTGGCACCAGAGTGGGACCATAGAACTGGTTGACTCTAAATTCATATAGAGGTCATGCCAGGGTGAGATTAGAGGATTCAAAGGACATCTTACCAAATGTTTATTATCAGGGAACTCAGCTATTTTGTAAAACACAACAACTACCATTTTAGTTAGGATGTTTTCAGCTGAAAATAGCAGACAACCCAGATACCAAGGCTTAAGCACAGTAAGGTGGGTGGCAGCATTGGTTCATTGATGGCTAAACATCACAGGTCTATCTGGAATCCACTTCACTGTGTTTTTTCCCGCTTTCTTCCTTGTGATAAGAACAGTATCACACACCAAATCCTCACCGAGCAATATTCAAAGCAGGAGAGAAATCTTTTCCCAGGTGTGACTCACATTGAGAAAAATTTTGAAGTCCCCCAGCAAGTATCCCCTTACATCTCATTGACCAATGTTGGGCTTGATTCCCTCACGGGCAAATGGGAACGGGTTACTAAGATTGAGTTGAAATAATCATTATCTCCCCCTGGAGCAAGAGTCCCACCATCCCTGGGGCATTTGGCCAGCCACACAGTACCTTAGCAAAATGGGGTACCTTGGCAGGGAAGAGGTGGATTAGCTGATGGTGGGCAACTAACATCCACATCACCATGCTCATCCACAGAGGTCCCGGTAGCTTGCTATAGTTTCCCTGGACTTTGTGTACTGTTGATGTCAGAGAGGTGAGTTCTCAGAAAGAACAGAAAATCTGTTCAATCCATTTCTCATAACCAGTGGTGATGAATCAACTATGTAAAGAAAAAACAATAAAACTAAATGAAAGGGACAGAAAAACAATGGTAAGCAAAGATGGATTCTTTTAAGAAGTTACAGTAAAATAAGCAAAATACAAGCTACTGGGGAACCAAGGATTCTTAATCCAATAAAGGGCTGAATTTCTCACATAAATCTATACAAACTCTATACCTGCAGGACAGGCTTGGCAGAAACACTTCTCAAGGTCTGTATACTCCAGTTAGGTGTGGTCTGCACATTATAACCAAGATAGAAAAAGTGAACATAGGGAAAGCAAGAATAATATGAAGTTATTTCATTTGTATTACAATTATATTAAATTAAATTCAATAAGCACTAAGCATCCATTAACCCCTTTGATACCCCCAAGCAATATGCTGAGTTGTGCAAGAGCCACCAGGCATGAATCAGACAAGGTTTCTGCCTTCAAGGATCTTATGATGAATAAATCACAGACTTGAAAAAAAATTGTTTTAAGCCAATTGGTTTCCTCAGTTGACTTTGGTGAATTTAATTTGGCTAAATAACTTTGGGAAATTGATCTTCAACAAACTGATCTGCTGCCCATGTGAGCAACTAACTTTAGAATGTCATAAATAATATAAAAGAATACAAATAACTGCTTTGGGAGCCAAGAGGTAGAAAGAATTTCCAAATGGACATTTGAATCGGTCTTCAGGAATGAGTAGGAGGTTTAACATACATGGAGGGGAAGGGAATTGTGTGACATAGAAGTGGTAAAGTGCCAGGCCTGTTTTGTAATTTCACATTCTAACATTCAAGCAGATACTCTACCCATGTTCCCTCAATTGGACAAGAAAGTATTTCAGTTTCTGCCCTTATCAAAAATGATTGTTCTAAGCAACAAATGAACAAACAAAACAAACTCATAGACACAGACAACAGTATGGTGGTTACCAGAGGGAAAGGAGTTTGGGGGAGGAGAAAGAGGGTAAAGGGGGTCAAATTTATGGTGAGAGAGGGAGACTAGATTTTGGGTGATGCGCATACATTGCAATATACAAATGATGTATTATATAATTGTACATTTGAAACTTATATGATGTTATTAACCAATGTTACCCCAATAAATTTAATAAAAATTTTTTAAATGACTGTTTCAGTTGACCAGAAACTAGCACAAGAACAAATGAAAACAGCTTCTTTTCTATGGTTCCATAGGACCCGTTGTTTGCCATCCTAGACTTTTCCTATCCACGCCCACCCCTAATTAAGTCAAGAGAACATCTCAGACACATCTCAGTCAATCGCAGGTACTCAAGAATGTTCCTCAGACTATCAAGCCCTGCCCATGCCCACACAAAGGCAATAGTGAGGCCTTCTTATTCCCTCATTTCCCCAGTTTGAGGAATGCCCTTCATGATCCATGTCTGTGATTCCTCTTCCCAGTTTCTTGTTGTAGTCATAAAACAAATCTCTTAAAAGGAACATGCCCTTTAAAGAGAAAAACAGTCTACTCAAAATTATTCAAATAAAGTTTGCCTTCTCTGGCTTTTAATCAGAGGACGCTATGCAGCAACCAAATTCACTAGCCAGGTGGCTAAGGTTTCTGAACATCGGCAGTTTATCATGTCACTCGAGTGTATCATTTTTTTCTAAATACTTTTTTTCCTTTCTCTGTTTCTCTCTGCATTGGACCCTCCACCCATGAAATTGAAAGATTTCTAGTAGAAATTCCTTTGTTGCATCAGCTTTTGGAAATATGGATTACAGTATTCTGTGAAAAACATTTATTACCCTGAACTGTGACTCAGACATTGTTGCATTTCTGGGGTTATAGATTTTCTTTCAGCTAAACTAAGGCTCTAAGTCACAGTGACAGTTGTAATGTGTGTAATACCACAGTACCAGATTCTATTACACACATATTTTTGCTAGAGGTTTACGATGTTAAAAATATTTCTTCTTTTTTCCAATACCTTTCTGTACCTGTTGTATAAATATATTAGAACCTATAACACCAAAGTCAATTTCCAAATGAAATGTGCACAACAAGAGTAGTTTGTCCTTTAAAGAAAAAAAGAAAGGTGGGGGTGGGGAGGAAATGCTGCATAGAAGCTAATGATATTCAAGCACAATATTGAATTGTAATAAAAGATGAATGAGAGAAAGTGTGTGTCATTGTGAGGGATGGAGAAGGTTACAGAAAGCTGAGGCCAAGAAAGGATTTATCATGGATGTTGCTGCAGGCATTTGTGTTAAAAAAAAAAAAAAAATCTGCAGACTTATTTGCAAGTGTATTTTATGGGAAAATAGAGCAGTCTACTGAGGAAAGAACTTCTAAAGATTACCTTTTATACAAGATTAAGATAAAACTTAAGAAATATGTGAGAGAAATCTCAACTGATTCTCAAGGGGGTGGAACTTCAAATTCATCAGTGGGTCCTGTCAATTCCACAAATGCAGGAAGAGGTCTTTGTTAAAGTACCATTGGTACTATAATTTTTCAAGGTAGGTTAGAAAAGGCATGGATGGAAATGGACTTAATTAGCACACCCACTTGCAAAGCCTTAATCTATTTGAGAATCATGCCAACAAATCCTTCCACTTTTCTTTAGAATCCAAATTTTATTTAACACTCACAACAGTTCTCCTGGGTATTTATCCATATTTCTGTCCTCCTAAAACAACACAGTGTGACTAATGCTCTTATGGGGGGGAAAATCTGATTGCAGTTGAGTAAATCAGCTGAGGCAGAGAGTGAAAATACAACAATAGAAATCTTTTTAAATTCCTTCTTTTGACTAAGTTTTAACTTCTTACACATTTCTGTCTTCTGCTTAATCAATAATAAAAAGCAAAATTAGCTGAGTTGCAGTTTATTTTCCTTTCCATAGCTTCCACATTTATGTGGACATAATAAACAATAAAATGATCTAAAGGAGACAGAATAAGAAAAACTGGGGGATAGATCAATCCAGTCAGCCCCATTCCTCAATGAGTAGTAAAGTTCAATTCAGAGGTTTTTTTTCCCTCAGTGATAGAAAGAGTAATTATGTTTTTGTTCAATTTCAGTTCACTCAGTGATTACTGAAAGAAAACCTTGCAAATGCATGAGGTTTGGTTTTCGGTGGTGTTTGTTTTTTGTTTTGTTTGTAAGGGGAATCTAGTATCTCACTGTCTTGTTTCAAATATAAATCTAGAATTCGATAAAAAGAAAAATATTAAAATTCCTGTCAGTAATAAGTATTTAGTACCATAAAAATATTTACACCCAGTAATATTTACATCTAGTAATTTTAGTTCTGTGAATCCCTCCACAGAAAACCATCTAAAATGCACACACTCAAATATTTCATATGCAAGAATATTTCCAATATTAAAGAAGGGAATAATTCTTCTAGTTACTTATTCAATAGCCAAATCCCTCTTCTTATGCCCTTGACAATTTGTTTAGGTGACAGAGGTCCAATCCCAGAGATAAATCATGGCAATGATTAGTCAAGAAAAAGCATGAGACCCAGCTCTGGTCAGGGAGATGTAAGGGAAAGCCTCCTTAGAGAAATTCCCAAAGTAGAATTACTAAATTAAAGGGTATAAATATTTTTAAGGCTCTTAATACTTGGCAAAGGTTTTCTCTCTCCCCCACCAAAAAAAAAAAAACTTTTTTTTTTTTTTAATATCCCTTTTCAACCTGCTCCCTTGCTTCCTACTTAAGATTCAACTGTGTAGACACATGAAGTTTGGATCTCTTGAAACTATTATGGAAAGTGCTAATGAATCATAGTCTATCACCCTGATCAACCCTGGACACATCCACTGTCAAACTGCATTTTAAAAGCATTATAACTGAAATACACCTGTGTAATAAAACATGAATTTTTTTCAAAATGATACTTATGAAGTTTTTTGACATGATGGTGGGGGAGATGCAGACTTTGCCACCTTAAATACGCCTTTTGGGATAGCAATTATTTTAAGCCGGTTATTTTTAAGAAACAAAAGACTCAAAAAGAAACTTTGACTTTCCCCTTAACTGCCTAAAAGAATTTAAATAGAAGATGTGCTTCAGGAAGGGAGCTATCATCATAGATAACTAAAGTTTAGTGTGAACTAGTGTGTGATAGACAGGGAGGAGCCTAGCAAGGCCTCTCTGTGCCCCATTGTGAAACATGGCCCAGCAAATATTTATTTATCAGTCATTTGCTTTTCCATCTCCATATGAATTGCCTTTCTCCCCTTTGAAGTCTCAAACCACAATCACCACCACCCCACCCCGTTCTCCTTAGTTTAAAATAACCTAGAAGCCTTAACTGCCCAATTTGCCCTCGGATCCCATATTTTTATTGGAGCCCCCATATGTATATAAGTATATATAATAAATTTGATTATTTTCTCCTGTTAATATGTCTTATGTCAATTTGATTATTAGACCAGCCAGAAGAACTTAAAAGAGTAGAAGAAAAATTATTTTTCCTCCCTTATAATGGGAAAATTTATGATACAACATTAAGTAAAAGAATAGCAGGTTGAGAGAACCTCGGCTAGGAGCAGGAAACAACCAAGATGGTGCAGTAGGTAAACGCTGTGTTTACCTTCTCTCACATCCACATCAAAATTATAACTAATCTACAAAACAACCATTATGGAGAATCACCTAAACTCAAGCTGAACTGAAGCCTTTCAACTAAAGACTTGCAAAAGAAGCCACCTCCAGACTTTCAGGAAGTTCAGAGACGTGGCACGGGTTGGTCCCACACACACATATGACCATTAAAGATCAGGGGGGCTCTTTCAGCTGTGGGGGTCTCCCCACCCCCTAAAGGAGCGATACATACCAGCCCTATGCTAGCCCAAGGTTCCAGTGCTGGGGAAAGAAGTCCCCATAATTTTTGGTTGTGAAAACCAGCAGAGATTGTGAATGAGTGAGACGGAGTGTGGCTGCACTCATAGAAGCTCCCATTAAAGGGACCCCGCGTGGACTTACCCACCAGTGGAATCATTTGCTCTAGGCTCCAGAACTGGGGCAGCAGCTGGAAAGGTGGCAGGGACAAATGGTGGGAAACTGAGTCATCTGGCTTGGGACGGAGGCTGGAAAGGCGGCTTTCTCCTGGACGGGGAGCTGGCGGACGCCATTGTTTCTTTATTTAGCCCTCCCCCTTCCCGGTGCATAAACACAGTCGGCGGCCATTTCTGAGTCTCTGCTGTTCGTTTGCCCCACCCTGCAGATTTGAGACCTGGCCCCGCCCAACTTTGGGGCACACCCAGGCTGCTTTCAGGAGCTTTTTCATGAAGACCATTTACCTTGGCTCAAGCTGCACTATCCAAGGTCTCTCAAAGGTTCGCAGAATCCAGACAAGCAGCATCTGGCTTGAGTGTGTCCTGTACCTCTGGCTGAGCAGCCCTAAGCTGGCACTAGTGGCAGCTGGCCTTGGATCATGGGTTGGCCTCTCAAGGTGCTTCCAAGCACAGCACAGGTGGCAGACATCTGCGGATTTCTTTCTGGCTCCCGCTAGGTGGCCCCAGGTGGGGCACAGGCTGTGGCTGAAGTAGCTCTACGGTGGATTCCCTCCAAGGTGGTCCTGGGGCTGGCACCCCCAGTGTCCAGCTTCAAAACGAGCTGGAGCATCACCTAGCTGTCTCCAAGTACAATACACCCAAGGGGCAGATTGGGCAGGCACCAGAGTCCTGCTGCGGCTGAGGCAGATCCTGCTCCATAGGGTCAGCCCCTGCACAACAACTCTTCCACTGTAGTCAAGGCCAGTGCTTACAACCAGTGAGCCCAAGGGTCAGTCCCTCACTGTAATATGCAGTTATCAACCAAGGCTCAACTACAAGAGGAGGGCACACACAACCCACAAAAGAGACGCACTGGGAGTGCATGGATCAGGTGGCCAGATAAACTGTGCCACTGAGCCCCACAGCCCCCCTACTACATAAGGCCACTCTATTAAGACCAGAAGACATAGCAGCCCTACCTAATACATAGAAACAAACACAGGAAGGCAGCCAAAATGGGGAGACAAAGAAACATGTCCCAAATGAAAGAACAGGACAAATCTCCAGAAAAAGAACTAAGCAAAACAGAGATAAGCAATCTATCAGATGCAGAGTTCCAAATACTGGTTATAAGAATGCTCAATGTTCTCATAAAAATGGAGATGGAAACCATAAAAAAGAACCAGTCAGAAATAAAGGATACAATAACAGAAATGAAGAATATATTACAGGAAATCAACAGTAGATTAGATGAAGCAGAGGATCCAAGCAGCAATTTAGAAGATAAGGTAGCAGAAAACACCCAACCAGAACAACAAAAAGAAAAAAGAATCCAAAAAATTGAGGAAAGTTTAAGGAGCCTCTGGGACAATATCAAGCGTACCAACATTCTCATTATAGGGGTACCAGAAGGAGAAGAGAAAGAGCAAGGAATTGAAAACCTATTTGAAGAAATAATGACAGAGGGGCTGGCCCAGTGGCTCAGGTGGTTAGAGCTCCATGCTCCTAACTCCAAAGGCTGCCGGTTCAATTCCCACATGGGCCAGTGGGCTCTCAACCACAAGGTTGCCAGTTCAACTCCTCGAGTCCCATAAGGGATGGTGGGCTCTGCCCCCTGCAACTAAGATTGAACACGGCACCTTGAACTGAGCTGCCACTGAGCTCCCAGATGGCTCAGTTGGTTGGAATGCATCCTCTCAACCACAAGGTTGCCGGTTTGACTCTCCCAAGGGATGGTGGGCCGCGCCCCCTGCAACTAGAAAATGGCAACTGGACCTGGAGCGGAGCTGCGCCCTCCACAACTAAGACTGAAAGGACAACAACTTGAAGCTGAATGGCACCCTCCACAACTAAGATTGAAAGGACAACAACATGACTTGGAAAAAGGGCCTGGAAGTACACACTGTTCCCCAATAAAGTCCTGTTCCCCTTCCCCAATAAAACAATCTTAAAAAAAAAATAGTGGCTGCACCAATTTAAAAAAAAAAAAGAAATAGTGACAGAAAACTTCCTTAACCTAGTGAATGAAATAGACATACAAGCCCACGAAGCACAGAGAGGCCAAAACCAAGACATATCATAATTAAAATGCCAAAGATTAAATACAAAGAGAGAATCTTGAAAGCAGCAAGAGAAAAGCAGTTAGTTACCTACAAGGGAGCCCCCATAAGACTGTCAGCTGATTTCTCAACAGAAACTTTGCAGGCAAGAAGGGAGTAGCAGGAAATATTCCAAGTGATGAAAAGCAACGACATACAACCAAGATTGCTCTACCCAGCAAGGCTGTCATTTAGAATTGAAGGACAGATAAGGAGCTTCCCAAACAAGAAAAAGCTAAAGGACTTCATCACTACCAAACCAGTATTACAAGGAATCTTAGAGGGACTTCTTTAAGATGGGAGAGAGGTTAAGGATGGGTGAAAGGGGAAAGGATTAAGAAGTATAAACTAGTTGTTATACAGTAGTCATGATGATGCAGGGTATAACATAAGGAATATAGTCAACAATATTGTAATAACTAGGTATGGTGCCAAGTAGGTACTATATCTATCATAGTGATAGATGGGAATGGGGTTGGGGGCAGGGTGAAAAAGGTAAAGGCATTAAGAAATACAAATTGATAGTTAATACAGTATAGGGAATATAATCAACAATGTTGTAAAGATCATGTAAGGTGCCAGATGGGCACTGGACTTATCAGGGGAATCACATCATAGACTGTGTGCCTGACCACTGCGCTATATGCCTGAAGAGCTGAAATAGAATAACATTGAATGTCAATTATAACTAAATATATAGGTATACATACTCACGGGATGTGGAGTACAACACAGGAAAGATAGTCGATGGTATTATAACAGCTACATAAGATGTCAGAGGGGTAGTAGTTTGGGGGGGTGGGTTATCACTTCATGAGGGGTTTAAATGTCTAACTATTACATTGCTTTGTACACCTGAAACTACTAAAAAAAAGGAAAAAAATTTAAAGAATAGCAGTTTACAAATCTGAACTATGCAAATTATTTCTATGTGTATGTGTACATGGCTGAGTACAATACCAACCATGTACACAGATGCATAGAAAAAAACTAGAAATGAACAACACAAATGTTTAGAACATTTGCTTCTGGATAACGGAATCATAAGCCATTTACCTCTCTGCATCTGTGTTTTTACATATTTTCTAAATTTTATACAATCAATATATATGGCTTTCACTATCAGAAGACAAACAGTAAAGACTCCTGTGAGTTTAGAGAACTGAAAAATTATATACCAAGTCAAAAATTAAATACCAATCCAGGGTAAATATGGCCAAGTATCATTTTCTAGCCTAAGGGCCATGAATTCTGATCAACTCCAAGGCCCTCGCTAATCTTTGTATCCAGGAGGGGTATAAAATGTTATATTGAGTGCAATCTCTGAAAACTAGGTTATCTAATCTCACCAGTAACTGAACAATCACGAAAATAAAACTGATGTTATATTATTCATACAAAAGTCACTCTTGCTCATTATGAAAACAAACAAACAAAAGCTTCAAGCAAAACAGAATATATTGTAGAAGTAAAAGCTTCCCACCAACATCAGTCCTTGGAAGTAACAACTGTTAACAGAGCAGTACGAATTTTCTCAAACACCCTGTTAAGGAATATACAAACTTTTTAAAGAAAACATGAGCTCTTACTATGTAAGCTCTTCTAAAAGTTGCCCTTTTTTTCCCCTTGACATTTTATTGTGGACATTTTTCTACATCTACATATAAGATTACCTCATTCTTTGTAATGGCAGCATGGTGTACTATTGAATGGGAGTATCACAATTTATGTAATCGACATTACAATTGTTTAGAATTTTTCTCTATTACTGAGGTTTGAAGGGACTATCAATAATACTTTGCATTTTCGTACTGGATTTCAAAATAATTGAAAGGTAAAGACACAGGATTCAGATATTAAAATCAAATATCACTTTCATTACAGATTAGGTGATTCTGGAGAACATGGCTAAGGTGTGAGCGTCAAATGAGTTTACTTTACATAAGATCCCCACCAAAACTGCAGGTTGCCCCCACAGGGCCAGAGCTCACTCTATGAACAAGAGCAGATGAAAGTACAACCTCACTGAAGGCAGGAGGATGTAAGCCCCTCCCACCCACACCTCAGTGTATGTGCACAGATGGAGTTGCTGGGAGAGTGGCACGCTGGGAGACAGCATGGAAGCCCCCTGCCCTTTCCCCATACCTTACCCTGTGTATCTCTTCTATCTGGCTGTTCCTGCATTATATCCTTTTATAATAAACCAATAATTTAGTAAATAAATGGTTTCCTGAGTTCTGCACCCTAATCCCCAGTACCTCACCATGTGACAGGAAATAGGATTCTTGTAGATGGAATTAGTTAAGGTGAGGTCATATTGGAGTAGGGTGGGCCCCTAATCAAATATAGCTGGTGTCCCTATAAGAAAAAAAACATGCAAAGACAGAGATATAGCAAGAATGCCATGTGGAGATGGAGGCAGAGACTGGAGTTATGCTGACACAAGCTAAAGAACACCAAGGATCGATGGCTACCACCAGAAGCTAGGAAGAGCCAAAGAAGTGTTCTTCCCCCATAGGCTTCAGAGGGAGCATGACCCTGCGAACACCTTTACTTTGGACTTCAAGCCTCCTGAACTAACAGAATAAATTTCTGTTGTTTAAAGGCATTCAGTTGGTGGTGCTTTGTTATGGCAGCCCTAAGAAACTAATGCAATACCTATAAAGGGTCTTCCTTCTTCACCCACTGCCTTGCTAGGTTGGAAGATACTGAAGTCAACCATCAAATCTCATCCTTTAGTACTAGCATAGCCCCATATTCATAAAGATGGTTAGGTAACACTTCATGGCAATAGTGATGGTGATTTACTTTTCTTTTGTTATTTATTTCCAATACACAAAAGTCTGTGCTGAACACACCAGAAATCTTTCCGATTAATGCTAAAGGGTGACCAGCCTCTGGTTCACTCCATGGGAAATGAGGCCACTAAGAGGGAGTTATCAGTAATGGATTTATGTTTTCGTAGCGTGTTTAATTATGATACAACCACAACTGTCTCTTGCACAGGAATTTAGCATACAAGATTTACAGCTCTTAGCACAATTTTTGCCTTTGTTGTCTCAAAGACCTTTGTTTCTGATGTTTTATTAGACTATCAACCTCTGTTAGATTGTGTCACACTGCCCCCTACTGCTCTGGTCTCATAATCTCTTCCTGGCTGGACTTTTTTGAGTTGGTTTTCAGGATTTTTGCCAGGGTCTGTAAACCTGCCCACTCGTGCCCCAAAGAACAGAGAATGTTGAAACAGTGGAGGGAGGAAGGGTTATTTTTTCTTTTAATAAAAGCACTGGACAACCACAAAAGTGTGTGTGTGTGTGTGTGTGTGTGTGTGTGTGTGTGTGTTCAAAACACATCATCTGACTGGCTTACGCTTGCAAGAGAAATTAAGTTTCCAGAATAAAAGCAGATCAGTTTCTTTTCTTTCTTATTTCTTGAGGGCTGCAAACATCTTCAAGCGATACCCTCTCTTTTCATGATATAACAAGAGGGAAATTTTTTTAAGCAAAGCTGATGAAATTTTAACTAATCCCACCAGCCAGAGGAAAGCAATATTACAAAAGAAGACTCAAAGGAAGGGTGGGATTTCTTTTCCGCTTCAAAGGTGCTGGTGTGCAATGCTGTGAAAAGGCAGCCTGAGGGAAGGAGGTCAGAACTAGGCAAACACCCACTCAGACACACACAGAGCACACCAAGCCCCGCCTCCTCTCTCCTTTGCATGTCTACCGCTCTGCACGTGGATGCGTCAGCCATTAGCCAGGAAGAAAGTGACAGAGGGTCAGGGAAAGAGTGTCGGAATATAGTTAGTAAGGAAAGAACAGGGAAACTGGAAATGAGTAGACTTTATTACACAAATCGGTTCTCAAAGTATTCAGGAGACCCTCAAAAAGCAAACGATAATCACTCAGAACAAACTCCCCTAACTCTGTGCTGGTGGTTTAAAAATAAACTAGCCTCATTGCAGGACAGCGTCCCTAATTCCTGATCTTCCCTTTCTCTTCCCCAACCCGCATCATGTCAGTTGTACCTAGCCCGGCTGCTCTGCCTCCAGGCTGTCCCATGGATGACCAGCTAATCTGATCCTCAGAACTGTGCTTCTGTGTGACCACGTGCAGCTTCCTTCCATGGGTCTCTGGCATTTTGGCATAGACAGCAGTCCCATAACTAGCTCTCAGGAGAGTGCTTTCCTGTGACCCTTGTCACACCTGGGGCTTTGTTCAGAGCCCTGAGCCACAAGCACATACCTTTATTCTCTCTGCAAGTGCCTTGTATCCTGCCCTGTCTGGGCTGGAAGCCTCTGCAGGGGGCAGGTGTGGGAGCTTACTGTTTTTCTGCCTGCACTCAGGCACCCCCTGGCCTGAGTGCTGGCTGCAGCACTCTCTCGCAGGGCTTACAAAGGAGTGAGCGGGGGTGGGGGTGGGGAATGTCACTGGAGAACATTTATCCTTATTACAGCATGCCAGACAAACCCAAAACCTATTCTATAAAAGTTTTTTGGGTTTTTTTTATCTTGCATGGTCCAAGAGAATAGCCCAGCTGCTATCTTTGGCTCGCCTCCATTTCTCACTCCCATTCATAAAATCTTTAGAGAAGGCCATGTGCTGCTTCCTTGCAGAGAGGCTCAAGTTGTTCCCCAATCCAGAACAAACTTGGATTTAGAAGCAGGTGGCTAAAAGGGCCTTGATCCATCCATCTGTCTTCTCTTCTCTAATTCTCCTTTCCTAATCATCCCCATCATAAATCAATAAATCAGATGCTGAGCCTCTCTAAAGATTCAGCACCATGCCAGAAGCTGGAGGATGGCAAAAGCTTACTAAACTTCTCATGGATTTAGTAGTCACAGCATTCCAAGAGACTCATGACCCATAGCAATTTATCTTATGCTCAGGCTCAAATTCTAATGTTAAACATCATGGCATCAGTGTTGGGGAGACAGTCGCTGAGTAAGTGAGCCTAGTTTGCGATCCTAAAAACACGTTACTATTATTTTCTTAATTTATCATATGCCTGGTACTGTATTAACTACTTCCTATACATTACCTCATTTCACCATGAGTATAACAATTTATCCCCATTTTATAAAGAAGAAAACTGAGATTCAAAGCGGTTAAGAAATTTGCTCAAGATTATATAACTAGTTAGTATGGTTGAGCAAGACCACAAAGCTGGTTAGTTTGATTGAGAGGATCACAGAGCTAGCTGCTTAGGGATTGGACCCAGGTCTGTCTTGCTCTGAAGCTCATGCAATTAACCATCTCGATTCTGCCTCCTATGTCACGTTCTCCTCCCTTTGGGTAGTAGCAACGATCATGAGGCCATCAGAATTCATTAACATGTGAAAAGTGGCCCTAGGTACTGAGATAACTTTAGTAAACATTGAAGAAGACTGTTTGCGATTTGAGAGTACACAAAAATTATACTTAGCGGAAGGCTGGATGGCTCAGTTGTTTACAGCACGAGCTCTTAACAACAAGGTTGCTGGTTCAATTCCCACTTAGGATGGAGGGCTGCACCCCTGCAACTAAGATTAAAAATGGCGATTGGACTTGGAACTGAGCTGCACCGTCCACAATTAAACTAAAGGACAACGACTTGGGGCTGATGGGCCCTGGAGAAACACACTGTTCCCCAGTATTTCCCAATTAAAAAAAATACACTTAGCTCTGGATAGAAATATAAATCTGGAAAAAGCCAGGAGCCTGATTTTAAACAACTCTACTTTTGTGAATTAGAGAATTTTGAAAGATCTGGGGTACCAGGTGTTTTATACACACAGAGAGAGAAACAGAAGTCTATATACAACTATATATGTATGTGGATATCAACATAGATATATATAAGGCACATTTCCTGCTTAAGAATATAACCCCATCAGTGAACCATGAGAAAGAACAATTAGAAACTAAGGTAGTAAGTAATGACTACATACTAAAGGTTTCAGGAATAGAAGTGCTTTGAAGCATTTGGAGACTATGCCTGAAGGAGATGTAAAACTTGAGTTAGGCCTTAGATGACGCACACAGTTTAGATGAGTGGAAGGAAAAAGGAGAACTTTCAGGCAGACAAAACAAGCTGACTCAAGGGCATAGATGAGCTTAATAGACACAGGGAATTTTAACTAGATTGTACACTCCACGGGGTGGGGGGGAGGAATTTGTCTTAGCCTGTTGTACAGTTATATTTCCAAAGACTGGTACATGGTAGGCACTCAAAAACTTTTTGTTGATGAAAGAATAAAGGAAAAAGGAAAGGGGGAGCAAGAGTGAGAACCTGACTGAAGAAAGACAGAACAGAGAGCAAAAATGCCTGACCACAGAAGGAGTGTGTTGGGAGTGAAGGGAAATTAGCTTAGTAAGGCTGAGTAGAGCAAAAGTAGGAAGGACCTTGACCAAAGTCTAGGCAGAGTCTGATTTAAAGCAATAGGCAAGATGGAACCAGATGGAGCACCCATAGGTCCTTGAGCCTTAGAAGAAGCATGTTAAAAACCATGGGAAATGAATCAGCGTGCCAGCTGTGTGAAGGTTGGATTGGAAAGGACACAAGCTGGAGGCTGGCAGAGTCCTTAGGAAGCCATCGAGGAAGTCTAGACACAAGAAAAGATGAGAGTTTGACGTATGGAGATGGTAGAAGGAAGGGAAGAGGGATGAAAAATTGAAGAACCTATTGAAGGGGTAAAATTTACACAATGTTGGTAACGTTGGGATAATGGGAGAAATAGGTCAAAATTTCAAGTGGAAGCATGAAAGAATAGTGGGAGCTTACAGAAAAGGAAGTCAACATGTTTTAAGATGAAGAGAGGGAAATACTAAGCTCGGTATGTGATATATAACTTTAGGAAGCTCAAATATAGATCTAACTCTATAAATAACACTCTGCACAGCAGAGAATCCAAGAATTTATTCATGGTTTCATACATGGGTACATTTGTGGAGTCAACATATATGGTCTAGCTACTAAATAATTTTAATTGAACTACAGAATCTCACAATTAGAAGAAGCATAAGATTGTCCAACACTTATATAACACGTAGTATACATGTTTAGAACACTTATGCCGTGTACAGCAGTGTTTGTCCACCAGCATCTGAATAACATCGAGTGAAAATAGCTTACTCCTCTTTCTGTGATTGGATGGCAGTGTTTATTTAAAAGTTTTCCCAAATATTGGTATATTTTGGCAAAATGAAGCTCACTTATGCATAAATTTGGCAATCTTACAAAATAGGTAAGGAAGATATTGCTCCTCTTTAGATATCCATTCTCCCCTCTCCCCTTCTTCCTTAGGAAAGAAAAACAAAATTTTAATAGGACATATGACTACCCAGAGTATGGACCACCTTCCCCAGATTCCCTTCCAGCTGGTTGGCCATGTGACCTAGTTCTAGCCAATAGGATGAGAGCAGAAGTGATGTGGGGAATTTCAGCATCAAGCCCTTAAAGGGAAGGAGCTTGCCTTACACTTGCTTCTTTTTCCTTCTTCTTGCTGACTGGAATGTGGGTGGGATGCTGGCAGCTGGAACTGAAATGAAGCTGCATGTTAAAGATGGCAAAATAACAATATATAAGAAGCCCGACAAATAGACATATGAAAAAATGCTCAACATCACTAATCATCAGAGAAATGCAAATAAAAACCACAATGAGATATCACCTCACCCCAGTCAGAATGGCTATCATCAATAAGACAAATAATAACAAATGTTGGAGAGGCTGTGGAGAAAAGGGAACCCTCATACACTGTTGGTGGGAATGCAGACTGGTGCAGCCGTTATGGAAGGCAGTGTGGAGGTTCCTCAAAGAATTACGAATAGAATTGCCATATGACCCAGCAATCCCTCTCCTGGGTATCTACCCAAAAAATCTGAAAACATTTAGAGATAAAGACACGTGTGCTCCAATGTTCATTGCAGCCTTGTTTACGGTGGCCAAGACATGGAAACAACCAAAATGTCCTTCGATAGATGAATGGATAAAGAAGTTGTGGTATATATACACAATGGAATACTATTCGGCAGTAAGAAAAGATGATATAGGAACATTTGTGACAACATGGATGGATCTTGAGAGAGTAATGCTGAGAGAAACAAGTCAGACAGAAAAAGCAGAGAACCATGTGATTTCACTGATATGTGGTATATAAACCAAAAACAACAAAAGAACAAGACAAACAAATGAGAAACAGAAACTCATAGACACAGACAATAGTTTAGTGGTTGCCAGAGGGTAACGGGGGTGGGGGGTGGGGGGTGGGAGATGAGGGTAAGGGGGATCGAATATATGGTGATGGAAGGAGAACTGACTCTGGGTGATGAACACACAATGGGATTTATAGATGATGTAATACAGAATTGTACACCTGAAATCTATGTAATTTTACTAACAATTGTCACCCCAATAAATTTAATAAAAAAATTAATTAATTAATTAATTAATTTAAAAAAAAAAAGAAGCCCGAGGCCCTAATAACTGTGTAAACACATGAGCACACCCAGATCTGCATGACAAAGGAATAAACTTTTCTGTTTAGGCTATTTTATTTGGGTTTCTGTCAGAGCAGCCAAATTACATACTAACTAAAACTTTGAGTTCTAAACTCTGCTTCTGTCATTTACTAATAAGTTGCTTACCTTCTCTGATCCTCAGCTGCTTCATCTGTAAAACTTTGCCTACTCCACAGGGTTGCAGAAGAAATTAAATGAGATAAGGTTTTTAAATCCCCTAGCACAATGAGTATTCAATAAATTGTAGCTGTTATCATTGTTACTACTACCATTTAGTGATATAAAAATTAGCTATCTCAAAAATAAATCCAAACAACTAAAATTCCTTAGAATTAGTTTTAAAAATTACTACATTCTAATATCGTAGTTGGAGATGTGTTTATTAGTCTGAACAACTCTGACACAGAATCAGCATATTCATTTCATAGTCAAGAGGCCCAGAAGGGTATGGAAACTAGAAATTCAGAGCAAAACAGTAAGTGGCAAAGCTTGAATTAGCTTTATATCCTTCACTCCCTTGAGGTTCAATCATTTGAGAAGTAAGCAATAGGACAGAAGTGTGTGTGTGTGTGTGTGTGTGTGTGTGTGTGTGTGTGTGTGTGTGTCAAATACTGTCCAAGAATCTCCCTGTGTCTTTTCAACCTCCAACAGCCTATACTCCTAGAGCACCCAGAGGTCAGCACCTGGGGAAGAGCTGACCCTTTCGTTTATGCAGAGGCCTTTCTACCACTCCTCCTCATGTCCTTCTGGCACTTTGCAAGTCTCTAATTAAGAAGACACTCGTGTTTGCCTTCTATGTGAGGGAATATCTAGCACAGAGAGTCTAGACCACCCCAAATCATTTTCCTAAAACGTCCTCTGCAAAATGACTTCATCTTCTCAAAGTTTCACCTTTTTACTTTCTAAAGTCCCATCAGAGGAGGAGCTGCCTTGAGAATGCTGCTGAGGTCTCTTTTTCAGAGTTACTTTTAACTAGGCTACAAAAAGCAGTAAGAGACACTAACACTAAATATTTGAGGATGAATGGTTGGAGGGACAGAGGAAGAAGTCACCATACCTGATTTAATGAAAAAAGCTCCTTAAAATTATCCACATCTTACAGAATCAAGAAAATTATTATGGGGGGAGAGACATAAAAAGGAACAGTTGAGTTGTTAAAAGATAAATCTGGGTTTCAAAGAGAAATTTTTTTATAAGACTAGGGCATTCTCATTACAAAATATATTCTATTTCCCAAAGAGAATAAAGTAAGAAATAAAATCTCCCTCTCTTTTGACTCCACAGCTCAACAACTAGAACTAACTATTCTTCCTATTTTCTTACATATGCTTCTAGAAATTGTCCTGCATATATAAGAATATGATTATATAATTATATATGTCTTCTTTTATTATTATACTATATAGTATTACATTATTGTAATATAATGATATATTATAATTATATATCTTCTTGTTGTATTATTTCTAAAACTATCAATGAAAAAATTATTTTTAAAATCTTGATTCTTAGGGCCGGCCCAGTGGCTCAGGCGGTTAGAGCTCCATACTCCTAACTCCGAAGGCTGCCAGTTTGATTCCCACATGGGCCAGTGGGCTCTCAACCACCAGGTTGCCAGTGCAATTCCTCAAGTCCCACTAGGAATGGTGGGCCGCGCCCCCTACAACTAAAAATTGAACATGGCACCTTGAGCTGAGCTGCCGCTGAGCTCCCGAATGGCTCAGTTGGTTGGAGCGCATCCTCTCAACCACAAGGTTGCCGGTTCGACTCCCGCAAGGGATGGTGGGCTGTGCCCCCTGCAACTAGCAACGGCAACTGGACCTGGAGCTGAGCTGCACCCTCCACAACTAAGACTGAAAGGACAACAACTTGAAGCTGAATGGCACCCTCCACAACTAAGATTGAAAAAAAAAAAAAGTTAAAATCTTGATTCTTAAAGCAAAACTCCCTACTAACAGGAAGTAAAAGCTTCACAACAATCTCAGGCCTTCACAAGAGTCAACAAAAGTTCAAGTACTCTGCGAAACAGAAATAATCAAATGCTTCAAAATATTTAATTTCCCATTCCAGGAATGTGAAACAGGTATAATTAAAATAACACTTTTTTAATTAAGTGACCTCTCTTGACCAACCATCTGTGAATAATTCAGATTTCCCCCTTATTATTACTGTAAAATTAAAACGAGGTCATATAAACAGGAAGATCCTCTTTAACTATCTTTAAGCACCAGCAATATATATTTTCCACCAGTTAAAATCCTTAATGATACAAAAAATCTGTCAAGCATAACTCCCCCAATCCATTTGCCTGAAACCATCAGTATTTTATCATGCGCTTGCAGTTGGCTTTAATTTAACAGTCCAGGTTACTAATCAAACAAAACACCCAAGTCATTAAAAGTTAGTGTGCCATTTAGAAAGTGCATTTCACGTTTATTAAAATATCTTTCATGCAGCCATTAGAAACCTAAAGTTTTAATTACAATCAGATATTTAGTCCTACTCTCGTTATGCATTTGGCACTCTCTTGAAACTGCCCTGATTAATCTTTCAGACCAAGTTCATTCTTTACCTCCTGAAATTATTTTCCTCTCAACTTCTTCAGAAGTCATCTTTCTATTCCACTCTCCACAAATAAGTAAAATGCATTTTATAATAAAAATGTGCAAAATACCCAAAAAAATGCATTTAAAAGATTTCATTTCAAATGTAATTTATCCTTCATAAAAGACCAAAGAGACATCATTCAGAAAGAAATTGAAATGGAAAATTAGCTCTTCATGTCTTTATTGTCAATTTTCATTATTTAGTTTTCTTTCTAATCATGGGGAAAGTTCAACAAGCATTTTCTTACAATTTTCTGTGTGATTCTACTAAATATTATTTTTCTTTAGCTTTGAAATCTTCCCTTCTCCTATTCGTGCCCTGGCTTGCTCTAAAATTCCATGAAGGAGATTACTGACATGTTAAACATCAGATTTCATGTTAAATCTAGCTCTACTGAATTACAGCATTTAGACTCTCCATCAGTCATATTTACCATGCACTAAAAGACATTTTAGATGAAATTTAGAGCTGACAGCGAGTATAGGATCACTTGATCTCACTTCTAAGGGGCACACCAATAAAAATTGTGAGACCTACGGTTGATAGGAAGGCCTCCAATTACTCAAGTATGAATAGAATTGAGAGTCCATTCAATAAATAATGGGTGGTTTTTTACTGATTGAAAACATCCTGCATCTACCAAGCTATTTCAAATATAAATCCATAAAAGCCACAGTTCTAAAAAACATAAAATTATGTTAAATATAATTAATCGTTCATTTTAACTGGAAAAAAGAAAGATCTTAACCAAAATTCAGGTACTATTTCCAACAATAGCTCATATTTTCTAAGAGATAATAGACCCTGAGGAAAACTAGTCACCACAAAAGCATACCTGTGGCTCAACAGAGCTTGACTTCCAAGTTCTATTTCCTTTATGTGTATGATGGCCTGAGCCTAATACTTCCTTCCAGTCAGAGGAAAGGCGCCAGGTTCTGGACAGAAGAAAGGAGAATAGATGGCTTCCTGACATGCTCTGTGCCATGCTTTGCCACCTGGAGCCTAAAGCAGCTTTGCTTGTGCCAAGTTTATCAGTCTCTCTTAAACAGCTCCATTCACTTGCATAGAATTTCCCCAAGTCTCTAAAGAGTTCTATCAGTTTAAGGCTTTCGATTCTCTAACCATAGATCTGTAAAGAGACAAGTTATATGGTGCTTCTGTAAGAGGGAAAACCCCATACCACCTGTGGCCTAGATTCTTGGTCCCTACCTCCGATCAAAAATCGCTCCCTCCCACCCAATTGCAAAATAACAAATCCCTGGTCAACTGCTGGAAGGAAAGAGATGAGGTAAAGGTTGTGAAGGTGTCACCTACACTACTCTAACAGCATCCAAGCCCCAGTGGGCTGACCAAAAATACCTTTACTGAAAATTCTCAAGATAAGTAAAAAAAAAAAAAAAAAGTTTCTGCCATCCTAAAGAAGTCTCAGTTCTAAAGAGACAACATGGAGAATATATGAAAAAAGGAGCAAATTCAGCCAGATTTCTGGTCTCCATGGTCATCTTTAAGGATTGATCTCTAAATAATCAGGAATTTCACAAAACAATAGGCTATTTCTTTCCCTTCAGATTCACATGGGTTGCTCCAGAGTTTCTGGAACTTTTATTGAGAATTCCAAATTATTCAAATATTATCAGGCACTTGGCCTCACTAACGACCCTGTGAGGAAAAAGGACACTGAATTCAAGATCTCACCCCCTCGAGATGTTGACACTCACTGGGAAACAGGCCACAAGTACATGAAATAACTGTATATCTCCTACAAAGCAACGTATCCCCCAGTGTAAATTAATACAGTCCAAACTGAACACATAGAGAGCTGAAGGGGCAGCCATGGAAGACCCATCAGACCAGGTGGGAGACTTGTACCTTCCCAAAGAATGTGCATTCCTGAGCTCAGTCTTTAAAGACTCAGTCCATCAACCAGCTGTAATATGACAGCACCCAGCTCCAAGTATGTACAGATTAGGCATCCAATAAATCCTTGTTAAAAGATGAATGCTGGACATAGTACTTAGTATAAAGGACACAGTTTCAGAGGAAGAATAAGAATCAGAATAGCACTGATGAGAGCTAGCATGTAGCGAGTACTTACTGTGTTCTAGGTACTATATTTAGTGCTTTACAATCTCATTTAATCATCACAACTTTGTTCCAGTTATCTATTTCCAAGTAACAAACTACCCCAATACTTAGCATCTCTAAATAACAACCATTTTATTATATCTCATGATTTCAAGGGTCAGGAACTCAGCCAGGGCTCAGCCAGGCAATTCTTCTCCACATGGCATGGACTAAGGTTAAGCAGGGATATGCAGATAGGAGAGGGGCTCATCTGGAAGGCCCAAGATGGACTCATTCACATACCTGGCAGCTTGGTAGGGATGGCTGGAAGTCTTGGCTCAGCTGAGACTGAATGCCTATACATGGCCTTTCCAGCATGACAGTTTCTGGTTATTTGTAGTTCTCACAGGGTGGGGCAGGGCTCCTAAAAAGACTGACCCAAAAAATGGTAGCTGCCAATCTTTTCAGGCCTGAGTCTGGAAACTGACACAACATCAGTTCAGCCATATTCTATGTGTTAGGCAGTCACTGAATCAACCAGATTCATGAGGCAGGGACATAGATTCCACGTCATGATCGGAGAAGTGTCAAAAATTTGGTACCCTATTAAATCCACTGCAATTACCCTCCGGTCACAAAGTATTTACATCCTTCCTATGTGGAAAATACATTCACACCTCTCTACAGTGCCCCAAAGACTCAGTTAACTCATAGTCTGTGGTCTCATCATTAAAATCAGGTCCAGGTGTGCATTAGCTGCTCCGGCGCAGTTCCTTTCAATCTGAAGATCTGTAAGGAGACAAGTTACCTGCCACACACATGTGCACGGCGCATACACACACCCAGCATACAATAGTGAGATAGGCATAGGGTAAGAGCAATAGACACTCCCCTTCAAAAAGAGAAAGAACAGAAGGCCCATAGCATTCACTCTCCCATGGTAATTCTGAAACGCAGTTGGTCAGACATCATCAGTTTCTGGATTTGGGTCCAGTTATGTTCCCTAGGACTTATTCTCCACATCTCTTGGCTCTACCCTCTGAATCACCTTTCCTTTTTCAGAAGAACTGACCTGTGGCTGTAGCTTAGTAGCCTTCTTGAACTACTTTTTGCTTGTTGAAATTTGAGAGCCCCAACAGCTCTTCTTATTTCATGTTATCTTTGTCCCTTTCGGTCAACGTTGATGGTGCTTCTATTAACTCAATTCTCTTAAAACCTGAGGGATTTCTATGAACCTTATTGGGGTTTACTCCATTAAATGAAAGTCATACCCATAAGTCTCTGAGATAAGTCCTTCTTTGCCTTGAGCTCAGAGTGCTATGGGATATTTAGAAGCCTTTCTGTCTAGTTCTAGACATGCCCTTAAATCTTTCTAGAATATTAGCAAAGGGTCTTATAGCCATACCTTTGATATGACCTGACCTTGAGATCATTTTGTACTTCAAAACCCTTTTGCCACTGTAGAGGCTGCGGAGGAGAAAGTTTTATTTTCAAACCCCCTGGGTCCCTTATATTTTCTTTAAAAATTGTTTGAACACTGCAAAATTTCCTCTTTTTTTCTTTTTCAACTCCTGTCTCTCTATCCACACCGTATCATAAGTGACTCAAAGAAACCAACTGGCACTTTCAACATTCTGCCAGGAAATCTCTGTAGCCAAATTCACCAGTTTGTTAGGTTTGTGTTCTATTTTCCACATTGCTGCAGACAACAACGCTGTCAAACTTTCCTCCATTACATAAGGATCACTTTTTTTCCAATCTACAGAACCAATTTTCTCCCTGTCCTACCAGCTTTCACCAGCAGTCTCTTCAATGGCCTTCCAGCTTTCACTAACAGGCTCCTCAAAGCTTTCCAGCTTCTGCCTACTGCCCAGTCCCTAAGCCACATGCTTTAGGGTTTTATTGGAGCAGCACCCCACTTCCAGTACCAAATTCTGTTCCAGTTTTCTATTGCTACATACTGAATAGCTTAAAACAACAATCATTATGTCTCATGATTCTATGGATCAAGAACTCTATCAAGACTAAGTTGGACAGAAACAATAAAATGCATAGACAAAAACATAGGTACTAAACTTATGGACCTTGGTCTTAGACAGGATTTTATGAATTTGACCTCAGAGGCAAGGGAAGTAAAAGCAAAATTAAATGAAAGGGACTGGAAACTAAAAAGCTTTGGCACAATAAAAGAAACCATCAACAAAACAAAGAGGCAACCAACCAAATGGGAGATGATATTTGAAAACAACACCTCTGATAAAGGGCTAATGTCCAAAATACATAAAGAACCCATACAACTCAACAGCAAAAAAATAAACAATCTAATTAAAAAATGGGCAGAGGACCTGAACAGGCACTTCTCCCAAGAAAACATACAAATGGCCAAAAGATATATAAAAAGATGTTCAACTTCACTAGCTATTAGGGAAATGCAAATCAAAATCACAATGAGCTACCTACTCACACCTGTTAAAATAGCTATTATGAACAAGACAAGTCATAACAAGTGTTGGAGAGGTTGTGGAGAAAAAGGAACTCTCACACACTGCTGGTGGGAATGTAAACTGGTACAGCCACTTTGGAAAACAGCACAGAGGTTCCTCAGAAAATTAAGAATAGAATTATCATACAACCCAGCAATTCCTCTTCTGGTTATCCACCCAAAAAGTTTGAAAATATTTACCATATACTTGTACCCCTATGTTCATTGCAGCATTATTCAAAATGGCCAAGACATGGAAACAACCCAAGTGTCCTTCAATAGATGATTAGATAAAGAAGATGTGGTACATATATACAATGGAATATTTCTCAACCATAAGGAAAGATGAAATAGTGCCATTTGTGACAACAAAGAAGATCTTAAAAATATCGTGCAAAGTAAAATAAATCAGACGGAAAAAGTCAAGAACCATATGATTTCACTTATATGTGGGATATAAAACTGAAAGCAACAAACAAGACAAACAAACAAAACCTCATAGACACAGACAACAGTTTAGTGGTTCCCAGAGGGGAAGAAGGGAGGGGAAGAGGTAGAAAAGATAAAGGGGGTCAAATATATGGTGAAACAGAAGATTTATCTTTGGTTGGTGAACACACAATGCAATATACAGATGATATAGAATTGTACACTTGAAACCTATATAATTTTATAAACCAATGTCACCCCAATAAATTTAATTTTTAAAAAAGCCGAAGTTGGACAATTCCTTTGCTCCACATGGCATCAACTGCAATCAGTGAGTGAACAGGCTGGTTGAGGGGGTCCAAGATGGCTTCACTCACATGTCTATTGCCTTGGTGCGGGGGATGGCTAGAAGGTTGGGCTATCTCAAACTAAGACTTCCAACATGGTGTCCTCAGAGCATCTGGACCTCTTATACGGTGGCTCAGGGCACCTAGAGAGTGGAAGTAGAAGCTGCCACTCTCTTATGCCAGAAACTGGCACATTGTCATTTCTGCCATGTTCTATCGACAAAGCAATCATAGAGCCCAGATTTAAGGAGCAGAAACATAGATTTTACCTCCTAATAGGAGAAAAAATTGCAGCCATTTTTAATCTACGACAAATTCTATGAGTTAAATATTCTTATTTTTATTTTACAAATGAAGAAATCAAAACTTAGAAAGGATAAGTACTTTGGCCAAAGTCATACAATTAGGGTAGAGCCAGAATTCTAACTGACTCATCTATCTGCATGGGAAACAGGAAAATTAGCTGACTACAACCAAAAAGTGGTGATGAAAATGGCATCATCTTCTAGAGAAACACAGTATGTTCCTATGTAGCCCTGTTTTCCACCAGCTCAGGACACAATCTTCTTCCTTTCCCTTTCATCCCTGCTCTCAGGTGGATTTCTGCCAGTGGCACTTCATGAATGTTTATAAAAGAACAAGTGATCACATACTATAAAGGTCTTATAAAGGCAATGTCCTAGCCCATTTATGAAAATGCATCTGACAAATTCACCCTGACAGTATGATCTCTCAGAGGTGAAGGAAATAATGAGGGGAACTACTCTTCTGGACCAACATGGGAGAATTTTTTTGCTGAGGATAAAGTGACAGGAACCTTGGGGAACAAAAGGACTTTGTCATCCTGGAGTGATGACCGTTAGGGAAAGGAAAGCTGGTATAGTCAAACACAAGCCCTCTCACTGAATGGCAGGAAGAACACACAGCTATGGAGCCATAGTCTGTGGTTCTCGAAGGGAAGATTATGCAGGAAGGATGGGGCTTTCAAAAATAAAATTCCAGAATAACTTCTAGGAATTATTCCTAGAATGAAAAAAAGAGAGCAAGGACTAATGTGACTACAGGAAAGAGTTGTAGCAAGCTCAGATTTAGGATACACATACCACAGATGGAGTCAAGGGACCCATAACCAAGATTAAATGCAAAAGTCGGCACAAACCAGTGGAACTGCATCAGGAAGACTAACATTCAGAATACACAAATCATGCTAAGGACAGTGAGGAAAAAGAGTTTTTGTGATTTCCTTTGGAGCAAGAACATGGAAGATGTAAGTCTGTTGAGTAGAGATTATGGTGCAATGTTAACAGATCATAGAGAAAGAAGAACTGCTCAACTTTTGCTTCTTTCTTTTCTTGAAAGAGAGTGGGCATTTAACTAGGAAGAGTAGCATGAATATTGAAGAAACTAAAGCCCAGATGAGGGAGATGTGGGTGAGCAAAATCCCCTTTCTGTCGAAAAAGAGTTCATCTCTTTCCAAGAATCCAGTGTAATTTAATAAATGAGGTGATGGTACTTTAAATGCACGATTCTCCACTGCACAGTTTAGAATGGAAAAAAAAAAACATGTGTCAGGCAGCTCTCAGAGCACAAGGCTCAACTCTCCACACATACGTAATGGCAGGAAATCAGAAATCCAAATTGGGCTGGGGACACGGGGCAACGCAGAATGACTGCTAACTGGATGGAGTTTCCTTGAGGTGATGAAAATATTCTGGAATTAGATAGTGGTGATGGTTGCACAAACTTTTGAATATACCACTGAATTAAACACTTTAAAAAGAATTTTATTGTATGTGCATTATATCTTAATTTTTAAGAAAGAATACACTATCACATTTTACCCATGTCCTGAGTATCAATTTTCTTCTCTGTGTCCACCTTCTAAAAAACCAGTGACCAGGGCACCTTTCCGCCAGTTAAAGGACAAAACCAAATTCTGTTTCAAAAGTTCTTATTCTTTGTGACTGATGACAAAACAAACAAAACAGCTTGCTTTTTAGTCTTACGGCAAAAAAATAAAGGGATGTATCCAAACCTAGCACATTAAAAATTAAAATAAAAGCAAATACTGATTTGTGTTATTTAAAAAAAAAACAACAGAGAAAAAGATGGAATCACAACTGTGCCGATATTACACTAAATTGCCCATCACAAAACAGCTACATGAGATAAGGAATCAGTTTAAGAAGAGAGTCCAGTTCCTCACTAACTCTGTAGGAACTAACTGCACATGCAATTAATGAAAGAGATATGACAAGGAGCTAGAATGGAAAAGTCTTAGCGACTTCAGTGGCCACAAACTGTATAAGAAGCAGCAGATTGATGGAGCCGCTGGGCTATGAATGCATCTGAGCTATGAAATCTAGTATCCAATTGGGCATAGGGGGAGAAGGAGTAATGGTCCCACTTTAATCTACGTGGATCAGAATATCTAGAGTACTGTATGCCGTTCTGGGTGCCACAGTCTAAGAGCATCACAGGCTAACTATACCACCTGACACCATGGCATAATTGGAACCAACTAAAAGGACAGATACTATTTAGCTTGGAAAAGAGAAGGCGAAAAAGAAATCTGAAAATTGCCTTCAAAAATTACCAGAAGTATTCCATTTATTTTTTAGACTTCAAAGAGAAGAGAGTGATCTTCATGAGTCTTATCTGTAAGAACTCAAAAAGGAAAAACCTGAAGTTGACAAACACTTGAGCACTGAGTTGAACCATAGACGAAATAGGGACATGAGCCAGGAGTCACAATTAACCAATGTCACCAATAAATGTGAGAGAGCAGGAAAGGGGCCTTCACTTAAAAGTAGAAACAAACCTTGCTGTCAGGGAAAAGGAAAAGGGGAAAAGACAGTCATTAGAGATACATGCTTGGTAAATTCCTGAGGCGTGTCCCAGGGAATCTGTATTATTAAAATGTCCCCAAATGATTCTCAGGCAGCCCGACTGGGACCTAGTTACCACCCTGCATTTGGAAACCACTCTTCTAGAGAGGTCTTTGATCATGACACGTATGTCCTTAATAACCCTCGGTCATTTCCCATACTGCCAAAAACAACATCCAAAGTTTCACTTGGCTTCAAAACTCTACCCAGCATGGCCCAGTTCTACTTTTAAAAATTTATCTCCCATTCCTTCCAAACATCACCAGTCTTGTCTTCTAGCCAAACTCATGTATCGATTACTCACCAAGCAAACATCTCTATTTCCTCCATGCATGCATCTGTGTATCCCAGTCTCTCCCACTGGAACACTTTTCCTCTTTGCATCCACCTCCCCCGCACCAATTCTATTCATTTAACCCACCTTGAAGCAAAGGATCAAAAGCCTACTAAAGAATTCTTCCTTGATTATTCCACGTAAAAGTTATTCCATCATCCACATCGTCCTCAACTCTTGGTCACTTACGTAGCTACTTCAATTTGAGTCTCAGCTTCTTTATCGGTAAAACTTTCATAATACTACTACCAGTTTCATAGGGTTTTATGAAAATTAACTGAGCATACAAATGTGAAGCACGCAAAACAGTGCCAAGAATATACGAGCTCTATAAATTACGATTGTTATGATTAATTTGATTCCAGTAGTATGACCCTCTTTACAGAAGGAAGTTAGTAGGACAAGCCATAGTCTCTACTCCTGCAGTGGATCCCAATGCTGTAACTGGTACCACCCATTCTAGATTCTCTGCCACCATGTCTAGATTCCTCTTCCTTTGACTAGCACTACTGCTGGCCTAGGTTGCTTACATGGTGATGACCTAGACCTTCATCCATGGACTGTTGGAGCCCAGGGCTAGGCCCTGTCAGGCCGTGGTATCTATTAACTCCTCTTTCGCATGAGAGCACTGAGAGATATGCCAGTGGATCTCCTGAGTTCTACACATGCTCTTCCCAATCCTTATTATGGAGCAGCAACCCTACCTCTTCATGATGATCAGGGTCAATGACCTCTGCCAGTATCAGTCCTTTCTTAGGCTACTAACCTAATGGCATGAAAAGTGTAAAATGTTAAGGTACAAAGTTTTAGGTTGAGTAAAACTCTGACTGAGACCCCTGATGGAAGTATCCTTGCCTGTAAACCCGAACCTCTAGGACTCCGGAACCTAAAATTGCAGGGACAAGAAGCACATATTCCCCAAGCAAGTCACTGGGATTAATGGTGAACAGGACCACTTTCTTCCATCCCTTAGAACCCAAATTCATACTCTACACAAAACCACTTAACAGCCATTGACTCAAAAGAAACACTGCACCTTGAAGACCAGTGTTCCAATCTTGTAGATTATTATCTTCAAGGTGACATTTTCACCACACCTTCAAGAAGCTATTTTAATGCTTTTCAACCCATCAGCATACTATGCAATATACGGTAAAATTAGTGACTTCACGATCATATGCCCATTGTAGTACCTCCTTAACGTAAAGTACATAAACCTTGGTCAGGGTGATATGTGGGATCCATTGTTGGTACATCAGACACTCTGTGAGCCTACATAGAGTGGTACTATGGCGCTGGGAGATGTTAGATAGTGGTACTGGCTGAGGAACTGAAGGCATAAAAAGCAAATCCATACCTAGAATACATTTTTACTCCAGTAAGACAGATTGTTGTCCTTTCCAGGTAAAATTGTCGATACAATCAACTGGTGACCAAGTATCTACTTGGTCTCCTCAAGGTATTTACTAGAGATATGCCAATGGATCTCCTGAGTTCTCAGACTCAGTCTCTGCTGCTGACAGATCAAATATTAAGCAGTGGCAGTAGCTAGATCAGCCTTAGTGAAAGGGGCCCCAAGCGATGTATAACTTCTATCTCTGGTACCATGGCTACTCCATTTATAGGCCCTTGTACAAACACTGGGTGACCAAGAAAAAGGCCTGGCTGACACCTACTGGATGAGTCGTCCTAACAACCTGTTTGCCCCGTGTCTCTTCTGCAGTGGATGCTCTCTAGAAAGCATTAATACACAATTAAAAAGATACTGACACTTTTTGCCCACTCTCATAGATGCATCCACATGCTTCCTCTCAATACCAGGGTAAAGAGTTTGGGGCAGTAAACCTGGTCATCCATTTTATGTGAAAAGTAAAGTTGTCCAAGGGAAAGATATACATAGATTCCTAGACAGTGGAGGTTGTTTTGTGGCCTAGAAAAGTGAAGATGTGCTGTTGGCCTTTCCAGGTCAAAGCAAACTGCGTCTGGCGGTTTGTACAAATTGGTACGAAAGAAAAAGCCTTAGCTAAGTCTATAGCTTCATACCAAGTGTCAGGGGGCTGTATTAATTTGCTCCAGTAAAGATTCTATATCTGAGGCAGAAGCTACATCAGAGTCACTATCTAATTAAGAGTACAATAGTCTCATTCATTCTCTAAGATCAACCCAAATGCTGCACAGATGAAACAGGTGAGTTAAATGGGAAAGTGCTGGGTATCACTAACCCTGCATCTTTTAAGTCTTTAATAGAGGCAATAATATCTATAATTTATACATAGATGCAGTTTTGTTTCTAGTTTACTACCTTGGTAGAGAGGGGAAGTTCTAAAAGTTTCTATTTAGCCCTAGCAGACTGGCCCTTACCCCATGGGTCATAGAGCCAGTGTAGGTATTCTGCCAGTTATCAACTATGTATATTCCAATATTGCATTCAGGAACTGGAAAAATAACTACAGGAAGTTTCCATGGATCAGTTGGGGTCATTGTGAGTAAGAATTAAGCTTCCATTTATTATCTGACCGCTGTAAGTCCCCACTTTGACTACTGGGCCCCAGTAGCATTTTATTTCACCAAAAATAGCATCAATACAGAGACGGTATCTAGTAATGCCCAAAAAGTCTGGATATTACCTTTTCCTTAACACACACTTTTTCACATAACCTTTCAGCACTTCCACATAGTAAACTTTGTTAACTGTTTGTCCAGTTGGTACAAATTCATAATGAATAACCCCTCTGATATAAAAAAAAGGTTAGCACACAGTCACTCTGCTAAATGGCCACCAGTCTCATTAAGAAAGGCTTAGGGGAAGATTTACAGTACATACTGTAATTAAGTCTGACAATTAAGTTTGCAAACTTGTTGCAATGCTGCTGCTAACCTTTTTTTTATATCAGAGGGGTTATTCATTATGAATTTGTACCAACTGGACAAACAGTTAACCAAGTTAACTATATGGAAGTGCTGAAAAGGCTATGTGAAAAAGTTAGACAACCTGAAATTTTCACCAACAATTCATGGCTCTTGCTTCACGACAATGCACCATCTCACACGGCACTGTCTGTGAGGGAGTTTTTAGCCAGTAAACAAATAACTGTATTGGAACACCCTCCCTACTCACCTGATCTGACCCCCAATGACTTCTTTCTTTACCTGAAGATAAAGGAACTATTGAAAAGAAGACATTTGGATGACATTCGGGACATGAAGGATAATACGATGACAGCTCTGATGGCCATTCCAGAGTTTCAAAATTGATTTGAAGGGTGGAGTAGGCGCTCGCATTGGTGCATAGCTTCCCAAGGGGAGTACTTTGAAGGTGACCATACTGATATTCAGCAATGAGGTAGTAGGATGAGTTCACGAACTTAATTGTCAGACTGCATATTTGTGGCAACTTTGCAAGGTTCTTCACAAAGGGACACAGTGCCCTTCAGTCAAGGGACTGAGTCCATGAACAGGCTTAGATCTGGAAAATGGGTGAATGGTCATGATTCTTCATTGTAGCAACTCAAATCATGTTGTTGGCCACCATACCTACAGTTTGTTATTGTTTTTTGCTATATAGATGAAGCAATATTCTAATAGACTGCCCATTCATTTCATTCATCATTACACCATGATCATTTGGTCTCTGTGGGAGAACCCTGCATGCCAAACCATTCTGATTACCAGTCACCCTCCTACCCGTAACAGTGAAGTTTCCTGAGTAAACTGGAGCTGGTCGACAGCAAGCAGCTTGATGGGTTATCACAGCAGCTTGTGAGGGAGTGAGAATCATTGGGCCTCTGCCCACTATTACTGTGTTACCCCAAAAATAAGACCTAGCCAGACCATCAGCTCTAATGTCTTTTGGAGCAAAAATTAATACAAGACCTGGTCTTATATTAAAATAAGACCCAGTATTATATTATATTATATTATATTATATTATATTATATTATATTATATTATATTATACCCTGTCTTATATTAAAATAAAACCGGGTCTTCTATTAATTTTTGCTCGAAAAGGCACATTAGAGCTGATGGTCCGGCTAGGTCTTATTTTCAGGGAAACACAGTAGCAGCCACACCATCAGAGGGAAAAGAAAAGAAAAAAAACAAAAACCCTTTCACCAAAACCAGGCAGACAAGCTCCTTCCTCTCCTATGCTGTACAGTATCCCTCCAGCACTCTCTATTGCTAAAGCCTAATATTGCACCAGATGGCAAAGGAGACATGATTACAAGTAGTTCAGCTCCAAAATCACAAAGGGGAAAAAAAAGTGAATATGGAGCTAAGAGATAATAAGTTGATAACTAGCACATATGCTCACTGCTCTGAGACTTTTGATCCCTCGCTTGACACTGCCAAGGCAGTTCTGGCCTTTCTACCTCCTTCACTGTGGGCCATCATTTTTGCCAAGCTTCCAGGAGTCATCCAGCAGCATATTGAGGCTGGCTCCACGAGCCCGTGCCAGAACATTAAATCCTGAATCACAGGAGAGTATATTCATAGTAACAAACTCTCTCCTTATCTAATTCTGTAACCTACACTCCCAGGCCATCACTCTGAAGACCCATTCCCTGGCTAACATGCCAGTATATACTAGGCAGTTCATGCAGCTCAGCTCCTTTTTCCTTCAGCAGGGCCAGCACTTCCCCAGTCAGGACCTGATAATATTTGATCAAAATTATTAGTCTAATGGCCAGGAAGAGAGGTGAGGACACATCATGAGGACAGCGTGTACTGTTTTGCAAAGCATCTGCTTCGGTTGGAATCTCTGCATAGTCTTCAGATAAGAGGTAAATGCTGCTGTCCTCTAACAAGAGGAAACGGTCCATTTCTGCAAGCCCAGAGGTTCAGGGGGACCTGGCAATCCAAAGGTCTCTAGTGCACCCGGTTGTCTCCATCCCAAGTCTCAGGGTCTCACACCTTCCCTGTCACATGAGAGAAGCTGCGGATGTAGTATTCTCTGAAGTTCCACGCTCTTACACTCAGATCCTGAGCTTTGTCTTAAGCTTGGTCCACCCTCTGGTGACTCCATTGGAGGTCTTCAGACTTTCATACCATGTTTTATTTTGGTGATGAGCTTGTCATTTGTTCTCTTCAATGTATCAGTAAGCACCCAGAATCAACCAACTCTTCTGCGACCCTTATTATAATTACTATTTCCCTCAAATCTCTCAGTTAGTAGAGGTAGTGCATAAACCAGAACATCTCCTTCAATCTATATCCCCTTCTCAATTCATCACAGGTGAAAGCGTTAGTATTTGCCAGGCTACAATATGCCACACTACAGATCTCCACCTATTACAGTGATGGTCCTGGTTGCCATCTGGCTGGTGAGTTATCCACCTTTAGAATCCCATCCTTAGAATCTGCTACCTAGGACCAACTGTCTTAGGGAAGGTCCAAGTGCAGGTGATTAATGAAGAAAGACCCCCCTGGAAAAACTGGTAAGAGAATGGAGGGTGTAAGACACGGCATAAGACAGGAAACCAAGCAAGGCACTATATTAGCGATCTATTGCTGCAAACAAATTACCCCAACACTTGGCATCAAAAATCACCACACATTCATTATCAGATAGTTTCCATGGGTCAGGTATCCAGGCACAATGTAGGTGAGTCCTCTGCTTCATGGTCTGTCACAAGGTTGTAATCCAGGTGCTGGCCCAGGGTCTGCAGTCTTATCCGAGAGATCAACCTGAGAAGGACCTGCCTCCACACTCACTCAATGGAGGTTGGCAGCATATAGCTCCATATGGAACTGAGAGCCTCAGTTCCTTGCTGGTTGTTGGCCAGAGGCTGTCCTCAGTTCCTGGCCATGTGTGTCTCCAATAAGGCAGCTTGTCTCACCAAGCATGCAAGCTGAGAAAGCAAGAGCAAGTAGGCTAGCAAGACTGACAGCACAACTTTTCAAACCTGATTGTGAAAGTGACATCCCATCACCTTTGCCATATTCTATTGATCAAAAGCAAGCCACTCTCTCTATCCCACACTCTAGAGTGGAGACTCCACAAGGTGTGAATAGCAGGAGGCAGGGGTAATCAGGAGCCATTTGGGACGCTGCCTACCACAGGTGCCATCCCACATAAAGTCCCACAGAGGATAGCTTTGGCATGATCTCACAGGGGATCTCCAGAGAGTACGTTAGGCCTGCCTCAGAGTTGTCCCAACCTAGGGCAAGGGAGCTCGAGCTTTGCACTCTCATCCCCATCAGTCACTGGCTAAGGGTCCCCCCCCCCCGTGGGGCACAAATTTCCAGGCACTTCCAGCTCTTTGTGCATGTACGTGAGGTGGGTCCCAGTGGTCTGAGGGCACTCCTCCAAAAGAAGAGTTGTGGGCACTAGCTGTTGGAAGTGAAGCACAGTGAATTGGGTTCAAAGGAATCCAAGGGGATCTGGTCAGCATCGTACACCACAGAGAGACTGCGAAAGGCCACTCTCCATGCAGCTAGCATCAGCAAATCATTATTATGCACCTATTATTTTGTGTGTCTATTCTAGTCAGAGATCTTCAATTCCTAAAACTGAGAACCCACTTTTTCTGGTTATTGAAAAGCTGCTAGGCTAATGCTCACAGAACCTAAGAGAGGCTCATGACCCAAAAGGCCTTATCCTGAGAACTGGAACAGGAGAAGCACAGGAAACCCAAGGACCATGCTTGCTGTCTCTATCACTCTCCAAGGTCAAGAGTCTTTTTTCTTTCTGAATCCCTATCTCACTTCTCTCTCTGAGAACAGATTTTCTCCACCCACTGACCCACATCCACATTCCTTATCATTTTTGTTCTTAAATTCACCTTTCAGCCCCTTCCATGATCTTCTAAATCATCTCTCTACAAATAGTTGGTTCAGATTTTCCAAATTCCTACATAGAAGGAAATATTTCAAAATATTAATTTTAGTTGTCTATAAGTGGTACAATTATGAATAGTTTCGTTTTCTTTTTTATACTAGTCTGTGTGTTTTTCCAAATTTTCTTTCTTTTTCTTTCAAATTTTCTCCTATGAATGTGCATTACAGTTATAATCAGCAAGCAAAAACACAGCTGGACTGCATTTTCTCTACCTTGTCCCAATCTTCCACCACCAACACTCTCTTCCTATACAGAGATCCTTACCCCTTCCTGGTGAATGATCTTTGGAAAAGATAAAGTATTGTTAGTATAACACAGCTAAGTTAAGCAATGAAGGGCAGTCATTATCAGCAAGAGAAAGTTTTGTTGTTTTATGTATTGTTTGTTTTATGTATTTTAGTTTTATTGTTTTGTGTATTATTTGTTCTGAGGAATCTGAAGGACCTGAGAAGTCATATACCATTCCTCCAAGATAAAGCTGGGACCCAGGGATAGGGCAGGGGAACGGGGGAGGGTTGCTGGTTTTGTGGGGCAGGAAAGGAGGAAAGGAGACCCATCCATGATGGACTCTAGATAGACTGTTGGAAGAGTGTAGAGAAAGTATTATAAAAAATTGTTTGGCGCCCTCCTGTGGACTTGGTGTGTAATCATGCATGGGAGGTCTGACAATTAAGTTCGCAAACTTGTTGCACTGACGTTGCTAACATTTTTTGATATCAGAGGGATTATTCATTATGAATTTGTACCAACTGGATAAACAGTTAACCAAGTTTACTATTTGGAAGTGCTGAAAAGGCTGTGTGAAAAAGTTAGACGACCTGAACTTTTCACCAACAATTCATGGCTCTTGCATCACGACAATGCACCAACTCACAGGGCACTGTCTGTGAGGGAGTTTTAGCCAGTAAACAAATAACTGTATTGGGACACCCTCCCTACTCACCTGATCTGGCCCCCAGTGACTTCTTTCTTTACCCGAAGATAAAGGAAATATTGAAAGGAAGACGTTTGGATGACATTCAGGACATCAAGGGTAATATAGCGACAGCTCTGATAGCCATTCCAGAAAAATACTTCCAAAATTGCTTTGAAGGGTGGACCAGGTGCTGGCATCGGTGCATAGCTTCCCAAGGGGAGTACTTTGAAGGTGACCATAGTGGTATTCAGCAATGAGGTATGTAGCACTTTTTCTAGGCTGAGTTTGCGAACTTAATTGTCCGACCTCATATGTCATGGTATGAGCTAGTTCTCACTGATCTACAGACATTACAGGTATAAATAAGGAATAGTAAGCAAACAAAACTGCAAAGTGAGGGATCATATGATAAGTAATAAATGAGAGGTTCAAAAAATAAGTGTCAAGAAACACATCTGATTCTCTCTTCTCCTATGGTCGTTGTCTCCATCTAGCCCAGCCCTTACATAAGTATTTTAGAAACCAAGGAAAAATGCTAGTGACACTATAGACCTCTAACATTACATATATTGAACACTTTTGAAATCACTACTAATCCTGTTAAGTCATACCCAGTCCTAGCCTGTGCCAATGGGCTGCAATGAGTATCACCCTAGTCTGTATCATGTCAGGCTTCAAGTGAGCATCATAATGAGGGAGAGAAGATGTCTCCATCTTCTAGTATAACTGCAGGTCATCTTACCTGGACATGTTGAGAGCTTGCCTAACTTTTTTTTAATATTAATAAAGAAAACTTGGACAATTTTCCTCATTATAATATTACACACTCTTAGTTCCAGAAATTCTTCCTTGTGACTAACTTATATCTCTCCTGTGGTTATGAAGCCCATTTCTTCTTGCTCTATTCTTCCCCGTAGTGGAGAATAACAGCTGCTTAACATCTTTCCTAGCAATCCTTCATTATGAGAGCCCACCAGGACGTTGCCTATCCATTCTTTAAATATCAAATAATCCATGTTTATTTGCCCTTCCCTCATACACTTTATTTTGCCATTCCAATAAAATTTATGGTTTCCCTTTGAATCGACTCCAAATTTTATTGCTCTCTTAAACCATGGAAACAAATGAAATATGTGAACTTCTGGGTGACTTCTAAGCATTACACAGTCCCTATTATAAATTAAAGAAACACAGAAATGTAAAGGGGTTTCTGTGATGTTCTGGAATATATGGCTATGCTGATGCATACAGTAAGAATTGTCTTTTTTTAGTGCTGGACAAAACAGGTCATGCCATTTGTGAAAGTCATTGATACTTGGTAAAATGGTGCCACCTAGTGTCCAGGATCAGTAACAACTCTGCAAGAGAAGGGGAGAAAGAAACTGTAAATCAATTACAGTGCAAAATGACAACTACAGAAAGTAGCAGGGCCAAAGCAATTTAATAACAATAGGTCGATTGACTCTGGGACCATAATTCTTAGTCTATTGACTGGGCCACGAAAGCAGCTTAACAAATAATGTAGCCTTTTTCCAGAGAGAAATGCGCTTTTCTGAAAATGCTAGGTCATGCTAGAGGTTTACAAAGAGAGACAAGAAGCAAGCAGGCATCCATCTACTTCATGCTTGGCACTGCTCTAAGCATTCTGCGTGGGTTTTTTGTTTTTGTTTTTGTTTTTTTGGTTTTTTTACTTAATCATGACATCCACCTTATGAAGCAAGTATTATTATTCCCATTTCACAGATGAGAAACTGAGACCCGGAGAAGCTGAAACCTTATCCTTAGGTTACATGACAGAGCCAGGCCTGACTCTAAACCCACATTCTTTCCCTTGCACTGCCCCAAGAGAGGATGTGAAGGGAAGCTTCTCAAGCCTCTTTCTTATCTATCACTCTCCACAGGGAAGACCAGAAAGACACTGGTAGTCCAGTGCCACCATCAGGGAGTCCTTGCTGTGAGGTACGACTCTGTCAAAAGATGCTAAAAGGGAAATTTGGAAATCCTGGGACACAATAAGACAAATACTGCACTAGAATAAGGACCAGTAGCAAAAGAATTTCTTGTAGACCAGTCTGAACTCTATTTATTTATTTATTTATTTATTTATTTATTTATTTAGTCTTGCCATTATGTTTATCTGCCTTTAAATCAGAAGCTCTTAGCTGCCAGGAGCTATACTCTTGATGTGTCACAGTAGTGCTAAGTAAATATTGACCAATTGACTAAGTTAAAACAGAATGAAAGCTCCTGTTCACACCTATATCTCTTTGACAAGCTCCTGGCATTGACACAGACAATCCGAAGAGGTAACCTTGCATTCTCAGGACAGAACAGAGGAATTCAACTTAAAGAACAAGAAAAAACTGCTGGGGATTAAGTCCCTTTCAGACACAGGCTAAATGCTATCACTGACTAATGGAGTTGCTCCCCAGGTTAACTAAGCAGCACACGTATCGAAGGCATAGAATAAAGAGAAAGGGTCGAAAGTACTTATTTTTCTGAAAGTTGGGCCTGTGTGAAGAAGTAGAAGGTTTTCAAGTCATTACATTTCCATTCATGTAGTTATTTTATAATTCAACCACTAAAAACATTAGGTAAATGAATCAATGAAGCAATTAGACAAAAAAAGTGAATAAAACTGCAATGACATTGTGTCAAAAAAAAAAAAAAAAAAAAGCAATGATGAGCTCCTAACACAAAGAGGATAAAAAGACATAAAAATAGAATTAAAAAGTGAAAAAATGCAGGGAGTTCTTTAAATCCTACGGGTAGTTTTTGTTGCTGATTTGTTTTGTTTTCTAAAGAAAATATCACCTGAAGTACGATGCATCTAGGAAATTTTTCCTGAGAATTTTATTCTAACTAGGAAGATAAACAAACAAACAAACAAAAACACTAAAGGGCATTTTATATTTCTTCATATATATATATATATATATATATATATATACACACACACACACACACACGCAATTTTGATGGTTAGTAGGCAACTATAAGATATTCTCAAAGAAAGGAAAAACCATAGCCTGTTACATATTCCAGCCTAAATTAAAGAAATAAACTAGTATTCTGTAAGGAAGTTAATTAAATTGAGTATCTGAAGGCTTCCCAATGAGTCAATAACATCTTCAAACGGAATTTAGGCCACTTAGCTTCTAGTATCTTTGTCCTAGGATCTCTATACAGCAAAAACTCATTATAACTATGTGGGCCTTACTCTGTGTATTGCAGTGGGAGTGGGAGATAAGACAGGGTCTAGAATCGAGTCATGCTTTTCAAGTATGAAGCTGAACTCAGTGGCTCCCATCAGCAGCGTAGAGGTTTGAGAGGTTCCAGAGAAGTCATCATTTGTGCTTATCTATCCATTCTCTCCTGAGGTGGTCTCTGTAAAAACACAAACCCCTGCCTGTGCTGAGGGGTGCACTCTATTGCCCAGGAATATACCTTTGCCAACTGGCCCGAATCAGGATGCAAATGAATGGGGTGGGGGTGCAGAAACAAAGGGAATACCATGTGCGAAGACACAGGGGTACGAGAACATGTTTGTTCAGGTGAAAGCAAATTATCAAAAGAACTGACACAAAGGGTATGTTCATGGGAGAGATTACACTGAAAAGGCAGGCAAGGGAGAACGCATAAAAAGCCTTGTATGAATGCTAAGGAGGTAGGTATATACTTTGGGCTATACTTCAGATAAGTGTTTCTCATATCTAAGTAATGTAAAAGGAAAGAAATTCTCACAGACCCTGTGTTGGCTTAAATTCTCTTTAAATATTGTGGCAGTGACTGCTAATAATTCCCTTATATTCGTTCTCTACATCTTCTTTTAGTTAATAGAATTCCTCAAATTTTACCTACAGCCTGCCTTTCCCAGCCTCCCTTGCAACTGAGTATGGCCAGATGACCACATTCTGGCCAGTGAGAAGTAAGTGAAGAGAACGTGTACAGCTTCCGGGCCATGTTCTCATAAAGAAGCTGCTTTTCCTTCATTTCCTCTATACTCCTTCCCACAGGCTGAGAATCCAAAGAACTGGTGACAAATCAGTTTCTCCCACGCAAATGAAAGCAGTACTCCTAGACTCGCTGCTCACAATGTGGTCTGTGAGACGGCAACATCATCACCACCTGGGAGTTTGCGGAAAAGCAGAATCTGGAACTACTGCAGCTGGTTCTGCATTTAAGATCTCCAAGTGACTCATATTCACATTCAAGTTTGAGAAGCACCACACGTGGAGGAGGTAGAGAAGCAAGCTGGAGGGAACCTGGGTCTCTGGATGACACTGTACTACGGGACCATCTACTAGCTCAAATGTTTGTAAGAGACGTAGACCTTCTACATTTGTTTAAGCCATCTTTATTTTTACCTCTGTTTAAATGATCCAATATATGAACTATATTAATATGTACAAACATAAAATATGGTATAAATCCCCATCCTTAAAGCTTTTTTAAAATAGAAATGTATTTGTGTTTCCTTTGACTTTATTCAATACCACCACCACTAAATCACAATGACTCTAGTGTTTTTATTGAGTAGTTAAGCTGATTATGTGCTGCTCCACAGCCATAAAATTAAAACAAATTTATAAATGAAATAAAAACACGACTATAAAACCAATGAAAATCCAAATAAACAATTGTTTTAATATAACTGGACGGGTGATGTTTTTCTGCAGGAACAAAATCACTCTTCAAAACATGACCCTGGTACTGGCACTGCCATACAAATGCTTTGGGGTTTGGCAGGTCTGCACTACCATGTGTTTCGTGGCAGCCCAATTCTCTTACCACTTGCCTCTGAAAGACAGCAGATCCTTAAATAAAGTCATTTCATTATAACATTGATGAGATACCCTAAGAACTTAAGCTCATTTATATTAATTAGCCTCTGGTAAAACTGGTTTCCTTATATATCATTTTACTTAGTCACAGACCCTGTGATGACGCCAAGTGAGGACTTACTGTAGTACCAACAATCTATAGCACCAAATGCTATGATACTGTTTAACTTCACTTGGCCTAAATGAGTCACTTATATATTGTTACCTCTGTTCTTTTCTCATTCACCCAGAACAATTAAGAAGTACTATTTAACACCAGTAATTTTATAAATACAATTGCAAACACAGTTTATAACATAAGATAGTCACCCAAACCTTGAGAAATAAAGGGTTATTTGAGAAATAAACCTTGAGAAAACTTAGATTCACACACACACACACACACACACACACAAACTGTACACAAATGTCCATAGCAGCTCTATTTGTAAGAGTCAAAAACAGGCAATGACCAAAATATCCGATAATAGAAAAATGAATAAACAAACTGTACCTCATACAACGGAATACTCCTCAGCAACAAAAAGAAACACATTGATACATACAACAATGTGAGGGGATCTGAAATGCATTATGCTAAGTGAAAAGAGGCAGTCTCAAAAGTTTATATACTGTATGATTCCATTTATATAATATTCTTGAAATAATAAAGTTGTAGTGATGAGAAACAGATCAGTAGTTGCCCAGGGTTAGGTTAGGAGGAGGGGTGATTACAAAGGGATAACACGGCGTTTCTTTGTGGCAATGGAAAAGCTTTGTATCTTGTGTCAAATCTACATGTGATAATATTTCATAGAATTATACACACACAAAAAACACAGTGCATGTGAAAAAAACTGGTGAAATCTGAATAAAGTCTTTAATTGAATTAATACAAATGTCAATTTCCTGGTGTGGTAATGTACTATGGTTATGTATGAAAGATGTTATCATTAGGGGAAGCTGAATAAAGAGTATTCAGATAAATACCCAGAGGTGGGATTACTGGGTCCTTCTTTGTCTTTTGTTATAGCCTTTGTTTTAAAGTCTATTTTATCTTGTATAAGTATTGCTATCCCAGCTTTTTTTGTTGTTGTTTCCACTTGGGAACTCACTATACTATTTTTGCTAGTTCTGGTAAGTCTGAAAGTATTTCAAAATCAATTTTTTAAAAAATATATCATAACATAATAACAAAGAGGCCCAGAGAGAACATCATGGAGATTTTTCATGACCCAGGTATGACAGGTGTCAAAGAAATACTCAGAGAAAGAAGCATTTAGAAAAGGAAAGAAAAATTCACCATCAAAGAGAGCAAGGGAAGCAGACTTCAGCAACCTACAGGACTTAATGACTTTTCCAGGTGAAGTCTAAAACAAATTATGTAATGAATGAATTATGAGAACTTGGGAAATAACAAAGCAGCCAACATGTATTTAAAATCAACTTTCCTTTTGCTCATCTGCATTATTGAAAGTGATATTTTAGACTGAGTTGAGGGTGATTCTTTATCCCATCAACTTACTTGTAAGGGTGACAATAAGATTAGGATTAAGCAAAGATCTTATTCCTACAAGCAATCTTTTGAGAATTAAAAGAATTTAAAACTTCTTTTCTGGAGAATTTTCCCTGCCTGGAAAGGGATTCTAGACATTGAAACCAGCATTGACTTTTCTACATCCGGGCAACCTCACACTGATGCCCATCCCACCTCCTGCTTTGATAACTGCTGGG